>NC_045696.1:52153205-52766097 GCF_009834535.1 Camelus ferus
AGGCAGGAAGGCTATAGTTAATCTCTTCTAGCATTATTTGTGTGACTGTGGGAAGAAAAACCTGAAAAAAAAGTACCAAGGAATACCCATGAATACACTGACCCATGCATCTACTCTGGAAACCAAGAAGATTTAAAGCAGCTTCCAAAAGTCCATAGTTACAAGATAAAATAAATTAAAATAGATTAAAAATGAAAAGGATGGAAATTAGAGTGGGAAAGAAGATGTTTATATATGTATACATGTAAAGACAATTAAATCATAGGAAAGGGGGAATACACTTTCTTAATTTCTTCAGTTTAAATTAATTTTATCATAATGACTGTTACATAACTGTTCTTATTATAACAAAACAGTAAGAGAATATTTACTAGTTCCTCATCTGGCCATGCACTATAGCAAACACTACATAACAAAGTTTCTTATATCATGAGCTATAGAGTCTGTTGGAAGAGAGAGATAAAATGTGAAAAAGTAAATAAGTAAAAAAGCAAATAAATAAGTCATAATAGGAAAAATATAGATTTTTGTGAGAGAACAGAGCAGAATGCTTCTCTAAACCAGAAAAAAAATTGCTTACACAGTAATTGCTTTACTTTGATGCCATTATGTCCTGTTGCAAGAAACTTCTCAAACATGTAAACACTGTTGACTCGACGCACAGGAAAATACATGTTCTCACGTGTTACTAGTATAAATGAGATTTGAATATATAAATCACTGTATCATAAAAAGACACATTTGGAAAACATTCTTTTTCTTACAGGTGAAAGCCTCACTCTGACCCCACTTAGCCTGGTGATGCTTCTGTAATTCTGCTGGACCAGCCCACACATACGGGGCTTTTGATAGGTCCTGGGCTCGACCATCTGGCCCTTTATTTACTTAATTCTTTTTTAACACTGACAAGTGTATTAGTAACACTTCCTTGATCACTGGTAAATATAGAGCCACCATACAACTAAGATTTTCCCTAATTCTGAAAGTCATTAATTAGTTGTGGGTAGGGTTGGGGAGTATTACAAAGATATGTTGAGCAGTACTACAATGAGTAATCTAATTTCCAAGAAGAAAGCATGTTAATCTGCTTCCCACTTCATTAGAGGAATAAAAACCGTCTTGTCATCACTAAAGGATACAAAAAGAGACCTGTATATTTGGGGGAATGGTAGATAGGGAGGAGGGATGAATGCAGCATTTAGTCAAGAAACACAAATGCCCTGCACATCCTGGACAAAGTTTATGGTTTTTCTCGGTATCTTTTGATTGGTCTATTTATCAGTATGTTTCATGACCATAGTTTTTTCAATTAATATAAACCCAAGCTTCCAAAGGAAAGAAATATGGTAAATGAATCTTCTTTAAAAGAACTGATCATTGTTCTGGTACTTAAGTTGTACGTTAAGCAACTTTCGAAGCTGCATTAATATTTTCAAACCAGTAAGGTCTCAATTACTTGAGCTTGCAAAATTAAATACTGTTGGCTTAAAGGAGAGAACACAGTTTCCATAAGTGCCAAAAAGTCATTCAGGGGAAAGATATGGTCTAATTATAAGTACTAAAACTGAAAATTTATGTATTTTAAGTACATTAGAAAACATTTATTTTTAGGGTTTTTTTTTTTCTGTTGGATGAGAGACAGTCTAACACTTTAATTTTCTTCAAGGTTTAGATTCTTCAAAGAGCATCAGCTGATTGTTGTCTGTGTTAATTCAAGCATCAAGTTTAAAATATCATAACTCCGTGAAACTAAAGATTCTAACTATGTAAGGTTGAATCAGTTGTCCTCATTTCTAGTATCAAGCAATGTAACACTAAGCAAAAGCCTTTGAGAGACTGTTTTGGGTCTCAGCCTATCTCCTTTGTTCATAGACATTTTTCGCAAAAGGATGATGTTCTCTCACAGTACTTATCCCACAACTATAATCTCAACTAAAAACTCATAAAACTGTGGATTGTGAAGTAGATGTCAATATTTCCAAATCTTATAACTAATGAATAAAATTTAATTGGTTCATATGCAGAAGTAAATTGATGAGAGGCTGAAGAACGGAATAAACAAGGAAAACAGCACAGTATATACTATGTAATTTAAGAACTGTCAAAGAAGTGGGGCATGTCTTATTTACTGATATGATAAAAGGAGAATGAATGCTTTTGTACACAAATAAATGCAGGTATAGAAACATAATAGAAGCTTAGTGTTTCAGTGGAAATTAAACTCCTCTGGGCAGTGATCAGCTAGGAAGGAACAGAGACAGTTTCAATGCAGTGATTAACTAGCTGACAGATCTATTATTCATGGCAGGTATGTAAGCAGTCAAGGCAGCGATGCTGGTGGCCTCTCCTCATCAAGCAGCTTTGCCAGTACAGACTGGATGCCTGGAATCAGGCAAGACACAAAAACAATAAAACCTATAGCCAGTTAGGGTAAGATTCAGCACAATCCACCTCCAATTTTAAATAGTAGTAGAAATATCCACTGATTGAAGAATGTTTTCTCTTGGGATTGGCATATACTGTATTTACAGAGTGTTGACCAACACTCGTCTATTTATCTTACTATGCTTAGCAACATGCATGAAGCACCTACCCAGAAATTCCCACTATATTATAGGAAAAAGTGATTTTAACATTAGCTGGCAAAAATTTCTGTTGATAGGTGTGACCATTAAGTAGTTACATGAACAGATGGTCAAAGCGAGTCCATTTCACTGTCAGTACATTATGTGGGCCTTTTTATCTCTGGACGTCCAAACCAAACAGAAGCACAACACGGAAGAGGTCATTGTCCCTTCCCTCATTTGGTTGGCAGTTTTATCTTTGAAATATGAAAATAAAACACCAACACAGACTATAATCCTCCATAGTACCATTTTCACATAACATTTAATGGAATAGTTAAGGATTCATATTCAAAAATCATCCTGATATGTGAAGATGGAAAAATACATGGGATATTTTTTATCTTTCAACTCCACGATCTCCAGTAAAAAGAAAGAAAGAAAGTAGTCGTATTTCTTATTCTTCAGTTTTTTATCTAACCAACTGTTTACAAGTTAAAACTCTTTATTGGTATTCAGGTTTTTTAACGAAAGCTCAGGAAAAAATATATTTTTAAAAAAGCAGATCTCCATATTCAAATCTATTTTCCTTTGAAAGGCTGTGCTGTCTGTGTGTATAGATTGTTTTACTGAATAATTTTAGAAAATAACAGCTGAAATATTCATAACCAAATGAATTAATATTCTAGCACATATCTGATCACCAATCACTACATTTTATACCATGGCATCTCTTGAAATACACACAGACACACACATTATTATTATTTGGATTCTTGGTATGATAGCTTCACCAATATAATCAACTCAAAATATAGCTTATCTGATTTTGTGAAATACAAATAAATAATATTGCGAGTTAAAACAGAGATAAAAACTAAGAATGTAATGTATATCTATAACAGCGAGCAGTCAAAACAACAGCTGAAAGTTATATTGCTAAAATGCATCAACACATGTGGCTGTGAAAACGTCTTAAGTACGATGAGAATTCTGGTTATCTACCTTCAGAAAAAGATGAAGCATGAGGTTTAAGAGTACATCTTTAGTACTTCCGTACCTTAAAATATTGCCGAGTATTAATTTTTCATCAAGCTGTCATTTTCTCTGACATTTGGTTTTATTAATCAAGGCATTTATCATTAATTTGTAGAAAATACCGTAATTAAGCCAAATAAAATAAAATCCTTAAAAGGTTAAAAATAGAAAGCAGGTGAATTAGAACTTTGACATTACCCTGTTGACATAAAGGAGCCTTTTGAAAGTATGGGAATTAAGTTTTTGCAGTGAGTTTGGTTTCTCAATCTTGAGGCTGGCTGGTTTTAAAAAAAATGTTATAAAGATTTGATTTAAAGCTCTCTGACAGTTTTGACATTCAGGTGAAAGTACTGCTGCTGCATTTGGAACAATTTGCATATCCCACTGCTAAAAGCAATGTTTGAGGTGTGCACTGGTGTAAAGAAATTAAAAACAAGCTATCACACATGCTTAAGTGTATGTATTAACAAAAATGATGGTTGGATCACACTACCCCATCCCCCTCCAATGTAATCTGTGATTTACTCTTCTATAATAAATTACCCTACCATGTTATTCTCATGGAAGATCTAACCATGCATGTAAGAAGCAAAGTAATTACAGTCCCCTCTTGTCTCAGAAACCTTCTTCAATCCCTATGAGCTCTCTATACACAATGCAGCAACATAAGTCTTTATAAAGTTCTTGCCTGAAATTCTGGACTTCAATGAGTACCCACTAAATCTCACCTGCATGGTTCTGTTGTCCCCCCCAAAATGCATTTTTATTCCTCATAGTTAGTTGTAAAGCTCTGGCTTTGAACCAATATGTCTATTTAGAAAAAGGGCAAGGTATAAAATCAGAAGAGTTGCAAACATTTAAAAAACAGTGGAGGGGCCATAATACATTCCTAAATAGAAGGATGAAGGGGTATAGCAACACCCAGTATTCTTAGATGACACAAAGCTTCTTCTTTTTTTGACTTATACTTTCAGATTATTTTGTAGGTAGACATAGAAAAACATATATAATGTGTTAAAGGGCAATAAAGAAAAGACCTGAGGCAATAACCTCAGGGCCTTTAATTTTATGAAAATTTTCAGGAAGATAAAAATCCATTGAAGAAAATATCATTGGATATTACCTTTAGCCTTCAGAGTCTCAAAGGACAATTCTTAACACTTCTTTTTGTGTGACTGAAAAAGAGAAGTACTTAAAATTAGGAATCTGCCAAGAAAACAATTTACATTCCACAATATCTTTATGACTAGTCATGAGAAGTAGGGAGATAAGCTTGTGTATATCAACTAATATCTATCCTTTTACAAAGAAAAATAAAGGCTAACATATTAATTTGCTTATGAACAAAGTACTATGAACAAGTATTCAGTAAAATATGGCATAAATTTACAATCTAAACCACTGTGTATACAGGGTTTAGATGAAAAACAAGAGTATTTATTAGAGTATTATTAGAAGCTTTCTTTATTTACACAAAGATTTTTACATTATGTTTTTAACATTTAAAAAACTAATCTCAAATAATCTTTATCTCATTTATTTGTTTATTCTTAATTATCAGAGATTTTACAAAGATCTACTATGTATAATACACTGATAAGTACTGCTGAGTTAGTAAGTATATAAGATAAGATATAGATCATATCCTCAAAATATGAGTGAGGTTGGAGAAATTTTCACAAAAAAAGATAATCCAAAGAGAATAAAAAGTAAATGAGTGAAAGAGGGCAGCATGTTCAACAGAGCTTGAACTGGTCTTCAGTACCTAATGCACTGATATTAGAACATGGCCTTATGTTTTCTATCTTAGCAAGCAAGGCTAAGAGGAGGGTCCTACTCATATTTGGAGGTAAAGATGTCAAACAAATGGGTAAGACACCTCTAAATTATTTTCTACCCAAATGCATTTGATAATATAGAATCAAAGCTAGGACAAGGAGCAGTAAAGCAGGCAGGATGCTGTGGTGCTTTAAAAGTCAATTTGGTGAGTTTGAATATAAAAAGATTTAATTAGAAACAACTCTCCTAGTAAAAATAAGTTCGACATTGTATACTTTTGGAAAGTGATTTCTGTAAGTTTACTATGAAATCTCACTGAGGCCCTTGATGTCATATTTACTAATAATCTCCAAAGGGATTCAGCCATTCAAAGTCTCAAAAGCAGTTTTACTAAGAAAAATGCATACATAAATATAAGCCAATTCTGTAAACCAGTACATCTAGAGTAAAAGTTCTGTTAAAATTAAGAAGGGCTAAGGGTTTTAATTAATTGGATCTTTAAAGTGCAGAAACAAAGAGAAAATAAAGAATCAAACAACAAACCATACCATCAATCCTGAGTTTATTCTGCACTAACAGATAAATGGGATTTAACAGAAAAGAAAGGTGGTAGTTCTGCTATAATCAAGTACCATGCTTATTCTGCAACACCAAACTTCAGAAGAGGTACCAAAAATTATATCTGCTAGGAAGAGTGAGATAATAACCAATAATCATGGATAAATAGAGGATAAGTAGGAATGGAAAAGAAAAAAACATGTTCAGGTTGTAAGCATGAGGTGAGGAAGGACACTTTGGAGAAAATTAATTTGGTCATTACATGATATAAAAGTAAGTTTTATTTATTTATTATCTGTCTTCTCTACTAGAATGGAAGTGCTGTTAGGTTAGGCATTGTCCTTTCGCTGTATCCCCCATTTCCATGAATAGTATCTGCCACATAGTAGGAGATCAATGAATATTTACTGAATGAAAGAATCAACAGCCTGACCCACCTATGAAACAGGCACTAAGTATACATCTATTTACAGATGAAACAATTTCAGCTTAAAGAAGTTAAATGGTATATATCAAATTAAACTTTGACCTTTTGCAATTGCAAACTTCTATAACACGTTTTTCATAGTCTTTCAGTATTCATTCTAGCAGGGGAAACAAACAATAAGAAAATAAACTGTTAAACTTATAATGTCCTATAATTAATACTATGAGTACAAACAAAACAAGGTAATAGGACTAAGAGTTACATGGGCTGATATTTTAGATAGGTCTAGCTGGGAAAGCTTCCCAGAGAAAGTGGACAATAATAAGAAAATTTCTAAGTGAAGTAAGGCAAAGAGTCAAAAAAAAAAAATCTGGGGGCTATATGGGCTGTTATAAGGATTAAAAGAGATACATACTACCTCTCTTAGGACAATGGCTTACACACAGCAAACCAGTGCTCTCAATAACTATTATTTTATTTTGCTGTTATTACTTTTATAAGTGGTGAATTCCCCTACCAGATTATAAATTTGTCAAAGACACCCATTTTCTTCCCCTACAGCTCCTTAAATAGTGCCTAGCAAGAATTCAACAAACATTTATAGAATCGAGAATAGGAAGACACAATTCTCAGTTCATTTATCAGAAAAAATAAAAGACAATACAAATTTGAAAAAGTTACCATATTTCATATGCCTGAGTAAATCTAATTCTGTTAAATCAATGTCACTTAGTAATCATTTATGGATTTAAAAGAAAGAGAAAGGAAAAATGTATAAAATGGCTAGACCAAATAAATCATAGATTTAAAAAAAGAATAAGAAAAAAATCAGAAAAAAATGAAGGCATTGATAGTAGGCCACTGTCTTGACCATTTACATGCTCTGCCTCCATCACTTTTTTAGTGCAAAGACTCTACTACACAGATATCTGATTCATTTATGTGTTCCTGATAGAAGCACAGGGTCTGGTATATAGTGAATATTCAATAAATGTTTGTTGAACTGAATTGAATAAAAATTATTTTTAGTAGTTCTGATGATTTAAAGCTAGTTCAAAAAATTTTTAATAATAAAATAGGAGATTACAACCAAAAAATAACAAGTGTTAGGTTTTGACCCTGCAGCAGAGTAGAGAACAAGGTTAGTTTTTACCAAAGACTGAAATATAAGTGACAATGTGATAATTGTCATTGGAAGAGACAGATCTGAGAACAGATCATAGGGACTCCAGTATGGGATAAATATTATAGGTAGATTTCCACAATGTTGAGATAGCTGACTAATTGAATGACAAAAAAAAAAAAAAAGTGCTCTCTACTTTTTGCCACGCCCCCACATAAAAATCAGGTTGATATATCTGAATATAATAAGTAAAATAATCAAAGAGCTATAAGAAACCAAGATAAGAAGGCCTTTTGGAGGACATAAGCAATAGTATATAAAATAAGCGCAAAGATTTATGAATTTGACTACTTTAAATTAAAAATTTTTTAAGTCCAAAAATATCCTGGACAAAATTAAGAGGCCTAAAACAAAGATAAATATTTTTAATGTATATGATACTCATAGGGAATATACACAGGGTTAACAGTCTTCATTTATAAATAAATAAAACAAGTATCTCTTTTTTTTCCAAATAAATAGGCAATTCACAATAGAAGAAACTGAAGATATACACAAACAATATTAATGTGTAATTGCAATGAAAGAAATGCAAATTAAAGTAACCTAAATATTCCATTATAGTGAAATGGTTTAATTAATTATATGTGATATAATGATAAGCTTCCATTAAATATGGCAAGTAAAAATTTACAATACACCATTAAGCTTAAAAAGCAGGTTGTAAAATGGTAAAGTATTAAGATAGCAAATTTTAATAATTTGTGTTTATGTAATATATATAGACTATGCAAATGTTTAGTCATATGCATGTATAAATGTAGCTCTGTGTGTATGTGCATATGTAGAAAAAAACATATGTGCATTAGAAAAAGTATGTAAGCACCTATATACTAAATTACTCCTAGTACTTATCTCAAAAATTAAGATTATGGCAGGAATTTTCTTACAATTTCCTTCCAAATTTTCTACAATAAATACAAATTACTTTTCATAAACATAAAAAGCACTAAAACAAGATACATAGTCTATGTTGCAGAAAAAATTAGACAACATATTATTAGATTTCCTGAATGTTAAGAGATCCATTTGAAAATGTCTATCTATCCCTATTTTTGGTGAAGGCCCCCTCCATTAACTGCATAGATTTTTATAAAAGAAGTAGGAAGGAAAGAAGATGGAGTGAGGGAGGGAAGAAAGAGAACAACAAAGCAAAATGAAAAAAGTAAAATGAGAGAATGATAAGATTTGTAAAAAAAAATAAAAAACAGCAATCACCTATAATGGTATCTATTAGATTCCTAGAAGACAAATTTTAATTGTTCACATCTTTGATCTAATTTTCAAAGAAAAGCACAGACTGGAATGCAGAAAATTTAAGAAGATGGGGGTTATTTATACAATGAGCATACTATTATAAGAGAAAACAAATAAAGCATGTATCAATTTCAGTGATAGGACCATACAGAGAGAACCAAAATTTTCCATGAGAACAAACAGAGCATCAGCTTCGGAGGTAGGAGGAGTATAATTTCAAAAAGTAAAAATTCAAAGTAAGTAAATGACATGTTAAGACAAAATGAATAGAAACTGTTAGAGGCTATTCTCTACCAATAATTATAGAAAATAAGTTTTTATCATCCAATAGAAATTTAAATACATGCTTTGGTGGTATTTCATCAAAAATGCCAAATGAAAACCAATTTATAATCCTTAAAGAACATCAGAATGAAAGACCCTGTACATACATGGTCAAGAGGACAAGATATTCTGTCTAAGACTAGAAAAGATTAATTTAGTTCTAGTCCATTCATAATGGTGCTTCTTAAGGTGGAGACATTCATTCTGGCTTGGGGTTCTAGAGTTTTTAAAACACCAGAGAAATCTGGTAAGTTCTTTGGTAGGCTTCTCCAAGAATCCATAAAGGTGACCTGGTTAAACCACATCTAAAATCAAATCAAAGTCTATTGAGCCAGAGCTCTAGGGCAACAACAAAAGACTATATACTTGACTCAATTATCCTTGCTGTCAGGTGTCTCAGTTTCCCTTCCAAATAGAGGGGAAAAGTTCAGAAAAATTACGTACTAAATACCTCTTTTAACTGTTAAATCCAATCAATTTATTTCTTTTTCCTCATTTGTCTCTTTAAAAGTAACCTAAGCCCTTCCCTTTATTATGTGCAGCTTTACTCTGTTTATTTTTATTTCCCAATAGTAGAATGCCTTAAATAAATTCTTAAAAACCAACACATCAACAAATAAATAAACTAAAACTCCATGACTATAAAAAGTACACAGTCTAACCTGCTTAATTATTAACAGGTAAACAGAATGCATTTCTGAATTATTTACCTAATCTCTTTCAATTAAAAACTTTAAAGTTTTTGAGATTGGAATGTATACCCTTGCTAAGGATCTACAAAACAATTATTTTAAAATATTCTATTAAGCCATTTTAATAAAAGCAATGAAAAACACCGAAGTAAATGTGAATTTAAACATTTGCATAAGTGCATAAGAAATGCAACACATTTTTCAGAGACCAGTACAATTCCCTTCCTTCCAACTTCCCCTTGTCCTCTTTTCAGAGACACTATTCCACAATACATTTGGAAAGAATGAGTATAAATATTCTGTACTAAATTATATTAATGAGGTTGATGTAATAATAGTTTTGGAGCAAGCAGTTTATATAATGCTTTTACTCCTAAGCATATCATAAGAAACATACAATATGAAACTATAGCAAATGTTAATAATTCTGAAACTAGAAGGGCAAAAATAAAGAATGAACAGTAGACAAAAATCACCATTTTCTCTGGACATAATACCAGCTCAGCTAATATACTGAAGAATGATTGCTGCTTGACACAAGTGAACATTGATTACTTGGCATGCTGGTTAATTAAATTTTCCGGCTAGCTAAGGGTTCATCAGGGAGAATAAAATTTTCACTTTGATTCTTTTAACTAAAAACCTAAGATCTACTAGTAGATTTTTCTGCCTCAGTAAATAGGGTATTATAGTTTTATCTTCATTAAAGATAAAAAATTTATATTGCCTCAGAGGATGGCTCTTACTCTTTTGGGGGATCATAAGCCCCTCTGAGAAGATGATAAAAAAACCAAGAATTTCTTTCTCTAGAAAAGTGTACACGTCCACAGAATTTTGTATAAAATTTCCGGAAGTCCAAGAACACACATAAAGACCATTAGTCTTCTAATTTTACAGAATTTGAAATATGTGACATATGTGGACTGATTACACAGTGATCCCAGAACGTAACAAGGATGTTTAAGCTGCTTTTTGAAGACATCCCTAATAATGATCTATTTTCTTATGATTTGCCTCTGTTTTTCTAAAAGAGGAGTGTAAAAATAATTCTGCTTAATTTAATCTTGTTTAAAGGTTAAATAATGTCTCCTTTTAGGACAACTGCACTACCAAGTGCTTTAAGCTTTAAACAAAATAATGCTGTTTTCAAATAATTTCACATTCTAGAAGTGACAACAACAACTTTCTTATACTTTTGTAACTCTTAGAGAAGGCAGGGTCAGAGAGAAAGCTACTTAACTTTTACCTTTACTTCTAAAGATTATCAGATAATTGCAAGTACATAAGCATTCCTGTATTCAGATTTTGTTCAGAGTACTTTTATGAATATTTACTTACAGAAAATAAATAATAACTCTACAAGGTAGCTACCCAAATATCAGATGTCATTATCCTTATTTTATTGATGTATAAACAGGCACAAAAAGATTAAGTGATTTGCCAAAGATCACCTCTCTAATGAATGGCAAAACCTGGATTTAAACCCAATCTGCCTGCAGAGTCTGTACTCCTACACACCATACATTTCTGGTTTCAATCTGTCATGAGCTGATGGGTTTTCTTGTGTGGTTTCATATTTAACAGAAGTCCACCTCTTTACTACCATGCAAGAAACATTCATACTGTTTCACTCAGATGTGTCCATTTGGGGAGTTGTTCATAAATTGCTGTTAAAACTAGCACCACCTTTGTGGCAGTTATGTAACATTACAAATCTTTCAGAGTCAAATACCCAGAAGAAAAATAACACCATTATCTCAGTAAATGCTAAAACCTACAATAAAAGCTGACCCTTCATTTTCTTTTTAGAAATAGTTCTGAGGAGATACAAAATTGAATGATTATCCATTCTAAGGGCCAACCAAGACAACAAGATAAATGAGCTATATTATCATAATAACAGTACCCAAAGGTAAGATTGTCTGTTATTCCTAATTTGTCTAAGGAGAGAAACAAACCAGATTACATGATTTTTACTTTTTTAGCCTTAAATAGTTTCTATGAAATAGAAATATTTAAGTAAAATGTATATTTAGTGAGGGCAGGCTAGTTGCTTCAGTGGCCAAACCTGCCACAACATGAAAATTTTCTTGGCACACCCTTCTTACTGACAGACTGAGTGTTCCCAGAGATAGCAACCAATTGCATTCAAGGTTTGCTTTCAGTGTACCAACCTTTACATTCTGAGTAGTCCTATGAAGAGCAAAGGCTGATAACAAAAAGAGAGAGAAAAAGAATAAAAGAAAAAATTCTATCCTTACAGTTTGTGAAGAAAATTTTTCAGTTATAAATGTGTTCCATTTAATTTTTATTGAATTACTACTCCCTACATGTAAATACAATTAAGCATGTACTAGCAATACACAAATATAAGAGGGCAAAATAAGGCAAAATGTTCAGAGTCCCGGAAAATGGTTAAATATCATACACAGGGAAGAAGGCATAGCACAAGGCCAGCACAAATACAGATATAAGATTATATAATAAGAAAGAATCTTGGCAATTGAGTCAGCGTTTCCTCGTTAGACCCAGGGACTGCTATGAAGTAATTGTAATATAACCAAGCCAGGCTGGGAATGAGAACCAGGTTAAAATAGAAAGTATGCGTGGAATAAAAACATCATTCTCAGCTCCTTCTGTCTTTAAATAATCTTACATACCACAATAAAACAAATATTTGGAAATCATCTAGTTATTACCTTATTCCCTATAATGATTCCCAATCACTTACAATATCAAATCCTATTGTGCTTGGTTTTCAAAGTCCTCCATAATCTGGTTCCATTATGTATTCACTCTTCCAAATAATACAGAAATTATACGCTCTAATCCAATCAGATAAGATTTTAAACCAATATACACCGATTCAGCAAACTTTTATTGGGGCCTACAATGTGTCTAGGAGTGTTCGCATAACTGAAATTTACATGGTCTTGGAGCCAAAGAATCAAGTGTAAATCTCCAACTTCTCCAAAACTCTTTATCAGCTCTGTCTTTGTACTCTTTTATTTCCATCCACACACCTATGCATGACCTTCTCTTGGATTCAACTAAAATTGATTCAGATAAAATTAATTCAATTACTCTCATTTTAGTTCAAACATCTACATATCTGTTTAGAAAATACTGATTGAACATCTAAGAAAACATAGAGAGGGCTACCCTGTTTCTACTAACATTCTTCCACAGACATAAAATATGGTGGGTCCTAAATTAACACAGTATACACATACACACAAACTCTTTTCTTAAGATCCAGACACACTGGTTTATTTCTATTCCTTCATCAGGCCACAGCTTTTTGGGGTTCTTAAACTTGTCCTTTTAGAGGCTCTTCTCCCAGATCATTTCATGGTGGCTTCCCTTTCTCATCATTCAGTCCTGGCTCAAATGGCACCTCATTACTCTTTATCTCACTATCCACCTTTTCTGACCCAAGTCACTCTTTATTCAACCATCCAATTTTCTTTTCTTCACAGATATCACTCTCTGCAATCATTATTTATAAACTCACTCATTGTCCCTCTCCTCACATTAGGGACCCTATCAGTGTAGCTGCACATTATGCACTGCCAAATCACTTGCTCCTGGCATTATGCCTGGCATGTAGTAAGCACTCAAACAGCTGAGGAATAAATAAACAAATACAAAAAAGTAATTATGAAGTTAATATTCAAGCCATAAATATTTATCAGGCACCTACCATGCACAAGGTGATTATTTTTAGTTGAATCCCAGGCTGAAGAATGCTCTGTCCTCAACATAAGTACATTTGGGAGAAAAGTCCAAGATAAATTTGATGACACTTATTTTGAAAGGATTCTAAACAAAATAGATCATCACAGAATGAGATCTAAAATGTCTTTGATACTTAAGACAAACCACATTCTTTTTCTCAGCCACAGTTCCCTTCACCTTTCCCACTAAACCTATTGATATATCATCATCAACTTTTATGACGTCAACAGCAGTTAAATGGAACTGAGTGAAAGACAGTGACGTCATGTATCTCATTTTGGACCTTTACTACTGAAACAAATGGGTCATTTCCCATGAAACATAGAAGATTCAGGGTAAGACTAAACATAAGTGTTGTTAACATGTACAAATTCACTCCCTCCTTCATACAATTACAAATACTCGTCCTATGCCCAGACTTGACAACAATTCTAATGCTTCTAAAGGTTAAAAACAATTCATATAAGCCAGAGATCAGCAAACTTTCTGCAAAAGGCCAAATGATAAATATTTTAGGCTTTGAGGGTCACACACTTTTCATCTCAACTGCTCAACTCTGCCATTTAGTATGAAAGTAGGCAATAAATACATAAACAAACAAGCATGCTGGCAATTAAATAAAACTTTTTATAAGAATAGAGTGTGATCATCAGGGAAATGTAAATCAAAATCACAATGACATTCTCAGTGGTGCTTACCAGCACCAGTGTCCCCACAGTAGAGGGAGCTCCTAGGAATGGCTGCCCCTGGTGTCTATGCCCCCAAGGTGAGCTGCAGTTGCCTCTTGCCTTTCTGGGAGACTCTCCAAGACCAGCAAGAACTAAGGCCCCCCCAGGTGAAGATGGTGACTTGATGCTGAGACACAAGACTGGTCGGAACTAGAAAGCTGATGATTGAGATTCCTGGAACACCGCCCTGTTACCTCACCAGCAAACAATCAGAAGAAAGTCATACAACCTGCTGCTATCACCCTACATGTTGCCTTAAAAACTCTTCCCTGAAAGTCATCAAGGAGTTCAGGTCTTCCAAGCACAAGCCACCTATTCTCCTTGCTTGACCCTATGGTCTGGCTATTTATCCATGGAAATGAAAACACTAACTTGAAAAGGTATCTGCACCCCCATGTTGTTTGTAGCGTTATTTACAATAGCCAAGATATGGAAACAATCTGAGCACGTATCCATGGATGAATGGGAAAAAAATGGTTTATATATACAATGGAATCTTATTTAGCCATAAAAAGAAGGTAGTCCTGCCATTTGTGACAACATGAACTGACCTTGAGAGCATTATGCTAAGTGAAACAAGTCAGATAGAGACAAATAACATATGACCTCACTTATAGCTAGTGAAATCTAATGGTATCTAAAAAAAAAATGTACTCAGAGATACAGAGAACAGATGGGTGGTTGCCAGAGGCGGGGCAAGGGGGTGGGCAAAACAGGTGAAAGTGGTCGAAAGGTACAAACTTCCAGTCATAAAATTAGTGAGTCCTGGGGATACAATGTATATCATAGTGACAATATAGTTAATCATACTGCATTGTATACTTGAAAGTTGCTAGGAGAATAGATCTTAAAAGTACTCATCACAAGAAGAAAAATTGTAGCTATGTGTGGTGATGGGTGTTAACTTACTGTGGTAATCATTTTGCAGTGTGTACATAGATCAAACCATTATGTTGTACACCTGAAACTAGTATAATGTTATATACCAACTATACCTCAATAAGCAAAACAAAACAAAATGGTAAGATTAGTTGACCCTTGATCTAAATCCATCAATAAAGCCTATAGAATTTCTATATAGGGCAAACATAGCAACAAAATACGATTAGAAGGAGCACTGGAAGTCTTGTATTAGAAGCTGTCTTTATATGCTATGTATGTTGTTTCTCCATTAATTGTATGAGTATTTGGAAGGATCAATGAAGATTATGGGAGGCCCAAACCCCTGAGGTCACTCTTACCACTGCCACCTAATCCCAATTTGGGGATATTCTTGGTATTACATTTTGGCCTTAAGTAGATTCATTGTATTTACATAAATATTCAATACACTAGGTTATCTGTATCCTGACTTTTAAATTATTTTTTAAAAACTACAATAAATAGTTGAAGTTAAGAAATGCTTTCCCTTTTTCCATGCTAATTCTGCAATTCTATTTTAAACAACTATTAATTTTGTCAGACATGATTTGTTTGTAATAAACTCATCTTGTTCATTGCTTATGATTCCTTTGTCTTCAAGATGTTTA
This sequence comes from Camelus ferus, assembly GCF_009834535.1. Taxonomy (NCBI): domain Eukaryota; kingdom Metazoa; phylum Chordata; class Mammalia; order Artiodactyla; family Camelidae; genus Camelus; species Camelus ferus. The sequence continues at coordinate 52,169,023 of NC_045696.1, forward strand.
CTTATTTCTCTTCCAGTATTTTATTGAAAATGTTGTCAGCCTATTTCAGGCTACATTATCATTACATTTATTATTAGAATTGTTTCTTCCTCAAAATCTTTTAGGCCTTCTAAATTTCCTAATTAGAATATACCTTCATATATCCAAATTACTAAATACTCCTTTACTGATTCTGGCTGATAACGTTTCAAAAGGTATTTTTAACTCTTTTCTGCTTCTTAAAATTAGCTACACTATTAAATAAAACTTGGTTGGTAAAGATTCTAAATGATAGTACACTGATTCACATCGTCATGAGATGCATTATTTATTAATTAGTAACAATATCATTTTCTATCCTCTATACTATACTACAATTGCTATAAAAAATTCTACTGCAAATCAGCTTCCATTAAGGTATCAACCCTTCTATTTGTGATAATCAATAAACTGTACTCTACCTTTCTGATATTCAATTGTACTTCATCTGTTCTGTACACATAAATCTCTAGTAACTATGGTGTCAAAGTACTTTTTAAGCTTCAACTAGGTTTTTACAAAAATGCTATAAGCTGTAATGTCTAAATGTAAAGTTTACCATTAAGTTACATCAGCATGTCATACAACCACAGATTTTAAAATAACATAAGAAAATGTAAGATTTTAGACAATATTATAAAAGCTGCTTCAACTGGATTCAGTACTCAATAAATGAAAACACTTGAGAATCTTAGTAAAAGTAAACCTTGAGATGGTTGAAATATCTATTCTAAATAATGGAAACATTTAGGTAATTGTACAAAACAAGGATCAGGCTTTTTGAGGTCATAAAATGCTTGACCTTCCCAGGTAAGATGAAGGCAGAAAGCTTACCACTAAATTACACAATAGGGGTAAGATTGTTGAATCTATCTGAAAAATAACATTTTCAAAAGCTCCATAAAGAAACTGATTCATTAAAGAAATAATCGGAAAGATTCTTTTTCTTTTCTGATGTGAAGGAGAATCACAAAATATTGCAATATTTGCAAAAGAGGGTGAAGTGTTCACATCTCACTTGTGAGACTTGAATAGCTTTATTACCTATGCTCTTGCTATGTATGGAGAATGTTGAGGAAAAGCATTTCCAAAAGAACACAGTTCTGCTGATACTGGGTTCCTGTTAATATCACATGATAGAATAGGAGCTTTCACATACAATCAAGATGACAGTCACTTACTCTGTACTCAGAGAGACCAATTTTCCCCCATACACATGAGTACTGCACAAATCACAAAGTGCCAAAAATTGAATGTAAGTGCAAACCTCCCAACATTACTCAGGTATCAGCAAAAACACAAGTTTAGCTACATGTGAAAAGAAGTCAGGTCTAAGGAGTTAAAGGGGAGGGCAGACTGGAATTAGAAAAATTTATCTGCCTCTGCTGCAGTTCATCTGCCTCACTGAAAATAATTAAACCAACCTTTCCAAAGATTTGTCTTGTTTAGGTATAAGCTGTCTTATCAATGCAATCTCACTCACTCTCCATGCTCTCCCTCTCCTAAACTATCTTTTTGTTCATAATAGGCTCTTTTTCAATCTCAATTTTTTAATCTCTTTTTCGCCCTTTTTCTCCCTCTCACTATACACACACATGCACACACACATACAAAAAGATACTCACTGCATGATGTTAACTGTAACTTAAAGGATATTTTCTTTGAAAAAAATCACATATAATCATTGATATGACAGCAGAGAAGTATGTCAGCCACTGAAGAATTAGGGCAACATGATCTAAATCAACTGGTAGATATATTATTATACTATTAATGTGCATCTTCTGTAAGAGGATTACCATGCTATAAACAACCTTAATAAAGATTCATGGAAAGATCCCACTGGACATAATAGTAAAGATAGGCTATTATGAAATGCTAATAATTTCAGGAAGTATGACAGATATCACTGATATGATTGTATCAGTCTTTCACTTCAAATATATAGATATTTTGGATAATTTTGATAATTAACAACTGAGCCAAGCTAAAATGAAAGATAAAAATGGAAATCTCTGAGTGTCAGAAAAAAGAGGCAACTCAGAGCTACAGCCTAGTGTGGGGCTGAAGCCTTGTTGGTTGGACCCTACGACACCATACTCACATATACCCAGGTATTCAGGTAGATATACAGAGTATTAACACCAAATTCTAACACTAGGTTTTGTGGACAACAGGCAAGACCTAAAGCGAATGAGAGGGATGGAGCTGCAACTGAGACATGTTTATTAATGGATGAACCATCCATAGGATTAGGAGTAGAAAAAGATCTATAGACTGGCATGGACAAGGAGTAAAAAATTAAATTCTTCTTAAGGGTCTGGGTGGCAAAAAAAAAAATCACATAAAACAAATATGAAACCCAGATATGTTTCATAGTCACTTTAGGAATCAACACTTATACTGTATCTTAGGGACAAAAAAAATCCAAGTTTAAAAATTAATACGAAACCGATCAGGATTTCCTAGACTCTTATGGGCACAGATCTTGAGTCATAGGATAGAAGGAAATGCTAAATCACTTTGGAGGGACAATCAGAACTCTCATAGAAAACAATCTGCTTCAACTGATAATGAGCTCACCATAATACCAGAAACTGCTATTCTTTTGTTTATTCATTCAACCACTATGTATTAAATGCCTCTTTTAGGTAGGTGCTATTTTAGACCAAGAAGACATAGTAGTGGAAAAAAACATAGTTCCTGTCTTCAGCAAGTTTATGTTCTAGAAAGGGAGACATAAATATAAATACAATATACAGTACTAATAAATGCCACAAGGAAAAAGCAGGATAAAGAAAGAGACTCAGATATGGAGAAGCAGATATTTAAATAGAATATTGACAGAATGGTTTTCTAAGAATTTAAAATTCCAGAACACTGAACAAACTGAAGGACTAAACCATAAGGCAAAAAATACTTCGAGATGAGAAAACAAAAACTAGTAAAGATACAGAAAATTTAAACAATATAATTAACAATTTTGAATACTAACTTATGTGCAAAAAATTTTCCCCTCAAGGACTACATATTATTTCAAGCTATTGTGTAGTATTTATAAAGTTCAACAATTTTTCGTCCATAAAAGAAGACTCAACAAACACCAAAGAATTTTTATCATGCAAACATGCAAACCATGTTGTCTGATCACAATGCAGGAAAATCAGAAATAAAGACAAAAAGACAGGTTAAAAACATCTATATATTTAAACTAAAGAACACAGTTATAAATAATTCATGAGTCAAGGAAAAAACTCATAATGGAAATATTAAATATTTAAAACTAACAACAGTGAAGATACTACATATCAAAACCTGTGGGATGCAGCTAAAGTGATACTTAGTGGAAAATTTATGGCCTTTAATGCATATATATGATACTAAAATTTTATAAAATTAATTAGTTAAGGATCTAACTCAGCAAGTTAAAAAATAATAGCAGCAGAATAAGGCCAAATAAAGAAGGAAATAAATAATAAAGATTAAAACAAAAATTAATGACATAGAAAAATTACACAATATAGCCAAAACCAGTTCTTTAAAAAGACAAATAAAATATTAGGTCAAACCATATGAAATTTCCAAAATTCAACCTAATAATAAACCTGTACTGATCAAAGTATTATTAATTATAAAATATTAAGCAATAAAAAGGCATTAATTAGAAACTTTAGGAATGAAAAGTGTGTATCTCTAAAGATATAAGAAATATTAAAATAACAAAAAGCATATACTAAACAACTAAATGACAATCAACTCACAAAATCAAATGAAATGCGCGATTTCCTAGAAAAGCATAACATACTGAAACCAATACAATAAGAAATAGAAAAATTGAATAATGCTATGATTAATAATTGATGTGAATTGATACTAAAAGTATAGAGCACAAAAAAGGAAAAGTATACGCTGATCTCACTTAAGAACTTAGATGCAAAAATTCTAAATAATATATAAGCAAACCAAATAAAGCAATATGTACATGCTTATGTGTATGTATGCATATAAATACATAATAATTATAGAGAATTTATCCCAGGAATGTAAGAATTGTTCAACATCAGAAAATATATTAAGTGATACATACAGTATTTGGAGATTAAATTAGTAAAACCATCATTTTATCAATACAAGCAAAAAATTAAAAAATCAATACAAAATAAAACCCAAATACTATAAATATGGAAAAAAGACATGCGATGGACTAAGGGGAAATATTTGCAACATACATAACCAGTGAACCATTTCTACTGAGAATATATAATAAGCTACAACAAATGAATAAAAAATAACCATATAATTTTAAAAAGTGCTGAGAATACAAATTTTTTTAAAAATCAGAGAAAATAAAACCTGATTGGCCAATAAGAATATGAAGTGCTCAAATTTACTTAAAAAATAAAGTAGTTAATAATTGCACTTTTACTCTTGTCTTTTTATCAAAAATTTAAGTCTGTCAAAACCTAGAGTTGGAGAGGGTATGGAAAAAGGGGAACTCAGAAATGTTGAAGAGTAATTTTCCATTACCTTGTAAAGTTAAAAATGTTTTTTCCCTAAACTCAGCAATTAAAATACAGAAATCCTCTCACATGTACACAGAGAGATATTAACAAAGATGTTTACTGCGATACTGGCTATAATAGAAAAAAAAAAGAAAAGAAAGAACAAAGGAAAGAGAGGACAGAGGAAGAAAAAAAAAAGGAAGGACATAAAGAAATGAGTGAAGGTGAGTGTACTGAAGGGGAAAGGAAGAGAAGAAACTCTTAAATGTGCATCAGTGTGGCTCAGCACACAATGGAATGATACACAGTACTTTATATAGCAACTAAAATGCGTTGGGTCCATGTGTACCAATGTAGATAACTATGAATGAACATAATATCAGGTGAGACCAAAATATGTTGCAGAATGACACATAATTTTTCACTTGACAGGAGCCCTCAGTGTTTCATAATTATTTTTTACACAGAGCCCTGAGTGTCTTAGCAATGTTTTATCAGCAAACTTAGCCTAAAATATTACCGAACAAATCCATGTACTGAGTAGTATAGGGCTACAAGTATTTATGCCCCAGTAACATAGTGGTCATATAAAAAATAATAAACATAAACTAAAAAGTAAATATTATCTTAATTCCATTCTTATATAACCATTCTTAAATTACTTATTATTGGGATGTGTGTGCTTATGGGGCACTGCACAACTTCTCAAAACTTGAAATCATATTGGATACTGTCATTCTTATTTCTTGTACTATTTTGAATTTCACACCTGCTTTCTATGACAGCAACTGCCAAAAACCCAGCTTCTCAAAACATGGCACCATCAAGAAGAATGTACTGAATGTTAATTTTGTAAACTACAATTTTACTGAATTCATTTATTAGTTCTAATAGTTTTTCGGTGGAGTCTTTAGGATTTTCTATATATAATATGTGATCTGCATATACTGATAGTTTTACTTCTTTTCCATTTAGATGCCTTTTATTTATCTATCTTATATGATTGCTATGACTAGGATTTCCAATACTATGTTGACTAAAAGTGGCAAGAATGGGCATCCTTGTCTTGTTCTTGATCTTAGAGAAAAATCTTTCAGCTTTTCTCCATTGAGCGTGACTTTAGCTGTGGGTTTGTCATACACAGTCTTTATTTTGAGATATGTTCCCTCTGTACCCACACTGTTGAGAATTTTAATTACAAATGGATGATTGATATCATCACATCCTTTTACTGCATTTATTGAGATGATCATATGATTTTTATTCTTCAGTGTGTTAATGTAATGTATACATTGGTTGATTTGTGGATACTGAATAATCTTTGTGACCTTGGGATTAATGCCACTTGATCATGATGTATGATCCTTTTAATGTATGCTGAATCTGGTTTGATATTATTTTGTTCAGGATTTTTGCATTTATGTTCATTAGGGATATTGGCCTGTAACTTTCTTTTTTTATAGTGTCTGGTTTTGGTACCAGGGTAATGCTGGTCTTGAAGAATAAATATAAGATCTGCTGTATTTCTATATATTAATAATAAATTATCAGAAGGAGAAATTAAGAAAACAATCCCATTTGTAATTGCGTCAGAAAGAATAAAATACCTAGGAATACATTTAACTGAGAAGGTCAAAGGTCTGAAGTGTGAAATCTATAAGACACTGATGAAAGAAATTGGTGAGGACACAAAAAAGTGGAAGGATATATCATGCTCATGTATTAAAAGAATTAATATTATTAAAATGTCCATATTTTCCAAAGCAATCCACAGATCTAATGCAATCTCAATAAATACTAATAGCATTTTTTTGCACAACTAGAACAAGTAATCCTAATATTTATACGGAGTCACATAAGACCCAGAATAGCCAAAGTAATCTTGACAAAGAAGAAAAAAAATGGAGTTATCAAGTTCTCTAATTTCAAATTATACTACAAAACCATAGTGATCAAAATAGTATGGCACTGGAACAGATAGCTCAATGGAACACAATAAAGAAGCCAGAAATAAACCCACGCTTATATGGTCAATTAGTCTATGACTAAGGAGGCAAGAATATAGAATTGGAAAAAGGCAGTCCCTTTTATAAGTGGTGTTTGGGAAACTGCATAGGTATATTTAAAAAATGAAACTGGATCAACCTTTTACACCAGCTACAAATATAAGCTCAAAATGTATTAAACTTAAATGTAAGACCTGAAACCAGAAAACTCCTAGAAGAAAACATAGATAGTATGCTCTTTGACATTGATCTCAGCAATATTTTTTGGATTTGTTTCATCAGGCAAGGGAAGCAAAAACAAAAATAAAGAAATAAGATTACATCAAACTTAAGAACTTTTGCATAACGAAGGAAACCATTAACAAAATGAAAAGACAACCTACTGAATGGGAGAAGATAGTTGCAAATAATATATCCAATAAGGGGTTAATACCTAAAATATACAAAGAACTCATACAATATATTACCAAAACAAACCAACCAAGCAATCCAATTAAAAAATGGGCAGAGGACTTGAACAGTTTTCCAAAGGAGAAATGTAGAAGGCCAATAGACACATAAAAAGATGTTCAATATCACTAATTTTCAGGTAAATGCAAATCAAAACCACAATGAGATATCACCTCACAACTGTCAGAATGGCTATTATCAAAAAGACAACAAACAGCCAGTGTTAATGAGGTTGTAGAATAAAAAGGGAACTCTGGTACATTGTTGATGGGAATTTAAAGTGATGTAGCCACTAGGGAAAATGGTATGGATATTCATCCCCAAATTAAGAACAGAACTACCATAAGATCCAGCAATTCTACTTCAGGGTGTCTATTCAAAGCAAATATAATAATTCAAAAAGATATATGTACCCCTATGTTCATTGCAGCATTATTTACAATAGTCAAGGTGTGGAAACAAGCTAAGTGTCCACTGACAGATAACCAGATAAACATACAATAGAATATTATTCAGCTATAAAAAATAATGAAATATTGCCATTTCCAACAACATGAATGAATCTACAGGATGAATCTAGAGGGTATTATGCTGAGTGAAATTAGTCAGACCAAGAAAGACAAATACCATATGATTGTGCTTATATGTGGAATCTAAAAAATAAAACAAACAAAGGAGACTCAAAGAGAAAGAGAACAAAATGGTGGTTGCTACAGTGGAGAGGGGTGGAGAATGGATGAAACTGGTAAAGGGGATTAAGATTCTAGTCCTAGGGACATTGTGCTGTCCACCAGAAATTGACGCATTGTAGTTGACTGTACTTCAATAAAAAAAAGATTCTAGTCATAAAATAAGTCATCAGGATACAATGCAAAATAATAGGGACTATAGTCAACAATATTGTAATAACTTTGTAGGTGACAGATGGTTACTAGACTTATCATAGTGACCATTTCATACAAAGGTTAAAACAAACACTATACTGTACATTTGAAACTAAAACCAATATAATATTATATGTAAATTATAATGCAATTTAAAAAAAGGATGGACTGAAATCAATGTTGAAACTGTGTACTATCTCAAGCTAGTGGCTGACCTGGCTTCTGACAGATGATGGATATTGCCATATTTCTCTTGAAAATTTAAAATATCCTATAGCACACCTACGAGTTCACTGTGGCACTCCAGGAGCACTTGGTATCTAGATTGGAAACCATGGCATTATGATGAGATATGATTCATGTAAATTTTTTAAATACACAAAACTATGCTAAATGTTCATGGGCATACACAAAGACACTGTATCTATATATTACACATATGCATATATAGTAAAAATATGGTCTTAAAGCACATGCATTAATCTCAAGAAAGTGGTCATCTCTGAGAAAAAAGATAAAGAAATATAAACAGGAGGGAACTTCAACTATTTCTGTAGTGGCTAATTTCTGTAAAAATTTTCTTTAACAAATATTGTTAATGCTAACATTTTTACAAATAAGTGATGGGTTTTTGATTTATTAATTCTGTGCCTTACTATATTTTTAAATAGTTCATTTAAAAAATAAGAAATGATTGACATTGCAAATTTTCAAAAGCTTTATGTAAGCTGCTACTTTTAGCATACCATTTAAAATCCCAGAACATCTGGTGACTGTTAGACCTGCTTTTCCACAGTTTCTACTTAGAATCATTAAACAATCCACTAGAAGTAGTCTAACATTTAAAGAAAAAACTTCAGTACAAAGACCTCTATTTCCTAAGCTCTACCCTAAGTCACAAATGTTACTTTCATTTAGTAACTTTGGTAAAACTTTCAGCATAAATGAAACATGAGTATTTTCATTGTTTTTCTTCATAATATAACCATTTCTCATTTTACTTATTGAAGATAATGTCAGTGTATGATAGACTGTAACATTTACTTATCTGGTGCTATCACAAACTCCATAAATGTTTGGCCCATTTCAAGAAATATACCTATCCCCAGCCTTAGTTTTAATATATTTATTTTTTAGGACTGGCAAGTTTAGAAGTGCACCTACAGTGAATGAACAGGTGTTTTTCATTATGCTGGGTATACATTAAGTTTCTGTTAGTCATGTGCCCCTATTCACCATATTCATCCCTTTTCCCTCTCCAAGCCCCAATACTTTTAAAAATTATTATTACTCATTAGAAGAAGGAAACTATAGATACTGTGGGGACTGTTGGCAATATTGACAGATTTCAGAATTTCTATGCATCAGTCAAGGCCTCATGATCAATAATATCAGCTACAACAACAAATTAAAGAGGATAGCAATTAACCCATGTGCACTGGTCAAACCACGGCCTGTGTTTTACTTTAGACACTCCATTTTGATAAGGACATTTCCATATCAAAAATCCTATAAGGAAAAACATACAGAATAATTAGAAGTCTTGAAGTAGCAGGGTTAGTTGAAGTAACTAAGGAGAGTTGGCTTGAAAAAGAGGAGACCAAGAGAGAAATCGCCAGCATCAATATATTCATCGTAGGACATTAGGTAGCTAGAGGATCAGGTAGTTATAAAATAACTGGAATAGCACAGGCTGGATCTCCAGGAATGACTGCTAGTTCCACACTGTAGAATCTTTGGGGTGATGAAATATTCTAGAATTAGATGATGGTAATGTTTGCAAAATCTTCTGAACATACTAAAAGTCACAAAATTGTAAAATTTAAGTGGGTGAAATTTTATGGTATGTGAATTAGATCTTAATTTTTCAAAAAAGAATCTATTAAACATAGTAATATAGATACTATAATCCCAAGAATAAGAGAAAAGTCAAGAAAAAGAAATAATAAAAACAGTGGTTTCAAACAGGGATAAAAGAAAAAAGGTAACAAGCACTTCTGTCAATACTAGCAGTAACATACTTACGTCTACATTTAAGTGAACTAGCATAATCTTTCTCTTATATGTACCTAACCCTTGATCGTTACTAGGAAGAAATGATATCCAGAATGGCTGTCTGTAATCCTGATGTCATTTCCCACAAATCAAAAAACAAAAGCCTGTATTCCAAATTATGACAAATGCTGTAGGATTCTGGAAAAAAAATCATACTTTTCAGTGTTTCCCAGGTTTTTGAAAATGAGTCCTTAAAAAAAATTAATGAAGTATTACAAGACACATTCTAGCTCTCCAATCTTAAAAAAAAGGGCAGAACTATTCTTTTATTTCCAACGGAATACACAAATGAAACTTATAATGTGGTTGGAAACACTTCATGCCATATTTGACATAAATTCCAGAATAAAGTATGAATAAAAATATGAGCTTATAACCAACAGTAGTAGTATAAATTTTTTATGGGAAGCTGTTTTCTAATCATATATATAAAAGAACAGTTGGGAATCATACAGAAGCCAAGAGCAATTTAGTTTATTTGTACTAGTATAGGCTTCTGGGTTTTTCTTTGTTGTTGTTGTTGTTGTTGAGAAAACAAGAGTCAGGCATTACAACTGTAAAAAATTCAATTGCTTTCTCATATACTACCAATTAACCACTGAAATTTGAAATTAAAACACAACACCAATTACATTAGCACCAAAACATTAAATAAATTCTTAGGTATAAATCTAATGAACTATGTACAAAATCCATATAAGCAAACCTATAAAATTCTGATGACAGAAATCACAGGAGTAAATAAATGAAGAGATATTCCATATCCATGGATAGAAGACTTAATATTGTCAAGATGTCTGTTCTTCTCAATTTGACCTACTGATTCAATGCAATCTCAGTCAAAATCACAAAAAATCATTTTGTAGATATCAACAAACTGATTCTAAAGTTTATATGGAGAGGGAAAAGACCCAGAATAGCCAACTTTATATTGAAGTAAAAGAACAAAGTCAGAAGACTGACACTGACTGACCTGAAGACTTAACTACAAAGCTACTGTAATCAAGACAGTGTGGTATTGGTACAAAAAAAAAGACAGATAGATCAGTGGAACAGAACAGACAGTACAGAAATAGACTCACATAAATATAATTAACTAATCTTTGACAAAGGCAATACAATGGAGCAATGATATTCTTTTCAACAAGTGCTACAATCAACCAATCAATCTAGACACTGACACTGTACCTATCACAAAAATTAACTCAAAATGGATCATCGAACTAAATATAAAACAGAAAACTATAACACTTCTAGGACATAACATAGTAAAAAAAAATCTAGGTGACGTAGAGTTTGGCAATGAGTTTTTAGATATGAGAACAAAAGCATGATCCATGAAAGAAATAACTGATAATTTGGATTTTATTAAAACTAAAAGCTTTCATTCTGTCAAAACAAGTCATAGAGTAGGAGAAAATGTTTGCAAATCCATGTCTCATAAAGGACTGCTATCCAAAATATACAAAGAATTCTTAAATTCAACAGTAAGAAAAATAACTCAAAAAATGGGCCCAAGATCTGAACACTTCACCAAAGAAAACATACAGATAGCAAATGAGCACATGAAAAGATGTTCAATATCATAAGCCATTAGGGAATTACAAGTTAAAACAACAATGCGATATTACTTCACATCTATTAAAATGGCTAAAACCAAAACAACTAGTGAGATGGGAATGCAAAATATCACAACAACTTTGGAATACAGTTTGGTAATTTGTTATAAAGCTAAATATAATGTTACCATATGATCCAGTAATCATACTCTTTAGTATTTACCCAAATAAATTGAAACTTACGTCCACACAAAATTCTGTACATGAATGTTTACAGCAGATTTATTTATAATTGACAAACACTGGAAGCAACTAAGGTGTCTGCCCTTTAATAGGTGAATGGATAAACAAACTGGCACATCCACACAATGGAATATTATCTAGCACTAAAAATGAACTATCAAGCCACAAAAAGAGACAGAGGAATCTTAAATGCATATTGCTAAATGGAAGAAGTCAGTCTGAAAGGCTACATACTGTTTAATTCCAGTCATATGACATTCTGGAAAAGGTAAAACTATAGAGACAGTAAAAAGGTAACCAAGGATTGGAGGTGGGAGAGGAAGTACTGGGGTATTGAGGAGATGGACAAATAGGTAGAACAACAGAGAATTTTTAATTTTTAGGTGGACACATGACACTATGCATTTTTCAAAACCCATAGAGCTGTATCACACAGAGTGAATCCTAATGTAAACTATGTATTTGAGTTAATAATAATGTATCAATATTGGTTCATCAGTTGTAATAAATGTACCATGCCAGTATGAGTCTAGTTAATAAATGAAAACTGAGGGTGGGGTGAGGGTGTTGCTAACGGGTATCTGAGAATTCCATAAATTCCGCTCAGTTTTTTTTTTTTTTTTTTGTATCCTAAAATTGCTCCAAAAATAGTTTATTGATTAAAAAAAGAATTAAAACCATTTATGCCTAAAATTAAGAATAGGAAACATAAAATTAAGTTTAACAGATCTATTTCAATTTTGGTGACACAATCAAAATGGAAGGAAAATTGTGACAAAAATGAAACATATAGGGAAGATGAGAAAGAGGTAAAGAGGAAAGGAAAGACACAGTAAGAGAAAGACACAGGCATGAGCACTAAGAAAAGACAAATAGGGCACATACACACACAAAAAGACAAAACAAACACACACAGAAAGACAAACAAAAAAGACAAAGAGTGTCTGTGAAATTCAACTGCATTAAATTGAGGAATATCCTATAATGCTGATAAAGTTGAAAACAGCACAGTTTTTAATGTGAAAGCTGTTATTAGAAAGTAAAATACTCATTTTTTTAAAGACATAAACCCTACTCTACAATTGAACAAATTACTTCCTCTTCCTAGAATGTCTTTTCTTCCATCCCTACCTGTCAAGGTTTCAATCTATGTACTTCTAGGTTCAACTTAACTGTCAGGCCACGGTTACAACAAATCCTTCCCTCTCCTGTATTTATGAAGTGCTTTGTAACTCCAAGAGAACCCTTAAATCTGTCCTGTGGTAGAGTCATTGAAAGGTATTCCCCTCCCTCACTATATGTCACTGAGTCAGGACTGGGCATATTATTTCTTCATCTTTGCATTTTGCCTCAATGCCTGCTACTGTGATTTGCATAATACATGTACTCAATAAATATTTACTGCACTGAATTGAAGATACATATCACATACCCAAAAGTTAAAGATCCAAATACCCTTTGCCACAGTGAAAGTAATATTTTTATTTCAATGATTCTACCATTCTTGAAATACTGTAAGTTACATCTCTTTTGAAATTGCCTTTAGAGACTTCACAAAACTACACAAGATAAATGGCTTTATTATTTCTATAATGTTAAAAAAAATACCCTTTTTCATCATCCAAAACCGACAGGCCATACATATAGCCTTAGAAAGAGTAGTTAAAAGAAGTGGATGGGGCAAATGGCACTTAATTGGAACAGGTTGAAAAGTTAGAGGTAAGGAAATGAAGATAAGGGATTTAGAGAACTGTACCAGTCAGAATAGGCCAGGTTTTGCTAGGGCAATAAACTTGTAAACATGGCTTTAAATTACTCTGGAATATTTTAAAAAATTAAATCAAAGGGTTGTTTTCCACAAAAAATTTTCAAAAGGATATGTTGTTGGCTCTGAAGGCAAGTCTAACACAGTACAATATTTAGAGTTGTGGCTGTACTACTTAAATGAAGAAATATCTCCCAACGTGACTACTTTACAAAGAATAATACTCATTTGGATGCATAAAAGTCCATTACATGATACACAGTTGCATTTGTCTTAAAAAATATGAGTTTTAGAATATAGAGTTAATTCTTTTTATATGTTAAGCAAACAAGTGTAAATCAAAATTTGTAAAGAAATCACACTTTTAAAATATTTTGCAAACCATAACTCATCTATGTAGCAAACTATCATTCCTTAATTTATCTCTTTTTGCAAATCCTAAATTTTCATAAATTAGGTTTTTAAAAGTGGAGATCACTTGAATTATTATGTGGACAGATTCTAAACTTTGGAACAAATGTCCCAACTTTTATTCAAAATATTTTGAATAATGTGTCTTAAAGGCCAAAATACTACTGTTATTCAGAAAAAAGTTTCAAAATGCAATGAATTCCTAAAATCATTATACTAATACATAAATTGCATATTTATTTTGATCCAAAAGTCCAGCCGCTTTCAAAACACCTCTACTCATTTCTTTTTAAATGAGAACAGCATTCTTTGTAGAAATGTGAGATATATTTTAACACAACATTTAGTTTGACAAAGATACAAACATTTCCACTGTTAGAATCCACTTATTTTTTCCAGTTTTATTGAGATATAATTAACGTACAGCACTGGATAAGTTTAAGGTGTACAACATAATTATTTGACTTACATACATCATGAAATGATGACCATAACAGTTTTGGTGAACACCCATTGTCTCATATATATAAAATGTATACATATACAACATTAATGAAGTAGGAAAAAAACTAATTTTTTTCCTTGTGGAAAGAACTATTAAGATTTACTCTCCTAACGACTTTTATTCATAATGAATAGCACTGTTAATTGTCTTTACCACATGTACATTACATCCCGACTTTTATTCATAATGAATAGCACTGTTAATTGTCTTTACCACATGTACATTACATCCCTAGCACTTATTTATCTTATAAGTGGAAGTTTGTACCTTTTGACTACCTTCATCCAATTCCTCCTCCCCCTACCCCTATCCACCTCTGGCAATCAGAAATCTAATCTCATTTTCTATGAGTTTATTTTTGAAGTATAATTGACCTACAATACTATGTTAGTTCCTGGTACATACCATAGTGATTCAATAGTTCTATACATTTCAAAATGATCACCATGATAAGTCTAGTTGTCATTATCTTACAAAGATATTACATAATTATTGACTCTATTCCCCACCGTGCATATTTCATACCTGTGACTTATTTATTTTGTAACTGAAAGTTTGTACCTCTTAATCTCCCTCACCTATTTCTCTCCTCCCTCTCATTCCCCTTCCATCTGGCAACCACCTGTTTGTTCTCTGTATCCATAACTCTATTTCTGTTTGGTTATGTTTATTCATTTGTTTTGTGTTTTACAACACACTAATTTTAAGTGATGGTGACTTTTCTGAGTCTGGAGAAAAGTAGATCGTTTGAATTGTAAAAGTAGACCTTTCTGATGACAGAACAACAAGGATAATGGCATTATCCGTTTAACAGATCTCCTCAGTTTGTACAGCAGAAAGTGTGGAAATATATTTATTTTAATAGGGATTCATGTTTGGATATTGACTCAAATGCACTCATTTTACAAAAGTTTTTAAACAAAATTCACATTATAGGACATCATTGAAAAGAACAGCTTCATTACACAGAAACTTTAGTTATTAGGTCTTTAGTATTTAGTATTGTTTTTAATTTTGCATAAGTGTAATTTTTATAAACTTTCTATGTGTGTATGTATACGTTTATGTTATTTATATGAAATATTGGAAAAATATTTTTTTCTGTAACCTTGTTAGAGAAAGATAGTGTTTTTTCAGTAAGGTTGCTTTTGTCTTTGCTGTTAAATTTCATAGGTTTAAGCCTAATTTCAATGAGAAATCGTGATGATTATATCTGAAATTCAAACACCAAGTTCTTTATACTCATGCAAGTTATTATCTTAGGAAAAAACAGTTAAGTATTTCCCTTACTTACTCTAAATTAAAGGTGGCATTCCAAATATATGAAGAAAAATAAAAGAGCACATACATGTAAGGTTGACTTTTGTCACAAGATAAAAGTTGACCATTAATGTAAAGTACAGACTATAGAAATAACTAAGGGATGAAAAACTTGTAGTCCATGACTGCATCTTGCCCTTTTATTCATCTAACACTTTGTAAAAATTTAAATTAGGTTCTACAACCAATAGGACATCCGACCATACAGGGTTATACTATAGCAATATAGTTCTATCTCATTGTAGTGTTAAAAGAAGCTTCCATTTAACAGAAGGGAAGTCTTTCATTTATAATAAGACTATTTGATGTAGAATCAATCCACCCAAAATAATTATTTCAATAAATATTTTAAAAGCCTTACTAAATGAACATAAATGGAAGAGTATGCGTGTGTGTATGTGCACACAGAGAAACATTAATATATATTATACACACAATATATGTTTATTTAAAGCAGGAGATGAATAAACATAAAGAAGCAAAACAGATTTATGTATAAGGCAGAAGAGAGAAAATAGTGAGTCTAGGACAATGAAGTCTGTAGATTTCATCTTTTCTTTCTCAGCCTCAAAAAGACAATCAAATATTTTAAAAAGCAAAAGGAAAAAAAGAAAGTATTTCTTCACTGAATTACTTTCAAGATTCCTTTACTCAAAGTTAAAAACTGTGGCTGCCATCAACTATTTGGGTCATTAATTTATCTAAATCTGTCTAGACCAGACTACCATGTTTCTCATTATATGTCTCTGAATTCATTACCATTTGCAAGGATCTGAAACCTTTGTCACTGAAACCAATTTCATAGGATTTAACAAAACATTTTGAAGGGCTTTTTATATACAAAGGCTAAATTGACTTTGCTGATTAACTGTTATTGGTTTTATTTTGGGTAATCCATAGATGTAGCATAACCATGTTCACACACATATTGATGTTAAAACTATATTTGTCTAAGCCATAAAACACTAAAGACAGTGTATTACATGAGACCCTGGGTACTTCAGGCAGCTGAAGACATTTGACTTTCAGCAATTTACTTCAAAATTCATTTTAGAAAGTGCAACAAATCTTAGTGCAGAGTTGTGTTGCTCAGGAATGTCTTGCTCTTTAACTCTTACACAAAGGAGCAAGTACTTCATTTCCAGTCATGTTGTCTGCATTTTGTACACACAATTTTAAAATCCTTTTCTGTCAGCTGGGCTGCTCTGCATTGGCGTCCCCTAAATTTTTGTTTTAGCTATTTTTGTTGAGATATTTTATTTCTTTTCTAATTATTTCTAACTCCTCTCTGCATTTTTTTTTATTAGCTCAGTTTTTCCTTTCATTGCTTTATTGCCACATCTTCAGAACTCTCTGTCTGACCAGAAGTTTCTCTGCAGTTTTATATAACCACATTGATTCTTCTTGTCGCTTTTGGATGCCTAGACCTTGGTAGGAAGAGACTGCACTTTGTTCCATAAATGTTCCTCAAATATCTTCCACCTGCATGTAGTATATATCCAGACTTTATTTCACATTCCTCCAAATCCCCTTTCCATCCTCAGTCCATTAATTTTGTAATGTAACTATTATATGAAACAAATGTTCCTAGGCACACTGCAGACTAAAAAAAATGAATAGGGTGCTCACATATCCTCTAATTTTCTGTGGGTGTAATATTAACGTTGAGAACATTTCAGTTTCTAATAAGTCTGTAACTTGTTTTTACTGTATGTACAGCATGAATATTTGAGTTTTGAAAAACTAAAAAACAGGGCATGCACTAAATACTTCAGGGAACCCCACATTAGATAATTCAATTCACTAAATCCTAGGCAATTCTCAGCCTTCATTGTGTGTAAAATAAAGAAATTTTTTTGGTGCATCATAATTCTCTTTTTAAAATACAATCCTTGAATATGATCACTAATGATACACCAACAAACTATTTAAGTTCCAAATTAATCTATTTCAAATTGTTTTCTCTGTCAAGAAGAAGGACAGATTTTACCTTTCTTAAATAGATAAAGGTAAAAAAAATTGGGAGAAAATATATTTTTATTTCTTTATGGTGGTACTTACAAAATACTTAGTCAGAGAAGGTGAAGTATAAATGAGTAAACTGCTTACGTCCAAACTAACTACAATTTGACTTCAGCTCAAAGGATGAAAATCATACAGTTTGGAGGGGAGAAAAGTTAACACAATACTAAAATTGTCAAGCAACTTCTAAACTAGATCAATTGCCTTCATAATATTCTCAGAACAAAATGTTCTCTAAGAGCAGATCTGTTATGAAGAGCCAAAAAATGGAAAACATTCACTATCAATTTACTGCAGTCACCCATAAACTATTACAAGAACATTATGTATCGGGGTTCAAGCCAGCAAGCTATTAAAGCAGACTGCTCTAGTGTCTTTTCATTTTACTTTAATGCTACTGAAGCATTAATAAGTCCTCGGAGAATTACAGTTATACTGAAACAGTCTTATCATGTAATCAATTTTTCAAATAATCCAAGTCTCTTAAGGTGAGCTCTGTTACTTTTCTGTTCCTTGTTGGTCAAAGTCATTCCACCTTCACAAATGCCATCATCATTTTTTGTGTGTCTGGTCCAAGTCATGCTTTCATCTTGGAAATATATCAGTCTAAATCGTGCTAATTGCCATATTTAATGAGTGCCAAGACATCGAGCACCCTTGGCCCCATTGCCACTTTATGTGCTTCTGCTCATGTAGAGATCAAAGAACAAAAGATGGAAAGAATCATCTTCAAAAAATAAGAAGATGCCACATATACACCTGTTTTCGTCGTTTTGCTTGTTTGATTGAGAGCATAAGTAATCCTGCTGAAATTACTTTCCTTTATAGTCTCTGGTTAATTTTAACTTGTTTAAATTTTTTAACTCAAATTTCTTTTCTTATTTAAAGGATAGTAACAATACTCTGTCAGAACATGATTAACCCAATGAACTGATACTTTTAATTCACTATCCGTTGTTTTCCCTTGGTAGAATAAATTCCAAGCAATTGAGGCATCTGTCAATCTATTGTACTAATGGAAAATATTAGTGCATATAAACTTCCTACAAAATAAGAAAATCTCAGTAACTTTAGTGGATACAAATCAGCAATGATTCAGTTTGTAATTGAAACAGTGGGAAAAAAGATGCAGGTTTAGATTTGAAATAAGCCATTTGAAAAAGCATAAATCTCAGCTAACTAGATATTTCTTGCCAACACAAAATTAACTAATTTAGTAGTATTACCTGAAAGTAAATATTCATATATTTCTGTGATTATTTAATATGTTTATGTGTGTGAGTATATGTGTAAATGTGTGTATGTGTAAATATACATATCTATCTCAATTAGGCTGTAAGATCCATGGGACATACTTCTTTTCATCACCAATGTACCTGCAGATTCCAGCATAATGCCTATAAACATAGCATTTACTCAACATATATTTGTTGAAGAAGTTGTAAGTAGGTGATAACATGAATGCAGTAGTACACAACTTAAAATTTTAAAATTCTTAAGATACAATAAATCCTAGGAAAGCATTAGTGATAACTTATTTCCTCAATAGATAGTTCAATTCACATCTCTCTGTGATAGCGTATTTTTCTCTTTTTCTTGGCCTATTGCAATGAAGTTTACCACCTTAAGTATTAATTTATACTATAAACTTTTCCAGAAGAGATTTACTGGCAACTCAGTCCAATATAACTTTATCAACCCTATCATATAATAATGAAACTATGCTTCTTTAGTTGTGCACAAATCATACCTTATTTTTATCTCAGAATTCTTGTTAATTAGCTGATCTAGAGTATCCCTGTATTATGTTTCTTATATAACTCTCTTATGTAATTATTCACATTCTAATCAAACTTACATTAAAATAATAAGCAATGATTTCTATCTGCAACAGTGTATAGGGCATCTGAGACCTATTACACAGCAGGTAAATAAGCATAGCTCTAGCTAAACTTCTCCCCATTCCTTCCATGTTATCTTCCTCACAAAAGAACTACAAGAATTGATGTCATTGAAACAGCCAATAAGGTTTTCATTGAAATTTTTTCCTCAGACTCCTATAAAGTGACAGCAACTTTATAAGTGAGGCCAAACAATAAAGGGCTGGTTTGTTTTGTCTTGTTCTGTTCTATTTTGTTTCACCAGACTTCTTGATAAGATGCTTAAACCAGTGTTTTAATGAGAAATGTTTTAATCCTCAAATGAAAAATAAAAATTAAAGAGACAAAAAGCAAAAACACACTGAAAACCATTCTTTGATAAACAGACGCTGAATTTTAGAGCTACCTCTCAAAGTTAACACTAGAGTATAAGCTCTATGAGAGCACTCTTTCAGTTCACTGCAGTATCTGTAGTACCTAGGGAACTGTGTGATTCACAGTAAAACCTCTATAAATGTGTATTGAATGGAATTAATTTGCATACGTACTTTAATGACAAAAACACAACAGACCAAGGCTAAATGAGACAAACAGTTTGAAACTACAAATGCTGGGTATTCTGACTAGATAAAGTTGTAAAGTAGGCTACAGATAAATCAGGGTGATAATCTATTTAAAGAAAGCCAACAAAGAGAATTTCTCTAGAAACCTCTTTTCAGGACCAAGAAAGAACTTCAAAAACTGTATCTGAAGTTGATATTTTTATGAATGAAATTTTATGATATCTTGGATTTCCTACTTCAGAATAATTGGGTGTGGATGTGGTTTATTCACCATTTATTGATATTGTAGCTATGTGATGGACACATAAAGATTTATTATATCATACTCTCTTCTTTTGTGTAAAATTAAGATTTTCCATAATAAAATTTTTAAAGTGAGACTATATACATATACATTACATATTTTATTATTTTCAAAATAAAATTTAAAAACTTTGCAGCCTTCTGACAGACCTTTTCTCACCTACTCCCTCCTAAAATATTACTAGCAATAATTAATAAAAGGAAGGGACATAACTTTCTTCCATAATTTTAGGAAAGTGGCAGCCACAAAAAGAGAGACAAGTGATACAACTCCTAATTTGCAACATTCTCTCCTGCCACAAATAGTTTTAAAAAACTGAATGGGCAAATCCTGAAACAAACTTCATTAAAAGCCTCCAATTTAGAAAAAAATAGTACTGAGAAGTGCGACAACCTTAAGATAGAAGTAGGGATATTAAAAAAAAAAAAAAAAAAGACAAGACTAGAAAGCCCTATAAACTTCCGTAGCTTGGAAAGGTAAATGGTCAATGCTCATCAATTTGTTTTTTCTTTACTGAGAGGAAAGTAGACAATGGAAGGCAAAACTATAATAGTTTCTCAAAAGTAATTACCTTTGGTAATTAGTAGAATGTAAAGCAAAAGGGAAAAATAAATAATACATAGTTCTCAGAGGAAAGAAGAAGCAGAAAAATAAATAATATATAGTCCTCTGAGAAAAGAGGAGGCTGGAGCTCAAACAAAAGTTCACAAGACAAGTCAATGCATTTGGATTCACGCAGGGTGGGAAGAGCATCAAGGAGTTTTTACCCACACAATTTTCAGGCATACAGATTAAGGGCTTTATAGTAATTTGTACATTTCATATTAAATGAAATAAATTATATAAAAAATAGTACAGAAAAAATGTATGCAACATGAAAAAAATATATCTGAAGAATGCATTCCAGAAGAAAATCTAACCCAAGAAACAAACAAAAAAATTCAAGAAAAACACAGATAACCCAATAGAAAAATGATCAAAGGATATGAAAACCTTGTTCACAGAAGAAATATATAAATGTCCAAGAAACATGAAAAGATGTTTAATTTTATATATACACATACAATTTTCCCTTATCAGATTGACAGACTTCTTAAAATTGGATAATATTTAGGGTTGGTGACCCCATAAGAAACAGATATTACACATGGTGGGTTGGAGAGTATATTTTTTTGGAAGGCAACTTAGAAATAAACTCTCAAATTTTTAAACTTAGGGTAAATTCCACTAGCAGAAATTTATATTATTTTTATAACTTTGTTTAGACTTTGCCTCCTGTACTCTTACGCACTGATGTATCCCCTACCAAAAAAAAAATCTTTATCGTCACATAAATTGGGGACAAGAGGAAAAATTAGTTGTTTCTAATACCAAAGAGATAAAAAATTACAGAAATGAATTTCAGTTTTAATCCATGTTCTCTCATTAAGTTGTCTTTATACTAGATATTCATCTCCTCCCTCTAGGACTATTTGTTCACATATAAGATCAATATTTGGGATTTTTAGAATGTTCAAGTAAACTTCAGCCTCTTAAATGAAGTTTAGTGTAACTGATGAAGAAGTATTCTTTGTATTTTATCTACTTATTATCAGGAACATTTTCATGGTTATCTTTCTAATATTGGTGTGGTACTGATAGACAGATTTTCTCCGATAGAGAAATACACTCCCTCTTAGCCCTGCCTTTAAATAGAATAACATATCTACAGGGCGACTGTAGGGGAATAAAAGAAAGGGCTTAAACATAAGGTTCTTTCAGGCCATCTTGGTGGGTGATAGTGTCATTTAAAGAGATGGGAAAGACAGGAGAAATATGGCATTTTAGAGTGAAGATAAAATCTGCAGTTGAAACATGTTACATTTGAAGTGCCTGTAGAGCATTTAGCTGAAGCTATCCAGCCACCAGCTGTGTGTATAAGTCTGGAGAGAGACAGAAGTGGTGAGATATGTGCAGGAGCTACAGATCTGAGAGTCATAAAAACAATGATGAATCAAATTTAAGATATGAATATAGTCACCCAAGAAGAGGTGTGGTGTGATAGCAAGAGAGGCAAAAAGAAAGAGGAGGAAGGAGAGAAGGGAGAAAAAGGACGAAGAGGAGAAAAAAGAAAAGGGAGAGGAAGAAAAGAGGAGGAGAAAGAAGAAAAAGAATAGAAAAAAGAAGGAGAAGGAGAAGAAAGGGGGAGGGGATGAAGAAGAAGAAACACAGGGCAGGAAGAAGAAGTCTGCAAAGGAAACTTAAGAGAAGCCAGAGAAAGTCAGGAGAAAATCAAAGAGCATCATGAAAGCAATGAGAGGACAGAGTTTCAAAAGAAAGGAGCTGTTAAAAATGTTAAAAACATCCAACATATGAAGTCAGATCAAGACTGAATATATTCTATTTGATTTGACAATTTTATGATTTTTTATCTCAGTGGGAATAATTTAAATTACATTCTAAGGACAAAAATCAGTTTTCAGTGGACGGTAGAGACAATGAAAGGTGAAGAAGTAAAAATTCCTTCCTGAAGTTTTGAACAGAAATGAGAGAGAAGAAAGTGGTAATAGTAAAACTTCAAAAAAAAGGATCTTCTTTCTTTCTTTTATTTTATTTCTTTTTGTTGTTGGTGGGTTGTTTTTTTTTTTTTTTTTTTTTGTATATTTGATGGAAGACACTTGCATGGGTTTTATGCTAAGAAGTAAACGTTGAGTATATAGCTGAGAAAAAGGGGTAAGTAGTAGAACAAACTTCAAGTATTGAATAAGTATTTACTCTACAGTTAATCGTGAGTTAGCAGAGTCCAGGGGATAAAAGTGTAATGACATTCAGAACACACATAGTACACTTTATTTAAAATATTCTTTAATTCCCTTTTCTTTCCTTCTCTTTCTTTTCCTTTTCTTCGTCTTTTTTTTTTTTTTAATTTCAAAAATTGGTATCCCCACATTATTCAAAACTGGTAGGCATTATTTGGTAAATTAAATTATGAAACACATATTGGAAAACATCTTAAGAAGAAGTCATAAATTATATTTCACTTGGTTTTATCAATAAATATTTTTTCAGAGGAATCAAGAAAAAATAAAATACATTTCAGAATTTCATTTAAAACAGTAAACATTATGATGTGAATATAGTAATCGAAAGAACAGAATTGACACAATGAAAAATGGAAACAAATATAGATGGAAATATTTTGCAGGAAAACTCCAAATACTTCTACTCTCATCATTAAGTTTACTAAAAATCTAAAAGTCTGAACTAAAAAGAAGTTTTCTGATCACACTGTATTAATTCAGGAAAAAAAGTTACCTTATTTGAGACTTTAAATAAAAACAAACAATAAAATTAGGTTAAATTGCAAAGATTTCAGGTGAATATAAGGGCACAAATAGGAGAAACTTGGAATGTATTAATGCCCAAAACTCAAAATATAAATTTGAGGCTATTAACGCATTAAGAATTAGATGGGTTGTCTTGAAAAGTACTTAGTTCCTTGAACTTGGTAACGTACAAGTACGGTCTCCATGACCACTTGCTGGAGGGGTCTGCAGAGGAGGATCAGGCTCCAAGGGGTGATGGGAATAGACGGGGTTTAAGGTGGCCTCAGTTCAATGGCACCATGATTTATAGTTCTTTCAGATGTTTTGTAAAACATAAATCCACAATATATTTTGAGTTGGCCAAGTAGGAAGATAATATGTTCTGAGCAAGGAATAATATTCAAAGGAAATAAAATAGGTGCCATCATTTTATATATTCCAAACTTTGCTAAAGGACAATAAAAATACCCACAGTGGTAAAGAATACAATATACATTGCCAAAAGGATAAATTTTATGACTATACCTAATTAATATGAAAATACATTAGAGTTGAGAATGTATCTATGCATATATTTATTTAGTTATTTATTCATCTAGTAAATATTTACTGAGTGTCTACATTTCTGGACACTGTACAAAGGTTAACAAATAAAATATTTCTGTCCTCACAGAGATTTTGGTGTACTATGGGGAAAGGGGAAGCAGATGGTAAACAAACAAAATAACTAACTACAAATTAAGAAGATCCTCTGACAATAACTAACAAGGATCCAGCCAAGGGAAAACAAGTGATTGTTTTAAAAAGTGGTATTTTAGTTAAAACTTCAAAGATGAGAAGCATCCAATGATGCAGAAAGCCAAGGCAGGAACAGCATATATGGATGCTCCAAAGAAGAAAAGCACTTGATATTGACTAGAAACAGAAAGGACATCGATGTGGCTAGAATGTTGTAAGCTAAAAAGAATATATTTGAGATGAGGATCAAGAGAAATGGAGAGACAGACCTTCCAGAATTTTACTCAAGTAAAATGGGAAGCCACTGAAGCATGACATAATCCAAGAATAATCCTGCTTCTCATGAAGAACTAATTGGAGGCAGCAAGGCAGTTAGTAAGGAGACCAGTTAGGAGATAAATCCAATGGTCCAAGATCATGGTAACCTCTACTAAGAAGATAGCAGTGGAGGGAAGTAGACAGAGATTTCTAGTAAAGGCCTGAATCACCTTAGTTGTTTTCTTATTCTCTTTGGTCCTCAATTTAACCTTCTATAAACTCAAGTTAATTATATTAATGTAAAGATGTTCAGAGCATCATTGTGAGACAATACGTAAGTACCTGGTATAAAGGAAGTTGCAGTAAATCTCAGTTCTTTAGGAATAGTTATTTAAAAATAATATTCACTCCAAGTTCAAAATAGTGATAGCAAATAAATATCCAGTAAGATAAGAACTTTTTGGTTTTCAAATATGTATATCATTCCTGAGATAATAAAGAAAAACATTTAGATTTTTGATTTATAAAATATTTAGTGTTATACAAAAGTTTTATATATATATATATATATATAGAGAGAGAGAGAGAGAGAGAGAGAGAGAGAGAGAAATCCAATGCCCCATTGATTACAATCAAAAATAAATCAAAAAGGTGAAACTTTCTATTCAAATTAGTTTCTACCACATTGAAACAAGTATTTTTTTAAATTATTAATTTAAAAGTGAAGAATTAAAAAATTCTTCAGAATAAAATCCCTATCCCTAGAAATGGGCCTACTGGCTTGAATGCAGTGACTGCTCACTTTTCCTCTGTCTCTGCTTCTCCTCCATCAACACACACACACACACACACACACATACACACACAGCTTTTAGCACCTATTTAACATTTGAAAAGAAATAGCTGACATGATAGAAGAGGGATGTGTAAATTTGTTGTATGGGCTCTATATAATTGAACATTCTTTGAATTCTTTAAGCAGAAATTTCAGTACCATGGAGATCCGGGAAATGAAGACAGATAAATGTGACAAACAATAGCCAAATTTTTCTTGCCAGAAATTTAGAGAGATCTTCCATGAAAATGATAAATAAATAAAAATCTCACTTTGAAGTTATATTTTAACGTGTCCCTCAGTTCAAGAAATATTATACCCTTTAAAATAGAACAAAAGAAAAATTGGTCGTGTTCAGTGTAGGAAGAATACCCAGAATCGTCATCTCTGAATAAAGAAAGAAATGCGCCCAAGGAAGCAGACTACCACAAATGAAAGACCCTCTTGTTTTTGTCTTTCCTTTGTTCTTGTATAAAACTGAAAAAAAAAAAAAAAAAAGGCACAAACTCTAGGACTTACTGCACTAGACAGAACCTTGTTTCCAAGAGTTGTGCCAAATCTTGCAGTATAAATCCCCAAATAGCTATCTGCTAATAAAATCTATGTACCTGCTACGTGAAAAAGAAAAGAAAGGGAAAGGAAAGGAAAGGAAAGGAAAAAGGAAAAGGGAAAGAAAAGGGAAAGGGAAGGGAAAGAAAAGGGAAAGGGAAGGGAAGGAAAAGGAAAGGAAATGAAAGGAAAGGACAAGGGAAAGGGAAAGGACAAGGGAAAGGGAAGGGAAGGGAAGGAATAAGAAGAAAAGAAAGAAAAAAAGGAAAGAAAGAAGGAAGGAAGAAAGGTAGGAAGGGAAGAAGGAAGAGAAACAAACATAATGAGTGTAAGACTTGATCATTGAATACTTCTATATTATTCAGTGTTCAGTTCTGCATATACAGAGATAATAGGTAAGGTGTTTTTAAAGTCATTTTCAACCACAGTAATTTAGTATATATAGACATTGTTCCTTACTCTTTTTAGGACTAACCCCAAACTCTTGCAGATATAAAGTTTTCAATAATTCCATTCTCTTTTTACTTCTTTCTTTCCTTTTTAATTTTACTTCTTGCTCATTTTATTTCTTTGTACTACATCTAACCTTTACTCCCCCTCCCCCTTTCTCCCTTTTCTGTCTCTTCTTCCTGATTTTTGTGTTACACTGCTGGTGGACACGGCAGGGGTTGGGGGGAGGTATGCTAAAATAAAGCAAATATTCTTTTCAATCAGAACATTACTAAACAGTACTTACAGGCATTGCTAGTTCAATCACGCAAGTTCAGTTAAGATTTTTAATGATAATTCCAAGTTATATTTCCTTCCTGAATCAAATATTAAATGACTACTAATTTGGAGAGAAATACATGTTATTTAATTATTTTTAAGAGAACTAGTTATTTATATGTGTTATCTACATCCTATTTCCCAGCTCTTCTACAGTCTAGTTTGTAGTACACAGAAAGTTTCTGTAGCTCTCTACTTCTCATAGGACTAAATCAGAGTTCTACTCTTGGCAGAAGGCAAAGTTGATCCAGGTAAAAAAATTGATCTAATGTTTGTCTTCAGACTCCCTTTTTCTCCCTTGTAATAAGTCTCATCTCCTAAGTTCCCCTTTTTTCCTTTATTCATTCAATAAATATTTACTGAACCCTAATTATTTGTCAGGAACTATGGTAGGTGCTATTGATAAAGAGATGAAATAGGCCTTCTCTGACATGGAAAAGTTTACAACCTAGGTGTCGAGGCAGGAATGTAAGTGCAATATAATATGATAAGGCCCTTAATGGAAGAACACATTGCTTCCTCATTATACATCTAGCTACTCAGAGTCCTCTACTTTACTCCTTGTATTTTCCCTGTACTTGGAACCTACCTCACTATCCTCCTCAATAAAACTTATCTTTTCCCTCAAGACACACCTCTTGGATGGGTGTCTTAGGAAAACAATCTCACAAATTAAGTCACACTGGATATTGAAAGATTAAAGCATGTATATAACATCTCTTTTGCACCTTAGTAAGCCACTCCACTTGAAAAAAAAAAAAACTAGTTGCTAATGGTGGGAATTTCAACTATGTAGTAAGCTGTTATGAAAGAAATTGTAGGAAGGACTTCTTCATACTCTTCAATCACAACAGCAAGAGGTTACTTACTCCACATAAAACATGTCTTTACATGCTTTATTACTATTTTTAAACAAAACAGCATTCTATACTTACTCACTTAGGAAATACAATTGAATCTGATTACTACTAAAAGTAGTAGTAGTAGTTACTGTTAATAGCTGCTGTTACTAAAATAGGGACTATATTGATGTAAAATTATAAAAGTTTGCCTTATTCTTTGATGTTATTATGGCTTACTTCAGATACATAAAATATCACAGCACCGTCTTCTAATTTGAAATGCATTATTCCCACAATAATAGAAATAAAATAAAATCAGACATTTAAATATATCAAGAAAAATGATTCATTGAATCACATAATCAAAACTATACCTATTGAGGAAAACAGAGATTTTTAAATCTAATGTCTATAGAAAAAAATAACTTAAAATCTGTGGATTTGGATTTTCTCCCCTGTAAAATAAAGGGTTTAAATTAGAATAAACTTGATGTTTGCTCCAAGGCTTGATACATATGTGAATAATTTGCATAAATATTTTACAATTCTCCTATGACATGAAATTTTACAATATCTGCAAGATTCTGCAATATCCTAATAAGGAGTCTGCATAAATAACTGAATCCTCTTTTATATTTGTGTCCCCAATGCTAATAATTCCTAATTCAAGGTAAGTGGCTTAATAAAATTTAGGTGGACAGATTGAAAATTGGCTAAACAGAAAAACGCAATGATATAAATAAAGGAATGTTGCAAAGTCAGGGGTATATTAAATAACTGGAGACATTTAATGAGAAACATGGAAACCCAGGAATGAGTATTTTTTACAGACTTCAAGGCTCAATGGAAAGCTTAAGAAGTAACTAATGTTTAGTTTGGGGGTTAAGGCAAGAAATTTTAAAATGAAGAAAACTGAAGTAAGTTAAATAAGATCCATTTTGTCTAGACTTATTTATGACAGTTCCCCCTTATCCACATTCTGCATCTTCACTATACTGTGCTTACTGACAATCTATCCCTAATTACTCCAGGTAACTTGCAATCATTTCATCTATTATATATAAACGTCTTGCATACTTCAATTGTACAAATCCCAGATTTCATCTCACCAAAGTTTTCTGAAAATTAATTGTTCCTCATATAATATCTTTAGAACTCAATTTCCTCATCTGTAGAACAATAATATTTATATTACAGTTATTGTGATAATCAGATAGACTCAATGCAGGCCATATTTTCATTTATCTTCCAACTCACTATCATCATCCTTATACTTGAGGCCAGTCCTTCTGTTGTATACTTGACTTTTATACCCTCCTGGAGTCTCTGGGACTTTGTTCTATCCATTATCACCTCTCTCTCCTTATCTTCAATGTCTTTCCTACGGGCTCTTTATTTTTCAGAACATCCTAATTCAAATTTCCCTTGACCCTGTGCCTCCTTTTAGCAATACCTCTCCCTCAGTTTCTCACTTCCATTCATTGATTAAATAAACAAAAATTTTCAAAGGATTCATTTTTTCAATATGAAAAACATATGTGGGTTTTTAAAAAGAAAAATACGGAAAATAAAAAAGCAAAAGTAACGATAGCAAAAGAAAAAAACCCCAAACCAAAACAATAACAACAAAAAACACCTGTTGTCAGATGCAGGCATTTCTTTACAGGTGTAATGTAAAGTCATATATAACTAAAATGGACACATCATCTAAAGTTGAATACTAATATTTCCACCTAACAAACCTATATGTCAGTTCTCCCCAAAACAATTCATAAATGTAATGTAACCCTATTAGAAGTCCAGTGAAACTGAAGGCTGGGCAGGAGGTGTATGTGTAAGGGGTTGATTAATTTATTATAAAGTTCTTATGAAAGATTAATTGGATAAAAAATAGTCAATAATCTTATAAAGTGAAAAATAATACAAGAAACTCTCAATAGGTTTAAACTGTATTGTAAAAGCCACAATAGTTAAAACAGCATAGTCCAAGAAAGAACACAGAAAATAAAAGAACTGAAGAGAAAAAATAGAAAGGCTAGAAATGGAATAGAAAGGCATGAAACAAACCCATTTGTAAATTAAGTATTTAGCATATGATAAATAATGCATTTCAAATCAACTGGGAAAACATAGATTTTTTTCAATTGATGGTGCTGGGACAACTGGTTAAATATTTAGAACAGAGTAAATTTAGATTCTATCTCACACTGTATATCAAAATAAAATTCCAGATGGTTTAAAGAGTTATATGTAAACAATGAAACCATAAAAGAACTAGAAGCAAATATAGGAGAATTTTTAATCTAAGTTGGAGGTCTTTCTAAGCATAAAAGCAAAGGCAAAAGCCATTAGGAAAATGAAGCAGAATTTTCTACATAATAGATTTGAATCTATAAAAATGAAAATTTCTAAATAGAAAAAAAAAACAAATAAAATTAAAAAGCAAATAATAAATTAAGAAAAACTACTTGCAACATGTGACAGAATACCATGTAGCAATTTTTTTAAAAGTCCTGTCAAAAATAATTAAGGATCTGGGGAAAATGATCAGTGACTGCTATAAAAGGAAGAAAATGTTACAAAACAGTATATATGTTATGATCCCAACTTTGTAAAATACATTTTTGTTTGGGTATAGTGGCTTCGCACACACACCATGCTTCTAATCTCCATGCTTTTACTCATGCAGTTCCCTCTGGCCGAAGAGACCTTTCTTCCTTCATCTAATTATCTCCTGCTCATTTTTCAAGGATCATTTTCCATAGCTCTTCAGGCATCAAGAACTTCTCCCTGAATTACTAGGTTCCAATAGGCGCCTTCCATTGTCAGTAGCACACTGTTGCACACTATCAAATTAGTATTACATAATATTAATATTATCTGTATATATATGTGTGTGTGTGTGTATGTACATACATATACATACATATCATTCCACTGCTATGATTAATGTTCCTCAAGAGAAAGGGCTGTATTTTACTTTTCTCTTATTCCCAATGCCTATTACTATATCTATAATGGACTATACATTCAAAAATATGAGTTTGAATTATTGCTGAAATCTCTTTAAATCAGGATTATTCCAAAAGAGAGCTAATGTCAGCTGGGATTCAAATAGTATAAAAAGAATCAAGCATTATTAGAAGGCTGAAAAAAAAAAAAAAGAAATAGTTACTCAGTGAGAATTCACTCTATTCTTCTTTCCAAGACAGACCAGAAGCTTCTTTCAGGATACAACTCAATGATTCACATTAGAGTATTTCTGGTACATACTGATGTTTTAAAAATTCTAAAGACATATACCACTTATACGCTGTGTCTCAAAATTTACCACATCAAGTTTATTGTTATTTAGTTATTTCTCATTTGTGAATCTTTTCTCTCTTATCAGATATTGCGCTCTGTTACAGGAAGAGGCCATGACCTATTTTAGTTAGGTATCTTATTATGTATTTGGCAAAACAGCTTCATATTTTAATAAATATTCAATATATAATCATTTTTATTTATAACTTTGGTTAGTTTTCTATGCTTTTAGATACATCTCTTCAGTATTCTCCAGGACAAGGTGAGTTGACTCTAACTTCCTCCTTTCCCCATCACCATCCAACATGATGGATATATGCTGAGTAATATAGAAATACTTGCACTTGCTGAGTAACCTGATAATATCTAATCAGAAGAATAGCTTCAGCTCTGCATCAGGCCAGAAATCTTTCCTAATTTTCACGAATTACTGGAGGTAAGATTGCCGTACTTTTCTAGTAAGAGTATATGAGGATATTTAAATGAGCTTATCTCTATTCAACAATAGGTTTTTTTCAACCTAAATGTCTATTGATAGATGACTGGGTGAAGAAGTTATAATATATTTATACAATGGAATACTACTCAGCCATAAACAATAATAAAATAAATGCCATTTGCAGCAACATGGATAGAACTGGGGATCATCATTCAAAGTGAAGTAAGCCAGAAAGAGAAAGAAAAATACCATGTGATATCATTCATATGTGGAATCTAAAAAAAGAAAAAAGAAGACACCAAAAAACTCATCTAGAAAACAGAAATAGATTTGCAGATATAGTAAACAATTTTATGGTTACTGGAGGAGGGATGGGAAGGGATAAATTTGGGAGTCTGAGATTTGCAAATAGTAACAACTATTGGTAAAAACAACTTTCTGCTGTATAACACAGGGAACTATATTCAACAACTGTAAAAAGCTTTAATAAAAAGAATATGAAAATGAATATATGTATAATTTGGGCATTATACTGTAGGCCAGAAATCAGCACATTGTTACTGGCTATACTTCATTTAAAAAACAGTAATAATAGGTCTTCTTGAGCTAAATCATGAGAAGAAGTACTAGTAAGACTATTTTTTGTTAGTAAAAATATTTTTCTATATATAGTTTAGTATATACAATGTCCAAAAATACACAATCTTATTCACTGCTAACACCATTTACTATGACAATGCTTGATACAGTCCAAAGATTTCCAATATGCTATTGACCTCCTACAGACTGAAAATAAAGTGACTAGATTTAAATCATTTAATGCCAAGGAAGCAAGTCATCTTTTTCTGCTTATGTCTTTGTTTCACAAAACTATTATCAGATGGGCCATGAAAACAACTAAAAACAAAAAATTATATGGTGTAGTTAATTGAAAAAATGCTTTTGCTGCAAACAGAAATTGACACTAAGTGCTGTATTAGCAGGAAATCAGTGATTTTCAATTGACATTGCACAGGAAATCGTTTAGTGTCAATTGATATTAAATGGGCAAAATTGTACTGAATTAGTACAAAATGATTTGGTAGAAAGAAATGTGCTTCCATTAGGTGACTTGATATTAAGTGGGCTCAAATGTAATAAGTTTTAGAGGTCACTAGTCAACAAAAATTAGGGCATGCTATCCAACCCTGAGTACATCAGACTGGTTGCTTTTAACATATTTATCAAGAGATAACTTAGTGTCATACTATCAAGACAAAATTGTCTCCCTAGGAGCTTTCAAGGGAAGTGGGAAAATTTAAATTGTTTAAATGAGCTAAATTAACCAGTGGTAAGAATGATGATTTCTTGGGCCTATTTGGTGGTCTTAATTCTTTTAAAAACATATTTGATGGAATTTTTAGCATGAAATAAAAAGCAAAATAATAGCATCTGTTTTATGTAATAAGGTCCAGATAAAATGGCCTTGATGATAAGCACACAATAAGTTATCATTTGAATGTGTAATATCATTGGATATTATGAAGGGATCACTTTATAGATGTTTAAAGAAAACTACGTGTTTTTGAACCTAAGTAAAGGAATAGGAAAGTATATAGATGCAGGAGATATGGAGAGGAGGAAGAAACAGTTGAGATATGTTATACAGTGACTATAAAAAGAACAGATTGCATAAATATTTTAGTGTTTGCTGGGGGTAGAAAAGGGGATGTTTGATGTATAGGAAACTATAAAAATCACTTGTTATTAGTAATACCAAGACAGTTATGGGGTAGAAGACAAATACACAATATTCTACTCAGCCACAACAGAATATATATTCTTCTCAAGTAACATGGGATATTTTTCAGGATGGACTATATGTTAGCCCACAAATTCAGTCTCAGTAGATTTTAAAAGATAGATATCATACAAAGTACCTTCTCTGAACATAACAGAATAAAATTAGAAATCAATAACAGAAGGAAAACTTGGAAATTCACAAATTTGTTTAAATTAAACAACATATTCTTAAACAACCAATGGATCAAAAAAAAAAAAAAAGAAAAAATGAAGGAAATCACAAGGACACTAGAAAATACTTAGAGAAGAAAGAAAATGAAAATATAACATACCAAAAGCTGAGGGGAGTTTATAGCTATAAATGCTTACATTGTAACACAAGAAAGATCTCAAATTAACAAGCTAACTTTAAAACTTAAGGAACTAGAAAAAGAAGAACAAACTAAATTTACAGTTAGCAGAAGAAAGGAAATTATAAAGATTAGAGCAGAGATATAAAAAATAGAGAATAGGGAATGATAGAAAAAATCAACAAAGCCTAAAGTTGGTTCTTTGAAAAAAAATCAACAAAATTGACAAATTTTTAGACAGATGAGTTAAGAAAAAAGAGACAATTCAAATAACTAAAATCACACATTAAAGTGGGAACATTACTACTGACTCTATAGACATAAAAAAAGATTATAGGAGAGTACTATGAGCAACTGTATGCTAAAAAAAAGTGGATATCCTTGGATGAAACGGACAAATTTCAAGAAAAACAAAACCTCCCAGGACTAAAGCCTGAAGAAACAGAAAAGATGAATAGACCTACAACTAGTAAGGATATTGAATGAGTAATCAAAAATTTCCCAACAAACGAAAGCTCTGGATCTGATGCCTTCACTGGTTAATTGTACAAAAAATTTAAAGAACTAACACCATTCTTTCTCAAAATTTTATGAAAAGATTGAAGAAGTGGGAACACTCCCTAGCTCATGGTATGGCACCATTATTAATACCAAAGCTAGACAATTATACTACAAGAAAAGAAGATTACAGATCAATATCTCTTAAGAATATTGATGCAAAAACCTTCAACAAAACACTAGCAAACTTAATTCAGCAGAATATTGGAAGAACTACACATCATGACCAAGTGAGATATACCCTTGACCAAGTGAGAAATATATATATATATATATATATTTCAACATACGAAAATCAATCAATGTAATACATCATATTAACAGAATGAAGGGGAAATAAATACATGATCATCTTCATTGATGCAGAAAATTTATTTGATAAAATTCAGAACACTTTTGGAATAGGAATAGGATGAAAAACTCACAGTGACCATCGCACTCAATGGTGAAAGGTAAACAAGCAGTAATGCCCACTTTTGCCACTTCTACTCAACATAGTACTGGAAATCCTAGCCAGAGCAATTAGGCAAGAAAAATAATAAAAGACATCCAAATTAGAAAGGAAGAAGTAAAATTATCTCTGTTCACAGATGATATGATCTTATATGCAGAAAATCCTAAAGATTATACATATGAACACACACACACACACACAGAGTTATAACTAACAAATAAATTCAGCAAAGTAGCAAGAAACAAAATCAACATACAAAAATTTAGTTCCCTAAAAAGGAAATCAAGAAAATAATTCCATCTACAATAACATCAAAAAGAATAAAATACTTAGGAATTAATCCAGATGGTAAAAGACTTGTACATGAAAACTAAAAAACGTTTCAGAAAGAAACTTAGAGACATAAATTTCATGTTTGTGGATTGAAAGACTTGATATGGTTAAAATTTTAACACTCCTCACAGTGACCTATATACTTAATCTAATCCCTATCAAAATAACAATGATTTTTTTTTACAGAAAAAGAAAAGCACATATTAAAATTGATACGGAATCTCAAGGATTCCTGAAGAGCCAAAACAATACCAAAAAAGAAGAACAAAGCTGGAGGACTCATATATCCTTATTTCAAAACTTACTAAAAAGTTACAGTATTCAAAAGAGTGTGGCAATGACATGAAGACATGTAGAACTATGAAATAGAGAGTCCAGAAATAAATCCTCACATATTATGGTCATGTGATTTTCAATAAGGACGCTGAAAACATTCAATGAGGAAAAGACAGTCTTTTCAACAAATGGTGCTAGGAAAACTGGATATTCCTACACAAAAGAATGAAGTTGGACCCTTATCTAATACCATATATAAAAATTAAGTCAAAATGAATCCATCACTTGAATGCAAGACCTGAAACTATAAAACTCTTAGAAGAAAACATAGGCTAAAGCTTTACAATATTGGATTTGGCAATGATTTCTTGAATATGACACCTAAGGAATGGGCAACAAAAGAAAAAGTAGATGAGCTGGATTTCATAAAAAATTTTTTTTAAATTGTACTTCAAAAGATACTATTAACAGAGTAAAAAAGGAACACATAATAGTAGAAAATATTTGCAAATCATATATCTGATAAGGGATTGATATCTAGAATATATAAAAAACATCTAAAACTCAACTACAACAAAACCCCAAAAATCCTGATTCAAAAATGGGCAAAAATCTTCAATAGACATTTCTCAAAAGAAGATATACAAATAGCCAATTAACACATGAGCAGATGATCAACATCATTAATCATTAAGGAAATGCAAATCAAAACTACAATGAGATACCACCTCAAATGCATTAGAATGGCTACTATAAAAAAAAACAGAAAATAACAAATGTTGACAGGATATGGAAAAATTAGAACACCTGTAAAGGACTGGTGGGAATGTAAAATGTCATAGCACTGTGCGAAACCACATAGCAGTTCCTCCAAAAATTAAAAATACAATTAACATATGACCCAGCAATTCCATTTCTGGGTATATACTAAAAAGAATTGAAAACTAAGTCTCAAAGAGGTATTTGTATACCCATGCTCACAACAACATTATTCCCAATATCTAAAACAGAAGAAACCCAAGTGTTCATGGATAGACGAATGAATAAGCAAAATGTAGTACATACATACAATGCAATATTATTCAGCCTTTTTTAAGGAAGGAAATTCTCACATATGCTATAACATAGATGAACTTTAAGAATATTATGCTAAGTGACATAGATCAACCCAATAAAAAGACAAATATTGTATGATTCCACTTATTTGAGGTGTTTGGAGGAGTCAAAATCAGAGACAAAAAGTAGAATGATGGTTTCCAGGGGAATAGAGTGAGAGAAGATAATGGGAGTTACTGTTTGATGTGTATAGGTTCATTCTCTCAAGATGAAAAGACTTCTGGAGATGAATGATGATGGTGGCTGCACGACAATATGATTGCTACTTACAAATGGTTAAGATGGTGAATATTATGTCTATTTCACCACAATAAAAATATAATGGGGAAAATGGCAGAAAAACATTTTAACTTTTTACTTGTTCTTGCCCTTCCAAAAAAACAAACACAGAATTAATGGGGCAATCACCCTGGTAGGCATAGGACTGAAAAAATAGAAGCAACTTTCTTTTTTCCAATTTGACTAAGAGAACAAAAAAAAAAATAATACTTTCGAAGAACTCTAATCCCTCAGAGAACTTATCATGAATGCACGAAAAGTAAACTAAGAATATTCCCTAAGATTAGCAGGAAGCAATCCAAAATAAAACTCATCTTCATAACTGAAGGAATGAAACTAGTTTTACAATGAAACAAGAGCTACATTCAGAACAATCTTTAAGGAACAGAGGAGTTACTAATTCAAATTGATGATACAGAGAAATTTGATGTGATAATGATATACAGTTACAATAATTACTATTTATTGAGTTCTTACTAATGACAAACACAGAGTGTTGTTAAACCTACATTTATCTAATACCATGAATTTTAATTCACCTAATAGGCCTTTCACAACTGAGACACAGCTTATGGTTTAAAATAAAAAGACTCTTTTAAGAATTCCTGGAGCTAAAACATTCTAAAAAAAAATTGGAAATTAAAAAATACCTTGAGAAAAAAGACAGTGAAAACACAACCACACAAAATCTATGGGATACAGCAAAAACAGTCCTAAGAGGGAAGTTCATAGCGATAGAGGCCTTCCTCAAAAAAGAACAATGTCAAATAAATAACCTAACTGACCACCTAAAAGAATTAGAAAAAGAACAATAAACAAAACCTAAAGTCAGCAGAAGGAAAGAAATAATAAATATCAGGGAAGAAATACATAAAATAAAGATTTAAAAAATAGAAAAAAATCAATCAAACCAAGAGCTGGGTTTTTTGGAAAAAGTAAACAAAATTGACAAACCTCTGTCCAGGCTAACCCAGGAGAAAAGAGAAAGGACACAAATAAACAAAACAGGAAATGAAAGTGAAGAAATTACAACCAACACCACAGAAATACCAAAAACCTAAGGGAATACTATGAACAACTATATGGCAATAAATTCGACAACTCAGAAGTGGACAAGTTTCTAGAAACATACAGTCCACCAAAACCGAATCAAAAAGAAATAGATCATTGGAACAGATCAATCACTAGAAGTGAAATAGAATCAGCAATAAAAAACCTCCCTGCAAACAAAAGTCCAGGACCAGATGGCTTCAATGTGGAATTCTATCAAACATACAAAGAAGAACATATACCAATCCTTCTCAAACTCTTCCAAAAGAATGAAGAGAAGGGAACACTCCCAAACTCATTCTATGAAGCCACCGTCACCCTGATACCAAAACCAGACCAAGACACTACTAAAAAATAAAATTACAATCCAATATCTTTGATAAACATAGATGCAAAAATTCTCAAAAAAAAAAATAGCAAACCAAATCCAACAACAAATAAAAAAGGGTATATACTACAATGAAGTTGTATTCATCCAAGGGACACAAGGATCATTCAACATATGTAAATCAATCAACGTGATGCACTGTGATCAACAAGAGAAAGGACAAAAATCACATGATCATCTCAATAGAGGCAGAAAAAGCATTTGATAAAATTTAATATCCATTAATGATAAAAACTTACTAAAGTGGGTATAGAGGGAACATACCCATTCAGCATAATAAAAGATATTAATGACAAACTCACAGCCAACATAATACTCAATGGTGAAAAGTTGAAAGCCTTCCTGCTAAAATCTGGAACAACACAAGGATGCCCACTCTCACCACTTCTATTAAACTTAGTATTGGAAGTCCTAGCCATAGCAATCAGACAAGAAAGAGAAAAGGGATTTAAATTGGAACAGAGGAGGTAAAATTGTCATTATATGCAAATAACATGATACTATATATAAAAAACCCTAAAGATCCCATGCAAAAACTACTAGAACTGATAAACAAATTCAGCAAGGTAGCAGGATACAAGACTATCATAAGAAATGTGTTTCATTTCTTTACACAAACAATGATAGAAAAGCAAAGTAAAAAAAAAAAAAAATGAAATCCCTTTTAAAATCACATTAAAAAAAACTTAGTAATAATCTTGAACAAGGAGGTGAAAGACTTACATGTAGAGAACTATAAACACTGACTGAGGACACTGAAAATTATTTAAAGAAATAGAAAGATATCCCATGCTCTTGGACTGGACCTACTACCTAAAGCAATCTATAGATTTAATACAATCCCTATCGAATTACCCAGGATATTTTTCACAGAACTAGAACAAATATATGGAATCACAAAGGACCCAGAATTGCCTAAGCAACACTGAAGAAAAAGAACAAAGCTGGAGGAATAACCCTCCCAGACTTCAGATAATACTACAGAGCTACAGTAATCAAAACAGTATAGTATTGGCACAAAAACAAACATATGGATCAATGGAAAAGAAAAGAGAGCCCAGAAATAAACCCATACACCTACGGTCAATTAATCTTAAACAAAGGAGGCAAGAATATGCAATGGAGAAAAGACAGTCTCTTTGGCAAGTAGTGTTGGGAAAGCTGGACAGCCACATATAAATCAATAAAGTTAGAACACTCCCTCACACTATACACAAAAATAAACTCAAAATGGCTTAAAGACTTAAACATAAGATAAGACACCATAAACCTCCTAGAAGAAAACATAGGCAAAGCATTCTCTTTGCTTTTGCATAGCAAAGGAAACTATAAACAAAACAAAAAGACAACCTATGGAATGGGAGAAAATATGTGCAAACAATGCACTGACAAGGGCTTAACTTCCAGAGTATACAAACAGCTCATAACAAAAACAAAAATAACAACAACAACAAAAAAAAACCTTATCAAAAAATGGGCAGAAGGCCTAAATATTTCTCCAGTGATGACATACAAACTGCCAATACACACATGAAAAAAAATGCTCAATATTGCTAATTATTAGAGAAATGCAAATCAAAACTACAATGAGGCATCACCTCACACCAGTCAGAATGGCCATCATTCAAAAGTCTATAAACAATAAATGCTAGAAAGGGTGTGGAGAAAAGTGAACCCTCTCACATTGTCGGTGGGAATGTAGTTTGTTGGAGCTATTATGGAAAACAGTATGGAGATTCCTTAAAAAACCAAAAATAAATTAACCATGGGATCCAGCAATCCCAATCCTGAGCATATATCTGGAGGAAACTCTAATTTTAAGAGATACATGCACCCCAATGTTCATTGCAGCAATATTTACAATAGCTAAGACATGGAAGCTACCAAAATGTCCAT
The DNA here is from genome assembly GCF_009834535.1 of Camelus ferus. NCBI lineage: Eukaryota > Metazoa > Chordata > Mammalia > Artiodactyla > Camelidae > Camelus > Camelus ferus. Next base: position 52,209,032 of record NC_045696.1, read on the forward strand.
CTACAGATGACTGGTTAAAAAAGTTGTGAGATATATATACACACACACACACACATACTACTGAGCCATAAAAAAAAATAAAATAAAATAATGCCATTTGCAGCAACATGGATGGACCTGGAGACCATTATACTAAGTGAAGTAGATTAGAAAAAGAAAAGTACTATATGATATCACTTATATGTGGAATCTAAAACAATGACACAAATGAACTTATTTACAAAACAGAAACAGACTCACAGACATAGAAAACAAACTGATGGTTACAAGTGGGGAAAGGGGAGCTGGAGAAATAAATTGGAAGTTCAGGATTTGCAGATACTAACCACAATATATAAAACAGATAAACAACAATGTCCTACTGTATAGCACATGGAAATATATTCAATATTTTATAATAGCCTATAATGAAAAAGAATACAAAAAGGAATATACATGTATCTGTGTGTGTGTGTGTGTGTGCGCGCGCGCGCATTAACTGGATCACTATGCTGTACACCAGAAATTAACACACCATTGTAAACCGACTATACTTCAATTTAAAAAAATAACAAAAAATTTGGAGCTGAAACACATACAAGGCAGAGGCTTTAAGTAGAAGTATGAATACGCTGAATGATTTAATCTGCAATGAGAAAGGGGTTTTAAGCAGTGACTAATAGATTAGTATAAAAAACACATAACTGTACTTAGATGTGATTATTTCTTTAAATTTTGCTTTGAGTGTTATTTTTTAAACAAATATAACCACTAGAAACATTTATTCTTTGTTACTTTAACACATAGAATTTCATTTTAATTTCTAAACAGCACAAATGAGTTGAAAATCATTTTTAAACAATTAACTCAGTTATCCTAAGAAACTTTCTAAATTTATTGAAAATTTAGCTATAATCAAACAATGAAGCACCTGTGTGAACCATTCACAAAGTCATACATTACCAAGTTATAGGCAAGTTTATAAAAAAGAAATAAGCAGCTTTTCAAGATTAAACTTCCAATCTTAAATTTACACATGATGATAAGTGTCACAGATTCAAAGACCTACAAAGAAAATTTGTGTAAGCTTTAAGGGGAGTTCACCAGTGCATACTAATCCAAAATGCATTTGTTAAGATAGCAAGCCAAGTACTACACACCTTACATTCTGTGGTACTCACAAACCCACTTAACAATTTTCAATAACGAAGCTTGTTCCTCATTTACATTGTAACTCCATAAAACACTAGAAGAAGTAATACAACACAAGAAGAAAACTGACTTGGCTTTATAGGCTTTATAAACTAAACAGAAAGTTACATATCACAAATAAATAGATGGAAACACAACCAGTCACATTAGTAAATATACTGCACATACTTAGTAAATTACTACATATTCAAAAAGTAAAAAGTGAAAATAACATGCATTACTTGTGTAATGGATTAAACTCATCCCAGGAAAGTTATTTTAATATATTTTTGCTATATAAATCATATTTTTCCTTGAATTTTTATTATAAAATTGAAGGTATATTTTCCTGAAACAAGTTTATCTTTAAATATAAAGAATGTATCCAACATTAGATAAATCACAGATCTCATAAAAATGTTTTTATAAACTATTAACATTGTGCTATATTCAAAGGAAATGCTAAAAATACTGAAATTTAAATTATATTGTAGTTCTGAAAACTGTAATACTATCAACATTTGCTTAACATGTCTGCAATATGAAAGTGGCAAAATCTAAGTTTGGAATTTAAGCATATTTTCAACAGTTTTTAGCCATTGTATGGTGTTTATATTTAATTCACAGAATTTTTACCCCTTTGTTTTCTCCCTTCTTTACTAAAGATGACTCGTCTTCTTCTCTAACATTATTATTAGATAGTATCTCAGTGACCTGTTACTGTATCCTTAGATAGAAAAAGATAGTATCTCCAGTAAGGTCAATGAGTCAAGTATGTGATATGGACATTTATAAAAATCAGATTAAATCTTAAATAGCGCTAGCAGAATAACTGTACCTAAGAATGAGAGAGATAACAGTCCCACTCTTGTCAGCAATGATCAGATGACATGATCAATACTGTGATACAGAATGACCTAGAACTCCTATAATATTGTAAGAAAGGGAACAAGAAAGGTGCAAGACTAAAATTATAAGACAAGAAATGGTTGAAAGAATCAAGGGAATTGCATGTTACTACTTATGGGATTGGAGGAATAATTAAAGTAAGAAAGGTTTCAAATATTTGAAAACTTCATATTAGATTTACTCTGTATAGTCTCAAGCGATATACTAAAATAATAGGTTGAGAATACTAGATATAGATTTCAACTCAAAGTAAATAATAACTTCTTAACATCAGAATTACTCACACATGATATATCTCACCCGAGATATTATTGAGAATAAGGAGACTGGAGGCATTTATTCAAAAAGTGAGGAGTTGAACTAGATCACACTTAAGAGCAATTTTACCATATGTTTCTATGATTCTTCTCAAAGCTAACAACTGAAATATTTAATCTTGCTAAGCTGTGGATGTTTTCCTGATGATACGTGGAATCTGCAGTTGTCAATCTACTATTGTCTGAGATTAAAAAGTTGTTCTTTTTCCCATTTAATAAGTATTTTGTGCAATGGTGATTGCTTTTCAAAAGTAGTTGTTTTTTACTTCAAGTAGTGTGGCCTGACAAAGTGTTAAATGACTCACTCACTGACTCAATCATTCAGTCATTCATTCAACAAATATTTATTCAGAGCCTGACATGTGCCAAAAACTGAAAAGTGGCAGACAAAAGAAAGAAAAAGACAGGGTCTCTGCTTATAATCTGTCGGAATAAGTAGACACATACACAAATTGTCATTTTATAAAGTACTGGGTCTTATTCTAGAAGCATGTGCTCTGACAGTAAACTGAAATGGAGTTTAACTTTCCTGGGAGAATCATGGAAGACTTCATAGAGGAGGTGATGTTTCAGCTGGATTTTTTTTAATTACTATAATTTGACTACATGGCAAGGGGAGAAAATGACATTTTAGGCAGAGGAGGCATCATGTGCTATGAGGCATGGAGGTACATGGTGTGTTTATGAGAAGTGGCAAAAAATTTGGTAAGGCTAAAGTGTAAAACACTCAGTGAGGAGAGAATGAAAATAAAATTGATGAAGTAGTTTGTGGTTAAATATATGAGGACAATATAAGGATTTGTGTTTACCTTGAGCACAAAGAGAACATGCTTCCAGGTAGAAGGGTGTCATGATCAGATTTGCATTTTAAAAAATTTATGAGCATCAGTGTGAGAAGCTCATTTCTTTCAAATATTAATTTTTGCTTTGAAATATATTTCAGGGGGAGTTGAATCCTCCAACTACTGGCATAAGCAAGGGTAAGTTAATAGGCACCAGATGGCAGATAAGAGTACCCAATTCTTTATAACATCAGTTATTATTTCTGAACCTTTATTTTTTTACTTAAGTATTTCCTTTATTCAAAAGTCCCATTAAAAGAATGAACACTATTTGAACTGACTGGTATGAAGCAGATTACTGTAAAGGGAATAAGCATTTTTGAGAGTTAAAGACCATGCTGATGCATAATGGGGAAAAGGCATTTAACTCAAGGAGGATAAAGATATCTAGATCAAATTAAAAGTACAACATAATTGTCCATCAGTTGAATACATGGGTAAGTAAAAGGTGGTATATTCATTTAGTAAAATAGTATTTGGTAATAAAAAAAATGGACTAATATATGCCACAACATAGATGAACCTTGAAAAAATTATGCTAAGTGGAAGTAGTCACCAAATACCATATATTGGATTATTCCATTTTTAAGAAATGCCAAAATCTATAAAGATAGAAAGTAGATTAATGGCTGTCTAGCGCTGAGGGGGGAAAAATGGGAAATGACTCTTAAGAGGTATGGAATTTGTTTTAGAAGGGATGAAAACATTCCAAAATTAGATTGTGGTATTGGTTGCACAGCATTGTGAATAAACTACAATAAATTGAACATATACTTTAAATAGGTGAATTGTATGCTATGTACATTGCATTTCAATATAAACTGTGGGAAAAAAAAAAAGAAACATGTAGCTTTAGATCCAAAGATCTCATAGGCATAATATGCTCTCAACTGGCCCTGACTCCAGGCAATTGAAACAAATAATTGAATAAAAACTAATTCTATTTGAAAAGGAAAAAAAAGTACAACCTTGAGTTCAATGGGCTTTTTAACTTCTCTTGCAAAAGCTGACATTTATTTTGGGAAAATATTAAATATATGTGTATTCCCCCCAAAATTTGTAAAGCTATTTCATATTCATCATCTCTTCTCTCTGCCTTGAAATCCATCATGACCATACAAGCAAACACTACTATTCTCATTTTAGCAGGAATGAAAATGAGGCTCATATAAATTAGATTATTTGATCAGTTTATGTCACAGTTAATAAATAATAGTGTCAAAGCCAAACCTCTGGTTTCTGACTGTAAGTCCAGTTCTTGGTTCACTTTGTGATTTTTCACAACTGAAAAACAGTTGCAGAACTAGAACAAAGTTAAGACAAGGAGATGACAGAATCAAATGATTTTATGCAATTCTATGGAAAATGGACAAAAAGAGAATGCAAATACTATAAATTGGATTGTACCTTTTTCTGAGAATTATTTTGGAAGAATTTTCATGCCAAAGAAAATGATGACCAACATTTAAGTCCACCAGGAAATTTACACAGGAGAATTTTTTACATTTTTTACTGGAATTGATAATTTATTGACAAGATGATTAGCAAGGCACACAAAAATGATTTGTAACTTAGGACCTAAATAAATTCAAGTGACTATATACTCCTTATGGAGAAATCAGTTCTTCTTGCCCCATGTTATCATATCTTTAAAACAGGCACAAACGTTTGAATATTTAACAGTGAAATTCTGTAGTTACTAGTGTGGAAGGTCTCCCTCTCTATTTTCTAAGGGGAAAAAGCTATAACTCATACAAGATTATGAGAATACAAAGCTTTTATTTTTTTCAGAGAGTTTATTCTGCAAGTGAGAGGTAATTTTTTTCGCAAATTTGAAAATGTTCATGAGATCTACATCAAGAAGCTGTATCTTTCTCATGCTTTATCATGATAGTACATTTCTGCAAACAAACAAACAAAAACTTATTGAAAAGTAGGGGCTAATGCCTTTGATCATAAGTGTTGTAATCCAAAGTTAAATCTAACTTTTTGATGTTAACACAAAGGGAGAATATAATTAAAGATACGTCATTTGAAAGTTTTTCATTAACTTCTGTCTCTAGAAATTCTGGTTTTCCAAGTTTTTGGCTACATCTTTCCAGAAATATCTATCTCCTTGCCTTAGCTTGGAAATATTGTTTCTACTCATAAGTCTCATATTAACAATATTTAAATCTTGACTTATAATTCTATAGGATATCAGAATACATCAACACATTTCATATGTAATAACATAAAAAACATAGTTTAACCTGGAAAATATAGTCTCTGAGAGTTTATAACTTCCTTAAAACAAGTTATAAAGAGGTAGCTGGAAACAGAAAAAGAAGAGGTCATCAACTATATAGGAGGAGTTTTGAGATACAGTTTTACTTTACATTTTCCTTGTCTCTTTCTTTCTCCTCAATTATTTCTACTTCCTTGAATGTATGGGCCCTATTTTCAGGATATATCCTCCAAGAGGTTTCAAGTCATATAAGACTAAACATTGGTATGTTGCTGCTGGCCAGCCTAGATCCACCTTCTTTTATTTCTTAGTGAGAAAAAAAAAATCACTTAATCGACAGTACTGGTTTTGATTTATAGAGGTAAACAGTAAATAATTTTGTTTCTAGGTGTCACACATACTTTCTCCAAGCTTCAGACTTTAAATGAGAGGTAGAGCCTAATGTGGCTCAGTCCTATAACCTGGGTAATTTGAAAGCAACATAAACATTACATTTTTTAAAAATAATTTTTAAAAACAGACAGCTAAGAGAGACGGAGAAGATGGCGGAGTAGAAGGACGCTCGCAGGTCACCCTCTCCCACAAATACACCAAGACCCACATCTATAGACCCACTCAGCCAACCAGAGCACCTGCGGAACTCCGACAGAACATCGCCCTCTTCAAAAGATAAAGACGCCAAAAATCTGGTAGGAGAAAAGGAAAAAAGATAACAAAAGGCAAAGCAGCGCGGGACGGGTCCCGCGGGGAGGGAGCGGCAAAGGAGGACTGGCACTCGCTCGCTGGGTCTCCCCTCTCCAACTGAGAGGCCAGCGGGACGGAGAGGGAGCCTCCGAGGCTCGGATCTGTACAGAGCAGCCCTTGACTGACAGAACTAAGCTAAACGGGCACAGAGCGTACCCCCGACACCCAGCCTGAGACGCGGGCCGGCAGCCGCGGGCAGGGCCAGGCTGCACAAGCCGGGTGGAGGACGGGAGTGGCTGCACGGAGGCAGCCCCGAGTGAACGCAAGGGGCTGCGCGCCGTGGCTGTGGGTGCACAGGGCAGAACAACCTGGGCCCTCCATAAAACAGCACGGTTGATGTGCTCCCGGGGGAAGGGTGCACACACCCAACTCTGAAAACCTGCGGAAAGTTTTCGGGGGAAGAGAGGAGGGGCTCAGACACAGCCGCCATATTCTCCGGCGCTAAGCACCCAGGCGGGGGCGGGGGCGGGGGCGGGGGCGGGGGCGGGGGCGGGGGCGAAACCTGCATCCGCACCGAAGGGCTTAGCAGCCTCAAAGGCCAGACTGAGATTGGCCTGCAGCCCGGGGCAGATAGGATCCTTCCGTCCTCGTCCCTCAGAGAACTTGCTCCACAAAGACAAACAAAGAGCGGGGTTCTGGCTGGGAGCAGGGACAAGGCTGTCCCTCTGTCTTCCCTGAGCCCACCCGCGGAGCGCCGACCAGGGCGGAGCGCGCAGCCGCACAGAGCAGCGGAGCTACCGGCGGCGCAGGTAGAGCGAGAGCGGCCCCGCGCCTTTCGGGCAGGAACACAGCCCCTGACCGAGGTGCTGGGAGGGGGCATGACCCGCCCTCCTACCCGGCCAGTCTGCAACATCTGACTGTGGCATCCAGAGGGGCAGCGACCCGCCCGCCCACAGCAGAGGAGAGCTGCACCTGACCCAGTGTTAGGAGGAGGCGCGATCTGCTTGCCAACAGGTGCTGGGAGCAGCACAGAAAAGGGCGCCAACGGAGGGCCTCTGAAAACAGCAAGCTGAGCTTCCAAAACAGGACGAAGACAGAAAGACTTCACATTAAAAGCACACAGACTCCAGGAGAACACCGACAACCCCCCCCCCTTTTTTTTTACATCTGTTTTTACCTGTTCTATTTTCTATTACTCTCTTAATTTTTACTTCTTAATTCATTTCTATTTCTCTTGGGTTTTGATGTCCTGTTACTGATTAGACACAGGTTTCAAATACATCTATTCATCCCCCCCCCTTTTTTTGTAAAGGTTTTAAAAGGACGTCTCAACCCGATTAATACTCTGCTTCAACTCGCTCTTCTATTGTTCATTATACACTGTTTTCAAACCCTCTTTCTCCCTTCTTTTAAAATTCTTTCTCTCTCTCTCTTATTTTTTTTTTCTTTTTTTCCTAAGTTCTATTCCTAAATAGGCATTAGATAGGTAAAATACTTAAGGACCAAAATAAACAACTGATACTCCATAAACCACAGTGCCAAAGAGGTATGAGCAAGATGAAGAAGCAGAAAAACCTTTCCCAATTAAAAGAACAAGAGAAATCCCCTGAAAGAAAGATCAACGAAATAGACATCGATAGCCTACTAGATCAAGATTTCAAAAAAGGAGTGATCGAATTGCTGAAGGAATTAAAAGAGATAGTGTTTAGAGATATAAAATATGTCAAAAATGAAATTGAAGCTATAAAGTAGAATGGGTAAACTCACTGACAGAGATGAGGAATGATCTAATAGCTGTGCAAAGCCGACTAGATAATGCAGAGGAACGAATTAGTGATCTAGAAGACAGGGCAATAGAAACCACCCATTCAGAAGAACTACAAGATAAGCAAATCAAAAATAATGAAAATAGCATAAGGGACCTATGGGATAATATAAAGCGTCCCAATCTTCACATAATAGGGGTCCCAGAAGAAGAAGAAAGATCAAAAGGGATTGAAAAGGTTTTTGAAGAAATCATGACTGAAAACTTCCCAAACTTAAAGAAGGAATTAGATATCCAAGTACAAGAAGCTCAGAGGGTCCCAAACAGGAAGAACCCAAATAGACCCACACCAAGACATATCATAATCAAGATGGCCAGAGTCAAGGATAAAGAAATGATTCTAAAGGCAGCAAGAGAAAAGCAAAGAGTAAGTTACAAGGGAACCCCCATAAGGCTCTCAGCTGATTTCTCTACACAAACACTACAGGCCAGAAAGGAGTGGCAAGATATATTCAAAGCCCTGAATGAAAAAAAGATGCAGCCTAGGATCCTTTATCCAGCAAGGCTATCCTTTAGGATAGAAGGAGAAATAAAGAGTTTCACAGACAAAAAAAAGCTGCAGGAGTTTAGCAACACTAAACCCATGCTAAAAGAAATATTGAAAGGGTTATTCTAAATAGAAAAGCAGCAGGATGCTACAGAAATGAGAAACACACAACTGGAAAGGTGATAACTCATGAATTACAAATAAAGTAAACATGAAATTATAAAAGAAGACATACAAATCACTGAAAGTGGGAGAGGGAGGCAGGGAAATATAGAATATTTTTTTCTTTCTTTTTTAAATTTTTTTAACAGTAGGATGGGTTTAAGATCATGTTACTATCAGTTTAATAAAAACAGTTATAGTAATGGGTTGATAGATTTACAAAAAAGGGTTACCACAAGCCAAAAATTTACAAAGGAGTCACAAAAATTAAATAAAATCCATGATAATACAAAGGAAAATTACCAAAGCACAAAAGGAAGAAGAAAGGAACAAAGAGGATATACCAATTCAACTGCAAAGATAAGTTCAAAATGGCAATTAGCACACATCTATTATTAATTACTGTAAATGTTAATGGACTAAATGCTCCAGTCAAAAGACATAGAGTGGCAGACTGGATAATAAAGCAAGAACCTTCAATATGCTGCATACAAGAGACCCACTTTAGGGAGAAGGACACATATAGATTGAGAGTGAAAGGATGGAAAAGGATATTCCATGCAAATGGAAAAGCCAAAAAAGCAGGTGTTGCAGTACTGATCTCAGACAAAATAGACTTTAAAACAAAGGCCATAAAGAAAAAGAAGGACATTTTATAATGATTAAAGGAGTGATACAAGATGAGGATGTTACACTCGTTAATATATATGCACCCAATATAGGAGCACCTAAGTACATACAAGAATTACTAACAGAGATAAAGGGGGATATTGATGGGAATACAATCATAGTTGGAGATTTTAACACTGCATTAACATCACTAGACAGATCTTCCAGACAGAAAATAAACAAGGCAACAGAGAAATTAAATACTACAATAGAAAAACTAGATTTGGTGGATATTTTCAGAGCATTACACCCCCAAAAAATAGGATATACATTCTTTTCAAGTGCACATGGAACATTTTCCAGGATCGATCATGTACTTGGGCACAAAAGAAACCTCAACAATTTTAAGAAGATAGAAGTTATCTCGAGCATCTTTACTGACCACAATGCCATGAAACTGGAAATCAACAACAGAGAAACAAAGGAGAAAAAAAGGAAAGCATGGAGATTAAACAATATGTTATTGAAAAAACAATGGATCAATGAGGAAATCAAAGCTGAAATTAAAAAATACCTTGAGACAAATGAGAATGAAAGCACAACCACTCAAAACCTATGGGACACAGCAAAGGCAGTGATAAGAGGGAAGTTTATAGCGATACAGGCCTTCCTCAAAAAAGAAGAACAATCTCAAATAAACAATTTAACCCACCACCTGAATGAATTAGAAAAAGAAGAACAAAAAGCCCCAAAAAGCAGCAGAATGAAGGAAATAATAAAGATCAGACAGGAATTAAATACAATAGAGATTAACAAGACCATAGAAAAAATCAACCAAACCAAAAGCTGGTTTTTTGAAAAAGTAAATAAAATCGACAAACCTCTGGCCAAACTCACAAAGAAGAAAAAAGAGAGAGCACAAATTAGCAAAATAAGAAAGGAAAATGGAGAAATTACAACGAACAAAATAGAAATACAGAATATCATACGAGAATATTATGAAAAACTATATGGAACCAAACTGGATAACCTAGAGGAGATGGACAAGTTTCTGGAAACATACTGTCCACCAAAACTGAATCATGAAGAATCTGAACACTTGAACAATCCAATCACTAGAAAGGAAATAGAAATAGCAATTAAAAACCTCCCTACAAATAAAAGTCCAGGACCGGACGGCTTCACCGGGGAATTCTACCAAACATACAAAGAAGAACTCATACCAGTCCTTCTCAAACTCTTCCAGACAATTGAAAAGGAGGGAATACTCCCAAACTCATTCTATGAAGCCACCATCACCCTGATACCAAAACCAGGCAAAGACCCTACAAAAAAAGAGAATTATAGGCCAGTATCACTGATGAACATAGACGCCAAAATCCTCACCAAAATTTTAGCAAATAGAATCCAACAACACATAAAAAAGATTATACATCATGACCAAGTGGGGTTCATCCCAGGGACACAAGGCTGGTTCAACATATGCAAATCAATCCATGTAGTACATCACATCAACAAGAGAAAGGACAAAAACCACATGATCATCTCAATCGATGCAGAAAAAGCATTTGATAAAATTCAACACCCATTTATGATAAAAACTCTCGCCAAAGTGGGTATAGAGCGAACATATCTCAACATAATAAAAGCTATATATGACAAACCTACAGCCAGCATAGTACTCAACGGTGAAAAACTCAAAAGCTTCCCACTAAAATCTGGGAGAAGACAAGGATGCCCACTATCACCGCTCCTATTCAACACAGTCCTGGAAGTCCTAGCCACAGCAGTCAGGCAAGAGAAAGAAATAAAAGGGATCCAAATTGGAAAAGAAGAGGTAAAAGTGTCATTATATGCTGATGACATGTTACTATATATAGAAAACCCTAAAAGGTCCACACAAAAGCTACTAGAGCTGATTGAAGAATTCAGCAAGGTAGCAGGTTACAAAATTAACGTTCAAAAATCAGCTGCATTTCTTTACACTAACGATAAATCAACAGAAGAAGAAAGTAAAGAAACAATCCCCTTTAAAATAGCACCCAAAGTAATAAAATATCTGGGAATAAATCTAACCAAGGAGGTGAAAGAATTATACACAGAAAACTATAAACCATTGATGAAGGAAATTAAAGAAGACTTTAAAAAATGGAAAGATATTCCATGCTCTTGGATTGGAAGAATCAATATTGTTAAAATGGTCACACTGCCCAAGGCAATCTACAGATTTAATGCAATCCCTATCCAATTACCCAGGACATATTTCACAGAACTAGAACAAATCATAATAAAATTTATATGGAACCATCAAAGACCTAGAATTGCCAAAGCATTACTGAAGAGAAAGAAAGAGGCTGGAGGAATAACTCTCCCAGATTTCAGACAATACTATAGAGCTACAGTCATCAAGACAGCATGGTATTGGTACCAAAACAGACATATAGACCAATGGAACAGAATAGAGAGCCCAGAAATGAACCCGCAAACTTTTGGTCAACTCATCTTCGACAAAGGAGGCAAGAATATACAATGGAATAAAGACAGTCTCTTCAGCAAATGGTGTTGGGAAAACTGGACAGCAGCATGTAAAACAATGAAGCTAGAACACTCCCTTACACCATATACAAAAATCAACTCAAAATGGATTAAAGACAAACATAAGACAAGATACAATAAACCTCCTAGAGGAAAACATAGGCAAAACATTATCTGACATACATTTAAAAAATTTTCTCCTAGAAGAAATAAAAGCAAGAATAAACAAATGGGACCTGATGAAAATTACAAGCTTCTGCACAGCAAAGGAAACCAGAAGTAAAACAAGAAGAAAACCTACAGAATGGGAGAAAATTTTTGCAAGTGAAACCGACAAAGGCTTGATCTCCAGAATATATAAGCAGCTCATATGACTCAATAAGAAAAAAATAAACAACCCAATCCAAAAATGGGCAGAAGACCTAAACAAGCAATTCTCCAAGGAAGACATACAAATGATCAAAAAGCACATGAAAAAATGCTCCATATCACTAATTATCAGAGAAATGCAAATCAAAACTACAATGAGGTATCACCTCACACCAGTCAGAATGGCCGTCATTCAAAAATCTACAAATGACAAATGCTGGAGAGGCTGTGGAGAAAGGGGAACCCTCCTACACTGCTGGTGGGAATGCAGTTTGGTGCAGCCACTATGGAAAACAGTGTGGAGATTCCTCAAAAGACTAGGAATAGACTTACCATATGACCCAGGAATCCCACTCCTGGGCTTGTATCCAGAAGGAAATCTACTTCAGGATGACACCTGCACCCCAATGTTCATAGCAGCACTATTTACAATAGCCAAAACATGGAAACAGCCTAAATGTCCATCAACAGGTGACTGGATAAAGAAGGTGTGGTATATTTATACAATGGAATACTACTCAGCCATAAAAACCGACAACATAATGCCATTTGCAGCAACATGGATGCTCCTGGAGAATGTCATTCTAAGTGAAGTAAGCCAGAAAGAGAAAGAAAAATACCATATGAGATCGCTCATATGTGGAATCTAAAAAACAAAAACAAAAACAAAAACAAACAAACAAACAAAAGCAAAGCGTAAATAAAGGACAGAAATAGACTCACAGACAGAGAATACAGACTTGTGGTTACCAGGGGGGTGGAGGGTGGGAAGGGATAGACTGGGATTTCAAAATTGTAGAATAGACTACACTGTATAGCACAGGGAAATATACACAAAATGTTATGATAACTCACAGAGAAAAAAATGTGACAATGAGTGTGTATATGTCGATGAATGACTGAAAAATTGTGCTGAACACTGGAATTTGACACAACATTGTAAAATGATTATAAATCAATAAAAAATGTTAAAAAAAAAACAGACAGCTAAACCGAATAATATTAGTTTGTGGATTTAATAGCAATATATTAAAAACTGCATATAATGAAATTGTTTGGTCATTACATCAGTGATTTCTAATTGTGGCTAACCATAAGAATGATTCTGAACATTTTAGAACATACCAATGCTGGTGTGGCCAAGAAGGCACAGTAGAAAGACCCTGAGCTCACCTCCTCCCCAGGCACATCAAAATTACAACTACTTACAAAGCAACTATCTATGAGAATGACCTGAAGACTAGCAGAAGATTTTTCACAACTAGAGAGATAAAGAAGAAATCACAACAAGGTGAGTAGGAAATGTAGAGAGACAGGTGGTATACTCAAGACCCACACCCCCTAGTAGGAGACCCAAAAACGGGAGGATAACACAATTGCAGAGGTTCTCTACAAGGAGCAAGAGGTCTGAGTCCCACATTGGGCTCCCAGGCCTGGAGATTTCACACTGAGAAGATAAGCCCACAGAATGTCTGGCTTTGAAAGTCAAAAAAGCTTGTATACAGGAGAAACAGAAAGCTGTAGGAAACAGAGATTCTGCTCTTACATGGCATGTGGAAAACCTCACATGCTATAAATTCCCGCATAGAGGCAATAATTTGAAAGGAGCCTAGGTCATAAAAACTTGCTGATATTGGAGAGCATCCCAGAAAGGACGAGGCATCTGGGACTCCCTGTGAGGACACAGACACTGGTGGCAGCCATTTGGGGGAGCTCTTTCTGTCATGAGGACCCTGGTGCTAGCAAGTGTCATTTTGGACTTGGCCTATTAGCACTGGGGCTTACCTGCCCACCAGCAAGCCACCACCAACCCTTTGCCCCCTGGCTCCGCAGGCAGCCACCCTGGGACCTGGAACCACCCATGAGCTGGCAGGAGTTAGCCCCAGGTCCCTTGGGTCAGGCAGCCAACCACCCTGGGACACAGCCCACCCACCAGTGGGCTGGCATCAGCCCTAGAGTGAGATATGCTGGGCCCTGGCCATGCCCACTAGCTGATCAGCATCAACCCTGGCCCAGTGAAGCCTTCCAGCCTAGCTAGGACCTGGCCTCATCCATCACTGGGCTGACAGCCACTGAAGGTGGCAAGGCATGGAGCCAAATGAGCTGGGAACCATGTTGCCTACGAGCACTTCCACAGTAGGTGACCTCACAACAAAAAGGCCCATGCAGTCCACACAGGGGGGCATCTCTAAAGCATATAGCTCTGGTGACCAGAGGGGAGTATGCTATTTGGCCCCACAGGACATCTCCTAGACAGGCCATATCTACAATATCAGGAAATGTAACCAACCTACTTAATATCTGGAAATAAACACAGACAGTTAGACAAAATGAGGAGACAGAGGAATATATTCCAAATGAAGGGAAAAAAAGCAAAACTCCAGAAGAACTACACGAAGTAGAGATAAGCAATATACCTAAATAATGAGTTCATGGTAATGATCATAAAGATGCTCAATGAGCTTGTAAGAAGAATGGATGAACACCTTTCACCATAGAGTAGGATGTTACCTGCGGGTTTGTCATATATGGCCTTTATTATGTTGGGGAATGTTCCCTCTATGTCCACTTTTTGGACAGTTTTTATCAAAAACGGATGCTGAATTTTTTCAAAAGCTTTTTCTAGATCTATTGAGATGATTATACGATTTTTATTCTTCAATTTCTTAATGTAGTGTATCACACTGATTGGTTTGCAGATATTGAAAAATTCTTGCATCCCTGGGATAAATCCCACTTGATTATGGTGTATGATCCTTTTACTGTATCACTGGATTTCATTTGCTAATATTTTGTTGAAGATATTTGCATCTATGTTCATCAGTGATATTGGCCTATAATTTTCTTTTTTGTGATATCTTTCTCTGATTTTGGTATCAGGGTGATGCTGGCCTCATAGAATGAGTTCAAAAGTGTTCCTTCCTCTGCAATGTTTGAGAATACTTTGAAAAGGACAGGTGTTAACTCTTCTTTAAATGTTTGTATACCCACTTTTGCCACTTTTATCCAACATAGTTTTGGAAGTCCTAGCCACAGTAATCAGAGAACAGAAAGAAATAAAAGAAATCCAAATTGGAAAGAAAGAAGTAAAATTTTCACTGTTTGAATATGACATTATACTATACATATAAAATCCTACAAATACCATCAGAAAACTGCTAGAGCTCATCAATGAATTTGGTAAAAATGCAGGATACAAAATTAACATAGACTTCTGTTACATTTCCATACACTAACAACAAGCTATTACAAAAGAGAAATTACAGGAACAATCCCATTTACTATTGTGTCAAAAAGAATAAAATACCTAGGAATAAGCGCACCTAAGGAGATAAAAGATCTGTACTTGGAAAATTATAAAACACTGATGAAAGAAATTGAAGACAACACAAAGAAATGGAAAGATATACCATGTTCTTGGATTGGAAGACAATTGTTAAAATGCCCATACAACCCAAGGCAATCTATAGATTCAATGTAATCTCTATCAAAGTACCAATGGCATTTTTCACAGAACTAAAAAAAAATTCTAAAAGTTGTATGGAAACACAAAAAACCCTAAATAACCAAAGCAATCTTGAGAAAGAACAGAGCTAGAGGAATCACACTCCCTGACTTTGTATACTACAAAGCTACAATAATCAGTAAAGTATAGTATTGGCACAAAAATAGAAACAGATCAATGGAATAGGATAAAGAGCCCAGAAATAAACCCATGCACTTATAGTCAATTAATCCACAATAAAGGAGGCAATAATATACAATGGAGAAAAGACAGTCTCTTCAATAAGGGGGAAAACTGAATAGTCACATGTAAAAGAATGAAAGTAGAACATTCTCTAGCACTGTATATAAAAATAAACTCAAAACGGATTAAAGACCTAAATGTAAGACCAGATGCTATAAAACTCCTAGAGCAAAACATACTCAGGGCACTCTTTGACGTAAAGTGTAGCAATATTTTTTTGATCGATCTCCTAAAGCAAAGGAAATAAAATAAAAAATAAACAAATGGAACCTGATTAAACTTAAGAACTTTTGTACAGCAAAGGAAACAATTGACAAAACAAAAAGACCACCTACCAAATAAAAGAAAATGTTTGCAAAAGATAAGACCAATAAGGGGTTAATATCCAACATACATAAACAGCTCATACAACTCAACATCAAAATAATAAACAACACAATTAAAAAATGCACAGAAGAACTAAATAAGACATTTTTCCAAAGAGGAAAAGCACATAGCCAACAGGAACATGAAAAGATGCTCAACATCCCTAATCATCAGGGAAATGCAGATCAAAACTACCATGAGATATCACCTCACACCTGTCAGAATGGCTATCATCAAGAAGACTATGAATAACAAACGTTGGTGAGGATGTGAAGAAAAAGGAACCCTTGTACACTGTTGGTGAGAATGTAAATTGGTAGAGCCACAGTGGGAAGCGTATGGAGGATTCTCAAAAAACTAAAAATAGAACTAACATATGACCCAGCAATTCTACTTCTGGGTATATTTCCAAAAGAAACAAAAACACTAATCTGAAAAGACATGTGCACTCCAATGTTTACAGTGGTATTATCTGTAATTGCCAGGATATGGAAGCAACCAAAGTGCCCATCGACAGGTGAATGGATAAAGAATATTGTGTGTGTGTGTGTGTGTGTGTGTGTGTGAAAATAAAAATCTTTTAAATAAATAAATAAATAAATAAATAAATAAATAAATAAATAAATAAAACATATGAATGCCAGAGCCTACCCTTCACTGATTAAATCACAACTGGCAGTGTCAAATTTAAAGTATACCTGGGATAGCTTTTGTTGTTGTTGTTAACTATTTAGGCAAAGTTATTAAACACAAGCTGCTTTTAACCTATGAGTCTCAGTTTCCTCATCTCTAAAATGGACATAATGATTACACTGTGTGGATATCGTGAGGAACCTATTAACAGTGACACAGTATGCACTCAAACACTTGTTGGTGCTGTTGCAATTAAAGCTCTTGCTATTCTGCATGAGTAGAGCTACAGAAGGGAAATTGAGTGCCTGTAAGTAAGAAGGAAGAGTCTTCTTTCAACATCAACCCCAGCAAGAGATGTACTACATCTGTGAAAAATAGGGAAAAAAGTAGCAAGTTGTATTTGGGCTTCCTCTGATGTTACCCTCGCTGAAATATCCTCATGTCACACACAGGACTACAGAAAGCTCTAAGGTACCCAACATTCAATTTCCTGTGAGAACTTATCAACCCCATTCATGAAGTTAATTATACTGAACATTCTTCAATTTCTCTATATAGAATTCCAAAAAATACAAAACATTTAGCACATGATCTTATTTATATATACATATAAACATACATACATATAAAAATATGTATTTAAATTTAAAATATGTATATATATAATACTACTAAAACAGTGAGGTGATTTTTCTTTAATGTATATAATTTTTTTTGCAATGACTGGATTTTCTGCAATAAGCATACATGATTTTTATGATAAAATAATACAGCTATTATTATTTGAATTAAATAAAATTTATGTCCATTAAAAAATACAAATGAATGGACCTAGAGTGTATTATGCTGACTGAAGTCAGACAGAGAAAGACAAATACCATATGATTTCATTTATAGTGGAATTTTAACAACAAAATAAACAAAGTAAAACAAAACAGAAACAGATTCATAGATACAGAGAACTAGTGGTTGCCAGAGGGGAGAGAATGGGGAGATAGGTGAAGTAGGTAAAGGTGATTGAGGGATACAAATTTCCAGCTATAAGATGAGTAAGCCACAGAGATGTAATGTACAACATGGGGAATACAACCAATAATATTGTTATAACTCTGTATAGTGACAGATGGTAACTAGACTTACTGTGGTGATCATTTTGTAATGTATAAAAATACTGAATCATTATGTTGTGCACTTGAAACTAGTATAATATTTTACATTAATGATAATTCAATAAAAAAATTAAAAAGAATACAGAGAAAATACACCTTTCTAAAACTACATTTGTACAGAAGAAGTTTGTCCACCCATAGTTTAATTGTATACACTGACTTTACACTTTCTCAAATGTAAAAAAAAGAAAAGAAAACTGGTAAGCAACCAAATGTGATCAACTCAGTCAAATTCAGAGAGCTATATATTCTTTAGAACATCACTAATAGGGGAGGGCTTTATAACAGGAAAAGAAAAATCAAATAAGAGAGGAAGAGAATATGAGTACAGGATTTAACCCTCCCTTTCAGAATATTAGGAAAAATTTTTCAGGATAGAGACATTTCTTTTTCTCTACCACTTCCATATTTTCCCCCTAAACTCAAATTCTGATCTGAATCTTTTTCTCTACTCTTTCTTCTCATATTGTAAAATTCTAAGACTATTTCTCAAACTGTTGACTTCTGTTAGATCACTTGATGTGAGCTCAACAAACATGGATCACTAATTTCAGTTGGAAAATTGCTATCTTTTGCAATCTTGCATCAAAATATCTGGCTAACAATGAGCTGTTTGAGCCATAGATCAAGTAAAATTTTACACAGAAATCAGTTTTTTCTTTTTTAAACTGATCAGAGAATCATGACTTAGGTCTTTCAGGTTAGTAGCAAATTAGAGGTGGCTCTGTCAGGTAGTTCTGGATTACTTGTAATAACTTAAGCTCGAGGTCATTGAGCTTCTTATTGAGGACTACCTTCAGGATGTATCAGGTGCTGATTCAACAATCATTCAAACCTAAAAAGTTGAAGGTTTCAACTTGGATAATTAACTCATTCTTCAGCATGTTAGAAATGTAGCATCAATTTCTTGCCCTCAAAATGAAAGAACACATCAGATGTTGAGCAAGGGTCACATTCTCAGTGATTATGGAGCCATCTGCATCAGGGTTTGTATTCTAAAGAAATCCTATTTCCTTGTCTCAACTAAAACTCATGTTGACTTTAAATTAATAAGTTAAAGCTATTTAAGAACTGATATGTACAACTTGACCATGCTACTCACAATTATCGGAATGGTCTTTATAGGCATTATAAGTATTATGAAAAAATATTTCTCTCATCCCTCATTCATACTTGCCAATGTAGTTTATGAATTAGCTTTCAAGAGAAACCATTTTGATTCACGTATAACAAAACTTTACCTTGCTATGGGCAAGACTGTTCTCCACACTGTAACAATAACAATTTTCTAGTCAACATCACAGCTCAGAAAATAATTATTAAAAACAAACAAACACAAATCTCTATTGTAAAGTATGGGTTTTTAGCATTAAACAGAAGAAAAAGCAAGCACTTGTCCCTTGGATGTTCTCGGCACAAATGCCAAGAGCTAATTTAGACCTTCCAACTTAAAATTTAATTTAGATATGGTATGTTAGATGTTAGATATGTTAGATGGTATCTATTTTTCCACATTGTATTAATATGTTGATACAATCCAAAATCACACAATGTGGTTTGATAAAGGATTTTTATCAATTGTTTCTCCTACTTTCTCTTGAAGTATATTTGTCACTAACTTTAAAGCTGATTTACTAGTTTTAAAGCAATCTTATGCATTATATGTAACTGTATTTGCTTTGAGGAGTACAACTCAGAATTAAGGCTTTGTAGTTTTTATCTTTTCACCCTTGGCAACAAAAGTCATCAAGTTTTGTACCAGAGAGTGTTAAAAATGACAAAAAGCTTCAACAGCTTCCTTTGATTATTTGAAGTTTTGAGAAAAGACAACACTAGGAACTAGGAAGAGAAAGGGCTGCTGGTTATTCATCATTGGGCTTTTCTACTTGTACTTTTTAAAGTGTTTGTACAAAATCATCGCACCTGCATATTCACTTTTCCCAGCAGACACTAAATATATGGCCTATATTACTCCAGAATAATCACTATTATTTATAATATCATTGTGAATTATTTAGTTTAAATTTCATCAATACTTTTATGAAAGTAACAACAAACATCTGAAAGTTACATAAAACATATCAGCCAATACTTATCCTATACTATATCCTATTAACTTATTATTGGTTGAGATAAACTGTCTTTGCAATACATAAGTGAATTTTAACTACAAAGTCTGTGAAAATATAACTTCTTTTGTTGTGAAATAATTGTAAAATTAATGTGAACAACATTATTTCATTTATTTTCTCTAACACTATCAAAATCCATGGGCCCCTTGATAAATTGCCAGGATGACAGGCAACACATCAGGAAAATACTGTTCTAAAGGACAAAGCCCAGAAGTCTGAGTTAGGACAGATGATGCAGCTGCGGCAGATCTTTACTATACATGAGAAAACTGCTTTAAGTAATTGAAAAACTTTCAAAAATAAGCAACTCATTCACATCATAAACAATCCTCCTTGTCATCATCTGTGACTGAAAAACATGCTTCATCCACATACCTTATTATGAAATATTGTGAAAGAAAACACCAGCCATAATCACATTCAATGGATCTCTTGAGTAATAAAACTCAGATACACAGTCTGGTCTGTATAAATGTGGCCTTCCGTGGTATAAAATCGCTTATGTGGCATCTGAAAAGGATCTTTTGAGCAATAGCTCAAACAAACAAGCAAAACAGAATATCACACTGTAGATATGATTTCAGTAGATTTTATTTCTAAATGTTTGTTTTATTTTTACAGCAAGCTCATGCATGTGCGTGACGCTTAAAGATACTAATTCTTATGTAAATGCCCACCTTCTAATGATCATACACTCCAGTCACAGTACCACAACTTAAGCACACTGCAAAATGAGATGCCTAGGAGGGTATGGCAATAGAACCAAGAAAATGATGGTAAATATGCAGTGCAGGTTCTTTCAAAACCAATAGGTCTTTCCTTTTTCCATGGTATCAACTTGCATCAATTGTTCATTTTTTTCCTACTGCCATACTGATATAATGTCTGAAGTGGAAATAACTTCTTCCTACTCATTAAAAGAATATTGTAAGAGGTTCTGCTTTTATGAACACTAGACATTTTGCCCTAAATATGGATGTTCTATAAGGCTTGTTTGGTTGACAAATATAACATGAAGAAGCTACCTCCCACACTTCCCCTGCTGAATTTACTTACTCCACACATACTGCAACCAAAATTTCCTTAGGAAAAAAAAGTACTCAGAAGCATAGACTACAATTTTTTCTCTAGTTTTTAAATTCTGAGTGTTTTCTGATACATGGTTTGAATTATTATATTTTATAAGAAACACTTAGAAACACAAAGTTTAAGCTGTGTCAAAATGTTATCACAATTTCCTCTACAAAAGCAGATTGTAATTTAAGTGGTAGTGAATAGCTTGCTCCCATATGTAAGTTTACCTTATGCATGTGGAATTGAGTGCTTACGATGTTTGCTGCCTATGCAGCTACCTGGAGTTGTGGTAATTCCCTGATCCCAGAGGTAGTATAATCCTGACTTTGGAATAAACAAAATAAATAATTATTAGTAGCTGATAAGATTTTCTGTATCAAATACCAATTCACCTTTTATTTGAAGAATATCTATACACACACACAAGGAAAATCTATTATTTCTATTTCAATCCAATTAGACTTTTATTCCTGAATTAATCTGGTTAAGACAAAGTTCCCACACACGCCTGTGCAATATCCCATTTCAAGACCATCTCAAGGCCTGCCTACTTAATGTGGTGTAAATCCTATGCCAAAGCCAGGGCCTTAGGTTCATATGATTTATATTGATAAATCATAATGATAATTATCATAATATCCCAACAGAAGTGTCTGTCATTTTGGGTAAGATAAATAATCTTGGCTTAATTAAAACAAATGTTGAGATGATTATTACTGTGTACATTTCAAAGCAACCATAAGCTTCACAAAATGAATCAAATTCACAATTGCTACTCTCACAGAGCTTATGTATTAAGGACTACTATGAAAGGTCATCCATTAGTCTTTGTTCATACATATAGGAAGCAAAATCAATGATCTGCCCTTTGTTTATAAAGACGTGGCTCTATTTTTTATTTTTTAGATTCATTTTAATTGAGCATTTCTTAAACACCTGTCTTAAAATAGTAATTTTTGAATGACCTACAAAAGAGTACATATTAAAGACTAAAAAGGCATTTATAAAAATTCATGCATTTTCTAGTTTACCTATATAAATTCATTTTTCACATGTACATGTACTCTCACCAGAAAACTTCACTTTTGCCATATTGAAGTGCCTGCACACTCATGAACCTGTCATACACTTTTATTTTTAAACCTCTACACTTTTGGACAAGCTACTTCCTCTTCCTACAATATCCTTAATACTTCTACCTCTAGCTAACTTCAATTCACCTTTCCAATGCCATCTTAGCCATTATATCCTACAGGAAGCCTTCTGTGGCTTGGGTTAAGTGCCTCCATACCTCTCTGTAGTAACTTGTGTCTATGGCAATTAGGATACAGTATCGCACATGTCCAATGACCTGCCTGTCTCCCCCTCTATGCCATATGTTCTTTGAGGACAAAGAATATTTGGTGATTACTTTTATATCTCCAGCATCTAGACAAATAGGAGGTATTGATAAAATGTAGTATATTTCAGAATATAAGGCAAACTGTTTTCTCAGCATTATTTCTCAGAAGAGAGGCTCCATTTACCAGGCACACATCCAATTACTTATTTTAAACAACAAAGTAGTATTTAGGAAAGCTGTATTATCTAGAAATAACCTCAGTCATTATTGGTCTGGATGGTCTTACCAGTCATTCTGACAGAACACTTTAAAATGGAGGCAGAAAGTTTTGATACAAGTTTAATATTTCTTCCTGGCAATTTTACTCAAAACTTGCAAGTATTAGATACCAATGTAAATAAGTTTTTCAAAGATCATTTAGAAAAGCTAAAAAAAAAAGTATATAGTTACATCATAGAGGTCAAAAATAAATACTTAAGGGACAAGTGTTAAAAATAATCTCCTACTGTTACAAAAACAGTATTTGTGTCTTGTAATAAAATTTTAGGTGACAGTATTCTACTTGGATTTAAAACATGCTATAACTGAAATAACAGATAAAATTGAACATTATGTGCTTCAGAAAACTTTGAAAAAGATACTAATTTTAAAAATTTATGTGAAAAATATGAATAAAACTAGTTCATAAAATTAGGATTCAAAAATAATATTAGTAATTTAAATATTTTATGTGACATTTTAATGATACATATGTTACTAAATTAGCAAGTTAAATAAGTAATTGGATTTTCTATTGAATCCAAAGCTCTCCCCCAAAGTAGGTGATAAAGTAGGGAATCTACGGACTTATAATCAGAGTTATCTTATTTCGGGGCATGTATGGAATTTGATAAATGCATGATTATATGAGGGAGTGAATGAATTAAGCTCTCTTCCATCTACTCTTAGAAACCAAAACTATTATTACACTTTTATGTAAAAACAATTTATAAAACATTTTACAAGTTAAAATAACTTGGTAATATGTGCATTCATAGATTGATCCTCTGAATCTCCTAGTGGTTTCTGATTTTTATTTCACCTTCTATAATATATGCCATAAATAGTAAAGGATATTTAATCTTATAAATACAGGCTAGTTGGCATGTAACTTAGACAACTTTTTGACAAAATTTTTTATGTACAGATGCCAGTTCTGATCAATAGGTCATTTGATATGAACCTATGGCTAGAATATCACTGTAGTTTTAGCTACAGAAAAGAGTAACAATAAAACAAAAGCTACTGCAAAACTCAATTAGAACCACAGAAAGCAAAACTCAACCCAGAATCATAGGAAAACAACATTATAAAATGCTAATTTTTAATTCCTTTAAGAAGTGCTAGACATTTTTCTGGAAGGCTGTTTAATAGCTTGTAAATCAGTTTGGTCCTTTTGAGTCTTAAGCTCTGTAAGGAAAGGTCTAGAGTGGCCTCACTCAAGAGCTTGTTAAGCCCTACTAAAAAGGGTGATGCTTCTGGGATCTCATTCCCCAGGCTATTAACAAGGTCTCTCAAATTTGGCTGAACAAAACTCAGACACCTCCAACCCTAGCATAAGCTCTTGGAGTGGTTCATCTTTCAGTCCTCTGTATTTTGTGCAACCTCCTAGAAGTTTACCCAAGGTACATACAGTTTAGTATTCAGCAGCATCTTCAAGGTAGTGCCTCATAGCTCTCACTCCTCCAGTACTCTATCCCTAATTCCACTTCCTAAGACTCTCCAAACTTTAATTTCTGCCTTCTCAACTCAGTGTAATCACTGTACCTTTTTTAGGTTTCCCTTCTCTGCATCATGGTCAAGAAAGTATACCCAGACACAAAACATAATTCTTTCAGTGCAACAGAACACAGCATTAGTTCTTAAAATATCTGCCTCTTCCTCTTGTCTCATACAAATTTCAAGGTTTATTTTCAAGAACCATGTCTTTCATGTGGTACCTGTTTATGTTGTTTGTACTATTTTGAAACAAAAATTAAACTTCTTCCTACTAAAGTCTATATTTGAATAATCTAGAAATTTTATTACAATTCCTTATCATCTCATCCAAATTACTAATATATAGAATAACACTGATGACAACAACGTCAAAGACATCACTTAATATTTTCTTCTAGGCATACCTATGTTCTAGCCATACTTAATTGTGTATCATTACCAAACAACTTTCTCTTAACACCCATTTTCTTAATTCCATTTCTTAAGAGTACAGACTCTGGGGTAAACTGCTTAAGTTCAAATCCTGACTCTAAAAGTTTATAGAGCAACTTATACTTAAACTGCTTGTACCTTAGTGTTATTATTTTTAAAATAGAGATAATAATGCAGAATCTATCTCAAAAGGATTGTTTTGAGGAATATACAGTCAACAAATGTGAGCTAATGTATTGCTTGTAAAACTTTTCCCTATTTCTTTATATAGATATCTTATTCATAATTCAAGGTCTGGTTAAAAATGCACCTCTATAGGAATTATTTCTCTTATATCCAAGCTGAAAGTGTGTTTTCTTAAGTAGCTCATTAATAAATATTTGTGAAAAACAAGCAAACAAAATCAAGCATGACTTTCTAAAATTTTTTTTCAAATAATAAACCTACTGCCATTATATTGCAAATCCTTTGCTTACATCAAGATACATATGCTTGCAACATTTTCTTATCTAAGACCTAGTTTACATTATCAAAAAGAAAAATGAGATTAGTATGACATGACTTGCTCTTGGTGAAATAATGATATGGCTCTTAAAAATAAAACCTTGGTTTCTACATGCTCACAAATAACCTATTCAATAGTTCATTTCAGAATTTTGCTGGAGATAAACAAAATTAACTCTGTAGATTACAGAATTCATCTTTAATATTTTATACCTTCCAACTCTTCAAATGTGATCATATCTGGAGGTTGTGAATTTAAGTGGAAAAGCATAGGTTTCAGAGCAAAAGTCCTTAAGTTTGGATTCCAGGTGCTTTGATGGACAGTTCTATGGCTTGAAAAACATTTAATTTCAGTTAACACATCTATAAATGGAGATAACAGCATCTTCGGTATAGTGCATATTAAATGAGTTTTAATAAAGGTCTGACCTAGTACCTACTATTCAAAATTCTTTAGTTGCTTACTTTTCTGTTTCCTCATCTATAAAATGGGAATAATCATTCCCCCTTACTTCTTAGGATCACCGTAAGGATCTAGTGAAATATATATATTGACAATGCTCTGAAAAACACACATTATATAAATGGGCAGGATTTTTTTTTTCAAAAATAGGGATATTATCATTCTGGAAAAAAACCACCAAACTCTGTGAGATTTGATTTTAAATTCATCTAAATGGTCTCTTACTAACCAGTTCAGTCATTGATTTCCATTCCCTTGTTCCAATTTTATTCCTCTTAGCAGAGAAAAAAAATCAATGTTTGTCATGTCTTCCTCCTTTGTATCACCTCCTAACATTATGTCATATTCTTCCAAGTAATGGCCCTATCTATTCAGTATGAGTGACTTTATCACAGTCCTTCTCAAATCTTGTGATTCTAAAAGACTAAATTATAATGTTACTGGATATACAGAAAAGAGAGATGAAAAATTTTAGAGCAGATTTTCACAGATAATGGAAAGAAATATTCATTGAGATCTCCTAAAAATCAATAATTATTATAAAGGAGAAAGGTCAATTATTTTATGATGGAAATATTTTAGTGGAGCTATGTCTAAGTATATACTGAATTTTCTTTCAGGTCATAAACAGTCTTTTCTACCAACCACTTCACAAAAACTAAATAATATGCACTCTATGCCATAGAAAGAAAATATAAAAACATATATTACCATGTCTATTAATTGACCAGAAAGTATTTTCTCACCCTGAGCTTAGACTGACCATAATACAGAATCTGTCATTAAGTGTTCAGTTCACACACATACACTCCAAACTGGTCCAACAACTTCTATTATGCCAGTTACCAGCATTGCCAGCCCCTTTGCCCTTCACTGCCTGGAGAACGTCCATCAGAAACAGAGAAGCCGAGCAAGCTGCCACAATGCACCATTGATGTTTGAGCAAGGCTGCCCAAGCAGCTGCAACAACAGGGCAACTCTTCAAAGTGTCAGCATTGAAACTTAGAATTCTCCCTCCCATACAACTATCAATGAAAACCTTTATAAGCTACAATCAATTATAAAATAAGTCGCTGAGACAAATCATGTTCTTTCTTCATTTCTCCTCTCTTCTTTCTCCTTTCAACACCAAATGTCCTTGGTTTAAAAAAAAAATTCAAGGAGAAATTCCCTTCTTTTCTACCTCGATCTCTGTCTCTGCCTCTCTTATGTTCTAAAAATTCTCTCAAGGAGGTTTAAGGATGTCTGCTGAACACTTTTGTTTACAAAGACATGTTCTGGGTTTTTGTTTGTTTGTTTGTTGTTAGGTTCTGTTGGAGTTTCTTATTTAAAAACTTCAAAAGGCACTTGATATTTTGAGCACACTCATACGGGAATTTTTGGCAAAGCATGTTTTTGATTATTGAAAGATAATCTAAATTCTGAAGTGCGTGCACTGAATCACATAACCTCCATATTTTTGTAAACCACAACAAAAGTGGTTTTACATTAACTGTAGATGAATAGGTAATGAGTCAGTGAACAGTTAAAAGCATTCCACAAGAATGCATGAACTAGCCATGTGAAGTTTTTAATAGAAAAAAAAAATCCTAAGTATTTAGACATTACTTGGAATGAAGGAAAGCTATTCTTTGTTTAACAAATGAGCTGTTTAATTTGTCTTAGGTAATTACCTACCAAATCAAATGAAATTTTACTTTTGTTTTTTTCTATCTCTCCTTATCTATCAGTAGTTAATGACTTTCTTCTATTTGGAACACATAACTGAAACATAAGAATTGTGACAACTTTTAGATTTAACTCCATAGCTTTTACATGGTAACATACCTTATCAGAAAAAGAGGAAAACCCTCTAAATAATACTTATTCTCAAAAGACAGAATTGTCTAAATTTCAGCAATGCCAAGGTATAAACTATTTAATTCCCCCAGATAACTAGCATAATGTACACTTCATCTAGAGTTACTCTTCTACCTGAAAAATCAAAATCTAAAATACTGTTAAATTTTTAAATAAGTTGAATAGTATCACAATATTAAAAAAAAAAACAAAACCAGCAGTCCATATTCCAATTTTTGAGACCCCTTGCCAAAGTTATTTCTAGTGTTTAATCTCTTTATCTCTAAGTAATATGTTTATATTCTTATTTTTTTATTTGTAAACTATAGACATAATCTATTAATTTCCTATCCTGGAAGATAAAATCTTAGCTCCCTTATACCACATATTTCCCTTCCTTTCATATTCCCAGTATTCAGTCAACTAGTACATTTTTAATACATTTCCTTCCTTAAGTAGTAGATTTTCCCTTCTAGAGTGAATATTGCCACTTGCCCACTCATTCCCAAGCTCTGCAATAGAAATGTAAAACCTCTCTGAACATAGTTCACACCCTTAACTATGAAGCAGTCTATCAATTCCAACTCTTCCTTCTGAATACATCCCTTTCTGGAGTTTTCTATCTTTCTGCTCAACTAAGGACAGATTATTCTTAAGATCAATGCACAGTTGTTGTCCAGGAACTTCCCTTCACCTTTCTCATCTCATTCTCAGCACTTATTTCCTGAATCCTCTGCCTCTCTTTCTCCTCAGCTTCTCCTCATTTGGATGTAGCACAGCCTCCAAAAGATTCCTGAGAAAGCAACCATAGAGGGTAAATTTTGAGGATCATGCATCTAAAAAATGTATTTTTTTTTACCCTCACATCTAATTAATAGTTTGACTGGGTACAAAATTACAAGTTCAAAGTAACTTTCCCTCAGAACTTTGAAGACACATCTTCTAGCTTTGAATGTTGACATTAAGAAATCAGATACCATCCTTATATTTCCTCTCCAGAAACTCTTATCATCATCCATATTGGTAGTCTTACATTTTTTTTTCAGTTTTATTGAGAAATAAATGGCATACATTGCAGTGTAAGTTTAAGGCCTACAGCATGATGGTATGATTTACATATATTGTAAATGGTTATGGCAACAGGTTCAGCTATCATTCATCATCTCACATAGATAAAATTAAAAGAAAAAAAAGAAAAAGTATTTTCTGCTTTACATTTTTTATGGGCACCCAGAAGACCTTTTCAAAGTAGAAACTCATGCCTTTCAGTTTTGAAAAAGTTTATAATATAATTTGAGGCTAATCTCTTCCTTATCATTTTCTTTGCTCTCCCATGTTTTCTGAAACTGCTATTAATCAGATTTTTGGCTTGTTAGACTGTCTGATTTTTTTCTCTCCTACTTTCCATTTATCTGACTTTTTGCTCTATTTTCAGGAAATTTTCAATCCTACTGAAGTTGTTTCAGCTATTATAAGCACTTATTCTCTGATTATTCCTTTTTTTTATATCACCCTCCCATCTTTCATGGAAGTGCTATCTTCTCCTATCTCTCTGAGGATATTAATTATAATACATTTTTACTTCAGCTATTGTCTTCTACAGGAAGTACTTCCTTCAATCCTTGAGCCAGTTCTGGAGCATGAACTGGCTTGCTTTCTCCTTGGCACAACACTCTCCAGGCACTTGTATTTAGCTTTCCCAGTTCTGCTAATTCCTTCATCCACTTTACATCTTCCAAAAATTGTATGTCTTTGATATGTTGCTTCCTCTTCCCTTTGCTTTTGGATTCATATATTGTTTTAGTCTTTTACTCACACTTTTAGTCCCTTACTAGGAAAGAACAAGGGAAAACATGTGTTCAATCACCAGGTTTAACTAGAATTCTGTTAAAGTTTCTAAGATGTTAATCCTACAGGTATAATTATGCCACTTATAGGGTTATAAAATCTTAGGGGTTTTACTGTTAAAAGGCTTCTTAGAGATCATCTGATTCAATCCTCTTACTTTAGAAGTGAGAAAAATGGAAACTCAAAAAGTTAAGAGGTTTATGCAAGGTTATTTAACTAGTAATTCATACAGTTGGTACTTGAACTTGCATTCATTACCATACTGCCTCCTCATATAGATAGCTCTTTAAAGTTCCTACCCTCCAAGGACTCCCAGACACATCATAAAGCTAAAACATTTGAATAAGGCAGTCTAACTTTTGGTTAACAAAATGGAGGAAAGCTGCCATTATAGAAAACTGAGAAAAAAGACTCCAAGAATAAATATGATTCCAAACTTTCTATTTTCCACCAAAACTCCTAATCAATACCCTCCCATGAAACTCACTCTCCTTAGCCTACTTCAACATGCCAGGCTCACCCTAAGTTTTACTCCTTCAGGTCACAGGATCACATCATATTTCCTCCAAGCAAAGTAGATTGATGTTTGAAGTCAACTGAGTTATTTATATCCTTCTTTATCTCCAACCTTCACACTCTCCCTGACATCAGCCTGACTTGCTTCTCCTAAAATAAACTTTTCCTCCATGAATAGCACCATCCAGGTACTCAAGCAAAACACTTGAGAGTCATCCTAAACTTCTTTTTCCTTAACAGCAACCAACCTCCACCCTTCCATCGAGATAGTCCCCAAATTTTATCAACTCTATCTCCTAAAAATCTTGTGCATCCAGCTTTCTTGATGTTCCTCACAGATTCACAGCTACTATTTTAATTCAGGCCTTCATCATACTTCATCCTGATCACCATTAACTGTCTGCTAACTGGGCTCACAGACTCTAGTCTCTTCTCTTTACAACCTTTCTTCTACACTCAGTTGCTCAAATGTTTTTTCTCAACAGAACTAAGGAGCCGTTTCCTTACATAAAACCCTTTGGTGGATTCCACCTCCTTTCTAGATCTTTAGCATGGCATAGACAAGGTACTTCATTGGTAGCACCTGTGTATCTCTCCATCTTCATCTCCAGAGGCTCCTAAACTTGCACTCTTTTGAATTAGAAACCAGGTAGAAATCAAGAGGCTTCTTTTGGGTTTTCAATTTACATTGGATTTTCACTACCAACTGACAATTGCCCTTTCCCGTCTCTTCTCTCAAATAAAGAAAGAATCAGATTAAAGGGAAGAGGGTGATGTGATTAAAAACCAGTATTAACTCTATAAAAAGTTTTTAATAAAATTTGGCTTACCAAAATACTTCATATTTATATTTATAATATTTTATGTTATCTTTTGTGTATTACAGTCCATCTAAAGGTATTGGTAGTACATTAAATTCAGCATCCAGAACACTGAAGACATAAATTAAATATCTGATCATAACAATAGCAGTCAGATCTTTGGGCTTGAAATAATAAAGGGATCAACACATTTTTATAGTAAAGGCCAAATCTAAGAATTTTTTTATACAATAGCCACTAGACTACAAATTTTAGTAGTCAGAGGCCATGTCTTAATCATCTCTGTATTCTCTACTGTGTCAAATACAAACCCCAACATAATAGGTGCCTAGTGAATGAATGAATGAATGAATGATTAAATGAAATTATAGATAACACCAGGTCAAAAAACTAAAGCAGCAATAACTTATGTACTATTTGATAAACCAGATAATTCAATGAAATTTATTATTATAGCTGATCAACTTAGTCAAAATGTCATAAATACATATTTTTAAAAAGCATGTGTGTGTGTGTGTGTATGTGTATATATATATATATCCAGCAGATTTTTGTACAGAACATCAATTTGATCTTCATTTGAGCATCTACTAAGTCATTCAATGGATAACATAACAAAAATTTTCAATATAACAAAAAATACACTATTTGAAAAACAAGTAAAATAGATACTTCTGTTGTTATTATTATCTTTAGATTGTCCCCTACACATCTCATCAAACGGAGAAATTAGAACTTTCTTAGCTAGAACTTTGATCAAATTACTGACTTTCAAATTGTAATGCTATCCAAACTGGCTTCTAAACCAAATGGAAACAGCATCATTGAGCACTAACATACACCTTACTGTACATTTCTTCTACATGACAACCTCATGTTCCATGATACTCCGAAGACTATTAGGCACTAAAGTCACCTTACTTGCCTGAAGTTTAGCATTGCATCCCAGGCCAGCTACAGAAACACCTTAATCCACCACCTAAAATTTCAGATATCAAGGGGCTGCACCAGTGGGGACCCTGGGCCCCTGAGCCAGCTGTGCTGTGACCTGGCTTCATCCACCTGTGGCAGGTAGCCTCAGTAAGAGGCAGAGCCTGGCAGCCAAACAGGCTAGGGGCAAGTCCTGCCTACCAGTGCAACCACAGTAGTTGGTCTCATCACAAGAGAATGGCCCACTCAGCCCACATTGGGGTACCCTTAAATCATAGAGCCCTGGTGACCAGAAGGGAGTGTGCTGCTGGGCCTCAAAGGATGTCTCCTCCAAAAGCCCACTTCTCCAAGATTGAGAACTGTAACTGACTTACCTAATACATAAAAATAAACAGAGAATTAAGCAAAATGAGGAGATAGAGGAATATGTTTCAAACAAAGGAAAAAGATAAAACCCCAGAAGAAATAACTAAGCAAAGTAAGTAGAGATAAGCAATCTATCTGATAAAGAATTCAAGGTAATGATCTTAAAGATGCTCAAGAACTCTGGAGAAGAATGGATAAACACAGTAGAAAAATGAATAAACACAGTGGAACAAAGAGTTACAAAATACAAAGAAGTACCAAACAGAGCTGAAGAATAAAATAAATGAAATACAAAATATACTAGAAGGAATCAGCTGTAGATTAGATGATAAAGAGGAATGAATCAGCAAACTGAAAGACAGAGTAGTGAAAAATCACCCAAGCCAAACAGAAAAAAATTAAAAAGAATTAAAAAAAAATAGACAGTCTAAGAGACCTCTGAGACAACATCAAGCATACTAAACAATGGCATTATAAGGGTCCCAGAAGGAGAAGAGAAAAATAACGGCAGAGAACCTATTTGAAACAATAGTAGCTGAAAAATTCCGTAACCTAGGAAAGAAAACAGAAATCTAGGTCCAGGAAGCCCACAGAGTTCTAAACAAGATCAAACCAAACAGATTCACACCAAGACACACTGTAATTAAAATGGTAAAAATTAAAGACAGAGAATATTAAAAGCAGCAAGAGAAAAGCAAGTAGTTCTATACAAAGGAACTCCCATAGGACTGTCAGCTGACTTTCCAGCAGAAACTTTACAAGCCAGAAGGGAGTGGTACATTATATTTAAAGTGATGAAAAAAAAATAATTAGTGAAGTGATGAATACTCTACTCTGCATGGTTATCATTCAAATTTCAGGGAGAGATAAAGAGTTTTACAGATAAGCAATAGTTGTGAGTTCAGCACCACTAAACCATCTTAACAAGAAATATTAAAGAGACTTCTCTAAGTGGAAAAGAAAAGGCCACAACTGAAAATATGAAAATTATGAAAGGACAAATCTCACTGGTAAAGGCAAACATACAATAATTGTAGTATATCAACCATTTATAAAGCTGGCAGGAAGGTTAAAAGACTAAAATAATAAAATCACCTATATCCACAATAAGTAGCTAAAGGATACACAAAACAAAAAGATGTAAACTATGATGTCAAAAACATTAAATGTGGGAAGGGGATTAAAAATGCGTTTGAACTTAATAGATTATCAACTTAAAATAATCATATATATTGTTATTCACATAACCACAAGCCAAAAATCTGTAATAGATACACAGATAAAGAAGAGAAAGGAACCCAAACATAACACTAAAGATAGTCATCAAATCACAAGGGAAGAAAGCAAAAGAAGAAAGTGACAAAAAAGAATTACAAAAACAATCAGAAAACAACTAACGAAATATCAGTAAGTACATACCTATTAATAATTACTTTAAATGTAAATGAACTAAATGCTCCAATCAAAAGATGTAGAGTGGCTGAATATTAAGCCATTAAAAAATGAAATCCTGCCATTTGTGACAACATGGATGGACCTAGGGTGTATTATGCTAAGTGAAATAAGTCAGAGAAAGACAAATACTGTATGATTTCACTTATGTGTGGAATCTAAAAAACAAAACAAATATATAAACATAACAGAACAGAAACAGAGTCACAGATACAAAGAACAAACAGGTGGTTGCCAGAGACGGAGGGGTAAGGGGGGAGGAAAGAAATAGGTGAGGGAGATTAAGAGGTACAAACTTCCAGTTACAAAATAAATGAGTCATGGGGATGAAATGTACAGCATGGGGAATATAGTCAATAATAATGTAGTATTTTTCAATGGTGACAGATGGTAACTAGACTAATCACAGTGATCATTTTGTAATGTATAGAAATATCAAATTACTATATCGTGTGCCAAGAAGTAATGTAGGGTTGTAGATCAATTACACTTCCTAAATAAATAAGTAAATAAACTTGCAGAAAAAGAGATCAAATTTGTAGTTATCAAAGGTGGGGGGTGGTGGGAGCAGAACTGGATGTAGGTGGTCAAAAGGTATAAACTAGCAGTTACAAGATAAGTAAGTACTAGGGATGTAATATACATAAAACATGATTGAAATAAATAACACTGCTGTATATTATGTATGAAAGTTGTTAAGAGAGTAAATACTGAGTTCTCATCACAGGGAATAATTTTTTTCTTTTGTATCTGTATGAGATGATGGATGTTTGCTAAATTTATTATGGTGTTCATTTCAAGATGTATGTAAGTCATATATTGTGCTGTATACCTTACACATATACAATGCTGAATGTCACTTATATCTCAATAAAACTGGGGAAAAATAAAATTAAATAAAATGAAATAAAACAAAATAAAATATTAAGGGACAGCCTCAGGGATATAGTCAAAGACAGAGCACTCTGAACATATCCAAACTAAGATCGGCTCTTTTCTATTACTAGAAAGGTGCTTAGCAAGGGGTTCTACATATCACGTTGAGTAACAGGAATTTCATATGAAAAAGAAATTCTCTTGAATCCTGCCTCCTTAAAAATATCCTGCATAACAAAAGGATATAATGGGTAGATCTTCACTA
Source organism: Camelus ferus (assembly GCF_009834535.1). Lineage (NCBI taxonomy): Eukaryota > Metazoa > Chordata > Mammalia > Artiodactyla > Camelidae > Camelus > Camelus ferus. Next base: position 52,243,702 of record NC_045696.1, read on the forward strand.
GGTAGACGTCTGAAAGCTTAGGCTATTGTACATCAGTATAAAAACTGCTATTTTCTGGGGTACTACCAAGTTTTTATAAATTCCACTGTTGTCCTCAATCAAAATAACTAAGGAAATGGTGTAGCTAAAGAAAAAAAATGGGTGAAATTTAAATCAATGAACTGAGGAATAAAAGCATAGGTTAGAAAGAGGGATACATGGTAACAAATGCTGACATACTGAAAAGCAAAGAAAAAAATGTGAAGACACATCTGAGGGCAAAAGGCTGAGGACAGCCAAAACTGATAGGACATAAAGTGACTGAAATAAAAGCACAGGAAAGACAGAGTAGAGGAGAAATTTGAATAATATTAATGGGTAGGAAAATGTATGTTGTATGAGCTGAAGTAATCCCAATGCTATAATGAGCCATGAAGTAGAAAGGCAATATTTCTTCTATCTAAAAGTTTTATGGCAACCAAGGATGGACTACAATATGAAAAACGAATAGACCTGAATTCCATGATAGGCATAGAAAGTGACCAATGGTGATACTTGTACTGTTTAAGGACAGAAGAGGGTACTTAGTAACTTTAGACTGTACCATTTAATTTTTTTTCAGCTTTGGAAAATGTCTTAAATTCCACTTTGCTACCTATTTGCTTTAGTTTTTTAAATTGTGGACTGGACATGCCATGCAAGTAATCTACAGGAGATGAATAACATCACTTATTCGAATAACAGTAATAATAAAGAACTAGTTGACAGTGCATTCATTCCCACGCCTCTGGCACTGAATCAACCATTATAACACCCAAGCCCAGGAGGAAACTATCAGCAGTGTTGGTATCATCTCTGACCCTGGAGTTTGAACCTCTTTTCTATGAGGAGCACATTATTAGGTAAGACAACAGGATGTAAAATGATATGAAAATGTGTAGGCCAACATTCAGAAAGAAAGAAGGTAAAGATTTAATTCTCTTCCAAAAAGCAGTTTCTAAATGTGGATTCAGTAATAAACACCTGTAACCTACCAGTGAGCAGAAGCGTTAGAAACTGAAGGCATACAGTACAATGCTTACCCTTACAATCGGTATTTGACTACCTCATAAATGATTTGAGTTTAGCTACCAGGGTTTTTGTTTGTTTGTTTTGTTTTGTTTTGAAGTCAAGATTTTTTTTTCTTTTCCTTTGTTTGTTCTCTATTTACAATTGTGAGAGAACTACGTAGAGAAACATCTTGGTTCAATGTGGGCAGGTGCTTGTCAGCTTTCCACACAACATCAATACACCTCAAACTCTCCACATCTCAATCCTTTGGATAGTCTTTAGCTGAGACTACACCTAGCCCTTTTACTTATGTCTTATGTACAATTTCAGGTCTCAGCATTTTCTGAGAACAGGTAGTTACAGTCAAACTTCCTCTTCTCATAAATCCTGAAGAAAAAAAAAGGCGGGGTAGGGGTAGGAAATGGATAGTTGCACTGCCAATCCAAACAGAACTATTATGTTTTGCTACTAAAATATTCCAATAGCTGGCAGCAGTGATCTAGAAGACTGTGTTTTTAATATGTATACACAAGCCTTTCAGCAGATTAAACTCAAATGAGGAGAAGGAGGTGGAGGAAGAGGTGGAGGAAGGGGAGGACAATTTTGTTAATGATGATGATGATGATAGCTACCATTTTTAGTACTTGTGCTGTGCATGTATTATCACATTTAATCTTCATGAACTCAAAAAGATCCTTGTTAGGTAAAACTGTTTTTATCCTCATTTTATACAGAATAATGAGACATAGAAAGCAGTTGTTTAAAGCAATTTAAACATGTTTAGTTTATGTAAAGTTAAAACAAAACTTTATATGGATTGACCAATCTTTTGATATTGGATCAAGGATTGTCATTGACTCTCGATCTGCTAAACACATTATTCTTCCTGCTTAAACTGTACCACAATGTATCATCTACTTAAAGTCAGTGAGAGTTTAAAGGCTTTGGTTTATTTAAAGTCAGTGAGTGCTTAAAGAGACTTGCAAAACAAGCTTGAATGCGGGATCCTTCCAAACTTTTACATTCATCCCCTATCCCTGCCCCAAGTGATCTTTCATTGCTGTCTAGCCACACCTATTTAAGCGCTCCTTTTTAAGTGATTCACCCTTAAAAAGTCTTTCCAAAGCAGTCAACTTAAATTTCATAAAAGAAACAACCATTTATACTTTTTTTACTCATATTTCACCAGTTTGCATAGTTAAATTACATTTGCACCTTCAACGGGCATAAACAAATTTGAAAACAAACACAAATGACTCTAGGTAAGCAAATCAGCAGGTAAACAGATAAACAGAAACGATATTTCAGTTTCTTATTGGCCTGAAGCAGGGAGTGGCAAAGAGGGCTTCTACTATATTCATGTCTTCCCTAATTACAAAGAATACTACTTAATAACTATATTAGGTTTCTAGCAGAATGGCTTTAAGTTGAAAAATACAATCAAATTTGATAGAAGGGTTTACAATAACACCAACATTCTACAGTAGAAATGTAATGCATTCCTTCTTATCTTTCTTAAATTGAAATCCTAGGAGACTCCTTCACTGATAAAAACTAAAGTCATAAAATTCCATCCCAAACTCAATTAAGTATAACAAAGCCCTTTCCCAAAGCATGAACATACATACTCACATACATTTATATGTATAATTAATAAATGAAGAAACTCAGACTTTAAGAAAGAAACCTCCTACCAGAGGAAACCATCATTTTATGTGGGTAAAACCCTGAATTTAAAGTTCAGGATCAATTAGTTACTATTTATTAATGTGGGATACGGCACTTCACCTCCCTGAGCTGCAGTCTCTGTATCTAAAAAAGGAGACAATAATAACTTGTTCTCTCCCTCTCACAAAATTATGGTCAGAATTATATAAAATAAAATATATGAACACACTCTGCAAACTATTGGTCATCATACACATATAAGTTAGTGTTATTGGAAATCCTAGCTCGTATTTTGAACATAGAACTTCAGAGTCAGGGGAGGTCAATTCACAAATGATGAGGCTGAGAGCCAAAAGCCTAAATTACTTTCCTACTAACAGTGGCATGGATGACAGAGCAGAAATAGAGCATCCTTGATTAACCTGGAAAAGAATATCACAGTCATGGGAGTGGGATCAATTGGAGATTCAAGGAAGCCACAGTGCTCAGAATGAGCTAATGCTGAACCGTAGACTGTGAACAGAGATAAATTTGTAAAGGCTGAGCAGTTTCATACAATAAGTTCTGGCAGTGACTTTGGTGAAAATATTACAGGAAAGATAGAAAGTTCAACCCCTCAAAAAAGTTCAACTATACCAAACACAGATTATTATTTCATCTTATATAACAAAATGCTGATGCCTTTTCAAACTAAAGAAAATCGCAAATTTGAGATAATTCTCTTATTTCTCCTATTCCTTTCTACTGGTCAGAGTAGTTAATTAACCACAGGTTAGGAAGTTAAAAAAAACAATAGGATGGACCTCAGTAAAGTTCAAGTACTTTAATTGGATTGCTTGGGGAAAGTTTGTTTCTCTTTTTCTCTGGCCATTAATCCAGCAGGGGAAAGTGATCTAACACAGCACTATGGCACGAAGGGACGGGCCCTGAGAGCCTGTCTCTATGATGACTGTTCTTGTGCATCCAGGCCGCCTATTGAAACTAACAATGCCTGCTGCTGCTGCCGAAGAGGATCATCCAAACTCTGAAAATGAAACACATCACACAAAGGGATGAAAGAATTCTTATTCCACTGGGTTTAGCTTGCAGCTGGTCATGCATGCCAAAGGGATGTACCATGAGGATGAGAAAGAAGCTTCCAAAGAGAATAGCCAGTCGGACATTTGAAACGCTTTAGGAATTATTCTTTTGAAACTAAGGCAAATAACTAGACTTCTTTACAGTGGAACTTGGAAGAATAAGGGTTGGTTTGTTTGTTTTAATCGCTGCAACTCACCCAGATGTGAATATTTTTGCCTTGAAAAGAAACAGACAATTTCTAATTGATTATACATTTGGGAGTTCCTCATTTATAGTAAGAGATCATATTATGTAACAAGTAGTTTCTTTCTCTGGACTGGAGCTCAAAGTCACTTTGGAGTTTAAAACTGTATACAGGGATAGGTGTTGGGTTTTTCTGCAATTGATGCAAGTACACTGAATAATATGCTTGTTATACAAAATAACACACTGGTTAGCAGACTCTGAGGTCAGATCAGTGGTGAAACTGATGTGACCCTCATTACATGGCATTGGGTCCCATGGGCTCTAACAGTCTGCAATAGCTGCACTAAGTCTGCCCACAAAAGGTGTTCCAAATAGAGTTAAAAGTTATAAGAACTTCCCCTGCAGTCACCATTGCTCCTGGCCCCTCAACTGGCCTCAGCAAGGCATAATGCAGTTTTTCAGTGGCCCTGGACATCACTCTCTGAAGTAGTGCCAAAAGCAGCACCTAGAGCTTTGGGGAAACATGACGCAGTGAGGCACTGGCCTTCCCTGATAAACTGACTCCAGTCAGAAACACAAATAATTGCCTGCCCTCCTTAGCCGTTTTCCACTCCTGTTCCAAAAAGCTCGCCTTCCTCTGTTTACAGGAGAAAAGTGAGAAACTCCTTTCATTGCACATAACAGTACACACATTAGACTTAGCAATCTATTTTTACTTATTATACCACTGATTCCAAATAACTCAGCCATAACTAGATGTGTAGCTTTATGGAAGTTACTTAATATAATTTAGCCTTAGAATTTTCATTGATAAAATATAAATATCTGTCTTGTGAGGCTGTTGTGAAGAATAAGATAATATTTACCTTCTAGTTCAGTTACCAGCAAAAAGGGTAATTCAATAAATGCTAGTCATTGTCTGTATCATTCTCTATAACAGCAGTAACAATAGTGTACATAAGAAACTAAAATGAGAAATGGAATGAAGTATCAAAAATATTCCCCTACCTTGTCAGGATGTTATTGTTGATTCAAACACTGTGTCATTCTTCTCAGGTTAGATCACACATTACAAGAAGTATTACTTCCTTGGAGGACTGAGTGGACAGAAATCACTGGGAGAAAAATTTCCTTTCCACATATTCAATCCATTAGTTCTAATTAATGTCCTTAAGACCACTGTAAATGAGTTCTTGCTACAAGTGTTTTAACTTTTCAAATTGCTACTATTGTATTTTACACATAAATGTTTGACATTAGAGGTTTTCCATAATTGTTTGAATGTTTCTCATTTCCCCACTTCTACCATGGCTTCTACACAGCACTCTTCTAGCTTCTCTTAAAAAGAGAAGTCAATTTGGATGAAAATTGATACTACAAAAACAAAGTTGAAATGTAGCTGAGAAAAATAATTCTCACTCTAGGTCCTTCTACAGGCACTATCCCACCCAACTGGATAAAATGAACTTTTAGCCCTGAGTCCATTACCAACATATTCTAAAGACTAAAAGAAGCAGCCCTTCAGAAAAACCTAAACATTAACAGGGAAATTGACATACATACATATGTAGATATAGTGTCCAAAGAAGAGGGATTATAGTGAGGAAAAATGTATGTAAAGAGAGACAGTGATATTTGTAGGCACAATAGAGAGTTATCCTTAAGCAATAATATAAAACCCACAATTCATTCTCCCTTAAAAATTATAAAATATTTTAAATTCAAATTTTATTCTAGTAACAAACTAAAGCTATTTAGATAAATTCCTACCATTAATTACTTCTTTACATTGTGAATTTTTATACTAAAATCCTTCACTGGGGTGCCAAAGAAGACAAAAGAACCTAGTATTTCATTCTAAAGGAACTAATTTTGAAAACCTGAGTCATCATTTTTCTCACCATCCCTTTTACCAGCACCCATCCAAACAACCACCAGATCCTGTTAACGCTCTTTTTCCTCCCATTATTATTGTCTAGAATCCTAAGAAATCTAGGCAATTTCATCCTCTAACCTCTGCCATCCATCTTTATGTTTCTAGAGTTATCTTCTTAAAAAAAAAAAAAGCCTCAAGGAATTTCCTTCATCTCCTCAAAAATCCTGGGTGGTTTACTGAATAAACCATTCAAAGTCTTTCACAGTATGGAACTAAACTACAATTTGCAGTAATTAAATTGAATGTAAAAGATATCCAGTAACTGCCTGCTATGTTCCGGACTCCATAGTAGTGGGTTGGTAGTGGAGATAAAGACGAACCAGACATGGTCCCTATTCTCAAAGAAGCCAGTACAGTGAAGAGGCAGTAAACTAAAAATTGTAAAACAGTGCAGTGAGTACAAAAACAGTAACTAACAACAGGGTGCTAACAGAATTAGATAAGTTTCAAACTCAGTGAGTAGAAAAGTGAAAGTAATACGTTGGCCCTCTGCTTCTATAAATGATGGAGTAACAGAAACAGGACTTAGCCTCCTGCCTTAAACAACTAAAAACTAGACAAAATAATGGTTTACAGACATTGGAAAACAGGAAGCCCATGACAATATCAGCCCCACAACTGCTATAGCTAACTGCCTAGAGAGAGTTACCAGACCCCATGTGAGGGAGGAAGAAACGAAATAGAGCCTGCCTTGCCTTGGACCACAAGGCTAATAAGGAATAGATCTGGGCTTCAGCTAAGAGTCTTTCTGACTGCAAAGTCCAAGAAGTTTTTCCTTTTACTTCTCTACCACCTTTAAAGCATTGCTAAGACTATTCACTCAGCCTAGAAATTAGTTCAGCCCTACCCCTTCATTTTTTCCTAGCCCTGTAGAAATTATGTATCAAGGTTTCAGTTTAAACATTACTTCATCCTAGAAAACTCCCCTAATTCCATTGCCCCCACCCACAGTAAAAATCAGTATTATCATGCTCTATAATACTGTATTACTTTGTTTTTATTGTTTTGTGGCACTAATTTTATTTTGCTTTATCTAATAATTACATTAATGTTAACCAACATTTATTAAGAGCTTATTATGTTATTGCTCTAAATGCTGCACATGAGCCGAATCATTTAATTCTCAGGACAATCCTATATAGTAGGTACTACTTTCAGCCTCATCTTGTAGGTAAGAAAACGGAAACACAGATAGGTAAATAACTCACCTAAAGTTACACAACTAGTAAATTTCAGAGCAGAAATTCAAACTGAATAATCTGATTCCAAAGTCCTTGCATATAACCTAATTGTTTCCTGTTTGAATAGCCTACTAGACTTCTTGAACAGAGACAGTTCATCTAAGTAATCTTGCTATTTGTATATCTAACACCCTAGAACCACATTTTATACCTAATAGATACTCTATGTTGTTTTCCATATGAATGGATGGACAAAGGAGCACTATGAGGCTGTGGGGGAGTAATGACACTGAGTGCTAAACCAGAACTCTGGGAATCTCTAAACTGTGGACAAAATGTACCTATAATTCTTTGAGAGAAAGTATTCTTCAACCTTGCAGCTCCTCAGAAATTTCATCCATGAGCAACTAAAGCTTTCACATGCTCCAGTGATGGAGTCTTACTTCACCCTTACTAAGTTCAATATTGGTGAATTATAGCTGTATTATTTTATATTTATTTTAATGATCATTATGAGATACATTTCACACATTTGTCCTAAGCATAGAATACTACTAGTAAGAATATATATATTTAGAATATACATATAAGAATATATTTATTTATATAATAGAACATTACTAGTAAGACTATATATATACATATTCTATATATACTCTGTGGGAGTAGACAACGGCAAAGGTAGTAACAAAATAATAGCAATAAAATAAACTACTATGTTCAAACACTTACCATCAGCCAGGCACCTGCATTATCATTATTATTAATGGCATTATAATGCCAGTGCATTATCTCACTTAACCCTCACAACACTCATGAGGTAGGAATAAGATGAGTCCTGAAATGAGGGTAATCTCAATTTTTAACAACAGTGTCAGATGCCTTAAAAGAGTGTATTTGCAAAGTTCATAACCATTTTATTGAATTACAGCAGAAGCTTAAAAATCATGGGACTATATTTTTTTTTATCATTTATTGTTTTTTCATCAACTTAATCACAAGTGTTATGGGTTAGAAACCACTAGTCATTCTGCTTATGTCAATACCATCATGAGTTCATATATGCTCAATATCTACTCTACACAAGCTTATTTGCAAGTTAGTACATTGTTTACTAACAAAATGTAGTAAAGTTGCCAGATTCTTAAGGCAGAAAATAATGGTTACAGGACTTTAAATTAGATGCTCACATCCTCTTATATTGTTAACAAGGGCTAGAATCACTGCACTCCGTGAATTGCTTTGAATAATCACTCTAGATGATCAAGAAGTTCCCTCCACTTACTCTCTAGAGTTAAGGAGTTTTGCATGCAGTAATCACAACTAAAACAGAAATAATGAAAACATATGTGCACAGCTACAAAATATGCTAAGTTCATAATTAAATCTTCAGCCCCTAGTGTCTTAAATCACAAAGGTTTATCAGGAAATTTAAGTTTTTTCCATTTCTTTAATTCTCTCCATTCTTGTAATAAAAACTCTGATACAATAAACCTTCAGTAATTCAATAGCATATTAGCCATACTTTAAGAATACTACTACTACTTAAGTGTATCTCAGTAAAACTGAAAGGAAAAAAATACGTGCACACACACACACACACACAGAAGAAAAATAGTGATAATATTACATCATGTCATACCACAATACATTACATTATTAATGGATATCAGTAACTGAGTCCCTACTACATGCTGGGCAAAATATTAGGTGCTTTACTATATTCATTTAGTCTCCACCACTCTGGGAGTTTGGTTTTCTTATCTGAACTTCATAGGAAAGTAAAGTGGCTCAGAATAATTTGTCCACGGTCTCACAGATGGGAGCTCAAGAATAGAATGGGAGCTCAAACCCACCTCACGTTACCACAAACAGTAAGAGAATTTTGTGAAGTGGGAGTTTGCAAAATTAACATACAAAATAAATAGCCTTCCCATACAGAAACAAAAAAAAGTCAGAAAATATTATGGAAAAGAATAAGATAGTAAGTTTGGGATAGTGAGTATGTAAAAAAAAAAGTAAATAAGCAATTAAATAAACAAATGAATAGAGTACTGAGGAGTAACCTTAGTAGCAAATGTTTAGAACCTCTGTAGGAAAAACTGTACAACACTTTTGAAAGACACAAAAGTTATTTAACAACTTATGATTACCAGTTACCGGGGAGGGAGAAGAGGGTGGGAAGGGATAAATTAGGAATTTGAGATTTGCAGATACTAACTACTATATGTAAAATAGATACACAACAAGCTTCTTCTGTATAGCACAGGGAACTATATTCAATATCTTGTAGTAACCTATAATGAAAAAGAATATGAAAATGAGTATATGTATGTGTACATTTGACTGAAACATTATGCTGTACACCAGAAATTGACACTCTGTAAACTGACTATACTTCAATAAAAAAAGAACTGAAAAAAAAAGTTATTTAACAAATGGAGGGATAAAGTAAGACCTTGGATAAAAAGACTCAATTTCATAAAGATATTAATTGTCCCTATGTCAATTTATGAATTTATCATAATTCCAATGAAACAACGTCAGTTTTTTTTTTTCCCTTGAAGTCTGCTAGTTGATTATAAAGCTCATTTGGAATAACAAATAAGCAAGAAAAGTTACAAAAACCCTGAAAAAGAAGAGCAATGGTGGGGATGCAGTGGGAAGCTAACACTTCAGATATTAAAATATGCTCTACAACTTCTATAATTAACATAATGCAATAATAGTATATATGAACAGACAGACCAACATAGAAGATCTAAAAGTATGTATAATTGCATAGGAAAATTTACTATACTGACATAAGACCCAACAAAGTCAACTAAACAATAGTAAAGGCAAATGCCTCTCTGGTCAGGTAATTATCATTCTCATGGACTCTGTGAAAACCAAAATCCAGCACACCTCTGGGAATCACAGAAATTGCAGAATAGTTCAGTAGAAATAACTCTAATACCTTTTCTTTCTTCATCATCATTTTTAAACCCCAGCAGAAAGATTGTAGTCATATAACCAAAACCTAGGAGAATCTAAACCACATCTATAGAATTTAGTTGGAAATAAACTATACTACCCCATATCCCAATTCATATTATATTTATTCCATTTCAGTATTATACTTACTTTTAAAAGGGATTACAATCCTTGAATATCTTAATCTACCATTTAAATTAAAAAAATACATAAGCAATTTCTACATGCTACAGGGCAAGGGCCCTTAATAGATATTTAGATTTATCCTATAATTAAAAATAATAATAATGCAAATGTATGCCAAAGCCCTGTAAACAATATTTTCAAAAAATTTGTTGTGGAGAAGGACCCCTGGTGTCTAGCTGGATTCAAGCCAGTCATATAGTGTAGCTGTTGACTGCATAGCATTTTAGTCCATGATGAGACAGCATCTTTGCTTACTTTGAGATATTTTACTTCACCCATAAAGGATGTCAAGCCTCTAAAATTTGTAAAGAATTACGTTTAGGAAGAAAAATCTTGGTTGTTTTACATTTTCCCCAATAAACATTTCAAGAAGCATGATATAGATTCTTTAGACACTGAACACATCATTACTGTGTGACTGAAAGGAATGGATCTCAGACACAGTAATTACAGTGTCTGATTGGTGTCTCCAGAACATATAGATACCATCTACATTTATAAAGATGAGAACTATCTCCACAAGTAGATTTCTAAGAAAGCTTTTTAAAAAACAACATAAAAATGGTAGTTGGCAAAAGACATGATCACAGCCTTGCTGTACACTAACATTGCCTTGCAAATGAAAACCTGCACTATTCCTTATGATCAGGGTTTTACCCATTTATTTGGTTAATCATTCAAATGGCTAAACAGACCTCTAATTTGAAAATAAAAACCAATTGATGCAATCACAAACAAGTTCTAAAATTGCGGTTTATAAAAATTGAAATCTTGTTCTAAGCCAAAACACACACACAGTTACCTTTTCCTAATCAGAGCATTCATTTCTCCTCATTATGATCTCACAAGCACATTAAAATCTTATTAACATTAATTACTTCTGAGCGCCTATGCATGAGCAGTGACAGTCGTGAGTGTGCGCGTGTCTGGATCATATCTACATTTATATACCTTGCTGTACTTTGCTTATAAAACATGTGAAAATATTTCTGCTAACACCAATTAGCTAATTTCACACACACACAGATAGTAAACTGCCGTCTCACTGCACAGCCTATCAGAGACCAGTAAACATATGAACAAACGGACGAGAAAAAAAGCAGAAACACCTCTTGAATGTGAGAACTAAAATGCCTTATACTTGAGCCTTAATTCTTGAGGTGAAAACAAGTTGAGAAAACACAATAACAAAAAATAAAAAATCATTAAAAAATTTAAAACCAAGCATTCTATTTTCTACACAGATGGGTTCAATGATAAAAATGATAGACAAAGAAAAACTGGCAAGCAAAAAGCAGCAGACACAGGAGAAATAGAAGAGACAGATAAACAAAGAGACAGAAATGAAAGTGTCCTTTTTTACATGTGTACACATGCACACACGAACACATATACACACACATCTGCTTCACATAATCATATTCATATCATAATTTAAACACAAATAATATAATATTTACACTGAGTATAAGGTAAAAATATTAGCACACCACACCTCAAAATCCAAAGATCTATCCTCAGAAGCAATAAAATTTTTACTCAACCCAAATGATTTATGGATTTTATTTATACCAAGAATATTATATATAGGAGGCACTCATCCCTTACAACAGAAACTCTAGGTAAGTGTAGAAAACTAGGCAGTTATGGTCACAAAACTACATATAATCCTTATCTCTCTTTTCACACTCTCCTTCTCTCAGTATCCAAGTGTTCTACCATTCACACACACACTCCATTAAATCATGTCCTTTCCCCTATCATCCATCCTTCATAGAAATATTTATAAAGAATTAACCACTGATTGTTACACCCACATTTTTTGTTTGATCTATGTATCTATCTTTTCTTCACAGCCTACAGTTTATGCCAAATCCAAAGACTATGAAATACCATTGTATCTTGATGAATACATTCTATCTTGAGTCTTTCTGCCATCTTTAATTTCTTTGTTGCCATGGATCACTACCTCAACACTGTATCATTTTCGCAAAGAAAACACTTCAAAATTCCTATGGAAAATACTACGCAATGGCCAAAATTATTCATGTTTCATTCCATAATGATTTTTTCAGGGAGAAAAACAGCATCTTTGAGTCACAATACCTATGTCTGTAGGAAAAGGAAATAATGTAATTCTAAGATTATATTCATTAAATAATTTTAGAACATTTGACAAAGAATGAAATACAGAAAGAATACAAGACAGTCAACCATCCAGTACAATTAATGCATAAGATGATTTAAGCAAGTATAGCTCATTCCATAGTTCCAATGTTCAACATTCTGTCCAGCAGCCTTATCAGCCTATATAGCATGGGGGTCAATGACATGTAGCAATACAAGTGTGCACTCTACAGGTGTGCTATATAACAAAGGTCTAAGTGCTCTCTCTGTAGCATATAATACATATTAGAGAAGAAATGGTAGGGAGTATATTTCTGAATCTTTATGAAATAATATTTAAAATATATGACATTGGTATCAACATAAAATTTAAATGGAAGCAAAAAATATACTGAATTTTATTTTAATTCAATGTTATACAACATGCTCATAACTGAACAAAATTTAGTGGACATTCTCTGAGAAACGTAAAACATGCTAATATAAATATAATTAACAAATAAAGTATTAAGTTTTTTTAAAAAAATAAACTAGAGCATAATAAAATAAGGCCAAATACAATAAAAATGGTATTTAAAGATGAGCAAGAGTTATTTCAAGTAATTGCCAACTTACCATAACAATTTAAAATAAAACTGAAATTACCATCCTTATGAAGTTTATATAGAATTTGTATAGCTCAGTAGCAATTGTTAATGTTCTATGTATGACTTGCAAGTATTCTGATTTACCAGATTTATCAAACAAAATTAAATGTGCCTTTTACAAGAAAGCCTATGGAAGTGAGAAAACAAAAATTTGGAAACCTAAAAAAATAGTGGTTGCCTGTCATAACACAACAGCACTCAATGCTTTAAAAATATACTAGTTTTTAATTAGTAAACACTTAAATGTTTGTTTATTAGGTCATTAATACTTAGCAGAATCTGGGAACCAAAAACTAAAGTATTAGCAACCACTGACAAATGAAGATCAATCTGATTTTATGTTTAAACTTCTAAATTTATAAGTCAGTGGGAAAATACGAGATTTATCCAAAAAATCAATTTATTTTGACATTTTCAAGAATACATTGCTTTAAGATAGACCCCTAATGATCAGAGAAGTATGGGAAAGGAGGAAGCAGCAAAGAAATAATCTTGGGTAAACATCAAAAGAACCACAATGTTCTATTATCAGTCAGCTATGTTGCAGATAGCTTCCCGATGATCCATTGACATATGACCATGACAGAACTAGCAAAAAGTGCAAAAATAGGTTGAGACTTAGAACCCACTTTCCCTCTTAAAAATGCTACATCACAAACTGCAAGGATTAGGTGGCCAAATTTCAACATCAAAAGTACACTTGGCATATGAACCAGATCTAAGAATAATGATCTTTGTTTTCCAATAAAAGCTAATAAGCTGAAGTTTACTTAACTCTTTCCTTATTTTTGAGCTTCTCAAGGATTACTGAAATTGGAGACTACATATGAAAAGATAGTTCATCATTTCCAAAAAAGATATTCATCCAGATTGCCCTCCAATCCGTGAAATCTGAGATGCCTAAGGAGTCTTCTTTGTGAAAGCCTTACAAATATATCCAAAGATGGTGAGTCCCATATGGCTCTGATAAATGAAACCCGTTATTGTGAATTTCAAGCTCTTCTTTAAAACAAAACACTATTGGGTGGATTTGGTACTCATGAAATAAAGCACTAATTGCGTGGCCTAACTACACTCTGAATCCTCTCCCTAGCAGACATTTTAAGTTGTGCCAAATTGGTTTTGGGATGTGAACAAATATTCTGGAGCCAGACTCTCACATGCAAGCACTACTCCCTGGAAGTAAGTTGGACACTCTTGGAAACTGCATTAACTCTTTCAGGCCACCAGGGAACCTAACTCACAAAAGAAAGGCCTCTTTTAAGATGAAAATAAGTCATTCATTCTCAAGTCAAACCCAAGTAAAAAGTAAATAGCAAAAACTGACTTTTGGCCAGTTCAGCAGTAAAGTATCCATAGATATTAGATAGACCCTATACCCTAATGGATGCCTATTCAAATGTATCCAGAAAAATCTCATTCCTCTTTTCCTATACGTGCATAATTTCCAAGACATTAATAAGAGTTGTGTATATTCAGGAGAGAAGAATTCACTTTAAGCTTAATACGCCACATTTGCCTTAGGCAGAGTGATGAGAAACTTTTGTTTCTTTGGTAACCACTTTCACCTTAATGTAACAGGAAACTTCTGGAGTTTTTGTTTCACCACATGAAATATAATTTCCACACTGGGACTTTTTTCTATGGTCTTCCCATCCTGGTTCAGAAAGATGCCTAAAAACCTAGAACTGAATACTTAAATGCCAGTTAATCTAATCCCTCCCACTCAGATTTAGGAATTAATACAAAAACACTTTTTAAAAATACCTAAATGTAAGAAAAAATTTATAACTACCAGTTTCTTCCTTCTTTCTTTTTTCTTTTTTTTCTTTTTTTCTTTCAGTCTTAGTTTCTTCAGAAGCAAAGTAATTTCTTAGGAACAAGTGTTACTTTTTTAGGGAATTTTAATTAAGCATTTTATTTACAATATGCTGAAAACAGCATTTCCCCTTTTAGCTCACTGATAAATATCCTGGCTTATATTTGTCCTCAAGATCACCCAACTCCACTGACTATAATTTTACATTTTTAGGTCACTGCCATTCTGTGACTGTCACTTTCCCCTTTCATCTAAAAGACTTAGTAAAGATATAGATAAAAGGAAAACTACTTTTTTGGGGTAGAAAATAACTAAATGCTTGTGAAGAGTTTTATTTTTTGAACCACTTCTGGTTTAAGCCTTCTGTCATATATTTCTTCAAGAACCATATTTAATTTCCTGCCAATTGGTGTGAATTTAAGAGTATTACCAGAAGCCTATGTTCCATTTCTAGCAAAGCCTTATATTCTAACAATTAGCCCATGTGTGCTGCTGCCAATGACTCTATTGCTAAGACATAAAAAACAACAATCTCATCAGACCCTAAAAGGAAATGAGCTGCTATTTGCAAGTAGATGGGACCCATTTGGTGAATCAGATGTGTAGCTGCTTCTGACCTCAATTAATTCAAACTACGATTCTTAGAAAAGAAACTAAGTCTGCAGATATGTCAATGTAAGGACATATACCTGACTTTCATTGGGGCTTTGGAGCTCAGAATAACTCTTAAATATTTCTCAATAAAAATTTAGAGGATCTGTTAGTGCAGTAAGGCCTGTTAGTGCCACGTCTGATATAATGGCATTGTTTCTAAGTTCTGAGGCTTATTTCTTTAGTTAGTTGCTGGTAACCAAATAAAACTCATATTCTAGTTGAGTTTGCTTGACACCTAGAATCATACTAATAACATTAAGAGGTAAATGGTAACACTCAATCTCCATATCAAAAATGTTTTGCCTGTTTTTTAAAGCAAATATTTATTACATCAGTGAGAAACTGATTGAATACATACTGACAACTTCAACAGAGTGATACTAGGGCCAAGCAGCAATTTTCCCACGGAGTCTAAATAAAGGGGATATTGGGGCAGTTATAAATCCTTTATGGAAGACTGAAGTTTTGATTTATATTTCTATCATGGTGCTCTTTTCCACCCTAAATCCATATACTGACATCAATTTAGGAGAGGCAGCATCAAAACTTGGTATATGTTCATTTCAAAATCCTATGATTAATCGTAATTAGGACTTCTAAAAAATGGTCTTTCTTTAGTAGGAATCTTACATTCCTTTCTCTTTTTGTGTATGTGTATTTACTATCAGCTTTTGTTTTGTGGTTACCATGAGGCTAAGCAATGAAGAACAAAGCCCAAAGTTAGTAGAAGGAAGAAAACAACAAAGATTAGAACAAAAATAAATGAACTAGAGACTAAAAAGACAATGAAATCAATGAAATTAAGAGCTGTTTCTTTGAAAAGATAAACAAAATTGACAGGCCTTTAGACAGACCAAGAAAAGAGGGAAGAGGACTCGAGTAAATAAAATCAGAAATTAAAGAGTAGCTATTATAATTGCACCACAAAAAATACAAAAGATTAGGAGAGACTACTATGAACAATTATATGCTAACAAATTGAACAACCCAGAACAATAGATACATTCCTAGAAGCATACAACCTACCAAGACTGAATTATAATGAAACAGAAAATATGAACAGACTGATTACAGCTAAGGAGATTGAATTAGTAATCAAAAACCTCCCAAAAGTCCAGAACCAAATGGTTATACTGGTAAATTCTTCCAAATTCAAAGAATACCAATTTATCTCAAAGTCTTCCAAAAAATAGAAGAGGAAGAAACTCTTCCAAATTCATTTCATGAGGCCAGCATTACCCTGATACAAAAACCAGAAAAGGATGCCACAAGAAAAGAAAATTATATGCCAAGATCCCTAAGAACATAGATCCCAAAATCCTCATTAGCAAAGTGAATTCAACAATACGTGAAAAGGATCATACACAATGACCAAGTGGGATTTATGTCAGAGATACAAGGATGGTTCAACATCCACAAATCAGTCAGTGTGCTGCTATTAACAAAATGAAAAATAAAAAATCATATGATCATCTCAATAGATATAGAAAAAGCATTTGACAAAATCAAACACCCTTTTATGATAAAAACTCTCAACAAAGGAGGTATGAAAGGAATGTACCTCAACATAATGAAGATCATATATGACAGGCCCACAGCTAGCATCATATTCAATGGTGAAAAGCTGAAAACTTTTCCTTTAAGATCAGGAACAAAAACAAGGATGTCTACTCTAATAACTTTTATTCAATATAGTACTAGAAGTCCTATTCAGAGCAATTAGGCAAAAAAAAAAAAAGAAAGAAAAGAAAAGAAAGGGTATACAAATTGGAAAGGAAGAAGGAAAATGGTTACTATTTGCAAATGACATACGTAGAAAATCCTAAATACTCCTTCAAAAAACTTAGAACTAATAAACAAATTAAGTAAAGTTGCAGGTTACAAAATCAATACACAAAATCTGTTGTGTTACTACATATTCTAACGATGAATTGTCAGAAAGAAATTAAGAAAACACTTCCATTTACAATTACATCAAAAAGAATAAAATACCTCAGAATACATTTGACTAAGGAGGTGAAAGACCTATAAATAGAAAAATACAGGGCATTAATAAAAGAAACTGAAGAAGGCACAAATAAATAAAATGATATTTCATGTTCATGGGTTGGAAGAATTAATACTGTTTAAATGCCCATACTACCCAAAGCAATACATAGATTCAGTGCAATCCCTAACAAAATTCCATTGGTATATTTCACAGAAACAGGAAAAAGAACCCTACATTTCTGGACCATAAAAGACCTCGACTAGCCAACACAATCTTGAGAAAGAAGAACAAAGCTGGAAGCATCATGCTCCCTGATTTCAAACTGTATTACAAAGTTATAGCAACTAAAACAGTACACTGGCATTTTAAAAAGACACACAGATCAATGCAACAGAATAGAGAACCTAGAAAATAAATCCATTCGTACAGGTCAATTAATTTAGAATAAAGGAGCCAAGAAAATACAATGGAGAAAGACAGTCTCTTCAACAATGGTATTGGGAAAACTGAACAACCACATTTTAAAAAATGAAACTGGACTGCTACCTTATACCACACACAAAAATTAACTCAAAATGGGATGACGACTTGAATGTAAAACCTGAAACTAAACTCTTAGAAGAAAATATACGTGGTAAGTTCCTCAACATAGGTCTTGACAATAATTTTTTTAAATCTGCACTGAAAGTAAAAATAAACAAGTGGGATTATACAAAACTAAAAGTCTGCACAGCAAAGAAAATCATCAACAAAATGAAAAGGCAACTTACTAAATGGGAGAAAATATTTGCAAACCATATATCAGCTAAAAGGCTAATATCTAAAATCTATAAAGAACACATAACTCAACAGCAAAAAAAAAAATCATTTAAAAATGGACAGAAGATCCAAATAGATATTTTTCCAAAGAAGACAGACATCTGATCACTACATACATTAAAAAAAATGCTCTTCATCATTTATCACCAGGCAAATGCAAATTAAAACCACAATGAGATACCACCTTACACCTGTTAGAAAGACTATTATCAAAAAGACAAGAAACAACAAATGTTGGCCAGGATGTGGAGAAAAGGGAAACCTTCTGCATGGTGGGAATGTAAATTGATACAGCCACTATAAAAATCAGTGGAGAGGTTTGTCAAAAAATTGAAACTAGAACTAGAATTACCATATGATTCAAAAATTCTACTTATGGATATTTTTTCAAAGAAAACAAAAACACTTATTTGAAAAGATACATGTATCCTCATGATCACTGCAGCATTATTTGCAATAGCCAAGATATGGAAACAACCATAGTGTCTACCATTGGATGTATGGATAACGAAGATGTGATATATTGTGTGTGTGTGTGTGTGTGTGTGTATAAAACAAACAACAAACCCATAGTAAATATACACACAATTTTATATATATATGTGTGTATACACACACACACAAACACACACACACACACACACACACGTAATTCAGGCATAAAAAAGAATGAAATCTTGCTATTTGGATGGACCTTGAAGGCATTATCCTAATGGAATAAGTCAGCCAGAGAAAGACAAATACCATATGTACTCTCTTATATGTGGAATTTAAGAATATATACATATTTCAAAAATCTAAGCTCATAAATACAAAGAACAGACTGGTGGTTGCTAGAGGTGGCGGGTGAAGGGAGCGAGCAATGGGTGAACTGTTTGTTTTTGTTTTTTGTTTAAATAAATTGAATTTTTAAATACTAAGAAAATTTGAATAAATTATGAACTTTAGTTAATAATAATGCATCAATATCATTCATTAATGTTAACAAGTGGACCATGCCAACGTAAGATGTTATTAATAGGGGAAATCATTGTGCGGAGAGTACTATGAGGACTCTGTACTATCTGCTCAATTTTTTTAGTAAATCTAAAAACAAACAAACAAATAAAATGGCTTATCTTTTATTAAGTGCCCATCACATTTTTTCATGTTTAGAGGTATGCCGTGAGCTCAGACCCAATTTATTCAAAGCCATATTTTTTTTCCTGGTTCCATGTTTATTACTTACAAAACTCCAGTAAAATAGAGGCAGAAGACTTAACATAATGCACACTGTTCTTACAGCTCAGCTAGTTTTAAATGGCCTTAATAATCAATATATATTTATTCAACTAGCTTCTAAACCTGAAATTATAGGCAGACATTTTTTTAGATCTTAAAAAAGTAGCAAAACAAAAACAAGAACAAAACCACAAAGAAACAAAAAAAGGGAAGGAAAAGTAAGCAAGTATACTAGAAAGATATCTTGATCATCAGAGAAACTGGATTGTCCAATTTCCTTATTGAAGCAACAAGTTAACCTAGTTTCCAAAATTAACCTCCACACTAGAAACTACTGTGTAACTTTAGGCAAGTTACTCAACATCTATTGGGTTCTATTTTTCACTCTGTAAAAAAGGGGTAAATATCAGACACCAACTGCTTTCTTTATCCCTACACTGGCTAGGTTCTTCTAAAATGTATTCCCTGAGCCAAAACCTAACCCACATGCCATCAGTTATTTTCCCTCCTCTTCCCTGTCTCCTTTGCCTCTGCAGAGAAATAAAATTAGCAGTCAAAGTTAAACAAGCCCACTGGGCAAGACAGTGTTCAGTTTAAGGAAAGGGTTGGAGTAAGCTATGTTAAAGTACTCCTTTGGCCCCAAAGGTTCATTGTTGGGATACTACCTCCCACAACTAGCTCCACTGGAATTTTTCTCAGGAAAATGGAGAACTGTTTTAAGATAGACATGCCCTTTAAGCTGGTCTCAAATCAAAATAAATTAAGGATGTTCAAAAACACCCTACAGGGTTTTCCCTGTGGAGCTTAAGTAAATCACTGACCAAATTTTCCAGTTTATGCTCTGCTGCTAAATGGGACTTTCTAAAAAAAAAAAAAAAAAGTTTTAATTTCTGTATCTAAAAAAGAGTAAGGGTAAAAGTCTTCATTTCATATTTTCACTCTTCTCTCTTCATGGTAGCATTCATTTGCTTGATAGAATTTAAAAGAACACTATTTAGGAAAGACCACCCCTAGAAAAGAAAGTTGAAATTAAACCCAATTTTCCAAAAAACTTGAAAGTCTGCTAAATACAACACTATATCCCCTGGTTAGTGACTTTGTGGGTCTTTGAAAAAAAAAAATCTACGTTTTAACACATAATTACAGAGACATAAATAATATGTCCAAAATATATGCATACCAAATTTATAAAATTATGATTATTTTCACACCTAGAAGATACATTTTAGAACTTCAGAACTGTTAGTACCCTATTGCATTTAAAATATTATTAAATTATTAAAATTCATAAACATAACATTTGTAGCAATTCATATACCTGGTAAATGAGAAGTTGTATTAGTTTGTACACTATACTGTATACACAGGTTGTCATTTTATACCATGAGGCTTTTTTTTTATAAGAAAATCACAAATGCTCAGGAATTAACTTTTTGGATTTTGGATTTTAAGAAGCACTGATACCTTGATACTATTAATACATTTATTGGATTTTAAATGAAAATCAATTATTTTAAGACCAGTAACAATGGCTATGGAGGCCATGAAATTGTTGTCTTCATGGCATGTCATAATAGGTAAGAATGAAATTTTCATTCAAATGATCTGTTCCATCAAAGGGTTTCAACTCTCAAATAAAAATATAAACAAAAGGTGATTCACTTCAGCTGACTTCTCTAAGGCATTATGCATAGTTAACACCAAACTTTACAAGACTTAAAAAAATATATTACTAATCTGATTAAGTGTGGCAAAATGGTTTGTTCCCTACAAAGGAAATGAACTTAAGTCCCGCAAAGTTTAATTAGCATTTATTGGCTTCTGCTTACCAAACAGAGGAACAGCCTGATTCTGCAGGTTAACTGTAAAGCAGAGTCAGAAATTGCATGTACTGGTGGTTAAGAGCACTAAATGTGCTGTGGAAGTTCAATTGAACCAAAGTTCAATCCCAGTTCTGCCACTTACCAGATCTGCAATCTTGGGTAAGTCACTTACCCTTCCCAAATTTGGCTTTCCTTACCTGCAAAGTGGGTTAGAAAATACCTCTTAACAAAGACACAGGGGCTAAAAAAGATCTCATAGACAATGTTTTTCACAGCTCAATAATTATGATTATCATTCATAGTTAGATATCTTCTTACCTTTCAGAAATCTTGAATTCTACCTCCAGCTAAAAATTATTTCTCAATGGAAGAATAGGAAAAAAATTCAATTTATTTTAAATGATGTAAGCTATAATTATTATACCATATCACTAAAGCATTTTGTGGCCCTCAAAGCTAAACATTATCATTTAACATAATGGGAACCTGGTATAGATTTATTGGATTAGGGAAAAAATAATATGATGTAATAGAAAGAGTTTAGGCATTGAATACTGGCATTGACACTTAACAGCTCTGTGAACTTGGCAATTTAATTTATCAGCTTCAGGATTTCTGCCTGTAACCTAGGCAGAAAACCAGACTATACAACAGAGTTGTAAGATTAAATTAAGCAAGTTATGTGAAAGATGCTCAGTAACTTCTCTTTTCCTTCATTTTGGCTTATTATGGTCAGAGTGGTAATTGCTATTTTTCAAGCCTAAACTTTTCTTACATAGCAATACCAACTTGCCTGTCTATGTAAAATGAGATTGTCTGTAGTGAAGGAATAATGTGAATGATAAGCATGCATTCAGGAGCAACAGTAAATATATCTTAGCAATATACCCTAGAAGAGCAATGGATCTCAAACCTTGCAATATTAGAATTTATGAAGTAGATTTTGTGAAATATAGATGCCTGAATACCAGTCTAAAGATTCTGATTTAGGATATCGGGGAGCAGAACCTAGAAACCTGTACATTTAAAAATCCCCTACCTGATTTTTACGGGCAATAGCAAAAGAAACTAGTGTTTTCTAACAGGTGTGGACCAGCCAGGATGAAACCCTATTAGGGATGGAACTCAGAAATCTGAATTGTAACAAACACCCTAGGTAATTCTTAAGTACGTTAAAGTTTAAGAACCACTGGACTAAAGTCCAATACTACAGTATCAAAAAATAAATTTGGTCATATTTGGTTATTTAAAAATTTTACCTTCTATTTTAAGAAACATCACTGTCAAAAATGAATGTATGAATGGATATATTATACAGCACAGGGAAATATAGCCATTGTTTTGTAATAACTTTAAATGGAGTATAAGCTATAAAAATATTGAATCAATATGTTGTACACATGAAACTAATGTAATATTGTAAATCAACTATACTTCAATAAAAATGAACTTATGAATGATGCATAAAAGCTTATCTAAAGGAAACACTAATTTTAGGCTCATAAGGATTAGTAGTAGTAGTAGTAGTAGTAGTAGTAGTAGTATACAGATTTTCAAATCAAAATCTAGAAATTGGGCAAACATATCAAGTCATCTCCAGAGAGCATAAATCACTGAGAAGCACTCCAACTAAGAAATGCCATGAATTTCAGGGTTTTTTAAATTTGTGTTTTGCTTTGTGCTTTGACTTAGGTTTCTATTATCCATTAATTAGACCAGTTTTAAAAATTTATTAAATTGGTATTTATAAAGAAATTCTCTATACATTGTCATTTAATCCTCAGGATAACCTTGCGAGGTAGTTAGGAAGGGTAACATTTATTATCACCTTTCTGCAAATAAGAAAACCAAGCGTACGTAACAAGCCTAAGCAACTTGCTAAAAGTCATACACTTTGCTGTTTAAAGTAATATATGGACTGAAAACCCCAGATGTAAATTCCATGCAAAAATTCTGAAATTTAAAACTAAGAACTCATTTTTATAAAATTTTTAAAAATAGCATAAAAGAGTCTCTAAATTGCAGGTAGTCTCAAGTCCTATAGCAAAGCTTGGGTTCATCTTGCTATTTAAATTTACTGTAATTGATTTATTTTATGGTTAAAGAATAGAAGGAAAGTGGAGCTCAATTAACCAAAATCTAACAAAAACATTTAAGCAAAAAATTGGAATATCCATCAGTTATAATACTATTTACTCTGCCCATTTGCAGTTCTGTCCTTTATAAGTAAAGCCCCTTTATAAGAAAAGTGCCTCAGTTTTCCCTTCTAAAACATGAGCTATCAAATAGTACTTTCAAAAGCTAGCAATTTAATTTTCATCTATCATGGTACTTTAAAAACTGTTAAACCAAATATACAACTAGAGTAGCACCAACAGGTGTCTAATCCCTATTTTAAAAAATCCAGAACAAAAAGTACCTTAAAATCAACTAGCCCAGCCTGCTCATTTTATGCATGGGAAACAAACCTAGAAAAGTTAAGTATCTTACTCAAGATAACGGAACAAATTTGTTGTAAAAGTAGAACTAGAGATTAACTATCTTTACCCCAAAGTCAACTACAATATACACTGTGAATAAGCAACACACTGTTTTCATTATCAAAAAGAGAAACAGATATTTTTAATGTGAGAGAAAGTAAATTTATAAAGGAATGTTTGGAAAACAGGAGGTATCAGAAGGTATTTTTCCAAATAGAAAAAGCAGTAAAATTATTTAAAATTCAAAAAATAATAATAATAAACAATAAAATAATAAATACATACATACATACATACATACATACATACATACATACATAAATTTTAAAAACGAGAAGTTATAAACTAGCCAGATATAATCATTTATTCAGACCTCAAACATCTGAGTGCCTCTGGGCTGAATGCTATAGAAAGTTCTAGAGGCAGAAGGATGAATAAAACACAGACACTATCCTGGAGAAGCTCATGGTTTAGCTGGAAGATATGCTTACAAAGAGTGGCAGTACAATGTGAAAAGTGATGTTATCAAGTTATGCATATAAAAGTCACACTGAGAATGTTCAGGAAGGATCACCTCACTGTCTGAAACAATTGGGCTAAGGCTTAACAAGTGGTAAGAATTATATGAATATCTGACAATCCCTGACTTCTTCACCCCTAATTCTAAATTGAACTCATCCCTGTTTGTGACTGGAATTTTTAAACTATTTTTAATATACAATGGGATGAGAGAAGGGGTAAAGTGAACACATCCTAACTTCTCTTTGAGTCGTAAGAATTGCCAAACACATTAAAACACAGATTTTCGTGCAGCTACTACAAAATCAGAGCTTGAAACAATTTGCCAAATATTTGCAAATGTCCTGTTCTTTCTTTTTCACTGTGTCATGCATCAGTTATTCTCACAGCAAGAGGGACACAAGGTGGCACTGTCGTGCTGACATTTATTTCAGGACCCTTTCTAAATGGACAAATTGGAAAAAGGCAAAAGGGCCTACTGTGACAACTAAAACCTTCTCCTAGGTCTTACCAGCATTAACAGTGGTCAAACAAGGAACAAATCATTTTGCATTTCATAAATATTACATCATGCTGGTATAGAAGAGAACACATTCTCTGATGGTTTCTGCAAAATACCATGTGTGTTCATAGATACGTTCAAACGCATATAGTGCAGCTTTGCCAATAGAAAGTCAGAAGTGAGCTGTTTACCATGGGCCAGACCATGGTCATGGACCACCTCTCCATCTAGTGGCCAGTGGGGAGGAATGTTGTGTTTCATTCAATTAAAAGCAGCCCTTTTATCAGAACACCCATGGGCAATTATGTCACTTTGTCTGACAAATGACAATTTTTGGTATACTGTATTCACTGAATTATTAAATAGACCCAGTAATATAATGTGATATCAATTTAAGCTGAGGATAACAATAACCAAAAAATTAAAGTATGTATGGTCTCTCAGATCAGCTAAATTCCCTTTATTCTTCCATCATTACCAACCTAAACTTCTCTCCACTCATTTGTGATATATAGGTAGAAAATACAAGCAGAATTACATGTGTGTTTGTGTATGTGTGTATATATATGTGTGTATACACACACACACACACACAGCTATTTAAAATAGAAGCACATGATCTTTAAGTAAAAGAAAAATCTAAAAAAAGGTTTTGCTTTCATTTTACAGGCAAAGAAACTGAGGAACAGAGAGATTATGATTTATTCAAAATCATACAGTCAGAACCAGAAACCAGGCCTTCAAATTTAACCACTTTAAATCCTTTTTAGCATTAGATAATGCCTCCTGTTCTCCAAGGCAGTGCTTTTCATTTGTTTGTTTGCTTGTTTGTTTTGTTTACCACACTATAGGATTTCTCTCAACATACTAGGAAAAACATGTTTCTAAAATTTTCATTCACATACTTTCATGATAAGTTGATAGGATTAGAACTATTGTATATAAGCCCTAGAACATCTTCATATTCATGGGTATATTCTGAACCTGTTATAAGAACATGCTTTTTTAAAACTAAAGAATTATTCACATTCATTCGACATTTAAAAAGTAAAGCAGCAAGTGGGCAGGGAATGGGGTAGAATGTGCTAGTTAAAAATCACTATACAAAAATGGTTTCAGAAAGCCACTCTAAAAAGAAATCTGAATCCATTCAGACTGATAGGAAGTTTACAGCAGTTTTTGTTTTGTTCTGTACAAAAGTTATTTAAGAGAGGAAACACGTGTATGCACGCACATACAAACACACACACACAAACATATTCAGTTGATCACTTCATCCACTTTAATTAGTCATGATGCTGTTCGCGGCATACCTTGGGAATTCTTTGTTGGGAAGGCTTCTTATCAAAACAAATGAAATCTGTCCACCAACTATGAAAATCTGCTCACAACTCCAAACCCAAGGCTTAAAAGGAAAAAGGTATGAAGAAAACCTGGCAGTGAATGTATTAGAAATGTGATTCATTATGACTTTCTCTTCTATGATCCTCTCTTCGTGGTACCACTGGGATCTGTCTTGGAGTGGAGGAGGAATTTAGGTAGCTCTGGTTTAAACAGGTATAGGGAAAAGAGAGTGCCACGTTAGATATGTCAGATGGTTTTTATTGAGGGTTGAGCAGAAAGTCTTTTTCTTTCCTTACACATATATACTTAGAAGGTTCAAAAGCATCCGCTACCTCTACCCTTTGCTTTACTCATATTTTTATCTCCATTTGCTTCTTAATCATCTCTGTTTTCCTCCCCTCTAGAGATGAAATGAGGGGATAAAAACCTTTGTTGATTTGAGAAACTAGAAAAAGTAAGAACTAAACCAGCTCTTTTTGCCCAGTCTAAAGCTGGAGTGATATGTGCAAACATAAGAAGATGGGGATATTAGTAAATATGTGTAAACCCAAACTATATTTACTGGGTCAAAATGAATCTTAGTGTGTCCAGTATTTAAAAACAACTACAAAAACAATAAACCCTATAGTATAAATCCACCCCTGAGACTATATTTGCCTAGTTCATATTTAAACAATAAAAGAGAGGACCATATTCTTACTTTTTAAATGTATTGGTGTTAAACAAGGGGTTTCTGTTTATAATAATAACCATACATACTATTCACCAGAAAAATTACACAGCCTAGGACAGTCACAGTTTTCTGCTGTAATAGTATTTTTTTTTTTTACTAAGTTTTAATTTGGTACCTGAGCAAACTGACAACACTACTTTAATTTTCTCCCACTTGTATTTCATTTACTGGAAAGAAGCTCATACTATAAAAGGAATTTGCCAACAACAAATCCCTATTTGATTACAACAGTAATTCAGAGAACATTTCTGAAAAGAAAGGTAAAAACAGCAAATATCCAGGCTCATTTAGTAAAAAACTAAAGACTCTAAACATTGGAGAATTAAAATTTAAATACTTTTAAATAATTTATATTTAAACATCATTTTTAAAAAGTTCATATTAAAACTTTCTAAAGACAAAATACTATACTATGTATAAGATTCATTATCATTAACATTTTTTAGTTTCAATTTATTGGGCACCTTTTTAATTTCCAGAAACCCCAAACTCCATTAATTAGTTTTATATTTATTGAATGCAAATCCTTACATTAGTTATTTAATATGAAAAGCATTCTAATAAACTCAACATTTGAAGTGCATAATGTGTAATATGTATGTTAAATTCATCACACCTCGAGATAGAGGAATATTCAGTGCCAAAATTACTTCTGTTATCAAGAAGATAAACACATTATACTATAATTGCTACCCTCTCCATCAAAGTATCAAAGGTAAGACTTAATATTCAAAAATTAGTAATAATATCTTCAATTTCCATCTGGTAACTAGATGGATCAATAAATGCAGCCCGCACTCCTTGTCTCAGTACACTCACTTGGAAGTCAGTAGCTAACTTTCCCTAAATTAAAGCAGTTATGTAAAGGTTGCATTGGTTAACTGAACTACAGAACACCCAGAGCTGTAGTTTCAGTTGAGTGTCAAAAGATTCCAGAAAGGCAAAGTCCATGTCCTCAAGCCGATTATTTTCAAGTGAACTATAGAATCACAAAAAGACATGCTCCTGGAGTAGAAGAGAGGTTATAAAGCCAATGTAGAGCATAATTTGTCCACAGTTTAGTGCAGAAATCGCATGCCACTTATTTATTATTACAGATAAACAGCTAGAGTGGCAGAAGAGTACTTTTTTCTTCTAGGCCCTTGAATGTTGTTACCAACATCTGCTGTAGTGGTTATACATACATGATAGTAATAATAGATGGCATTATTTCTTCCCACAGCCCCAGAAGATTGCCTATGTTGAAATTAGAAGTAAGAGTTCAAGGAATATATTTTGATACATTAAACATAATTGGCATCAATGTTATTTGATGATTAAATGTGTATTATCTATGTGTATGTATCTATGTTACAGGAAAACATAAAATTCAGGCATTCTCTAGAATTTCTAGGATATAGATATTGTCCTTGGGTTTTGGTAAAAGATTAAAAGGATTTTGCTAGTTATTTGGCATTGGCTGTAATCCCTGAGGATTCTGCAAAATGCTCGAAATTACTTAAGCGATTTTCAAAAAATTTGCAAATTTCAAGTTTTATCAGATAACCTAGGAATCGTATATGTGATTTGAAAGTTTGGAGCAAAGAATCAAATGGCCAGTGCTGACTGTAGTAAATAATATCCAGTGATTGCATAAGCTAACCAAAATGATTTATACAGAATATGAAAAAAATAATTTAAAAGGGTTGATTTCTGCTTTAATCCTGACACTTGCATGTACACATTTGCTCAACTGCTAGTGAACACTGTCCTTGATGTAGGGTGAACCAGTCCTATGTAAGCAATATATGATTTCTGTAACCTGTTTGCAAGAGTTACATGGCTATATGAATGAAAATATTTATGTTTTCTTTTCAGCGCTATGCAACTTGTCATGTTAATTAGAGTTTCACTGGTTAAGGAACTTAGGATGAAGGTACTATTTTATTCTTTTGTAGAAGTTTAATAAAGTATTTTCCACAGAAAAATGTAGTTTCTTAAAGTATATTTCTAAAGTGGCCTCCAAGACAAGTCAGCTCTGATATTCTTTATCAACTTATAGACCTAGAGGCCACCCTTGGGACTGAAGAAGGCTGGAACTAGTGGCATTCAAAGAATGTCAACATCAGTCTTTCCTTTGCCAGAAAGGATCACTAGTTAGCACTATCAGCCAGATGCTGCTTCTACACACCTTGCCAGACCCTGGTACAACATGTTTGTTCAGGGTCCGAACTTGGCTTCCTACGTGGCAGCATGACCAGCCGCTACTCACGCTTGGGCAAGTTCAAGAACACATCCACTGATAATTTCTATATTTATAGAAAGCCAGAACATGTGTAGATAATCACACAATTGGATATTTATGAAGTGCCAGATTTTATGAATACGGGAATTTGTTAATTAGCAAAAGGACTAATCATTAAAATTCAAAAATAGATAAATAAACAGGAATGCCATTTATTTGTTCACATTGCAGGGGAAGTATGCAGCTGCTATCCTTTTGATGAATGTAGGCTTCTGGAGAAAAATGTGAAGGAGAAAAGTATTTGCAAGTTTTGAAATCTTAATGAGTAAAATCCAGGAAATTACTATATAGTCTTTATATTAAAAATAAGCATAGTGATTCTTCCCTTGAGTTAAAAAAAAAAAAAAGTTTAAACCAGCATGTGCTTAGCATTTGAATCACTCTCTCTTGCATTCCACTATTTTGGTCCTTTTTGAGGAGCCAAAGCTGATTTTCATCGGATAGGAGTTAAAAAGCACACACACCCGTCACTCAGTACCAAATTGTTTTAGCTACAGAGCATGACAAAGCATGGAATAACTGCTTTAGAAAACTTCCTCATGTGGGTGTGTTAGATAACTGTCTGCTCCAACATTAAAATGAAACACACTGTGACCTGACCAAGACTTTAGGGCTTTCAACAGGCAGATTTCATGTGCTGATAGGAAGAGCCCATCATAACCAGCAAGGCTGGTTAACGAATTCTTCTGGCACTCTATAGCCCTCCTGTGATGCAAGCCTTTCAGCTTTCCAAATCCCTATATAGCAGAGTACACTGGTTTTAAGTTTACTTATGCACATTTTATAACGTCCTGCTGTATTTAGATTGTGACAGTCCCTCCCAGAAAAGGCCAAAATTATTTTTCATACTAAAAATATTTTAGATCTATGGAAAGCTAGGAATTATAATGCAAAAGAAAACAATATACACATTCTAAAAATCAAGCCAACCATAAAAATGACTAAATGTTTACTCTTTTATTCTTTCTAGAAGGTTAAAAGAAATTTTCATCTTCTCTTAAAAGCTTTTACATTTTTTGTTTGCCTCTAATTAACATAAATATGCTTAACATGAAATTTTAAGATGTGATATCTGCAAAGAATCTGTGATTTCTTTATCCATACGTGTATGAGAATATGTACATAAATGCAGTGTGCACAACAGATATCTCCACATATACATGTGCACAGAAAAAGAATTGTTGATCGAGAGATATATTAAAGCCTTATTTTGAAAAAAGGAGTAGAATTTTAGGTAGTTCTCACAATGTTAATATAGAAAATGACAGGTGCGCACTTTTAACATATTAATTTGAAAACAAATTTTTAGGTCAGGAATCTGAAATGGAGAAAATCACATTTGAAACACCATATATTGTGTGCCAGATTAACATACACCTTGAGTAGACTCCCCCAGAGTTCCCCTTTAGGCCTTCAGGGTTAAAAAAAAAAAATCCCTGCCAGGACCTGACTGAGTGTACTTAGCATCTGCACTACTCTTGGTCAAAGCTGGCCTTTCCAGCTTAAAAGACAGTTCAGGCGACATAAACAAATTAAAAGTCTCAGAATAATTTTTCTAAAAGAAAGGAAAAAGACCTTTAGCAGCAAAAGTTCACCACCCTCTTGGAATAATGGATTTTTAATAAACATTTTACTAGGTTTGAACCTTGAGAATGTGTTTGGGAATCTGCTCTAGAGTCCCAGGTGGGTTAAGAATATTGCTTTATGGACTTCTTTGTGCTGTCAGAGAGGCCTAATGGAATTAAAAAAAAAAAAGAAAAAAAGAAAGTCTGCCACTTCGATTAAATAAATAATGTATTATGAAAAAGGTGATTGCTATTATCAAAGATCTCTATAGATTAGCACCCATTTTCTATCATTGCTTATGTATGTGCTGAAAACATTTGATATCTCACCGTCTGATTTAATTTTTACCAAATGAAAAGCAGTTTTACTTTTGGACCAATGTGAATAAAACTCCATTAGACAAATCATTTCAAATGGACCTATTTAACTACTCCTTTGAATTTCGAAGAACACTGTTGTGGGAAAACTCTTCAACAATGTCAGCTAGTTGTGAAATGCAACTTTTCCTACCATAAAAAAGACATAAATAATAAAGGAAAAAGAAAGCACCTCAAAACTACATTTGAAATAATAAATACATTACTTATAGTTCCTGAAATGTTAAATGAATACTTACAGTTGTTGCTCAAGATGGCCTGATACACTTCATAGCTTCCACTTTGTAAAAAGATGGCCAGCCCCCTACTCCTCCCTCCCTAAGCATAAATAAACAGTAACATACTAAAAGGAAACTGTCCTAGGATAAAAACTGCTTGTTAAGAAAGTTTGCATTCTTACTAACCACAGTGATATCCCTATAAATGTACAAGTCCATGTGCAAAATAAAAGTTACAAAACAGAGTACCTTATTTCTTTCAAAATACACTCCTAGATGTAATATAGAAGAGTTTGTAATAATAAAAATAATTACTAGATTTTTACCCACCCTTAGTGACAACCCCTTGCCTTATGGCCAATGTCATCAAATAAATATACTGGCAAAAAGTATGCAACCTGTTTCAAGGATTTAAAATGTAAATATGGACTTTAAACTTCAATGTAAAACAAAGAACAAGAGTCTCACTTTAGTAATACCCACACTGTCACTGCAGCTAAAACTCACTGGCAGATGACTAACAAAACCCAGTTAGCAATAAATAAGGACAACATGATAATATAGACAGACAGATGGAATTGCATAAACAGACAAGAAAAGCAAAGAGACTAACAAACATACGGAGGGGTCTGTTTTAAAAGAGTGGAAGATACTGATTTATTTGGTACTTTAGTGAGAAAAATAGGTTTGTTTGTAATTATTTTTAAAGTAATTAAACTAAATCACAAGGGCACACCCTTAAATAGTAGGAAGAAAATTAATAGAGGATAGGCCTTCTATATATGTTCCAAATTTTAAGCTAGCAATAGCTCTGTCAAACTTAAATCTGGAAATTAAAATTCAAGGGAGGAAGAATAAAAGCATTGGGGGCTAAAGGAGATGATAGGTAGAGGGGGGATTGAGCAAGCAGGATTTTTTTTATGAAAGTTGTCTGCCCTACCTTCTTCCCCAGCGCTGAGTTTCTCTTCTCATAATCGGTGTCTCCCTGGAAGTACAGTGTGAGTGGTAATGACTGCCTGCCTCCCTAATGAGTCCATTTTCCTGCTCTTGATGTTGTGTATATACACACACTGCAACCTACCTTACAAACCACAGAGACGGGAAGAGAGAGAGAGAGCAAGAGAGAGGGAGGGAGGGGGGGCAGAGAGGGAGAGAGAGACAGAGACAGAGCAAGCGAGTGAGAGAGAGAGAAGAGGAGAGAGAGAAAGAAAAACAGAAAGAAACAGAGAGAAAGGCACAGACAAAGCCCTCCTACCAGACAGCAGACAGCCCTCCTTCCCCTATCCAGCAAAATGCAACTCGTCTAATGCAGCAACAGGTTCAGTATTGCCAGGCTAACAGAGTGAAAAAGGTATATTCTCTATATCATTACTGCTTGCAAATAAACAGTTTAAGAGCAGCTGGCTCCACCTTCTTTATTTATGCTCCATTATGAGGAATGTATTGTTTCGGTTCTGGCACACAGTACATGTAATTATCATAAATACATTTTTTGCATATTAGCAGGAAATAGTGAAATACATAGCTTATTTGTGCAATCATTTAAATTTATTTTTTTAATGTGAGAAGACTGTCAACAAATCTGCTCTGACAAAAGCTTAGTAATGATTTTAAAGTCAGAGCAGTCTTAAAGGAGGCTCTAAAAGAAACAGACTCCATACAATAGGAAAACTGATCTCAGACAAAACTGATAACTGGAAAGAAGAAATCATTACTCAGTAAATAAATCAAGACCATAAGAGAAATTGCAGACAAAACAGAATTAAGTTTAATTAAGTAACTAATAGATTGGTACTCTAGAAGAAGGCAGATTGGTTTCTTATTTGAAGCTTCTATCTGTGCAAACATCACAATGCAATGTACTCTGTGTGAACAGGTGCAATGCATATAGTACATAGTGTTACAACAACAGAAATAAATCCCATAAGGCACTTCCATCGCAAGCAGGACAAGATTTCATAGAATATGGATCTGAAACCAGAGCAGAAACCCCTTGTTCTTTTATTAGGAGGGAAAAATAAAAATAATCAATGCTTCTAAATAAAGCTTCTCTAAAAGAAAAATAAAAAAACAGTTTTTCTTTGTCTGATACCTCCAAACATTTTTTTTACAAATGAGAAGCAAAATAATGCTAATATTGCACTCCTCACCCCATTACGTGTTTCTCCACCCCTTTCCCCACTCCCAGGTGCCTTTTCTCCTGTAAGTGATATATTTGCAGCTCTGGAATTACAAAGATCAGAAAACGATACTAGTTTCAAGCCTTTCTCCTTACCCCCCAATTTTTAAAAACTAGATTTTGCTAGTCTACCTAGACAGCTACCTTCCTTAAAATATTTCTATAGTTTGGCTGTGTATCTTTTAGATGGGACTTAAAAACATTACAGTAGAGAGTAAATATTCTAAAGAAAATTTACATTAAAATGAAGAAAATGATTGATTCTGACTTTTTCAAACCCTGCATTTGGGGACCAATAATTAAGTATATTAATTATAAAATCATCCTGTTTATATGGTTCAGTGTTTCACCATGCTTCAAAAATTAGGATGTGTTCCTCTGCATAGACTACTTCATTTATATAAGCATCAATTCCTTTAAAAGTTAGTTTTCAGTTAATAAAATAAATAACAATCACTTCAATATACAACTTATTGCTTAACTATATCTTCACCTGATTCACAAATATCTTTCAGAATGACAGTTAACTCTTACGTCATGTTCACAACAGAGATCAACATTGCTTTAGCTAATTTAAAGGTAGATAACCCACAGCACAGAAATTAGAAGGTGATGTCTGGCCACTCTTAAGCAAACTGTCCTGGGAAAATTCTAGCAAGGAACCAAGAGTCCAGACTCTCCACTTTCATTGTAAACCACCAACTCTAATTCTCTGGTACTGCAATAGTGTTGTACCTCTCTTAAGGGTGGCTGCTTAATAAAGAAGGAACAAACATACATGAAAGGGTATGTAATGAGCCCTACTTTCGGTCATGAAAAATCTTTCTAAGACTCACTTAATGTGCTTAAGGTACCAGCATGCATCTCACCCCTTACTGCTCAGCCTGCAGTTCTGTTTCTACTATTGCCCTATTGTTTCTCTGAAGTTTTGTTTAAATGTATGAAGAAAAATGCCACTTAAAAAAGCACACAAGCCACACAGTTTGACAGACTGATTAAAATGAGATATTAGTATGTCCTGACTTTTTAAAATAGGGTTCTAGGTATTTTTGTTTTGTTTAGTTTTTTTTAACCCGAAGAAAATAGGAAGACAATATTTGACTTCTACCAGCAGGAGTCGAAAGGAATATAGCTATTCACCTTTTCTTAAGAACAACTAGCTATTTGAATTTAAAAAAGAAAAACAAATATTTTGGCTTAGTGAAAAATTCACAACCTCTCAACACTTCCTCCGTATCTGCACACTTTACTAGATTCCAAGCACAATAAGTGACATATTCTTAGTACTTTCTGGAGTTCAAGATATACTTTCCCTGCTGGGACTGGAGACCCGTGTATTAAATAACCATAGCACCACGTGAAACAATAATCCTAATTGACTATCAGACTCTGAAGTTACAAAGTTATTAAATTAAATTGTTTCATATGTTGATATGCCATGGGGCAATTTCATCCTGTAGAAAGATCTTAAAATGGGAGTTAACAACTGGTTTTGGTCCCAGTGTCACCACAAGTAGTTTGTGCACCCTGGGCAAGTCATGTAACCATTCTCAGCTTCATATAAAAAATAATAAAGTTAAATTTAAAAGAGAGGAGCTGAACTGCGTAACATAATAATAATTATGATGATAGCTAATGCTTAAATCCTTACTACATTCCATGCATTCTTCTAAGTACTTTGCATTTATTAACTTATTAAATCCTAACAATGACTCTATGAGGTAGGGATTGTTTTTAGTCTTATTTCCAGGTGAAGAAACAGAAAGGTCAAGTGACTTGCCCAAGATCACACAGCATAGCAGTAATAAAATTTGAACTCAGCCTGCCTGATTTAGGGATCATGTTCTTAATCTCTATACTATATTGTCTCCCAATATCTAATGCTAGCTCAGGCCCCATCTAGCCATAAGATTCTGTGGTAATGAGTCAAATCCAAAACAACCTGATGACTACTCATACCTTGCTTACCAATACAGC
This sequence comes from Camelus ferus, assembly GCF_009834535.1. Taxonomy (NCBI): domain Eukaryota; kingdom Metazoa; phylum Chordata; class Mammalia; order Artiodactyla; family Camelidae; genus Camelus; species Camelus ferus. The sequence goes on from NC_045696.1 coordinate 52,279,223, forward strand.
ATAGTGCAAATTTGCTCTTCTAATTTACACCCAGAGCTCTCAACACACTTGGTCTAAGAGTCTAACAACTCTGTTATTTAAAAGTTTACATACTCCATTCAATCACATTTTTTTGTTGTTGTTTCCAAATGTCCATAAATATGTGCTTCCATTTGCTTGAACTGGAAAATAACATGTAATCAATAAGGCTATCAATTCATAAAGGCTACTTGCATTATATACAGGTCCCATAGATTATTCTCCTGAATGCCCTGTGTTTAAAAGAAAAGAAAAAGAAAAAAGACTACACAGTTCCAAGGTTCCTAAGTTCAAGTAAATCAAGTATCAAATAGTAATGCAAATAATTATTTAAAGAACAAAATAAATAATAAAGAAAATACAATACAAATTCTTATTTTCCATAGCTTGAGAAAGGCATGGAAAAAATCAAGGAATTATAAATTATGTGTAAATAATATCATATGATTTTATGTAGTTAGTTTTAACTTTGACTAAATAATATCATATGATTTTATGTAGTTAGTTTTAACTTTGACTTATTTAGAGATATATTCTGAAGACTTCTAATGACTCATTTTGCAAGAATTTACCCTTGCTCTAATCTTTGTGCATTACCTAAACTTATTTTGTGCCCACTATGTGCCATCTACTATACTTGAGGATGAAAAATGAAGATAAAACGTATGATGTAAGTTTCTGCTTGTGAAGGCTTCACGGGCTGCTGGGGGACAGACCTGTGAACAATATTAGTGCAAGCAAATAATCTTGCCACTACTTAATGTAATATCCCATGTAATGCAGTGCCTTAAACTTTGTGCTTTTCCCTCAAAAAACTAAAAATGAAATAAAATAAAATAAATAAAAAATAACTAAATTTAAAATGTGGCACACGAAAGGGTGTGCATGTGTGTGTGTGTATGTGTGTGTGTGTGTGTAGCTGGGGGAATTATTGAGGTTAGATTGGAGACAGATAGTTTCTTTTCTAACAATGTGGTTTATAGGCCCATTGAGTAAATTTTTTCCATTGTCCCCAACATGTTTAGTAAAGTGTCTTCTATAAGAACACAGTACATGTACTTCTTAGATGACTAAGCAAATCACTGATATTTCCCTGGAGCATAAAATTTCATTTATTTTAGGGTTACAATGTACTTTGATCAGAAATTGTTGATCTAGCAAATGAGTACTTCCAAAAGTATTTGAAGGGTAAGACTTCTTTTTTAATTTTGGAAAGAAAGACAACTAATTTCAGAAGCATTTACCATTATCCCAAGTATAATTTTACCAAGTCCTTTTTCAGGCATCATTGTTGTTTTCATATTATGTGAGGCTGAACAGGAAAAAATGTCAGGATAGGTTAAGACTTCTTACAAGAACATTCTTAAAAGATATTTTTATTGCCCAGATTGAAAAAGAAAATGAAAGGGGAGGAGTGAAAGTAAGGGTCATGTTGCCATGCTGGACAAAAGAAGAATTTCAGCCCTAGTATATGAGTAGAAAAGCAAAGTGGGATTAGTGGGTCAAAATGAGTAAGTGCCACACTAACTACTGACTTGGTCATTGGGGCCACCATCATAAAGTCAATTCTATGTAGCCTAATTAGATAGCAATTCTTAATCCTGGTCATCTGTTTTAAAACTGTATCCCATCAGTCCCAAGAAAAACTAGAAGAGATTGTAGATAAATCATAGTTTACTAATAGTAGGCCAGTTGTATGATCCTTATATGGGAAGAGATGCATCTCTAATTTCGATTACAGTCAACAAATATTTGTTTAAAATGAAAACAAAGCAATACATGTGAACTCCATCACTAAGAGTACTTTTATTAAGCCTTTTGCAGCATTGTAGACATCTATCCTTTAACATGCCTACCTTCTCCACTGGACTGAGGGAACTTCCCAGAATAGAGACTCTACTTACTAAGCTTTGTTGGCCTGACACCTCGTGGGACACCAGGACAGTGTTGAAGCTCAATTAAGTTTTCTTAAATAAATGAATAAATGACAACAAATGAACAAAGCAATGATATATGGGATTTATAAACCTTGGTTAATTAAAAACTCTAATAAATTTGAGTTGTAAGGATGATATAGACAACCTGTAAAAAGCATTTTAACATGTGTTAAATCACATATAAAACATAATCTTACTTTAAGATTTTGCAAAAAACAAAAATGGTTATAGTAGACAAAAAAGTAATACCCTTCAACTTTTCTGTATGTCTGAAAATTTTCATAATAAACTGTTGAATAAAAAAGGTATTGCCCTGGAGCTAGCAGAATTTTAATTCACATCATCTCTGAGAAGAAAATTCATTTATCCATTATTTCTTTCATATCTACAATTAGTGTTCAAGTATGACTCTGAAATTGGCCTTAGAGTTCCTCATAGGAATGGAACCATCTCCTTTGAGAAAAATACCTTTGTAAGCTTGGGAAGGGTCAGAGAGTGGGACCTGAATAACTCTTCTTGTGCCATTAAAGTGTGCTACAAAATAAATTGAGAACAATTTGAAGTAGAGGAGCATAGAAATGACAGGGGAGGAGAAAGAGAGAAGAATGACAGGAAAGAAAGATGGGCAGTGAGAAATTCTCCAATGTCAAGGTGGCCACGGATGTTTTCTTTTTTTTTAGAATGATGCTTAATATTGAATTCTAAGAGGTTTGCATTTTTGCAATGTAAATATTCTTCTTCTCTCCAAATCTGGAAAGCTTGATGTATTCAACAGCCTTATTAAATAGCATAATAAATAATAAAAGGATGAAAAAATTAAAGTACTGCCACACACTCACTCCTATGCTGTAGCCTTTGGAAACACAGAAGCTTCTTAATGGGAGAGAAAATACTCCAGGAGTTCTAAGGAGAGACCAGCAGCACTGTGAATAGTGGCCAGTAACTGGTGAATAGTGAATAGTGAAAAGTCAAAAGTATCTTTAACACAGAATGACTCAGATACGAATATGAGTCAATCACCTTTTCCCTACAAATACACAGGAGAAATATGGCCATGTGGAGAAGAGGCACAGAGATTAATGTCTGAATTACAAGATTATTATGATTATTATTGTTGCTGTTACTACCTCTATAAACTGATCTTAACTGACATGAATATCTTCAGAAATTTAGGAGAGGAAAGTACTTTTGTGACACAATCAATAAATTTTGAATCAAAGAATTAAAAAACATAAAAATGTCATTCTCAATAATACTTCTCTGGCTCTAGAAAAATGTATTAGACAAACATGCCATATTAACTCTTCCAGCTGCCTGCTCAACCCTCTCTCCTTAACAATCTAGAACAGTGCTAGCAATAGTTTTAGTTTCAACATTTTACATAAAAATGTATTCATATGTACAGAGTATATAAAGCACAAGGGAAAAGAAACAGAAACTACAGAGTGGATTCTACAGGGAAAGTAAAAGTTGCGTAGAAGATATGAAAGAGGCATCATAATTGTAATAGATGTTATTTGTGCAGCAGGTTGGTGAGATCCCTGCTGTCCTAACTGGTGACTCTATATGCAGAAATTCAGTCTCCATATTCTTCTAATCTACAAAAGTTGCTATTAGTATAGATGCATTCTTATAATAAAAGTTATCACTACTAGAATGTGTCAGGAACTATGCTTAGTGCTGCATACACTAACTCATTTAATCCTCCCAGCAGCATTATAAGTAACATTAATGTTTTCATTTATATATGAGGAAACTGACACCCTAAGTCTTGTAGCTAATGAGTGGTAGAAGTCAGGCCTAAACTCAATCCAAATGGAGTTTGTAAGTAATAAAGGAAGGGGCTTGACAGAACTGCTCTCAAAATTTTCTAGAATAATAAACTGCTGAGATTGAGAAGTTTTGGGAAAAGACTAATGATGAGAAACAAGTTTGAGAGCATATGTATTCCCCAGATAATTTCAATATGTATTTTACATACATCTGAGAAACAGTCTCAAAATTTAAAGAAAGGTTAGTAAAGAAAAGTAGGATACAAATAAATAAATTTCAAAAGTGATGAAAGAATCATACCATGAAACAGTTTGATTAGAGAGTTGGAAACATTAATAACAATCTGTCTAGTAATATTGAAGCCAGTTATTAATAATAGAGTCAGCATGATAACAGCCTGCTAACTCCTCTGAGGCAACAGGCCACAAGGACAACTCAAAATGGGTAAAAATGATATCTTTTATTTTTAAGAAAGCTCATTTAACCCTGATAAGTTATAGGATTTACAACCATAACCTTTTAAACCTATAAGGTCATATTAAGTTTTTGGACAATATCTACATAAAATCTCAATCTTCTTCATTTCTATCAATAACAAATATAGGAAAACCTCATTAATCAGAGTATATACATTCAGCATGTATAATGTGTCAGGTCTGTTTTATGGAATTCTTGTGAAATAGAAATTTTGAAATAAATTATATTACATTAAATTTTGTTTTAATAATCATATTGAGTATTTCAAAATTATCAAAACAAATTCTACTTCATGTTGAATATCCATAAATTCAGGCTTATAACTAAATTAAAGGAGATGTCCTACTCTATTTCAAACTGATGACATTTCACCATTTATAATGCAATAACTAAACCTTCCATAACGCAAATAATACTCCCAACATAATTTAAACCTATGTAGACTATGAACATAAAATGAGTGTCTCATTAGGAAATAGTTTTATTAGTAATCAATAGGAAAAGAACACTACCCATAATTAAATCTGTATTAATTATAAAAAGGGCTATGAAAGAAATAAATCATTGTGGATTTCATTTTAGAAATTTAATGGTCTAGGACTCCAATACACACTTCTTATGATGTCATATCTAAAAGTCTGTAATTGAAATAAACTGCAAACCATTCTAAGATAATATTTGAATAAAATTCACGTGGTTTTTGCCTAAAATAAACTTCCCCTCCTATATTCCTTTTACCAATAAATACATTTAATTCAATATGCCACTCAATAATTAATTTGTGCTTCACACAGCAGTTTAACTACTTACAATATATTTTTACAATAAAATAATAGATACTATAAAATATTATATATTATAAAATAAAATATTAGATATTATGAATTTTAAAAATTCTGAAGTTTTCCAGGTGCTAAATTTCACTATACTATTATTTTAAAAGTTAAATTAATAAGTGTATACAAATAAATCATAAATCAGAGCAGATTTTAGGCAGTGGTAAATGATGTGCGAAGTATTCATAGCTGGTAAGGCATGGGCATAGACCAATAAGAAATGTTGCTGTAACTGCTACTCAAAACAGACACTGGCTATAAATAAGTGATATACTGCCATTGTATGCTTCCTGAATAACAGCCCTAGGTTTAGATAACACACCAGGATCCATCTTCTAAAACAAATTAATAAAATTTGAAGGAAGATGCAGTTTTACTACCGAGCTATTACCCCTATACTCTAGACCAATGGATTCTCCAGTTTTTAAAAATTATATACCCCATCAGTAAGAAATAATTTGAATTCTATGTAGATCATTAGTTGGTTCTCAACTCCATTCTCATCTTTTTCATGCTCTCTTCTGTGGTGGAACCTGAAAACTGTATTTCCTAGATTGTTTTGCCAGGATGGAAGCACTGGAAGAAGATCAGAGAGAGAATTTTATTTCCTTCTGCTTTTGGCACTAGCCATCTCAGCAATGGTGCTTCAACAGTCTCTGGAGCACAGAGCTCTTGGGATCTGGCTCTCAGCGCTGCTGATCATAGTGATAGTACTACAGTTGCAGAACAGCAGCAGCCATCACAGGTGACTGACTGGAAGCTCTAACAGCCTTGGCAAGTACAACAGCGCTGGAGGAACTGTGCAACCTAAGCTCTTGCTTGGTCAGTAGAAGTGTGGTTACCTGGCTTCCTGCAAAGTGGTGGCAGTGGCAATTCCTACATTTACAGCCACAAAAGTGCTCCAGCTGCCTCAGCAGCACAGTGCTTATAAGCTCTGAGTAACATAACTTTCCCCTGCTTTCTAGGGGTACTCATTGGTAAATAACACAGCCGCCTTCTTTTCCTTCCACCAGACTTTCCATCACTTCTGTAACCAATTCCCTGAATTAAAGTCACTCTGTTTTAAGTCATTTCTGTTTTTCTGACTGGGAACCAATTAAATATAAGCCCGTACTCCAATATATATAAGTATTTATAAATTATAGATTACTATATTATATGTATTATAGAACATATGAATTAATAGGCATTTTAAAGGATGAAATAAATAAGAAATAAATAATATTTTTAAATAACTTAATTTTGTTGGATTTAGCAACAATTTTTAAACATTTATGATCTCACTAAAAAAATTTTTTTTAAACAGAGTAATTTGATTAAATATTTATCATTCCTTATGTTTTGACTTTGTTTTACACTTCGTGAAGTAGTCATTTGAAAATGTGGTACTATGTTCAGGTTATTGTGATATTTAGCTCTAATGGTTGTCATGATGGGGGAAAAGCATCAGAAAATAGTAGATCAAAATGGAAGAAGAGCATCACTAGCTGTGCTTATTAAATCAGAATACTCAATTTTCAATTTCAACCACCAATTGTGTAAAAGATTTTTTTGAAAGTTAGCTGGTAAATTTCCATCTTACCAGATGTCAATCAGTCATTCTTATAAACTAAGAGGTACATGAAGCATTTTTATTTTTTAACAAAAGAATTTTTTAAATCTACTTAAAGATTTCATTTGGAAGATTTTAAAACAAGTTATAAAATTATGTTCCAGGTTTCAAAAAACTATTCAGACACAGTTTTTAAGTTATACAGAAACTGGAGTTTTACAATTACATTGGTTTTGGCAACAAAATCACATTATAATGAAAATAATAACATTCAGTATGAAAGTGTTCTCTCCATACTATGGATCTTTAAAAAAGCAGACACCTTCTCACTCATTGTTAATATAATTACTTTAAAAAAAAAAGAGAGATCAGTATGTTTCTTTTTTTCCCAAAAATATATGTTGGAGAACATAGTACTGTCAGCCACCTGTCATCACAGAAAATGTCAGCAAAATTAGAACTCTTGTCATCCAATAAAAGAAAAATGTATAACTGCCATAAATTTCATATAGCTTCTCAATAATCTACCACTGAATAACCAGTGAACCTCAAGTGATACAAACAGTATTCATGGCAACTCTCCATCTTACTACAGAGTATCGTAAAGATTCCACTAAAATTTTAAGAATCTTCCATATTTGATTCTATTGCATTTTAAAGATTTTATTGAAAAAAAAAACAAATTAATCACATCAACGACATCCTTACAGCACTTGTGTATCCTTTGACTTTAGTTGATTTGCTAAAATAGCTTGCTTATAAATGATGAGTGAATGAATTTCATGTCTAGAAGTAGCTCTGTCATCTTACCCAGAAATCTTTTTCCATTGCAACCACACCAACACTACAAAATTATGTTAAAATAGTTATTTCAGAATGCATAACTTAGAGAGTATTTTGACACCTAGTAGGTATCTTTGCTAACAATCTTTTAGAGATTCATAAGAATGTAGTTCTTTGTATTACTGAAATTGAACCTAACAACTACCATTGGTTGAAATATTAGAAATATTGATACTTTCATTACCATACAGTAAAACTTTCACACTATACAGTTTATTCAAATACTTATTTCTTCAAATCTTCAGCAATGTATTCTATGCATCTTCTAACAGCATTTGCTGACAAATGTGATATAGTTGTCATATTATTTTTCATGCATTATTTCAGTCATTTTTCTCAAGGCAAGCCATACACTAAGGGTGAAGTTCATCCTTACTGAGAGTGAATATAAATCCATATTTTAAATAGTCTTTGCAATAATTATTTTTGGTTGACTTATTATCAAACATGATTAAATCATCATTTAAATTATTTTTATGAAATAGCTGACAATGAATTCATAAAATGTATTAAAGATATTCTTGTTCAAATGTGTTCAATTATTAGTAGCATATTTATTCTGCTTTTTTTCAGAGTTGGTTTGTTTCATAAGAGTTGATTTATTTAACATTAGATAATGTAATCTGTGACTCCGCATAACAAGGCACAGACAAAATTCAGTACCCCCAAATCTTAAAGCAAATCAACTCCCACTCTCCACTCAGGTTGCTTTGTATAGCTTAACAATGCATGAAAATGATACTTTGACATTGCCAGCAACAATCTACATATAAGACTAGTAAACTTTAATTTCTTAGATTTTTAAAGTGAAAATAGACATAAAAGTTTTGATATCTTCTCAAATATTTATTGTATTTCCTAGAGTGCATGCACACTATTTTTGAGACCACTGTACAACAGCATGGGCCACTGAATTAGATTTGAATAATACTTACTATGCATTCTCAAGCAAGTTACTTTTCCATGTCTCATATACCTCATCTATAAAATGAGAATAAGAATAGCCATTTCACAAAGTGGTTTTGATAATTATGTAGACTGATAGTAACAGATAATTTGTTGAGAACCCACAAAGTGCAAGGTATCCTTCAAAGCACATTGAATATATTAATTTTTAAGTACAGTATCTACACATTATGAACACTTGATAAAAAAAAGTTTTCTTCCCTAGGAAAGAACAAAATTAATTGTACAAAATCAGAAATATTTATTAGCACAGATAGAATTGGGTGTCTACATGCTTATATAGTCCACAAAATTTCAAGGTTCCTAGAAGCAAAGTTATGTTGTAGCCATCCCTGTATCTTAATAGTGCAAAGTACAATGCTTTGAATGTATTAAGTGTTCAATAATTAGATAAATGTTGTTGAATGAATGTATATAGGGTACTACCATCACGTGCTGTTTATTGTTTATAAAAATTCTGGCAACTCCATTTTTGATAGGAATGATTAATTAACTGCACAAGCACTGCAAAACATGCTATTGTTTTTATACATACTTCATTATACTTTTGCGGGAAGGTTAACACTCTCCAGAGCTTTTGAAAATACAGTAACTCTTAATTATTTGTACTAACAGATGGAAGGTAAGGTATAGAAAATCGAAAAACAATTTCTGTTTAGATTTGGAAATGTGTTTCCATATTTACATTTGATATGCCTAATGTCCTAAAAAAGAAAATGCACTTCTAACAAAAAAGCTGCACTATGAAAAGCTGACTTAGAAGGAAGTTGAGTGTGATCTTTCCCCTTTATTTAAGTCATCTGTGTATCCTCTACACCACTTTTATTACTCAAACTACATAGAACCTGCCTTTCCTAGATGACCCCATGCTCTGAGGTTGCAGCCTCTTGCCTCTCACCTCTTAACTCTTGCCTCTGGCCTCTCACCTCTTGCCTCTGGCCTCTCACCTGCCTCTGGAGATGGCCCACATTCTGCCTATGGAATGTTTATCTCTTAAGCCTCTGGCTCTCTCTCACCTTTAGAGACTGCCCGCAGTCTGTCTATGGACTGTGTATGTACTTTTACTTTAACTAACCACACCACCTCCCTGGCCCCAGGCCCTCTCTGGCTTTCTGAGAAGCCTACACTCTAGACATCTATGGAGTGTGTATCTCACTCTGAATAAATCTACCTTCATTCTAAAAAAAAAAAAAAATCATTTTGAAATATTTAGAGAAAGTAAAAGGAGGAATAATAAATATAAAGCATCATTGTATCTTAATGAGAACCTGAAAGATTAGCTTTTCATGTTACTTTTAATTATCCATGGATGGTACACTGCATCTCGAAGTGTACAGGAAGCACAGTGTTTTGGTAGAAAGAACATGGGCTTTAAAGTCAAACAAGCCTGGATTTGAATCAAGCAACCACATTCACTAGATGTAAAAACCCAGTTACTCATTTTCCAAGATTTCAGTTTCCTCAATAGGAAAAATTGGGCAAAACTATTCAATGAGAACAAATATAAAGTGTTCGACCCAAGCAAAAATCATTAAATGATAATCTGTTTCCTCCTTTCATTCCTAAACCAAGAATTTCTCAACTTTTTTGCATTTTAGATCTCTTCTAGCTAGTAATGATTCACATCAACAATTTATATTTTGCCCATCACATAACAACTTAAAAACTTTCTTCACATTACTGAATTTAATCCTTACTGCCACCCTACGAAGTAATTTGACGTCATCCTAATTTTTCACAGAAATAAACTGAGCTTCAGAAAGAGTAAATAATTTGTACAAGATCTTGCAAGAAGTACAGTTACAAAACTGAACTTACACCTACCATTCAATCAAGCCTGGTTCCCCAGCTACTGAAAAAAAAACGTCTGAGCCAGAACTAACACAGAATGTTTTACACTAAGAAAGTGATATATTTAATGATTACAAATATTATTAAACTATTTACCTAGGCTCAAAGTGAAGTATTTATGAAAATGAAGGACATATTCACATTATTATCACTAGTGATTCTAGAATCTGAGAATTTGGTTAGTGAAGCCAAATACTTTCATAATACAGTCCAAGAAAATAGCTTTCTATGAAAAAAAAAAACACTGAATTAAAGAAGATATGCTTATATAAAAACTTGTAATAGCTAGTATGACCGTTCAAGGTGGGTAATGACTTTTAAATAAAATTTAGAGTATAGTTTTATACCTTTTAGTAATATACTAAATTTCCTCAGTAATCAATTTATTTCTTCCTAAATGATACTACAAGATTAATATGTTCTGGGGAGCTAATATACAGCATGGTGATTATAGTTAATAATACTGTATTGTATACTTGTAATTTACTAAGAGAGTAAATCTTAAGTGTTACCACAAAGGAAAAAAAAAGTAACTATGTAAGGGGATAGATATGTTAATTAACTTGGTTATGGTAATCATTTTACAATGTATACATATATTAAATTATCATGTTGTATACCTTAAAAAATCATGTTGTACAAGCTAAATATATTCAGTTTTTATTTGTCAATCATACTTCAGTAAAGCTGGGAAAAAATGTTAATAAAAAGTGCACATAATCTTAAAAAAAGCAGTTGTCTCTGAGTACTGAAATCACTTTGTTTCTGGATACTTTTTTGTATTTTCAATACTTTCTATATAATACATAAATTATTTTTGTACTTATAAAATATCTTAATAAAATAATTATTAATAAAAAATAATTTCATAAAAATAGGTATGTCTAAAATATTGGGTGGTGCATTAAAATAAGATCATCATTTCATCTAACCAATTCTGAAAGAAGAGCTGATTAATAACGTCAATGACTACAAGACTCTCGAGATCACACTTAAAGAATCATTTCTTTGAGCCCTTAGCCTGTCTTGTATCTGTTTCTTACTAATTAGGAAGAAATAGAGCATAAAAGTTAAAATTACATGGGTACTAATTTGACTGCTCAAGTTCAAATAAATCTTGGCCCTCCTACTTTAGACAAATCCCTTAATATCATTAAACCTTTTGTCCTCTTCTTAAAAATGGGCAAATAAAAGCACCTAAAGCACAAGAGTTTTTGTGCTGATTAAAATGAGCTAATCCAAGTGTTGGTAATAACTAGCATTTCTCAAGTATTTTACCATATGACAGACACAATGTTAAACATTTTACTTATATTATCTCATTTAATCATCACAAAGCCCTATATACTATTATTAAATTTTTTACAAACGAGAATCATGGAGTCCAAGGTCCCACAAGTAGTCCACCAGAACTAGGATTTAAACCCAGCAGACTAATTCTAGAGTACAAACTTTCAAATGCCAAACTCAATAAGGTCAGGCACATAGCAAGCATTTAATAAATCTTAGCTTGTGTTTCTGTGCTTATTTCTACTTTACCTAAGTGTCAACCTCTTATTTAACAGTTCTAAATTGAATGAAGTAGTTCTCAAATATTTCAATTTCTTGATTTGTTGCTTTTATTTTACTCAAAATCATCATTCTGAAAGAGATTACTGAGGGAGAGAGAGAGGGAGAAAAGGGGGTGGAGTGAGAGAGAGAGCCACTACATTGTCAATTACTTATTTACAGTTACTAATAAGGATCGGATTTGTATATGGCATTTAATTAATAAAATTCAATAGGATAGGCTTCCAGTTTCTGGTTCCACACATAAGGAGCTTGGAAGTTGCCATTTTCTCCTAAAAAGTAAAAAGCTCAACAGACTGAAAAATCATTGATTCTTCTTAGATCCATAAGATTGGAGAGACAGGTGAATACAAGGAGTCACCGTTTTCTGGAACAGAGACTCATGAGCAGATATTGTCACAGAAAGCACTGCCAGGGTAAGAAAACCTGGACTGTAATCGACCAATTGCTAGAGACTTACTGTGAACAATTCTGAGTTAAAAAATCCCAGGGGTCCAGTCATAAGGAGGTCCCCACAATAAGCCAATAATCTGGACTCCGTTAAAATTAAAATTAAAAACTTCTGCTTTGAAAAAGACAGTGTCAAGAGAAAATATTTGCAAAAGATACACCAGATTAAGGACTGTTACCCAAAATATACAAAGAACTCTTAAAACTTAACAATAAGAATATAAACAACCCAATTAAAAAATAGGCCAAAGAACTTAACAAATACCTTACCAAAGTAGATACATAGATGGCAGATAAGCATATGAAAAGATGCTCCATATTATATGTCTTCAGAGAAATGCAAATTAAGACTACCAGATGCCACTACACACCTGTTAGAAGGGCCAAAATCCAGAACACTAACAACATCAAATGCTAGCAAGGGATGTGGAAAAACAGGAACTCACGTATTGCTGGTGATAATGCAAAATGGTAGAGCTACTTTGGAAGATAATTTGGTGGTTTCTTACAAAATTAAACATACTCTTTACCATACAATCTAGCAATCATGCTCTTTGGTTTTCACCCAAAGAAGCTGAAAACTTATGTCAACAAAAAAAACCTGCACACAGATGTTTACAGTAACTTTATTCATAATTGCCAAAACTTGGAAATAACCAAGATGTCCTTCAGTAGGGGAATGGATAAATAACTATGATATATCCAGACAATGGAACATTATTCTGTGCTAGAAAGAAGTAAGTTATCGAGCCATGGAAAGACATGGAGGAATCTTAAATACGTATTAATAAGTGAAAGAAGCCAATCTGAAAAGGTTACATACTGTATGATTTCAACTATACAATACTCTGAAAAAGACAAAAGTATGGAGACAGTAAAAAAATCAATGGTTGCCAGCAAAGGTAAAGAGGTTAAGGAGATGAAAGGCAGAGCACAGAGGATTTTTAGGGCAGTGAAAATACTCTGTATAATATTGTAATGATGGGTAGATGACATTGTACATTTGTCCAAACCTGTAAAATATACAACCCCAAAAGTGAATCCTAAAGTAAAAAATGGACTTTGGGTGATTATGATGTGTCAACGTAGGTTCATCTTTGGTAAAAAAATGCACTATTCTGGTGAGTGATATTAGTAATGGAGGAGGGTATATGGGAACTCTCTATACCTTCCTCTCAATTTTATTGTAAATTTAAAACTCCTCTAAAACTATGAAGTCTTTAAATGTAATGTGGTATCCTGGAAAGGATCTTGGAATAGGAAAAAGCATTAGGTAAAAACTAAGGAAATCTGAGTAAACCATGTGTTTTAGTTAATAATAATATGTTAATACTGGTTCATTAATTCCATACTAATACAAAAAAAAATGAGTATGGGATATATGAGAACTTTCCATAAGTTCTCCATTTTTCTGTAAATCTAAAATTGTTTTTAAAATATAACATCTATTTGAAAAAAATTCAATTAAAAAAGTCAATAGGAGTTGTTTTGGGAATGCAACCATACAAAATGAAGACTTAAAGGGGATGATATTATCAGAATGAGTTAAAGTCAGACAGGGGCAAAATACAGTGTTACAGTACCTTCATCCAGGAAAGGTATTTTTAAAATATATATAGCTTTGAATAGTTAAAAATCCCCAAATGAGAAATTGAAGACAACTTATAATTAGAAAGCTTTAAGGAGTAAAATAAATGTATAAAGTCATCAAGCTAGTTCATAAGAAAGCTGGGACTAATAACTTATGACTCCCAATCCAGTGCTCTTTCTAATATAACACACTGGCATAAGAGACCATGTTTGACTTAAGGCAGTAATTTAGTACACTGAAGAAGAAAAAGCAAAACAACAACAAACAAAAACAACAACAATGACAAAAAAAAAACCAAACAAGAAAAACGTGACAAAATGGAAAATCTTTCAGTCAGACTCAAGTTTTCTAACTAGCATGGCAAGGAACAGCCACAATTTAAAGATGGCTTTAACCAGAAGAGAAAAAAATAGACAGAGATTTGAAAAGGGATGAAACTTCAGAATTAATGGGGAGTGATGAAAGGGTTCTCTGTTAGTTTTAGACCTGAGCTTTTGCCTTTAACATGCATAATAATTCAAAGTACTTTAAAGCCTGACTGACCACACTAAATAACATAAAATTATAACCTGTTGAGATAAGGTCAATTTTATAGTCTGTGTTCTGAAATTTCTTGAATTCATTTCTAGTTACAACTGGGCAACAAGCCCATCTGTTAGTTGAGTTAATTTTATTTTTCTTACTGTATCTAAAAACTCTTTTCATTATAAAAAATTTCAAGCATTAAAAAATAGTGTATAATGAATGCACTCTTGTACCCATTATACAATTTCAATAATTCCCATTTTACCTTTCATATTTTACCTATTGCCACCTCCATTCTTTTTTTTTTTAACCTATAGTGATTGAACTAATTTTAGTTAAAGAACAGAACAATCTTTGGAAAAAGGAAAAAGAAAGGATGAAAGCAGTATTTTCAGTCTGTTATCCATTGAGACTTGAACCAGAAAGATTCCTGACTGTGAAGCAAATAAATACAAGAATCAAGGATAACATAGTGAAAATCTGTTAGTGAGATAGCCTATGTTATTTAACCAATGGAGCTATTGCCCATGCGGAAGGAGGACAATGAATTATTTTCCAACTTTTTTTGTTTGACACAAAGAAGTAGGGCAAAAAATATTGTAAAGCTTCATTAAGATTATAGTTTCTAAAAACAGGTTTATTTTGGAGGAACATAAGATTAATTTTATCATGTTTAAATTCACATAATCACTAACCTTGCATTATTCCAATAAGCATCTAAAGAAAGAACAGTTTGTACTACTTGCAAAATTTCAGTATCACCAAGTCTCAGTTTATTTTGAAAGCTCAAAGTTTATTTTTACAGTAAAATATTTAATACAGTAAAAAAATTTAAAATTTCCCATTAAGTACCTTTGTGTGCTTAAGAAAGTTTTCCTAGTTTTAGATTTTTGAAACTTTAAATTAGAATATAAAGTGACTTTGTCAAGTTTAGTGATCCTTTTTATATCTTAATGAAACTGTATGTTTCTAAATCTTGGAGAATTCTTCTGCACATTTAGAATCTCACCTAAGTTTCCCGTCTAACTGTTGAAGGTAAAGACCATTAGAAGCTGGCCATTCAGCAAATGTAAGCATATCTAAAACACCTTCATTGAAAAAAAATGTGAACAATGCCCCACTGAACTGTGTCCATTTTCATCATGAAACAAAAGGCCCAGTTGAAGTTTTAAAAGCATGAATCTATATATGAAAATACACATTCTTTGCTCCTTCTGAGCACACAATTCTACAATTGCTACATAGTCTGAGTAATATGTTTCTGTCCCTTACAGGTTATATTCCATTTTAAATACCTCAATGTCCATCCACTACTGCCAATCACCCTTTCACTAGCCTACATTCACACAGCTAGATCAATTTCCAACTACAACTTATGCCTCTAAAATTTTTCTTCTCTAAACACTGATTTCAACATCAAACACCTACTCTTGAGGCAAAAATGTATCAGTTAAAAGGTCAAGTCTGACTAATTTACCTCAAAATTCCAATCATTGTGAAAAACATGCATGATTGTCCATAAAATTCTAACTCTTGCTCCTTTCCAAGTGATCACAGGTTAGTTCTATGTGCTGTGTCATCATACACCTCTCCCTATTGCATCCACTCCAGGTCAGTGAAGGTTCTTTCTTCTACTTTCTTAAATCTATATTCCCTTAAGATACCTGGTCAGGATACCATAGAAGAATTAGGAGACTCATATATCAGTTCTTTGTCATCATCTCAAAATTTTTGTAGGTCTCTATTTTCATTCCATCCCACAGAAACCTTTCTCCCTAACATCTGCCTTTCACATAATTTAACAAATACCAATATCTAGACTAGCATATTAATAGTTGAATATATTTTAATATAAGACTTACTAGTAAAACATATAATTATTTACCTGATTGTACATTTTTATTTTAAAAATCAAAACAAGACACAGAGAATAGAAAACAAAAGAAGTAAGCATTCTAAAAACACAAAGGATTAAGCATGGAAACAGATTAAATTGTCAAAAGTGTGTCTTTACTAGAAACATTAAGCAGAATACTTGTCAATCCTCTGACAAATACACTACTAGACAAGCTCTGGACACCTGAAAAGGGAAAAAAGGCAAATGAGTAAGGGAGGTTCCACCAGCCAAAGCAAAATAAGACCAGAGATCTGATGCCATGTCACATATACATTCAACTTACTACTCAAAACTGGTATCTATACATTTAATCCCCCATTTCCAAGGCAATTTTATATATTTCTTCAAGGTTATGTAGTTTGTATCTTCCATTCTCTCTTGCGATGGCTTTGATGTTAATGTTTAACTGATTCTCGTGAATAAAAATGTTTCGCTCTAAGGCAGAACTGAGGGAAGGCTGAAGTATTTAACTATCATAAAATTAGTTCTGTTGAAGGATAACTCAGTGAAGTTTTCACAAAGAAACATTTCTTCATACCAACTGGACTTACCATCTGAACCCCTAATAAGTGAGCTACCAAGCTACTTAACTTCTCTCAGTCTTTGTTTTCTCATCTGTAAAATGGGGATAATAATATTAACTACCTCGTGGACTCGTAAAAAACCAATGAGTTAAAAAATGTTAAGTACTTAAACAATCTCCGGCATTTATGAATGCCATATGAAAAGGCTTAGCTAACGATGATAATAATAATCCCTGAATGAAAGAGATTCCATGGGGTAATTTAGATTTAGATTTATTATAAACTGTTAAAACCAATGTAAGTGAATAGTATACAGTTTTTATTTTGTTAAACTAAGAAATTATGACATCAACTTGGAATCCTAAAATAAATAATCGAATTTAGAGCATCATTCAAATTGAATTAGTTTGAATAGTACAAGATTGGCGTTGTATTTTGTTGTTTTTCTGCTTTTAAGTTTCATAGGCTGGCATCATCAATAAACTGCAAGCCAAAATAAGCAGTTATTATAAAACATGTTTTGGATAAACTTGAAGATATTTTAAAAATATATATGTATTGATAAGTAGGTTGCATATAAAAATAAAGAATGAAGCATAAATTAAAATTAAGCTGGGTGGGGGATACTGACATTTAAGGAAAAGGTAGAATTAAAAAGATGAATTCTGGGGGACTCTCCCTACCACACATAAGGACATATTATAAAACTCTAGTAATTAAGAAAATGTATTATTGGCACAGAGCCTCATTTATATGGACTCTTGCTATACAAGAGGTATCAGGGCAAATCACTGAGGAAAGACAAGAAAATACATTAAAAAGAGTTAGAAAATTGTGTATCCCTTTAGAAAGCAACTTAAACTTTAATCTCTACATAAGATACAGAAATCAGTTCTAGAGTAGGATTTAGTAAAAGAAGACAGAAAAAGCACTAACCATAAAAAGAAAAAAATAAGTATGATCACATAAAAATTAAGAATTTTCTTTTCATTAGAATACCCTACAGAAAATGAAACGACAAGCTACAAAGCAGGAGAAGAAACAGATTTAGTATCTAGAATATACAAATAACTCATGCAAATTAATAGAAGACACTCATGAAAAATTAAAAGAAGAAAATGGGCAAAGGACATGAACAACTAACTATTTTACAGAAGAGGAAACACATATACATGTTCAGTTTCATTGATAAATAAGAAAAAGCAAACTAAGGCTACAATGAGATATCAAATTTTTTAATCCATTCAGCTAGCAAAATTTAATGAATCTGACAATACCACATGTTAAAGGGAATATGGATCAACAGAGATATATTACATATTGTTAATGAGAGTGTAAATGGGTAATACTAGTTTTGGAAAAATAATTTGACAATCTCATGTAAAGTTGAAAACTTATATACCATTTCTACATTTTGGTACCTTGTTAAAATCATTACTGTATCTAAAATCTGTTACACCAATCAATCAGCAAGTATTTATTAAGCAACTTCTATGTGCAAGTGTTTGATTCATGCATAATTATTGTTATAATTAATTTGTAAAATGACAGGGGTAATATTAGAAATATTTAACAACTGACACAGAAGGTACTAATCAAAGAAAATAAACACTGAAACAAATTGAAACATGCCATGGAAGCTTTATCAAAGGCATGCCAGCGCTGACATGGGAATGAACTATGGAATTTGATTTGATCTCAAACTATAAATCATTAAGTTTATTTGGCCTGAAATGCTAGATAATTATCTAGAAACTTTTTAGAATGCGTACAAAATTCTGATAGCATGTGATAAAAATAAAAAAAAAAAAAAAACCCAACAATGTAAAGGAAAAAAAAAATTCCTTGGTGCCAATATTCAGAAACATCACAAAAAGTAGCCACAATATTTTTAAACATTTTAATTTAGTTTCTTCATGTATATATATCCAGTTTCTTAATATTATTAAAAAGCATAAGTGGAATTTTGAACATGTTTTTAGTGCAATTTTCCTTTTATTGCTTGGCTCTTTGCTTCTCTCCCTCTGTTTTCTCCTATTTAAAGTAATTCATTTTCACAACTTAGTATCCACTCTTCCATATTCTTCTCCCTTTGATAACTCTACTATAAAGTAGATATAGATAGATAGATAGATAGATAGATTACATATAAACTACATATTCAGGCATTTTGGTCATTATTTTATAAAAATTTAATAACAATACATACTTTCTATAACTTGCTCTTCTCACTCATCAACATCTATGGAAATTCTTCCAGATCACCTGAATTCACACGCAATCACATCTTTTAATTCACATCTAATTCACATCTTTTAATTACTGCATTATAATCCATAATGTGAATTTCCATTATTTATTAACATTATCTTATTAATGTAATTACTTTTCCCCCAGTTTTACCACTACGAAAAAACTGTAAAAACTTTGAAACCAAAAAATACATATGTCCGTAAATATCAATACTTGTGTCTCTACAGGACATATACGCAAGAATAAGATAGTTCAATCAAAGGATGTAACAGGTGTTACCAGACTGCATTTCAAAAAAGTTAAAAGCAAATCACATTTCAACCAATAACAAGTAAGAGCTCCTTTTCTCCACATCACCACTGGCAATAAATGTTAACCCATCACACTAACAGAATTTTTAAATGCTAATAAGAAACATTACCTCACTGTTACTTAAACTTGAATTTGGCTAATTACTGGTGAATTTGAACATCTTCTATGTTAACCAATAGAATCTGCTTTTCTATGAATTGTCTTTTCCTTTTATGTTGGGTTGTTTCAGAACTTTTTTCTTAATATCTAAGAGGTTTTGGATAATAACCTATCACATTAATGAAAGTAAAAGTTACAAATACTTTTCCAAATCTATATTGTTAATGATGTCTATTGTATTCTTGATATAAAAGTTTTGATTTTTATGCAATCAACTATGTCAACTCTTATTTTAAACTTTCTGAGTTTTCACTCTTGGTAAAAGATTTTACAAATGGTCTCAGATTTTTTTGGCAAGTTTTTTGTTTCGTATTTTCATTTAAGCCTTTCATCTTAAACGATTTTTGTATAATGTGCAGAATGAGAATCCATTTTTTCCCACAAAATAAACTGTTAAGCCAATTTCATTAATTAAATGATTTATTATTTTCAAACTACATTGTCATCTGTTTTAGGATTCTCTATTAATGGATCTATCTTTTCCTGTGCTATTACCATATTGTTTTGATTAGCTGGTTTTGTAATATGTTCTAGTATGTATAATGCAAATCCTTCCTCACTGATCTTTTTCATATTTTCTTCCCTTTTATTAACTCTCAATCTTCTATGTAATTTAAAAATAACATTAGCTCAAAAAAAAAAAACTCACTGAGAATCTAATTGGAATTATATTAAATAAATACATTAACCTTGGAAAAATTAACATTTTGCTCTTGTTTCCCCATACAAGAATGTAATTTCGCATCCTTTAATCAGATCTTATTTTATGTCTTTAAACATTACCCCTTTTTAAAATATAGGTCCTATAATATTCTTGATAATTAATAAGCATTTTATAATTTGTGTTTCTTCAGGAATTTAAACATTTTTTTTCTATTGGGGAAAAAAGTTTCCTAGATGTCTATGCATTCCAGAGAAAAGCTAATGATTTTCATCTAATTATCTTCTATTCAGCTACCTTTTTTATTTATCTTACTAATTTTTCTAGATTTTTAAATTAGAGTTCTAAAATATTTTAGGTCAGATACCAGCCAAAAAGACACTTTTAAGTTCTTCTCTACAAATGTTAGTGTCATTTATATCATTTACCTATTTGCTAATGTTAGATAATTGTGATAAATAGTTCCTTTTCTAATACCTGATATTAATTGAAGTATTTTTAGGATTTAACCATTTCAGATTATATATTTTCTGTTGACTGCAAATGAAATACTTTATTATATTTAAGGAATCCTATTAAAGATGAATGTGTAATTTTTCTCCTTTAATTTGGTGATGTAATAAAGTATACAGATATATTTCCTGTTTTTGAATCATGCTTGAATTTCTATTATAAAGGACAAAAAAAAAAATTCCAGGTCCTAGCACATTATTATTTTGATTCATTGCTGATACTATTTGCTAAAATGTATTTTATAGACAAATTTTGCATTTATTTCATAAGTGAGATTGAATTAAAATTTATTTCTGTACAATCTTTTTCAGAGTTAGATATTAAATGAAATTAGGAAAGATTTCAATATCTAGAATACCTAGAATCTCATAGGTTTCAAATTTATTGCCAGACATTTGTATTTAGAATTCCATCTTTCAGTTTTGTCTACTTTTCCATTTCTAATTAGTATCTTTTTTTGCTTATTTTTTCATAAACTATTGAGAAAAATTCATCTAAAATAAACTTTACCATTTTAACCATTTTAAAGCAATCCTATTGAAGGTAAATGCAATCAATTAGGTTGCTTTTAGTACATTCATAAGGTTGTATAAACATCACCTACTATCTAGTTCCAGAACATTTCATCAGTGCAAAGGGAACTACTATACCCACTAAACAATCACTCCCCATCTTCTCTTCTCCCAGCCACTGACAGCCACTAATCTACTTTCCATCTCTATGGATTTGCCCATTTTGGACATTTCATATGAATGGAACTGTACAATATGTGGTCTTTTGTGTCTAACTTCTTTCACTTAGCATGTTTTTAAGTTTCATCCAAGTTGTAGCATGTATCGATGGATAATATTCCATTGTATAGATACACCACACTTTTATTTATCCATTCATAGTTAAAGACGATTTGAGTTTCTTTCACTTCTTGGCTATAGTGAATAACACTGCTATGAATATTTGTGCACAAGTTTTGTGAACATATGCTTTCAATTCTCTTGCACTTCAGAATGGAATTACTGGGCTCATTTTCTTTTTTGCTTTTTAATCTTCACAAGTTTATGTATTGTATTGGTCTTTCCAAAGATCCAGCTTTCATACTGATTTTTATTTTGTTTTCCATTTCATTAATTTCACATTTGAAAATAAAATTCCTTTTCTTGTATTCTATATCATTGTTGATCCTAATTTCTTAAAATTACTAGACTATCCTTTTATTTTCCATCTTTCTTAATAATGAAGGCATTAAGACTATCAACTTTCCTCTGACAACCCCTTTAGCTGTTTTCAACAGATTTCTGCATAAAATACTCTTTTCAATATTTCCAATGTTTTCCAAGTGACTTCCTCTTTATCCAAGAGTTATCTAGGAATGTTTTCTTTAATTTCTAAGTAGTTAATAATTTTTTGTCACCTTTTAGAAAAAGTTTTAAAATTCTAGTTACACTAGCTTATAATTAGAGATTGTGCTTGTAAATCTCTGCTTTCTAAAATGTATAAAGTTTCCTTTGCGGCCAAGCACAGAGAAGTTTAAAAAATCTTTAAGTAACAAATTCTACAAATATATTAAGTTTTTGAATTACATTATCCCATTTCTCTTAGTCATTGTATGTATTAAACAGAGCTGCCTAGGTCTTTCTGATAGTTTTTATTTTACATACTTACCTACTATAAATAAAATTGCTTTATACAGATTTATGTGGTTTTCTTCATAAACTGTGCCTTTTATCAATACAGAGCCCCCTTTTGATATCAATGCTGTCACTCATGCTTTTCTATTTTCCTTTCATTTGCATTTGCCTGATGTAGTTTATGTCCATCATTTTACAAACAACCTTTCTTTACCATTTTGACATAGGTGTTCCTCTTATAATTTGAGTGGCTTATGTTTTTAAATTCAATCTGACATCTGTTTTTAATGAGATAATTTAGTCCACCACATTAAACGTAATAATTGATGTGCTTAATTTTATATCTTCTAATAACTTACAATTATTTTCCATAATTGTTTCCTTGTTTTCCTTTTCCATTTTTATTTGATCAAGAGGCTCTGCATTCTATCTTCTCCTTGCTACTATGCAAGTTCTACATGATGTTCTATTGCATAAGCCCTAACTTTCCCTACGCTAAAGAACAGATGTGTATTTCTACATACGTAAGACAATTTTTCCCCCACTAAGAGGTTCTATCCCTCACATTTCTCCTAAATAAATGAAATCTTTAGGATACATTCACTTTTCTCCCTCTTCTCTTCCTTCTTTCCTCTTATCTCCCATCACTCATTTCCCTTCTCTTTTACATTCCTCCTGTCTATCCCCTCTGCCAACTAAGTTTTGATGAGATAATTTAATATATTAAAATTTTATTTACATAAATATTACTCTTTTATTTCAAAAGCCTGGAATTGTGAAATTTTATTACACAATTCCTAGCCATCTACCTTTAGCTCTTAAATGAAATTACATACAACACATACACAATTATATATAAATGTTCATAATTCACCACTATTTCCTTTCCTTTTCATCTTGAAATCTTTGTCCTAGTTCATCTGTTTGCTTATCATCTATTCTTAGGCACTTTCTCAGATAGGTTGTAATAATTATACATTCCGCATTCTTGGTTTCCCTTAAATGTATTATTTCACCATGACTAGAAAATGACAACTTTCTGGGCACTGAAGTTTTTGAACTGTTGTCATTTCCCTTTGGAGTATGTAGATGTCATTCCACTGTCTTCTAGATTCCATAACTTGCAAATATGAAGTCCTATGATACTTTGGTATTTTTCCCTTTTATAAGAGAAACTTGTTATTTCTACTAGGGAGCTTATATTTCAATTTATTTTGAGAGTTCATAACTTTTATCAAGACATGTCTAAGTGTATCTTTTCTTTCAATCAAGAGCATGAATCAATAAACCTTTTCAATCCAGACTCTGATCTTTCTTTATCTCAAAGCTATCCTCTATTATTGAATTATTCTTCTCCTCCATCTGTTCTTATTTCTCCCTCTGTAATTCCTATTATTCACGTTTTGATTTCTAATCTATTCTCTAAGATTCATCCTTTTCATTCAAGATTTGTATCATATTTTATTTTTGTTTTATGAACTTTGATGTATTTCTTGCACTTGGTCTTTCAGTTCACTGATTCATATTTCAGCAGTGACCATGTTCCCCTCTGATTTTTCCACTGAGTCATTCAATTGAGATATGTTTGCCTTAGTATCTGAAATTCTTTTTTGTTCTGTATTTGACCTACCTTAAGTGCTCTTAATTTTTTTCAAAATTTAGTTTATTCAATAAATTAAAAAAAATATTTTTGCCAATAGTACAGTTGTTTGGAAAATGTACTCTAATTTTCCTACCTAATCTTCCTCCCTCCCTCACTACTGGGTTCCCTTAAATGGATTATTTTTCATCGATAACTCACTGGATCTCAGGTCTGGTTGTTGGAGTACAACATTCTGTGGAGCCTACACTGCTTGGAGAAAAGCAATGTAGACAAGTCTGTCAATTCTCTGCAAAGGCATGAAGAGGTAGATCTCTGTTGTCCTATCTCTCTTTCTTTTCAGCCTCAGGGACAGAGAAAATCCAGCCAGAACATTCAATTACTTTGACTTTCTAGCTAGTTGGGGAGACTTGGATATATAAAATGGGCAAATACTAATCTTCTCCCATAGTGGTTCAGACTTCTGAAGCCCAAGCTGTCCTTTATAATGTCTATCATTTTCTGATCTTTATTCTTAAATTCCAGTACTATACTCTAACTACTTGCCCAATTGAAGGCAGAAAAGTTTCAAAGCAGTATTTTTCTGCCGAAGATGTCACAGCAATTGTTCACAGATCTCAACAGCAAATTCAGAAAGATTGAGAAAGACAATCAGGAGTTGGAAGTGAAGAGGAAGATGGCCATACATAGGTCACTCTGTTTTCAGAATCCTTAATTTTAAAAATGTTGAGGGAGAATACGTATGTGGGTCTGGGGTTGTCTGAGACTTCATTATAATTATTTCCAAGGATCAATACTTTTCTCAGAAAGCACATTCTTGAATATATAAAAATGACAGTATGTTCTCTTCATGCTCTTAAATACAGATCCCAAAATATACTGCAGTTATTAATTTCTTAAAGTAAGCTTTAATGCAATCCCAGTGTTAATTATTCTAGGACATAAATACCTTTTGTTTTGGAAACAACTTCAAATCAATTTGCTATAGTTTCCGTCAGTAGAAAGACAAATTATAGCTTTGGCCAATCATATAAGTTTCCCATTGTCTAACTAGCAAGCCTTATAAATATGAAAAAGCATATCATCTATTATATAGGAATCACACATGCATCTACACAGTGGTTTTCATGACACTACCCTCTATACTGTTCAAGCCTAAATACTTTTTGCTTTCTAGAAGAGATAAGGCTATAACATCACATAACATTAAAGTGTTTCACTAGACTAGACTTCTAAACAATTTAGATAATAAGGTAAAATAAACTAAAGCTCTGTTGTTTAATTGTGTGAAATTTTATGAACTATTTTTTTTTGTCAAGAATTAGGAAGCTCATATGAAATGCTCAAAATCTTACTACAATCTATTAAGTGCAAAAAAAAAAAAATACTCTGGGCTGTTTGTTCTACTATCCAGATAGGAATCATATAGGATATGAAATTTGGATTTCATCCTTGAATCACTAGGTAATATAATTCTGTATACTCTATTCAACACAATATCCTGAATTGACTGTAGTAGATTTGCTTTACCATTGATGGGTGATATCTGATATATTTCTTTTCTGAATCATAGTCAGTATAAATTTTTATTGGAACGTCTGCCATGACAGATTTTCATTAAGTATCTAAAAGGATAAAAGATTATGAACATGTGCAGAAGTGTTTGGGTCTTAGAAAAGTACAGAGAAACCCTGTAATAGGTAATAAGAATTGTAATAATGCTAAATTTGAACCGATCAACTGAAAATAAGGAATGGATAGCCAGTACAGAAGGATCAAAGTAATCTTCCTAGGACAGCTACAAATTAATCTAAACAACACCAAATCCTCCAATTTGCCAGGTACTATACTAAGCACTAAGGCTTTAAAGATTAATAAAATATGGTACCTGCCCTTAAGGATCTGCAGTTGGGTATGGCGTAATTTTAAATGCTACCTTTCTTGAATGATGAATGTCAGAGAATAGATGCACCCATTTTTGCATAATAAAACTCATCATTACACAAATAATAGATAGGAACAAAGGTAGGCATAACAAAAAATTACAGAAAAATAGCAGCCATTTATTTTTGGCTTTTATACACTCTGGCAATTCACTTTATAACAACTGTTGAGACAATAATGTACAATACCTGAATCAGAAAGGCCTGGAATCCTGTTCATTTTTCTCCATACTGCTTTTAAGCTCAAATCACCCCTTCAACATATTTCCTTGTTCTCAACCCTTTGCCAGAACAAGAAAGATTATTGAGAGAATGAATTTTCAAAGGTATTTTATCTAAGGGTCAAATATGTAAAAGGAAAGTGAGATATAAACAACATAGCTGTTAAAAGGACTAGGTATCACAAGATGTCAAAAGAACAAGAATAAA
Organism: Camelus ferus; assembly: GCF_009834535.1. Taxonomy (NCBI): domain Eukaryota; kingdom Metazoa; phylum Chordata; class Mammalia; order Artiodactyla; family Camelidae; genus Camelus; species Camelus ferus. The sequence continues at coordinate 52,305,527 of NC_045696.1, forward strand.
AGATTAGTGACAACAATAAACCTGAAGAGGAAAGGTGTCATGCATAAACTGAATGATGATCATCTTCCTAACTTTGGAGTATATTGTATTAGTGATGTATCCATTTGAAACATACGAAATGATTATTGTACTATATATATTTCCTAATGTACTAGAAACAGTCTGAAGGAAACATCAGAAATATTGTCATAAGGGAAACTGAAGACACATAAGTGAGGTATAGCTCTTCCATTATTCTTTGACTCCATTCAGATGATCCAACTCTCTCTCTAATAGCTCAATATTATGTCTTAAAAACTTTTGAGGTCTCTAGTACCTAGTAGAAAAAGGGTATGAGTATGCATACATGGCATACATATCTGTTTGTACTTGGTTTGATGTCATTAAAATTATTTAAAATAACAAAAACTCACTTTAAAAGTTTATATAATTCCCTTTTCATCAGCTCATGCTGGCTACCGTTAATATAACCTAAACTCATGTATACTGACTTTACCTGGGCTGCTTATTTGAATCTATTACTCTGATAGAAAGGCATTTATCCTATCAAATAAAATTGAATCTTTCTTTCACTTTGGTGACAACTGAAGGAAAAGTTACAGTAACACGAGAAGTTTAGACTCTATTCCACCTTAAGCCTGGTGGAGCCTGGTCCCATGAGCATGGGGAGGAGGAGATCAAAAGCTAAATTACAACATGAAATGAAATAAAATTAAGATATAATTTGTTTTACTCATCAAATTCTCAGAAAAGCTAACAGGTGTTTTCTCATATTTGAAAACTGGACAGCAGAGAGTAACTTATACAGTACTATAAGTGCCCACCAGGAACAATTTCAGAATGGAGCGGCACACAGTAGGTACTTGATAAATGAAAGCTGTTATCAGGTTTACCACATAGGTTTTTGTACTAAATAGCAATTCTTTGTAATGCATCTAAACATACGGCCTAATCCTAAATTAGTATTAACAATCGTGTTTTTTTGTGCCAAAACCATAGCAGTCTTTGTATCTCGGGCTCTAGGTGACCCCTATTTAAGCCAGCTATTGATTTCTGAAACATACAATGTAAGGGTGCAAACAACAAACAAAAAATGTGTGGGCCTTCCAAAGTGAGCAGGATTTTCCAAAGTTTTGAATATACTCTGTTTCTGTTCTGCCACACCCATTTTTCCTATGATCCCGGTTCTTAGTTACTCAACCTGTTAGATTTAGGTCTCCTTTCTGACCTCTACCTTCCCAGTTCTCCCAATAACTTGTGCTTCCTTTGACCTACTCCTACTCATGATTTCCTCTGTCAGCTTTGACATCTGCTACCCAGATCCACTGTTGTCCATCCAACAAAATCAGGCAGCAGTTACCCAGTCTATCCACTGTTAAAGCCTCTTAGACAGATTCCCTCTCCACAGTTGTAATTTTAGACCAAAGAGTTAAATTTCAAAAAGAAAACTTTACCATAGCAACTGTTTCTCCCACTTAGAGCTCTTTCACTCTGTGCCCTTCCCTGGAACCACCTCCAAATCCTTTCTTGCCTTTCTTGAAATAAGATTACCGTTACTAATCAGGACAAGCACTGAGCGAAAATGGTCCCAGAACAGAGGTACAATGAAGTGGTGATTAAGAGCATAGGTTCTCTGGAGTTGAACTTGAGTTTGAATTCCCAGCTGTTATATATACTAGCTGTGTGACTTTGAACAACTTACGTAACTTTTCTGAGTCTTAACTTGTCTTTAAAAATGACATAATAAAAGTGCTTATCTCATAGGATTATGGAATTAACTGAAAAAATGCAGATATAACCAACGTCTGGTACAGAGTACTCTCAATAAATCTTGTTATTCTTATTACTGTTGGGTACAAGAACAGAATGTATTTTATTTTCTTTTCACCATGCTTTCAACCAATAATTTTGCTAGTCTTTTTAGCACCAATGTCTTTACAGAAAAGTGTACATAAATTCCTCAGTACATGTGCTAGGTTTCAGTGAACTTATAGTCTAAAATCAGCTTCCTTTCTAAATATGTTATAATACTTTTTCCCTTATTTGCATGCATTGAAGTACTCATACCATCATTTTTGTCCTATGGTTGATCTAAAATTTTTCTTGCCATTTTTCCTGATTAGCTATGTTTGGTAGGCCAGAATAGCTTAGCGTTACCTAATGTATTGGAGAGTTTGTTGTATATTCTGTCTATGAATATACATTCATAAAATGCTATAAGCAGTATCAGGAACATCTGGAGCTATGGATAGGTGTAGGGAAGGGGGAGGAACAAAGGATTATACAGGTGTCTCCAGATAGCTGTTTCTATTTGGGAACAGGTAAAGGGTTTGATGGTTTCGAGCCTCTCACTACCATTCATACTAGCAAAAGGAATGTGGGTCAATTAAAAAGAAACTGAGAGTGAAACTTTAAATGAAAGCTTTGAGGTTATCATTAAATAAATACCTACAAGTAGGTACACACAAATTGTATATAGTTTGTTTCTACATATGACAATACTGTATTTGCAAAGTGTTTTCTAGCACAGATTCTCCTCACTATTCTTCAACAAAATAGAGTCAACTTTGTCTCCTGTATCATTCCTCCTGTGTAAATCTATCCTCAGATGGGTGTAATGTAGAATCAAAAATCAAACGCAATAATTAAAATTAACCAACTTTATAAGATCTATATGGAGATGGCTCCTGATTACTCAAAAGTATATTTATTTTTTGCTCAAAGAAGCACAAAAACCAAGTTTGCCTTTTTTCTTCAAAGAAATCTATCTAGCTATCTTATAGAATTAGAAAACAACTCTGAGTTAACTCATTCTGTTATTAACTGCTTTCTCCAGTTAAGCAACTTTATGCACAGAATCACGTTCATAAATGCTATTACTGATATATCTATATAAGTGAAGGGGAACTGGTGAAAAAGTTGCATAAACTAATAAACTTATTATAATTACCAACTATAAAAGATTATCAGCACTTAATATTGTGGATCTATACTTGTACTGCTATGCTATGTTTGAATGCAAGGATCATTAAAATAAAACTTTTATCAAAGACTAAAAGTAAAAAGCAAAATCAAGTATCTTACATATACTCTTTCCTGATACTCCCCTACACATCACATCCAGTCACACTACCTGAAGCTAAAATAAAGATTCAAGCATCAAAAGTAACATACCCATATTATTAGAGATGGAAGGGACCCTGAAGATGAAGAAGCTAAGGTAGAGATCCAAACAGATTATGTGACATGCCCAAGGTCATACAACTCATCAGTGATAGCACTAGGCCTGTAACAATCTCTCCAAACTCTACATCTGAAATTTTTGACAATGCGCACTAAAATGAGAGTTAAATCTAATATGAGGGATTGGTTAATAAGTTAGATGCTGTCTCTTCAAGTTAAAAAACACTGCATTTAATGACTTCTACTTACTGGATTTTATATTCCTAGGAAAATAAGTTGAAAATAACATACAAACTGGCTAGAAATAATAAAAATCACAAAGAAAATTTATGCTTTTTCTTGAAAAAAAAAAAAAAAAACATGGAAAATGCTTATTTTTTAAATCCAAAAAGAAGACGGAGATTTATTGCTGTGTACATGTATGGTATTGTTGGGGTTGGGTTTGTTTTGTAAATTGTTAGTGGTCCCCCAGCTTTCTTTTGTGATGGTTATATATCCCAAACAGGGGTGCAAAGAAAATGAATTTCTGATAATTTATAAAGCACTTAACCATATATAAATAAGTAAGTCTCTACAAACTTATTAATGACAGTCAGTAAGAAAATGGTTGCCAGTAATTTCAAAACTAAAAATTCGAGTCTTTTTAATATTGTTTAAATTTAAAATAATTGTTTAAATCTAAAAAAAAAAGGTCAAAAGTAATTGAAAAGAGATTAAATCAGTATTCCTAATTCTCTAAACTGTGTATATTTTTCCTGAGGTGCATATTCATGAGCTGACAGTAGAGACAGGCTGGCTGCTTTGTTTGACTATAGTTCTGTTTACCTCATACTGTCAAGAATGGATTTTGACACTCACAGTATTAATATTGCTATTTTTATTGATATAATTAGCACTGCTACAAATAATTCCTCGGCCTGCCATATCTAAGTATATCATTACAATCAGCAATATTAGGGCTTCTTTTTCTTATATGATGCCTTAGAAACAGACTGCTGGCCCAAAGAACCTCAATGACTTAATGATGTGGAAGTTACCAGACAAAAAGAATGTTGCCCTGTCAATAGAGACTACTGTTTTGTGTATGACTTCACTGAACAAACTAGTTTATATTTGTTTGAAAGTAAAGTTTCTCACCAATCTGCTGTTTCAATTTCACATCACACCATATTGTACCTAAAACAGGCAATCTGGATTCCTATTGCTACTTCCCCCCACTCCCCCCAAATAGCTCAGGAATGGGTTTGAAATACGAGACTTGAATATATAAACCCAAAAAATTAAGATACCCAAAATTCAGAATGGGTGGGTGAAAATAAGCATGCTTGAAGTCACTAGTATAACTGCTAATGGGTGGCCCACTTGTGAGTTTTTGATCATTACATGAAAGCAAAATCAAAACATATTTTATCTTGCCTCTAGATCACATCAGCTGTGACAATAACCTTATCTAGACCTTGAATAGTTTGTTCATAAAACAAAGTGGGGTGACTGACCCAGTGCATATTCAACACAGAATCTGAAGGCCAAAACAAAATGACAATACAATTCAAAACAAGTTTGTGGAAATTTTAGGCTAGTATATTAAACCTTTCTTTGTCTCTATCACTTGACAGATGGTTAGCCTTCACACAGCCTAGTATCTCTGGCAAAGAAACGACTGTGTCTAGCCAATAACACCCCAAATTTTGACTTAAAATGCACTGTACACATACTTACACTTACCTTAAAAATGTGGATATTATTAGATTGGTCATTATTTTATTACTTTAGAAATTTGACAGATGCCAAGATTTTATCTTTTACTTATGAATATCTGTTTTTGAAGCTCTCAACTGTCTTATTATGTGGGTCCAGGGTTCTAACAACTCCTCACTTTAGATTTCATTCATTTTACGTGCTGCTTAGTAATCATGCTTTAAAAAAAAAAAACTTCCAAAATAACTGTCAATACAAAATTATTACACAATTTACAAAGACTTAATTAGCTTGTGTTTCTATGCTTCTCGGAGAAAAGTTTTAGTAACTAACAAAGCATGTTACACAAAATCATCTGGGCACTCTGAATGCCTTCCATATCAAGGAACACAAGGCAGGACTGAAATTATTTATCCAGCACTGGAACATGTCTTTATTCAAAATCTGATCATACATAAATATATACTTACACGCACATAGACACACATTGATCAACCACCCTTACTAAAATTAGGAGTTCTTAATTTTTTAACATTCTAATAACAATTCTTCCACTTTGCTTTTTTAAAACAGATTTCAGCTAAAACAATTTATTCCATTAGTTACAGTCTCTGCTTTTCGTCCTAAATTTTCCTATTTATAGCTTTCAGACGCTGCCAGGTCTGTGTTGAAATAGCCACAGGCAACCACAATGTTCTCTAAAGGGCATTAATATGTACCCTTTCTGGAAGAGGTGATTATGCTACAAATTAGCATAAATAGAGATCTAATGTAGGTATAGAAATTCAAGCCCTTCACAACAGGGGATGGGGAGGACTGGAGGTAGGAGGATTGTATGTAAAAAAAAAGTTATCAGAACTGAACTTGTATTTGACTAACAAAATAAAACTGTGATAGAGAAAAATAAGGAAAATCTGAACTTATTTGAGAACTATAAACTAGGCTTTGGAAAGGTGAGACACCCCCTACTTGAAGCAAAAAACTCAGCATTAAATCATAACTCCCTCAACCAGGCACCAAGTCTCTTTCTATCAGAAACCAAGGATTTTTACACCTACAGACTAAATGATTAAAGTAATGCTAAACTCTTCTGTAATGTTCCTCTTGCATTACAAATGGTCTATTAAATCAGAGACGTGCCAATCAAATGCTTTTGTAATTTGAAAGAAAGGTTTAAATAACAAAGCATTTTTTTGTAGGCCTTTCTCTTTTTCTCTCTTTAATGTCACCTATAAATTAATTAAAAATTTCCATCTTCTCTTGATAAAGCCACAACTGACAAAAATTTAGGCACTTCATTTTCCAGATATATTCCTAAAACAAATTCTAATTGAAAAAATAAAATTAAGATAGTCTAGCTTATGTTTTACCACAATTTGCTAATAAGAAAAAGCTCTATAGGAATTTGTAGTAAATCCCAAGACATAGATTTCTTTTTAATATGAAGTAACACTTTAGTTATTTCAAAGGCATGCTTAAAATTATGAACAAAAAAAAAAAAAAAAAAGAAACCCCTATCTGTTGATAAGACCTACTGAAATGTATAGGGAATGTTTCATGGCAGTAACAAAGGGTACAAATAAGAAATAAAGTAAGCTCTTCCTTTCTCATCATTGACAATTGGTAAATACCTCCCTGCCCTTCAAATTTCTGTAAGCTTTTTCAAATCATATTTCCCAAAATGAGAAAACAGCTACATTTTAAAATTTCATCCAAAAAATATCTTCTCCTAACAATATGAAGTACATGAGGTGTATGTGACATTAGAATGTAAACTCTACCTGGGCAGGTAATTTTCTCTCTTGTTCACTTTTACAACCCAAGTGTCTAGAACAATTTAATGAATTTAAATATCCACTTCAGGGGAAAAAAAGATTTCAGAGAATAAATCAGAGCCCATCAAGCTCTACTTCTGTATTCCAAATGTTTTGAAGACTCTCCTTACTACTTACTCTAAAATATTCATAATAACTTGTAATTTGTTTATAAATTTTAGATCCTTTACAGGAATTTAGTTTTATCTTTTACTGCTCTTCTATAATGACCTAATTATTCAGTGTAGCCTTTTTTTCAGGAATTTCAATTTGGTTAGAAAGTCTTCTGAAGACTGACTACTTAGATAAAAATAATTCACTTAAAATGTTTTTTCCTTAGATTTTATTCCTATACCAAGAAGTCATTTTCATACTAATTTGATAGCAAGAGTAGTAGGGTATTTGTGGATTTCAAAAACTTTCTCACCTAACTACTTAGGAAACTGCAAAACTGGCATCAAATCAACTAGTAGTTCTGAACAACCATCCCCTTACCCCCCACCTCCAACACACCAAAATTATAACCCTCACATGTAAGTTGTTCCTTCCTCTAGTATTCCATTTAAACTCAATACTGTCTTTCCATAGCTAGTCCTTAGTACACATTAAAATATATCTTGGTGTGGTAGTAACCTTAAAATACTGGCATCTTAAATGAACTAGACAGGTAAGCATAAAGACTTCTTCCAAAATAATGGATTAAAATTTGACAATTTTTAGACAAATTTCTTTTCTTAGTCTGTTAAAATCAGGACCTCACCATGAAAGGGCGTATTGCTTTGGAGGCTGGTAGCCAGTTAACTTGTCACCTGATCTTCATGTGCAAAAGGCCTTTATTCCAATGGTCTGTGAGATCTGAAATCACAAAACCAAAAATACCCAACTGCTGGACTCACTGAGCAGCTAATTATATTTCTAGAAAGCTCACTTCTCCTCACCTGTTTATTTGAGCACCATGTATTCTCAAGCCTAAAAGCCCTCCAAAATTTAGCTCAAAGGAAATCACATACCCAAAAATCTTAAGAATTAAACCTTGAGTGGTTAACAATGAGTAACATCAGCAATTTTTCAAGGACCATTCTAAAAACTTGAGGAGACTACTCCCAAGAGAGCACAGCAGTATTACCACGCACTATTATGTGCATCAGCTTTGATATATTCTGATTAAGAAGGACAAAGGGCAAACAAGGGCATAAAAAAACCAATGTAAATTTTTGTCATTATTCTTTTCCTAGAAATATAGAAATACCTAGATCTAAAGCAGAAATAAAGAAAGTAGCCAAAATTGAACTAGTCAAATCCATATCTAAGAGTGTGGTTGTGTAGAAAAGCATATTTTAACCATTCCCACGTGATGGCAAAGGGTACATGGGATTAGGAGCAACAGGTAGGAAAGTAAACCATTTATGAATTTGCTGATAACTGCTTATTTAAATTTAATGCGTAAAGCTAGAAATCTTATTTAGAAAACGGTCATTATAATTTATGTTTTAAAACTTTCAACACCAAGTTAACAATATAACTTTAGAAGAGAGTTTGCTTGAAAACACTGGGGTAATCAGTGGTGTCTGTTAATTTTATTAGCTGAAATTAACATATGACCATACAGTGAGAAGACATTTAACATTTTGGTACTTTCAATTCTAAGAAATAATTAAGACAATTTTCACATGTCTAGAAGATAAACAAATTCAGTTTAGCTTGGGCCAGCGCTGATTCTTAGGACAGTACTTAACCAACAGGGTGCTTCCAAATTACTTCCTGTTTCATTCAGATTTTTACTGGCGAACTGTCACCCTGCTCCTGACCCCATTCAACTGAGTTCACTGTGAAGAGATCAGCGGATTACCGTGCTAGGTAGTGTAGCTGTACGCCATATTGTGTTTTTCGCTATGTTTATAGTTTATGCATGTGCCTAGCATATGTTTGTGCAAGTGTGTTTATCAATATAACTTTTAGAAAATTCCTGCCTCCTGCCTCTTCAGCATCCTTAAAAAGGGTAACAGCTTCGGAAGGGTTGGTGGTGGTGGTGGTGGTGCAGGGTGGGTGGTGGGAGACCAGAAAGCCACACGGACAGTAACGCATTAAAAGAGAGCGCATTTCTTTTAAACTTTCAAAAAGCTTCCAACCATTTTCTCTCAGCTATCAAAAAGCGTAAACATTTTTTAATGTTTCCAAAGGGGCCCAAAGGAGGAGAGAAAGAAGGAAAGGCGTGTCTTCCCTTCCCAAGCCCCCTCCTCTACAGTCGTAGCAGCGAAGCAGGCGGCGGCCGGTAGCTCCGGCGTCTGGAGGGGCGTCCAGCGGCTCTGGGGCCAGGACCCCCCCCCCTCCCCCCAGTTCTCTGAAGACGCTCCCGAGACCGCCAGAGCAATGGCAAGCAGGGGAGGGCGAGGAGGGAGGGGGCGGACGACAAGCGGGCGCCTCTAGCAGCTCCTGAGCCCCGGCTAGTCCCCCTCAGCTCCTCTTCTTGGAAGCGGCAGCTCCAGGTGCGGGGAGTAGAGAGAAGAAGGCAGAAGACACGTTTCCAGCTGCGGGACGCCCCGCCCGCTCCCGGGACCCGGGATCCGAGACCCTCCCGCGCTCCCTTCCTCTGCGCCGGGTCGGGCGATGCTGCTGCCGCAGCCGCCGCCGCCAGCGTGAGGAGGGGCGCCCGGGGGGAGGGGGCGCGAGGCGGGGCGCCAGGTGAAGGGGGCGCGCGCTCTGCCTGCCAACGGCCCGCGGGCTCACCATTCTAATTCGCTTCCCCAACCGCACCCCGCGCCCCTCCTTTCCAGTCCCGCCGCCCCCCACTCGAAGTGCCTCGCAGACGCCCCGTCCCCCACGGCACGCACACACCCCTCCTTCCCGCCCGCCCCACAACAAATTAGAGTTTTTGGCGTTACCTCCTCGCGCTCTTTAATCTTCTTTCCTCAACTCCTAAACTTCCCCCCGCCCCTACTTTTTCGGCAGAAGGCCCACATTGGGCGCCTCACGCCGCGAACCCTCTGTATTTTCCTGCTATTGGGTTGCTTTCATGCCACTCTTGGCTTCAGTGAGCCAATAAGAAGGGGACGCCCCTCGTGAGGTTGCCGCCCATAAACAAAACACACTCTTCCTCCTCCCCTTACCTGTCCCCGCCCCCATCTGCCTCTTCCCTCATCTCTGCCACCTACTATTGGGCTAGAAGAGGCCCAATCCGCTATCGCAGACACCCATTGGGACACGGAAACTTCGCTCACAGAATGGTTAACAGGCGATTGGTCAACAGTCTTCCCATTTCCCCACCCCGACTGCCGCACCTTCGCCCACTCTGGAGAGGTCAGTCATATCTCGTTGTTCAGTGATCCGAGAGGTGGGAGGCTATTGGTTGAGAGAGCCCGTCAGACCGGAGTAGAGTGAGTCATGATTGGTCAACACAGACACGATCAAGTTTGGTTGTCTATCCCCCGCCCCTCCTCCTCGTTTTCTCCACGCCCCCGCCCCCTCCCGACTGCTTTTACTTTCTACGCATTTCTATTTCCTCCTTTATTTATTTATTTGTGATAAACTTAAATGACCCGGCGACGGAGGCGGGACTCGAGGCGAGGCCCAGGATGACGAGGGACGGCCTGGGGCCAATTGCCGAGGGGGCTGCCGGCTGAGGGGCAGCGGCGGCGGCCAGTGAGAGGCAGGTGTCTGGGGCGCGCTAGGCCTGTGGAGCCGGGATGCCCCAGCGGAGGCGGCGGTTACCCGCTGTCTGGCGCGGCGTGCTCGCGGGGGGAGCCGGGGGAGGCGAGGAGGGGGTGTCGCTGTCGCAGACGGCTGAGGCGGCTGTATGGAAGCTGGAGCCAGGGCAGTGGGAGGGAAAGCGGGAGAGAGGGTCTGGCGAGGCGGCGGCGCTCAAGGCCACGCTGGGTCAGGCTTGAGTACGGCGGAGTGGGGTGCAGTTGCCAAGACAGGAGGTCACCAGAGGCCGCTGAAGCAATGCCAGTGCTCAACGGGAAAATGTGTTCGTTCAGGAGGTTTAGAAAAATACTATGTAAAACAGTTCAGAGTAAGCCGTCCTTAATATAAATGAGGATATTATCTTAACGGGAAAAGCAGATTATGTTTTTTTATTACTAAACGCCTGAAGTACCAACGACCCGACCAGAGCCCACAAAATTCAATATCCTGAGGGCTAGAAGGAACAAATAAAGCAACATGGAAAATTAAATGCGGTTCAGATGCTTCAATAAAACCTTCATTCTCATCCATTTGTCATTCAACATAGCACTCCCCAGAGCCAAATTCTTACCAAGTGCCGGTCCAGTACTCAGGCGATGGGGGGAAAAAATGAGGCTTAAGGCCGGCAGGAAGCTCAGGGAAAATTCCTAAAAAAGATTCCTAAAAAGGGCTAAGATGAAAAAAAAAAAAAAAACTTTTCACTATACCCACCGCCCAAAATATCTGCCAAAATTAAAAGTTGCAGTATTTAGAGAACTTAGCAATAGTTTATCACCAAATAAGGGACTTTATTAAAGATAACATGCATACAAAGAGTATACTCTATATGCAATTTCGGAACAATATTTTTATAGGACATGTATTTGATGTATAGCGTTTAATAGTCGCAAGTCCTCTAAATTTTATCCTAGGCTTCTCTGGGACATACAGCATGCTTTAAAGAAAAAAATCTTCATGATACTTGTTACAAATGGTTAGGCAGACTTTATTCAGGATCATTGAGACAGGTAAAAATAGGACTATTGCAACTGAATTTTGCATGGGAGTGGGGAGAGGGATTTGGCTCAACTCCAAATATAGAATGGGCAAGTGGGAATTTAGCCAAGGAACAAGGTGCGGGTCAGTGGATTGAAAATTGCTAAGAAGAAACAGGGGTAAGGGGGAGTTTTGGCTAAACAGTACTAACAGGATTCTTGCTGAAGAGAGACCAGGGATATCAGAAATTACCTTGGGAATGGTAGAAGATGAGGAACCTGATCATATATCTGGGGTAATTAGATGAGGGGTGGGAGGTGTCTTGCTAAAACTGGATTTTACAAGGAAGTGCATGGATGCCTGGCTTTGATTAGCAGTCTTTGGCAGAACCTAAGCAAAAAAAGTTGGAACTAGTGAAAAAAAAAGTACAAGGCCTTGACCTCATAAATACCATTAGATCTATCTTTTGAAGGATATATATGAGGGTCTCAGAATCCACAAAATTATTGCATCAGGTGTCAAATTTGAAGCCCAGTAAAGTGTACAAATTGCTATTGAGTCTGGAAGCAAAAACATTTTAGAATTTATGTATAAATCTTAGCTAAAATGTGATGTAGTGACTGTATTCTGTACAGAGTAGTCAGCTTCACATGAGAAAATTCAGTAAAATGTAACAAAAGTGTTTAAATAGTTTAATTTTGTAACTTTTTCAAAGTGCAATGGCCACCCTAAGTACTACTTAAAACTCATCCTTTTCAGCAAGTTCTTAAAGCTATTACTCGATATATGGGCATCAGAGTTGTTACAATTATAGTGATAAGGCTTTAGGAAAGCAATATGAAATACTCTAATTCAATATTAGTGATCAAGTGAGGCCTTGGATGTAACTGCCAGATTTAAGATTATACCAGTTCTCCTGATGTTAGAATCTAACGTTAGAATGCTTCTGTCTGTGAGGAATGTTTCAGTCTTTATATCTACATTACATATGTACAGACCTTGACCACCAACCCCCCTCACTGAAAATATACAAACATCCAAAAATATGCTTTTAGAATTCAATAATCATGTCAAAGGGTGAAAGAGATGTTTTCCTGGTTTAGCAATTAGCAGAATTGAGAAAAAGAATACGATAAGAATGAGGTGGTCCAAAACATGTGAGGGTGATGAAGTCATGATTGATAGAAAATGAAAATAAAAGTGATGCTTGCAGTAGAGAAGGATTTCATAAGGAATTTCTTTCAGTACCTAACTTGTTGCCTTCACAAGTCCTAAATAGTTTACAACCCATAAAGCTTCAAAAATATGTCAAAAGCGGCCAAACAAGTGTTAAATGAATTCTTCCCTTGTTGCAAGTGGGGAACCTTTGAATGCTTTATACATGTCACAAGTGTCAGCTTGTTTTCAGACTCAAGTCTGTGTGCTTCTTCACTATGCTATTTACTCATTCATTCATTCAGTGTATATTAAGTATGTATTCATCACACTAAAAGGATATGCTCATACAGATGAGCATTTAAAATTGCCAGAAACTTAGAAACTAAAGATAAACAAGATATGACATTTTTCTCCAGAGTTCACTTGTGTATTGGGAAAGAACTAAAGGAATTAATTACTTTGCTAAATACATACGTGGTATATACAACATGGGAATACAGAAGAGAGAATTCCTAACTCCTAAGAATTTGAGAATATTTGTAATACACTGAACATATCACTATACTGAATCCAAAAGTTAAGCAGATCAGATTGTGCTGTCAAGGGACTTTAGATTCTAATAAGGGCACTAATTATATATATACATTAAAAAAGATATTACTAGCCAAAATGAGAAGGATGTCAATGGTAGAATAAATTGCTATGGAAGATCAGGAAAGAAATATAATTTACATCTTGGTGAGGGGGTAGGAAATCAGGGAAATTTTAGTGGAAGAAGTGACTTGAGGTCTTTGAAGGGTGTGTTAGAGAATATAACACCCTTCCTTAGGCACAGACGTATGAAATACACATCAGTTGATATTCTTTGCGATTTATTCAAAGGCAGGTGCTACTTTTCTATAATATACTTGCCGTTAACCTGAGCAGATAAGAGCCAGTACCAGAATATTAAAAGAAAAATGAGTCTTTCATAGTGAAATGAAATTGAGTTAAACATCAAAATATGTTAGAACAACATGGCAATAATTAAGGTTAGACAATTACATCCAAAGCAGCTAAAGGGAGAGTTTTATAAATCCATGTGTAACCCAGATGCAATACAAGTTATTCTGGCCCTGGAAACATATAAAACTTGCCTTGAATTACCAAATCCAAAATATGGAAGAAGTCTAAAGCCCTTTGTAATATTTCATTGGATTAGCATGGGCTTGTATTTTCCTAATTTCCTGTACCCAGATATTCATGTCCATGCATGATATCTCTTTTATACCAAGCCATTGATTTAAGTGGGAAATTCACATCAAAGCCATAAGTTTTCACCAAAACCTCACTTGCATAATGAAAATATAATGGCTAAAGAATGTTGATGTTAGGTAAAGGAGAGTCGGGGGAGGGGTGGCATTGGAAGAAGAAGAAATCTATTAAATGTTGTGGTGTTAGCCCAGGATAGGCAATCCCAACAAGGGAACAAAAGAGAATCCAGAAACAAGCAGACTCATGCATAAATAGAAATTTGATAATCTTGCACATCACTCACATAGATTTTAGGGGGAAAAAGACTACTCAATGGATGATGATAGGAAAATGGGGGATAAAATTAATTGAATCTGTAGTTTACATAGTATAGATAAAAATCAATTTCAGATTTTGTAGGGACTAGATTATGTGTTCAACCTGCTAACAGGAGGTAGACACTAAAATTGGTAGTTCTGTCTGAATCACATGACTGGGTTTTGAGTGAAACAGTCCCCAAAAGGAGCATAGGATAAACAAAAACAATAAATGTTCAGCATAAGGCTCAGGGACCTCCTTGTGTCCCTAGATCTAGTTGTGCTTGGGACCAGTTGCATCCCTATCATTCTGGTACCACAAGCCCCAATGATTTTTTTTTAATTGGTGTAGGTGGTTTGACTTCGGTTTGTGTCATTTGCAATTTGACATTTGTAAGTCTTAGTTGATGTACATTGACAGTTCTACAGTTTTATCTACATAGATCACACAATGTTTCATTGTTACAATTGAGCATGTTTTATAGTTGATTTTCCACAATTGTAAAAAGGGATATTTTCCAATTATATTTTCTAACTGTTGTCTCCTATGTGTGGGAAAACTGTGTTTACATACTGACTTTGTATCTAGACATCTTGATGAGCTCTTTTATTCCTTATCATTTATCGGTTGACTCTCTTAATTTTACGTCAAAATTCATATCATCTCCTAACAATGATGGGTTTTTTTTTTCTTTTTCAGTGTTTGTAACTGTTTTCTTATTTTGTTGACCAGCGTGACAGCAAAATGTTGAATAGTAGTTACAGTAGTGTGCATCTTTGTCTTATTTCACCATTTTTGATGTTGCACCTTTCAGTATGTTTCTTGCTGGAAGTTCTCTTAAAGAAGTTGCTATATTATTATAGCTTTCGAAGCATGCATTTTAAAAATCATGAATAAATATTGAATTTTATCAAATGTTTTTTTCTAAATACATCAAGTAATCATAATTTTTTTATCCTGTTAATGTATTGAATTATAATGATAGATTTACTAGTGTTGAACCACCCTCCATTCCTAGATAATTTTTTTAAAATTTATTATTATTTAATAAATAATGTGTTTAATTTACTATTTTTATTCTGGAATTTTCAGACTTCAGAGATTGATACTCATAAGTGATATGGACCTTGTTCAGCCTTCATATCCAATTTTGAGATTTTTATTAAACTAGAATTCTTAGAATTAGGTGGAAAATTTTGTCTTTTACCATGTTTTATGGCTTTTTTTTATTGTTTTAAAAAGGAGAGATCTTTATCTTCTTGATTCTACAGATTTTGGTCATTGTACCTTTCTACCTCTTCCTGAGTCATTTTGGTAAAATTTTCTTAGAAAGATACTCATTTCTTGTAGACTTTTAAGTTTTTTTTAAAATTTACATTAGTGTTATTTTTAATCATTTATGTTTTAAAACTTTCCACAATTAGTGTCTATCACAGCACCATATTTCTTACTGAACAGATTATTTTTTGTTTATATATTTGTTTATGTAATTGTGCTTTCAAATTATCTATTTATTTTTTTTAAATTTTTTAGCTACGTACATCTGAATCATCTTCATACATTTGGGGAATTTTAGCATTTTACCTTATCTATCACTGTATAGTAAACTATTCCAAAACTTATAAGACAACTACCATTTGGTTTGTTCCTTATTATGTCAGTTAGCAATTTGGGCTAGTTCTGCTGGTATTCGCACCTATGTGTTTTGGGGGTTCACTCCAGATCATACAAGTTTCTAAAGTTCCCCTTGTTTCCCCTTTATGCTATTAGAGTCACTTTGTCTATGGCAAGCCTTCTTCTCAGTACATGCACAAACTCAATAGATACTCTGCAGGAAAAAGTAGTTGGAAAATTCACCTCACCTGGGAGAAGCTCTTCTCTCTCTAGTATTCTAATTCATCAACTCCCCTTTGTTTTCACAAGTTTCTGATGTTTTTAAAAAATACAGTTTTCATAATTTATCTGATTTTTTTTCTAGTTCAAGTAGGAGTTATGGCCTGTTATTATCTTCTACATCCTGTTTGGAGGCAGAAGTGAATGTTTTAATTTCAAATCTAGTATTTTTCAGTTGTAGAATTTCTGTTTGATTCCTTTTGAAGAAGTTCTCTCTATGCTAAAATCTTCCACCCTTTCCTCTTATTCTAAACATATTAAACATATTTAGTATAACACAGTTGAGTAAAACTCCCACACCTGTGGGCCTGCTTCTGTTGTTTTTTCTCTTTGAGTCATTCATTCCTGATTTTTAGTGTGGTTCATAAATTTTTTTTACTGAATGTTTGATATTGTGATGAACAATTATGGAGATTGAGCTTTTTCAGGGAGGCAAAGTGCAGACAGATCACTTTGATCTTTATGAAATTTGGTTTTAGTGTTTATTCAGGCAAGTATTTCAGGCAAATTTATTTCCATAGGTATAGCCTTTCCAGGATCTCAAATGAAACTCTTGGTGTTTACAGGTTTTCCTTTATTTTAGCAAACTCTGAACTTCATCCTTTGTCTCCCAAGCAAGAAATTTCTGCTCAATACTAGACTCGTAGCTACTGTTTTGTTACTCTGTACATATATAGCTTAAAAGTTTACAAACTCTTCAAGGGGAAATCAAATACAGAGTTTTGGACTTAGTTCTCTGTCTCTCCTTCCTCTGAAATTTTGCCCCTTAAGTTTCAGTCACTTTAACAGAGTCAAACCCTGTCTTCTCTTCCCTGTTCTCGGTGAGCCTGTCTTTTCTACTCAGATTCTGTCCCCTTAGTTTGTGAATTAGAAATACCTCAGGGAAAGGGCCAAATTCACTTTACAGCTCTCCTTGTTGTGCTTCCCTTCTCTCAGAAAGCATAGTCCCTCCAACCTTGTCTGTATCAGTTGTCTTCAAACAAATATTTTATATATTTATATTTTATTCAGGTTTTTTAGATGTTTCTGACACAGAATTAGTCTAATATGAGCTACTCCAGTGTAACTGGAATTCCTATGAATGAATATAAATCACTTCACCAAGTTAAGCATACAAAACCAGGTCACAAATATTTTAATATTCAAATTAAATATTGCTAACCATCATGTAATAGAATGAGTATGAATTTTATCTAAACTCAGAATGTCCCAATGATAAGTCTAAGATTTTCAGAGATGCTTACTAAGTCCAGTGGGTCATTTTCATTTATTGTATCATGACCAGAATATATGATTTATTCACTAGGGAGGGTTTCTGTTGATGCCTTTGCTTCCATCCAGTGTTGCTTTGAAAACTGATAGGTCTCTGTTGATGGTGAATAGTGTTTTAGTGTCTGATACATATGTCACTACATTAGTCCCACCCTGACTTCTATTGTGTGGAAACCCCTTTCCCTGTATAGTATCATTATAGACTCACAAGCCAGGGCTTCATAGCTTATAGTGACTTTGTTGTGGAGATCTTTCAGAAAAGAGACAGAGAGACAGAGCGAGAAGGAGTTTTCCTTGGCATGGTGGTGGCGTCAGAAGGATTTCTTGCTTCAACTATATGCTGGGCCAGAACAAGCCCTTTCCTGCAAGCTTTGTGTCCTAATTCTCAAGCAAGGATGGAATTATTTCACTCATTGTACTAAGGTCAGCTCCAAATTCTGTCACTGGATAAGTCACATTTTGGCTAAGGAAAAAATTATGATGATACCAAAGAGCAATCATTTAAATGTGATTTCCCTAGCAAGGTTCTCCCTATTTGAGGCTCTGTTGTTCAATGAATGCCTCAGTGTTGACATGAGGACCACTGTTAATGTTAAAAAATGTTCACAGACCAGGTTTACATTACTAGAGAAGATGTATTAGTTTCCTATTGTGTTGAAACAAATGGTCACAAACTTAGTGGCTTTAAACAACACAAATTTATTGTCATACTGTTCTGGACATCAGAAGTCCAATATCAAGCTCAGTGGACTAAAATCAAGATGTTGCAGGACTGTGTTTCTTCTCTGGAGGTTCTAGGGGAGAATCCTTTTTCTTGCCTTTTCTAGTTTCTAGAAGCTGCCTGCATTCCTTGGCTTGTGGCCCCATCCTTCATCTTCAAACCCTGTAGCATAGCGTTTCTAATAGCTCTATCTCTACTTCTGTTTAACTTCTTTTTCTAACTTTAACCCTTTTCTGAGGATCCTTATAATTATACTGGGTTACCTGGATAATCCAGAATAATCTCCTCATCTCAATAGCCTGAATCACATCTGCAAAATCCCTTTTGCTATGTAACACATTCACAAGTTCTGCAGATTAAAATATTGACATCTTTGGAGGCAGGGGTCAATTATTCATCCTACCACAGAAAGCTTCTTGCCACTGTCATCATTATACTCTAGAAGGCCCAAGGAATATATGGCTCTCATGTTTTAAGTTGAACTTAATATTCTAGATAGTACCCCCCATGTCTTAACAACAATCCTTGAGTTGGTCTTTCTTTTATAGAATTCTGTAACCCAAGGATTAAACTGCTGAATTTCTATAGATCAAGAATTTCTGGACTATTTCCTGATGTATAGACTTTCAGAAGGTTAGGGTGGTTTAGGCAGAGAAGGCAAGGAGGGTTTCTACATTGCTAATTGTTTTTTTAGAGAACAGGTTTAAAATCTGTTCTTTTAAGACCTTTTGAAATTATGCAACAGGCTTCAGTTTGGCAATAGCTCAGTTTATCAAAGATGAATTACATATCTTTCACAGGCCAATGGAAAATGCAATGGCGTCTAATCAAGAATCACAGCCAGGAAGCTAGACTCAGAAGAAAGGCCGTGAACTCAACCAACTTTCTTCTTTCTCTCCTTCCACAGATCCAGTAAGCCCATTCTCTAACAGAGTTGTTTTACTTTTTGTCTATTTGTAATTGGCAGAGAGGAACAGAAGGACCTTTGGTGACCTGTTTTTACTTGAAGAATATGATTTTACATCATGACAGAGGTCTCTAACTTTGTGAACCCTGTCAAAAGTGGATCATGCCTCTAGGTAAAGAAATACTAAAGGTCATCACCTGCTAGAGAAAAGCATAAAAGACATTTGAGAGATTAGTTTCTTTTTTTCAAATTGTGCACCCCTAAACTTTCTGTGCCAAAAATTAGTATGCCTTGTATTAAATCTCCAGAGATTTGCTTAAAACCTCTTTTAGTAACTCCAATGTTTCTTTAACATCTTAGTTAGAATTTTGATGTTCCAGATTTACGAAATGCATCTAAATGAATGATACTCTAAATTCCAAGGACATTTTAAATTTCAACACATGTTGCCTTGCTGAGATTCAAATTTAAACAGCTATCCTCATAAAAATCATTGGAAAGTACAGAAGCCACAGGGGGAAATAACAATAAACTTTTAAATTTGAACCGGTATTTTGAAGAAAAAAAGTATGATACCTGTTTTCAGCACCTTTTAAAGATATATAGTACATTTGGTTGTTTAAGAATATACAAGTATATTACGTTTGACTTGATTTTCTTGGCCTATTTAGAGATCATAAACTCCCCAGAAATGTTAGGCTTTTTATCCTGTTTTTAAACAAGTCATCATGAAAAATGTTTTCCTTGCCTTCTAATTTTACCATTTCCTTCAAGCCTTCATAGACTATGCACTGCAAATAATATTCAAAATTGTGACAGTACTGCCATTCGAATGAAAATTTTTTTTTGGATCCATACACATCTGTCATTATGGCCAGTTCTGATAAGCTCACTGTGGGGCAGAAGTCCGGTTTTGGAGCCAAGAGCTTTAAAATTATTCAAGGATTTGATTGAAAGACAGATACTATTGAAAACACATAGGAACTAAACACTTGAAATAGGTGGCTGTATTTTCAGGAAATTGGGATGATTTAGATTTGGAGGACAGACAGAGGAGTGATTCCTTTTAAATGAAAGATCCAGAAGCATATAATCACAACCCTTGCTAGTTCTTCTATTTCCTGTCACTCCTCAGGCATTTTAGTGCTTCCCATATCAGCAGTGTAAGAGAGGTGGTACATATGTCTGAGGTAAACTTGAGTTCTTTCCTAGAGGAGCAGAAGACCAAGGGAAAGGGAAGGAAAACCATTAGATCTTGTTTCCTGATTCTCATTTTGAACACCCTGACTTACTTTAATCTGCACATAGTGAATCAGTGCTTGCTTTCCTTGTTGTCTGTATTACCTACCCTTCAAATTCAGAGATAATATAAAATTTGAATTTGGTAGGAATGCAAAGCACAAATGTTGAAAATTATCACATTGCATTGTTATTTGCATTTATATATGATGATTTAAATATAATTTGTACATGGCTTAAATATTGTAGGAAAAGCATTTTTCTCATTCTCCCTCATGGCTGATAGAACTTTGAACTCCAAACATTCAGTTATTTATGTATTGAGCATATGTTTATTGAGAACATCCTAATTTTGCTAAATACTGCATATATAAATACAAATTATTCAGGGTCCCTACTGTCACTAATCACACAGTCTACTGAAAGAAACATGAAAATTCTATTACAATCTTATAAGTGCCATGGTGGAGATATGTTTGAATACCTAACATTTACTGAATACTTACTATGTGCCTCGGGACTATATGTACTATTAGTTGATTTTTCTAATAGCTTTATGAGATAAGTACAATTATTATCTCCACTAATACAAATGATGAGTTGAAGCTTAGCAAAGTTAAAAGCATAGTGAATTTAGAAAGTGTCAAATAGTTTACTGTGACTGACGTCTGTGTTATAGTTGAGGTATATTTTATTGTGAGATATAATTGATTCTTGAGATTTTTCTTTTTTTGATAGACTGGTTGAATATCATCTAATACAGTTGTTCACTCTTTCAATTTCTATTTTAACCATCAAACTTAAGGTCTGCTTGTTTGACTTCCCTGATATTCAGCCCATTAGTCAGGGCCTAAGGGTGATAGGGGTGGAAAAACTCTTAGAAAGAAAGGGCCAAAACTCCTCTGACAATAATAGATGCGTGGGAGAAAAGTCCAGAAGAGGAACCCCCCACCATAAAGAAAGCACTCAGAGAGGAGATTTCCAGAATGATAACTACAGAGAGAATGAAACCATGGGGATGTCAGACCTCTTGTGTCATACTGGAATTTTCAGCCCTTAGCACTGAGCCATCAGTGCTTGTGGCTTTGATCCACATAATCTTTCTTCATTCATGGTAGTGTTGGAAAGAGAGGGAGCCTTAAGCTTCCTTTGGAACTTGGAATGTAAGATTAGATAATAATCATCCAGTGGGGGCATATAGAATGGGCACCTAACCAGTTTTGAGAGGATGATGAAATTAAATATATTGAAATGCTTTTTGAACTTTTTTTTTTTTTTTGGTAATTTTCAATCATTACAATTTTTTAAGGCAACAAATTGGTTATTTTGCCTGAATAGTAAAATTAAGATTTTCTGATCAATGGCTGTGTTATATTCAACTTACTTCTGAACGATCATGATATTTGCTTTATTTCTGTTTTGTTTTGTTTCCAAATCCAATTCTTATGATGGCCATATCATTGGAGAAATAATCCAGTTTTGGAGGCACTAAATTATACAGAACAGAAACACTGCTGAATTAGTCACAAGTTTGCATTTGCAAGTAGCAGAAACCCAACTCAAATTAATTTAAATAAGAAAGTATACTATATTAGCTTACATATGCAGAAGGTACCTCTTTGCACTTGCCAGCAATCAGTTTCTCCTGCTGTTTCCTGGCTTTGTTTTTCTTCATTTTGGCTTTATTCTCTGGTAGGCTATCTCCATATAATGGCAAAGATAACAATGAGAACTTTAGGCATACGTGATCTTCAGCACACACTGGTTTAAATAATAAGTATACTGGCTCACATAACAGATAGACGTTCAGATGTAGTGCAGTTTTGGATGTAGTTTGATCAAGCTCTCTGGGACTCTCTTAGCCCGTCTTTATGTGTCAGCTCTAGTTATAGTGGTCCTAGGCCTCACAGATGCATCATCAGAGTAAGAGAACAAATCCTTCCCTCAATTTTTGGATAGAAGTTCTGAATTTTATTCTGTGAGGACCAACTAAAGTCATCACTCATTATGGAACCAATGTCTAGTTTGGACAGAAGTTCTAAATTTTATTCTGTGAGGACCAACTAAAGTCATCACTCATTATGGAACCAATGTCTAGACCAAGAGATTTAGAAACTCTCCTGGTTGGCTTATACTAATCAGGACCTACTCCTGGGGTTGTATCAGTCCAACATAAACCAAATGCCTGTTACATAATGGGTGACAAATGAGATGGATACTGGAAAAAGCAGTACTCACAACCAGCAGAAATCCTGGGAAGTTTCCCATTGGGAAAGTGCCTTTGGCTGACATAAGCCTCATACTCATCTAGGTACCCCCAAGACTAAAGGTGAAAAATGAGTGGGTCTCCATTAGGCAGAGAGGAATTTTGGGAGCAGGCCAAACAATACCTGTGTACTATCACATCTCTAATTGTTCTATTTTATATTCTGGATGGAAAGTAGTCTTGTCTACTGCCATGGACACACAAACTGGAAAAATTACATTTTAGAATCCTTGAGCACTAACAGCTGAATTTTTATTTAGAATATGAAAAGATTAGATAACGTTTTCCAACGGGAGGAAAAAATTGAGATTTATAGCAGTAGCATTTCTTACGTAGAAAGAAGCAATATCTGCTTTTCTGGAAACGAAGACTGCAAGGGAATAAATCATGTTTTACGAGAAATTGATAGAAGAAGACAATTTCTCCCAGTCATTTTATAAAATGTAAGAATTACCATGGTTTTCAAAGAAATGCGTTGGTGGCCGATATAGGAACTTAATTCCAATGAAAGCACACACAGTTTAATCTTTGGCATTAGGAAGAATATTTATGCAAGTTTTTTTCTTTTTCTTAATTAGAAAAATACATAGTACCAGTAATTTGATCCTGAATACATTTTTTAAAAATATTATTGCCATTCTTGCATCTTTATTGAGTATTTTTAAAGTTGAAGCTTTAAAATTTTGTTGAAGTTTCAGATTCAAGTATAGACTTCCAAGGAAGGATCAAAGTTATGAGATGTAATTTAAGAATATTGCTAAATGAAATACTTCCACGGTAACCTACCTTTGATATATCTTGTCTATTAAAGATTAATAGTTTGAAATGTCAAAACATCACAGATGAGAAAAACTTAAGCCTTGTAGAGTTACTCTGTGTACTTATATATAATGAGCCTCTAGTGGGCTGTCAGAATGTAGTGTAGAGATGAAGGCTGAGAGATACCCCACCTCCCCTGCTTCTGTGGCCCAAGGTGGCTGTGGCTCGTGGTGGGGCCGTCGAACAGCTGACAGTACATACGGCTGATATTTTCTGGCCCACCTTCATTTCTCACTCTGCCACTCCATAGTGTTTTTTCATCAGTATGATTTTTATTTGTGTAGAGAACTGAGAGATGAAAAGTTTTACCAGCAGGCATTTGGTGCTATGAATACACAGTAGTAGTTTAAGAAGGTTACTGGTTGAGTCTCTATCTCCAGTGGAGGTAAATTAAATGCAGGAGAAGATAATAAATTAGATAAAGGGTTCTGTTCTTTCTGCTGTCTGGGAAGAAGTCTTATAGGACATCCTACATCTGAAAGAAAGAATTCAACTGTCATTGAAAATAGCATATAATAAATACATTTGGGATCATTTTAAAATTAGTTTTGAAAGAACATTGGAATTGGATGTCACTCCAATTTAATATGTTCTACCTGGGGATCCCAGTGTGTGGGAACATTGTGCTAGCTCCTTTGGGAAAATACATGATACGTCTGCCTTCAAAGAGCCGATGGTCTCAGTAGGACAGACGTGTACCTTTTAGCAAAAGACACGAGAGCATATAATAAATGGATAATGTTCTAGTCAAGTTATTTTCATAGAGACTCACTGGGGATTTTCATTAGAATTTATGTGCTAACAAGAAAGATTAGATTTCATGAAGCTCCAGGATAAAAATCCATGCAGTGTCAACATAGGAAGATAAGTACTGGAGACCTGTCCTCGATTCAAGCAGCTGTTGCAGTGTCGTGCACAAATGTTTTACCATTAGTGTGATGTGACTGTTGGGTGTATTTTTTTCTCTGTCTTCCTCTCTACCCTCTGTCTTCCAGAATTCAAGTTCAAATTCATGAGACAGAATCTGTTTGCTAATTATTCAAACCTCATTTAGCCTGAGTTTTTTTGCCCAGCAATGGCCAGTGGGTAGATAAACTGTGGGCGTTGGGGAGGAAGAGTGATTTGTGATGAAACTGCTTCCCTGGGCTGCCTCTTCCACCTGGCCTTGTGAGTGTGTGGCAAGGGGCACTGTAACCAACATGAAAACAGCAGCAAGTGTATTGGTAGTAAATTCTCTGGGAGATCAAAGAAGGAAGTACTTACTATGGAATTGTCAGTCTAATGGGACTTCATGGCAAAGAGGGATTTGAACTGTGTCCTGAATGTTGAGCAAGGATCTAGTTGTAGACAGTAGGAAGGGAGGGATTCTAATATAGAAGTGTTGTGCTGCCTGCATAATAGGTACAAAACTCAGAGTAACTGGGACACATCGTTAATACAACTTTTAAAAATTTGACTGTAAGCCCAAAAAACACTTACAGCATTTAATTAGTCAGATTAAGGACTAATTTTCTAGTTGTGGAGGTGAAGCCAGGAGTAGTGAGCATTTTTTTTTCCCCTACTAGTTGAGTGGGTCTTTATGCAGAGATGTGATCTCAAAGTTGAGATAAGCATATGCTGACTTTATTGCCATCTTCACATGAACTAAGAAGGGAAGAAAGGGGATAATTCCTAGCAGAGACAAACAGTTAGAAAGTACAGTTTCTTACCACTCCAGGAAAGGCACAGATCAGTGTCCTTTGCTTTCCTATCCTCTTTTAGAAACCATATTTGCCAGCAGGTTTGTATTTGCCTATAAGTTTAGTCTAAGCACCTATATAGAAACTATTCTATTTATATCCCTGATGCAAAATTTTCAGGGCAAGAATTGATTTGTGTCCACCCCAGAACAAATCTATTGTGGCCAGGAGATAGGTCACATTTTAGAAATGAGGCATGTCTCTCCTCAAGCTTACAGTTGATGAGGTTGAGGAGGGCAGTTATTTGCAAAAGGGATGCTGAGCAGATGCAACAAATAGTGTTCATTTCAATGGTCTTTTTTCACACCAAGGAAATATCAACCTCCCTTCTCATATGGGGCTTAATTTCAATTTTCCTTCCTTCAGAATCTGAACTGCTAATGTGAGTAACTCCAGGTCTCTAGAATTTAATACTGAAGAAAGTTTGTAATGGAGCCTAGACTGTAATTCTGGTTGGTCCTCCACATTTGTGAGGATTGTAGAATTGTAGAATCCCCCAAGCACCATAAAGAATATACTTGCTCGTTCAAGGAAACTTTCAGTGACCTCTGGTATATATTGGAAATTGGGCAACATTCTGTACCATTCTTGGCATATCTTCAAGGGAGGCATGACTTCTAGTAAGAGAGTAGGGACCTGATATATGTATATATTCCCATTCTTTGTTGGTCCTTATGGCTTGTCAGGAAAAAAAAAAAAAAACTATCGTCTCTTATAGAGGAAAGTAACTAAAACCAAACATTAAAGCCCCATGGGAACCTTTTATTCTTCAGCTGTGGGTCTCCCTTCTCATATCTGTTTTGAGATCACATAAGAATAATAATGATAAAAATAGTCAACACTCACTGAATACTTACTATGTGCCAGACACCTTCTAAGCCAATGCTGGGCAAAATATTATGGCCCAGGTCAGATCCAGCTGGCTACATGTTTTTATAAATACAGGTTTTTTGGAAAATAGCTACTTCTATTTGTTTATATATTATGGCTGCTTTTGCCCTACAGCAACAGAGCTGAGAAGTTGCAAGAGGGATCCTATGATCCACAAAGCCTAAAGTATTTACTATCTGACCCTTTGCAGAAAATTTGCTGACCCCCTGTTTAAGCATATAATATGTATGTAATACAACTCTCACAACAATCTCATAAGGTAGGTACTATTTTCTTCATTGCTATTTTACAGATAAGAAAACTGAGCCATAGAAAGATTTAAAAAAAACCTCCCCCAGTGTTGCACAGCTAGGAAGCATTAGATAACTAGACTTGTCTTACATTCTCAGAATTTTGAAATGTTAGTCAGAAAAAAGAAGTACATCAAGATCCTGATAATAATAGCTACCATTAATAAAGAACATATATGAGTGCTGAGGTTAATTATGTTCAGTGGTTCTCAACCAGGAGTGATTTTGACCCCTGGGGGACATTTGGTAGTGTTTGGAGACGTTTTTGGTTGTCACACTAGAGAGGGGAATGCTACTAGCATCTAGTGAGTAGAGGCCAGGATGCTGCAGAACATCCTACGATACACAGGACAGCCCCCACAACATATAATCACCTGGCCCCAAGTGTCGATAATGTCACTGTTGAGGATCCTTGATGTGATCTAGTCATTATAATGTAAGTTAGACCTTTCTGAGTTATAATAAACAGTGACTCATTTAGTTTACCTCAGTTAATTAGTGTTTAAGTATACATAGGGAACATAGAAATATTAGAAGTGGAGGTAGTGTCTGTGGCTAAAGAGAGAGACCTTGAGAACTGGGAGATCCATCAGAGTCCAGAGTACTTCTAGTAGAAGCAGAAGTCTATTGCTTGCAACTCCAGTGTTCTATAGAGGGGACTCAACTACTCCCTGTCTCAGCTATTGCTATTTCCATGGTGACTACTGGTGCTAATTAATGGATTCTCCTTGTCTATATTCTTTTCTGCTACTTGCTTCCTTTTACTCACAGCTTCTGTATTAATTTCCTATTGCTACTGTAACAAAGTTAGCACAAACTTAGTGGCCTAAAACAAATTTATTCTTTTACAGTTCTGAAAGTCAGAAGTCCAGAATCAGTCTTAGTGGGCTAAAATCGAGGTATTGGCCGGCTCCTTTGCGAGGCTCCGAGGGAAGAATCCATTTCCAAGCCTTTTCAGCTTCTAGTGGCTGCCTGTATTTCTTCCACCCTCAAAGCACATCACTCAGATCTCTGCTTCTGTCATTACATTGCCTTCTGTCTGACTCTGACTTCTGAATCCTTCTTTGTAAGGACCATTATGATAGCATCAGTTCCACCTGGATAATCCAGGGTAACCTTCCCATCTCAAAATCCTTAACTTAATCACATCTGTAAAGTCCCTTTTGCCATATAAGGTATTCTTCGTTTCCAGGGATTGGGATGTGGATATCTTTGGGGGCCACTATTCAACCTACCACACCCTTCAAAGCCTGATGCCTTCCACTCATTTCCTTCACTCTCTGTATCACTCAATTTCTGCTCTGTTCAGTTGTTCATGTCCCTCTGTGTATGTTTTAAACTTCCCCCAAGAAAATATCTTATTGAATCAGCTAGTTACCATCCCACAAAGTTTTCTTATTGGTTAGAACTCTTATTTTAGGCTATCTCATAAGTTGATAGACACAATAGATGGTTGCTCTTGGCTCAGATGCTAATTTCTAAGTGATGTAAAGATAGTGAGTTCCTGGGGTTCACAGCAAGGTAATTTGTGGCTAAGGAAAAGTTTGTAGTTGTGTGGTAAATTGCATTAATGACTCCAGTTCTTTATGGGTCCCTATATCTGCTGTTTGCCATGAGACTTCACATTCTTCCTGCTGAAGAGACAGAATGTTTTCTCATTGTTTGATTTTGGGCTTGGCCATGTACATTATTTTAGCCAGTAGAATGAGGCAGAAATGGCAGTATGCCAGTCTGAACCTAGGTCAAGAGGAATTGCATGTTTTTCCTATCTTTGTGCCCTTACACCATTGCGGCAGAAGAACAGGCCTGGCCAGCTTGCTGGACCCAGGAAAAGAATGAGAGGCATGCAGAACATAAGTGCCCCAAATGGGTCACTCCCATCAGCCAACTTCTAGTCAACCCACTGATGCATGAGCCAAATAAATGCTACTGAGATTTAGAGGTTCTTTTTCATTCAGCTAGAGCTGACACAGTCAGATTTCTTTAAAATAAGTCTGTAGATGAAGTAGCTTTAATGAGCATATGGTTGTGGGCATCACAGGCACTAGAGGTAAGTTTGTTATAAGAGAACTTAATTTTTTCTCTTTCTAAATTGGTAAATATATTAGAAACAGTAAACTATGATATAGTCCAGGACAAACTCTACTATTAATTCTTTAAAAACCTTTTAATTTATGAGTAGGCTATGGCAATCTGGTCAAATACATGAAGACTCATATCGGTATGAGTCAGTCAAACATCAAATTCTTTGTGTATTCTACTGACCACACAAGTAATTTTATTTGAAAATGTTAAACTTATGATAGTGCAGAAAGGTCTTCATTCTTAAGATGTTGATTCTGAAAATTTTAGGCTTTAAGAACCAATTTTGGCATTTATGAAACAGACAATGTTTCTTGCTCCTTTTTATGTTGCTTTTATATGTAGGACAGTATACCACTATAGAAATGTCTCTTCTTCAGACATATAAATAACAACAAATACTACTATAATAACCACCTTGAAATGAGTTTTTAATTGGTTTGATGACTATAGTAGCAATTCTCAAAATATGCTAGCTCTGTTTACTTTAATTTTATTCAGCATATGGGCATAGGAAAGCATTAGCATTTTCCAATTCCAAGGACGAATGTGTTTAATGTTAAAATAACTCAGAACAGTTTTATGTTTTTCATCACGAAGTTCAAGCAAGAAATATAAATACAAAAACTTGGGTCTGCTGCTATTTTTTTATATAAATTTGGTCAAGCTGTCAAGGATATGATTATAGAGAGCTTGTGGATCAACTATTTGGGCTTCCTTTAACCATCAACTCAACTAACACATGTTACCATATTATTTTCACCAATAAGCCAGTTATTTGAAAGCATTCATACTGTGTAGGTATGTTTTTAACCTCAATTTTATCCATCATCAATTCTGAATACCCTTTTCATGCAGAGTAGAAGTTGTATGATTGGTGCCATACCTGGTAGCAGAATATAAGAAAATGACAGGTGTTCGGGTTTGAGTCTCAGTCCACACAACCAGCTTGCAGTAAATATAACTTTCATCTCTTATTTTTCGACTGAACTTAATTTCAACTTTGAGACCTTATTCTGCTGAGTGGTGTAAACTCAGTCACTTTGGGGTTACACCTCTGATCTTCCAGTGTTGAGTCCAACGTCCATGGGACTTATAAGATGCCAAGTGGGAATAGAGGGAGAATTTGGCATAGGTTATCATCTATCAGTTCTGGCATCTTCAGGAATAGCTTTCTTCTCATCTGAGCTTTAGTTGCCTATCAGCACAGAATACTTCAGAGTTTTTATTTTTCCTGATGATAAGATTCCTTCAGATGTTCTCCAAAAACTTGTTGAAAACTATTTTCAAAGCCAAACAGAGCAGAAACTTATATAGCTTATCTCTTCTCCACTCAGTCTTCAGGGAATATTTCCTTAGGCAGGGGCTACCATAGCCATGGAAGTTTATCTGTGGCTTCTTGTAGAAGCTCAAGCAACCTTTTCCCTGTGCTTTTTTGCTTCTACCCAGCCACCCTAGTTTGACTCAAGCTGTGCTGTGTATAAGGGACAAGCTGCCGCAAGCTGGTGAGCTCTGTCCCTTGACCATTCTTTGGAATGTCACACCCTGCTGTGGTTTGGTCTTGGGTAGGGCTTTTGCTCTGCACATTCACAGAGATGCATACAGATGTCTTGCAATTGTATTTTTTTTGTGCATGTGACTCTATGGGGGACTTGGGGAAAGAGATAGCATGAATGAGACAAGGGGTTGGTGCAGGAGATGGGGGGTAAACAGATACTTTTCTAATATGATAGGGATATGATTCTGATCGCTGAGCTTAAAAAAACATATTACAAAATTTGTAGTATGACCTTAATTGTGTAAAAATATGCATTAGAAATACAAGAATTATGTCAAGATGAAAGAAGTGTTTGCCTCTGAGTAAAGGGTGCTTCTTTTCCCACCTTCTCAAACTAATATCAGCACATTTTCAGCCCATAATCCTCTGCAGGATATATTTTCTATAACATCATCCTCAAATACAAAATATCACATCACTGTAATAGATGATGATAACTGAACCAGATAAGTCACAATACAGTCTTACTGCCCACCCAAGTTTTTTCCCTGCCAAATGATTTCTCCAGGAAATCTTGTAATGCTCATGTTAAGGAAAAGTCTATTTTAGCTCTTTTTAAATGTTACAAAAGCAAGGCAGCAGAAATGGTGAAATACAGCTTTTAGTAGGGGTTCTTGAGTAAAGTGTGGTTCTGAACTAGCAGCATCAGCATCACCAGGAAACTTGTTAGAAACAGAGATTCTTGAGCCCCTCCAGAGACCTGCCTAATCAGAAACTCTAGAGCTGAGGCCTAGCAGTCTGTGCTTTAACAAGCCTTGCAGGTGATTCTGATGCCCAAGTGTGAGAGCCACTGGTCTGAATCAGGGGTGGGCAAACTGTGGCCCAGAGGCCAAATCTGCCCACCTACTGTATATAACATTATTGGAAGACAGCCTTGCTCACTGGATGTAGCAGGCTTGAGTAGTTTCAACAGAGACCTTAAGGCCCACAAAGCCTAAAATATTTACTATCTTATCCTTTACGGAAAGTTTGTCAACCGCTGATTTAGAGGATAGAAACCTCTTGAATTTTAGCTCATAAATATTTTTTCTCCATTGGAAGTAGAGTCTTTCTTAAGCATTTACTCCATTACAGGTGTTTTATGACAAACTATCTATGAACTTATAAATTTAATTGAATGTGCTGATGTGGATTCATTAATATAGAGCTTTTTTGAATGTGGAATGATTATTCTTGACCACTGTCATTAACTTCTGTTCTAGAAATAAATATTAAATCAAAGAAAAAATAATTCTTAAAAACTAAAAAAAATCACAAAGGCATATATATTGCTGTGTTAAAGAGGCAAAATAAATCTAAAGGGTTCCACCTGCTGGTAGAAATTAAAAATGACTACAAATTAAAATAATGCACTTTAAAAATTATCTGATTAAGTCAAAAGTGATGGTTACGGAAGTTTAGCCTGAAAGGACAATCATCTAATTTCTTTATTT
Source organism: Camelus ferus (assembly GCF_009834535.1). Classification (NCBI taxonomy): domain Eukaryota; kingdom Metazoa; phylum Chordata; class Mammalia; order Artiodactyla; family Camelidae; genus Camelus; species Camelus ferus. Next base: position 52,336,700 of record NC_045696.1, read on the forward strand.
TTTTTAAAAACTGACATTGAATATGAAAATAAAATTGTAACCCATTTTAATAGATTACACAAAGCATACAGATAACAATTTTTTTTAAACTATAAGCTTTGTGAAGGTAGAGGCCATGTCTGTCTTGCTCATCAGGATACTCCCATCACTAAGTAAACTGCTATGTTTAAATAATTTAGTCATATGATTTAGAGTTGCATAAAACACTAAATTGTTATAGAAAGTTTTGTAGTTTTAATTTTAAAAATCATAGTTGTTATGAAACCACTGAAAACACATTTAGTAATAATTTTACTCCTTAAATGGAAATTCTTCATTAACAAATTTAGCATAAATATGTCATAAAACATTTCATTTCTTAGAAAGATGAATGTGTCAGTCAGGATTGGCTCTGCTATGCTGAGGTAAAAAATGATGCCTAAATCTCAATGGTTTACAACAACAAAGATCGTTTTCTGGTTCATATACACTATGGCTTGCCTGCAACTCTCCTCCCATTGTGTCTCATTTTGGGACCCAGCTGTTTAAACTCCTTTATCTGAAATGTAACTGGTCATCTTGACACAGAAAAAGAGACTTGAACCATACACAGACTTTGTCCTTTTTTAAGACATCTTTATTGAGGTATCATTTCCATACCATAAATCTGCCCATTCTAAGTGTACAATTCAGTGTCTTTTAGTAAATTTGTGGAGTTGTGCAATGGATCACTGCAGTCCATTTTTAGAACATTTCATTGTCATACCCCTAGAACAACTCCCATCCCCATGTGCCGCAAATTTTCTTTCCTATTCCTGGCTCTAGGCAAAAATTAGTCTGCTTTCTGTCTAAAAATTTGCCCTTTATGGACATTTGATATGAATGGGAACATGCAATATGTAATCTGCTGTGTCTGACTTTGCATGATTTTGTGGTTCCTCTGTGTTGCAGCATGTACCAATAGCTTGTTTCTTTTTATTAGTAAACAATTTTCCCTTATGTGGATATATCACATTTTTTTAATCCATTCACCAGTTGATGGACATTTGTCTTGTTTCAGGTTTTTGACTGTTAAATATAAAACTGCTGTGTACATCCGCACACAGTATTTATTTGGATATATTGTTTTATTTGTCTTGGTTAAATACCTGGGAGTAGATTTGCTGGGTTGTATGATAAATCCATATGTAACTTATTAAGAACTGCCAAACTTTTACAAAGTGACTAGCCATTTTACATTCCTACTGGCAACATATGAGAGTTCCACTTTCTTCATATCTTTGCCAACCCTTGTTATTGTTTGTCTTTTTTATTATAGCCATTCCAGTGTGTGTGAAGTGGTAGTTCATTGCAGTTTCAATTTATATTTCCTAATTAAAATGGCTAATGTAATTAAGCATCTTTTCATGTGCTTGTTAACCATATCTTTGATGAAATATCTATTCGAATCCTTTGCCAATTTTTTTGAGTTTTCTTCTTACTGAATTTCAAGAGTTCTTTATATATTCTGGATTAAATCTTTATCAAGTATGTAATTGGCAGATATTTTCTCCCAGTCTGTGGCTTGTCTTTATTTTCTTTATGGTATCTTTTGAAGCACAAAAAATTTAAATTTTTGCAAAATCTAATTTGTCAGTTTTTTTCTTTTATGAATTATGTTCTTGGTGTTACATCTAAGAGTTCTTTGCCTAACCTAAGTTCATGAAGATTCTCTATTATGTTTTCTCTAGAAGTTGTATAGTTTTGGTTCTTGTATTTATGTCTATGATCCATTTTGAGATAGTTTTTGTGTTTAGTTATGAGGAAAGCTGTCTCATTCTTAATTTCTCCTCATTAAATTTCTGACTAGTTTGCCAGTCTATTACTTGCCCTAACCTTAATCACAACTTAAGGCTATCCATGACATTGTCCTTCCTGATTGTTTGTCACAAAGTTCACTATTGTTTTTGACAATGCCCTGGATGTGGGGATTTTCCACTCTGTCCAAATCAAGTTGTCCACTTTGGTAGTAAAGATACTGATTTTCATGGTGTACCTGCCCTGAGGGTAGTGTAGGGGCAATGCCATGCTCAAGTGCCATAAGTTCCTACTCTTCTTACCCAAGGTTCAGTAGTTTATCTTCAGTAGATGTTTCTTGGTTAACTGTATGCCTTTGGTTGATTTTCATAATTGGCTTTTTTTTTTTCAAGTGTCCATTTTGTTTGTTTCTTTTTCTTTTTGGGGAGAGGATTTGCGAAGCTTCTCACTCTGCCATTCCAGAAGTCCCAGCTTCTCTGAGACAGTTTTCATAACACAGGATTTTGAAAGCTTTAAAACATAATAAAGTGTGTTATTTCTGTCTAGATTTTGTGAACCAAAAGAAGTCACGTGGTCATTTCTTTGTTCAACAAGATAAGATATTCCATAGAGGACATCACAAGGATGATGTAGTAAGCAGCTTCTGATGTGGTTCCCAGTGGTCTCTGCCTTCCGATACTCACTCTGGTGTGTCATCCCTTCCCCTTATATGTGGCCTGGACTTAGTGACTGTCTCCTAATAAATAGAATTCAACAAAAGTGATGCAATGTTACTTCCATGATTAAGTTATCCACGACTGTTAATTCCATCTTGTTAGCATTCTCTCTCTCTCGCCCGCTCGCTTGCTCTCTCTCTTGCTGGATCTTCCTCATTCTTTCTCTTGCCTTCTTGGGTTGCTCACACTGAAAAAGTGAGCTGTCATACTGGAGAAGCTCACATGGCTAGGAACTGAGGATGACCTCTGGTCAACAGCCAGCACAGAACTGAAGTCTTCCTGTTAATTGCAACAGCCCACAAGGAACTGAATATTGCCAGCAACCAAGGAGTGAGCTTGGAAACTGATTCTCCCTCAGTTGAATCTTGAGATGACTGCAGCCCTGGCTGACACCTTGATGGCAGCCTTGTATGAGACTCTGGAGCAGAGAACCCTGTTAAGCCATGTCCACATTCCTGATTCACAGAAACTGTGAGATAATGAATGCTTGTTGTTTTAAGCAACTGAATTGTGGGGGTTATTTCTTATGCAGTGAATAGGTAACTAATACAGACAGTAACTAAAATATTTGGTGAAGAATCAAGTAATCTACCACAATAAACACAATAGACATGGAATTGGGTATGGTGCTTCTTGCCTTATATAGGATCAGTACTTCTAAACAAATCAAATTTTATTCAGAGTGGTTTTCCATGGACTTAGAACCCAGCATTTGCCCTGAGTTTCTGCTCTTATTTTATAAAATCATAAAATATTGGGGTCACAATTTCATTATCTCCAGAAACGTAATTACAGAAATACTACTCAGCCACAACAAAATAAATACATTTTTGTAAAATGAAATTGAAAAAGTTAAATTTTCCTTGGGCATTGTTTATGGAGTACTCTAATTTCTCATTGATATTTTGTGAATTGGTAAATGCTTTGATGGCTATCTACTCTTTATAATTTAAAATAGTATAGAAGTGCTAAAATCAACCTTCACCTGTATAAAAATTCTCAGTTAATCATATAAAGAGAGATTCTTCCAAAGAGTAGAGTATGGAAAGGGAGACCAATAAAAGTAACTTGATAATGGAGAAACCTAACAGGACCTCTAGCCAGATGACCAACGTTAACATCAATAGTGATGTCATATTGGTAGTGTGTACCCTTGATAAGGTATGATGGGAATGCAACTTTTGCTCTGTGGTATTCCTCCCCAAAACACATTACCCTAATCTAGTCATGAGAAAAACATCAAATAAATCCCAGTGGAGGGATATTCTACAAAGTACCTGACCAGTAACCCTCAAAACTTTCAAAGTCACCAAAACCAAGGAAAGCTTGAGAAACCATCACAATCAATACTGAATATAACGTAATATCCTAGGACAGGAAAAAAATAGGTAAAAACGAAGGAAATCTGAGTAAAGAATGGGCTTTAGTGGACGGTAATGTATTAATATCAGGTCATTAATTGTGACACATATATCTTACTAATGTAAGATGTTAATAATAAAGGAAACTGTGGGATAAAGGGAAACTCCATTATCTTTGCAATAAAGTTATTTAAATGTAAATTTTCTCTAAAAATAGTGTATTATAAAATACAAAGAGAAAAATATCTCATTCTAAATAGCAACAAAATTATGAAATTTCTAGAAATTAAGAAAAATACGCAGGATCTATAAGAAGAAAACAATTTTTCTAAATAAACAAAGTGATCAAAAGAAGACTTAAATAATGGAGAAACAGGCCATGCTCTTGGATCAGAGGGCCAAATATTATAAAGTTATCTTTTCTGCCCACACTTATTTATAATTTCAAAGTCTTTCCAAATATATCCGTAGTATTTCTCATTGAACTGGAAAAAATGCCCTATCTTTTAAAATAAATGGGCAAAGATGATCAAACTGTAAGCAGATAGTGTAAGGGCTCGCCAGAGAAAGAGAACCTCATATGGCTTTCTTGACAGAAGAGAAGCCGTTTTATGCCTAAGCCATTTTGTGACCAAAGCCTGGCCATAATGCTTGCCCTTGAGCAGGTCTCAGTAATTAATGATCTTAAAGGAACAAAAGAATGCAGAAACAAAGGACTGCTATTAGGCAAGAGAAGTAACAATAGCAAAGATAATAAATCAGTTGTGAAGACTCCCAGTTCTACTTCAATGCAAATTAAAGATGAGCCTGAAGCACATTCTTGAGCAGTTTTGCAGAATTCAACCCCTCCTGGAACACTCAACCCCCAGATCAACAGGAACCTAAGCAATAATGCTGCTGACCTTTTCTGACCCTTGTGTCTTCAACTAAAACTTGGACTTTGCCCACCTTTGCCCCAATTCTATGCTGAATTCTCTGCTCAAGCCCCTTCATGAATATGTGTATAATACCCTTAGTTTAAAAATCCCCTAGTTTTGCTATTGGGGAGACAGTTCTTTGGTAAAGATCCTCAGTGATGTTCTCCTTACTTGCTGGAAGTAATAAATTCTTCCTTATTCAACCTTTGGCTTGGTTGTGTCTTTTGGCTCAACACCAACCAGGTGAGCCCAGTTTTCAGGTTAAAAAACTACATTTTAAAAATAAAATAAATGTGATGATATAGCCAACCAGCTATTGTATTATTTCATAAAGCTATACTTATTAAAATAGTGCAGCACTGGTGAAATAATACAATCTCTCTCTTTTTAATGTATACTGTTTGTTTTGGGGCACAGGACAGGCCAGTGAGCTGGGTGCAGGGTGATAAAAGACTTTACCAAAGGCAAAGGGTCAGAATAGGAAAGGAGTTTATTAGGTTACACTGTCATAGACAACAGCGGGCCACACAGATGAGAGGTGCCTATGTGAGCACCTAGGGCCAGCTGTTGGAGTCTTTTATAAGGTAGGGTCAGTCTCTGATTGGCTGTCGGTGAGTTAGAAGTTTAAGGTCTGTGAAGGGCAATGGGGTTTATGATTCTGATAAGGTGGGCTGAAACAAGCCAGACTGAGCTATTGTGACATTAAGCATTACCTAGGGCTATTAGTTTGTTAGGGCAAACACACCCAGTAAAGAATGTACTTTATCTGTTTAGGGATTGCAGGCAGACATCTGAGAGCCCAGAAATGGGGATCTTTGCACTTTAAAGGACTCCATTTGTCCCAACACTATTTATCAACTTCTTACAGAATGGAGAGTACAGTGTTGAGGAAGTCAGACATTACCCCTGCCCTCATGGAGCTTATAGTCTGTTGGGCTGCACCCTGCAGGCCTGCAAGCCCTGTACTTGACCAGCTCAAGACCAAAGAAAAAGCTCAGATTCAGCGACAGAGACATCAGTGGTTTAATGGATGGGGGAATCTTACACGTCTGAAGCAAGGTCCTAGGGCAACACCCCACTGTGTGGGGCAGATGCAGAGGGGACAGGAACAATGTTGGAGACTAGAGGGTGGAGAGGGAGGTTACCAATTATAGAGGGAATTGACTTCAAGGAAACCAACAGAGGGCCACACCTCTTTGACAAACTATCATAGTGGAGATAGTTCTGATCTAAAGATTAGAACAATCACTAGCTGGAGCTAGGGTCAAGTATGTAGGCATTTACTGATTGGGCTCTATGATTAAGAGGGAAGGTCAGTCAGGTGAGTAGGGTGTAGGTGAGGCAGGGACTGGTCAAGCAAGGGATGGACAGAGAGCAAGAGAACAGCCATCTTGGGTAGCCTGATCATACACAGTCTGTTGGAGAAGTTAGCTATTTACAATTACTGTACAAATGTACCTAGTGAATCAAGGATTTACTGGAGGAAACTGTACTTTAGTTAAGACAGCAAGAATTTTAGTTAGCTAGGTGTAGGAGGGAAAAGAGTTAAAAGATGACAGGTAAGGTGAACAGTACATGTGGAGGCCATCTTCAGAAAGATGTCCAGTGTAACTAGACATGGAAACCAAAGAGAGGAGTCATGAGGTCAGTGGCTAATGTTAGGTAAATGCCACATTGCATAAAGTTTTGTTAAAAGAGTTTTAGTTTTTAACCCTAAAGACATGGGAAATCATTGGAGATTTTTAAACTGGAGAAAGATCCAGTCAGGTTAACACAGGTAAAAGATTACTCTGATTTCCCTGACAAAAATATATTATAATGAAGCCAGGAGGCATGTTAGGAGATAGGAAGCTATTGCAATAGATGAGATATGAAGATTTAAAGACAAAGGGAAGGATAGAAAGATGATGAAGATTCGAGTTATGGCAGCAACAGTGAGGTTGAAGAGAAATGGACAAATAAGAGAAGTATTTAGGAAGTTTATCAGCCTGCTTTTCAGAAGAAGGACTTTCTAAACATAGTAGTAACAGAAAACCCAAATAATTGATTTGACTGTATTAAAAATTATTTTTACTTTGTACATAAAAAATTTCAGGCTTGTGGTAAAGAGTCCAGAGAAAGTTAATACTTGTAATAAAATTTAAAAAAAGATGAATACTCTTAATGAAAATTAGACAAAGAAAATTAATAGGTATTTTGTAAAATGAGATTTATAAGTGAGAAACAAAAGTATTAAAACTCAGCAATGGTAATTGCTGTAATAATAATAAGGAACTGCAGGTTTTAAAGTAATATACTGCTAATTTTAATTCCTGGGATAGGTTGATAGAAATCAGTGATAACATCCAGTATGGGTGAAGATGTAGAAAAAAACAGTTATCTCACAATTCTAATGGAAGTTTAAATCAGAACTCTTTTTATACAGGACATTTTGGCTATAGATACAGATATAGATACATAAAGAGTTTTTATAAACATTCATACCTTTTAACTCAAAATAATTCCAGAATTTAACCTTCCAGAATTAATTTAAAGGATTAATATGTGGTATGAAGAAGTATTTATATAATAAAATATTTTCACCACATTACTTGTAATGGCAAAAATAATTTTTAATAATACAAATGCCCAACATTAGGAAACTGTTTAATAGTATCAAGTGAGAAATTACTTGGAGTCAGTGAAAATGATACTTTTGGAAAAATTTAATGATGTGGAAAAACACTTATGACCTAATTTTAAAAGAATACATTTTTAATACAATATTTGTATAATAATGTCACAGATATATAATAATGTATTTTTAAAGTTATTTCATACAAAGTTAATGCATAATTGTTACAGAAATTTTGAAAGTACAGAAAATTCTAAAAACAAACAAAAATTTAAATCATGTTTTCAGCACCCAGGAGTAAATACTAGTATTTTGGGGGACATTTTTAAATTTTCTTCTTAAATTATTTGGACATGTTTATGAAACTCCAAGATTCAGGTGTGTTTTTTGTTTGTTTTTTTTTTCTACCCATAAAATGGGGTATAATGAGGCTTACCTTACAGATCTGATGTGACAATTAGTGACTGTATTATTTAGAACTCTTTTGGTTGCAAGTGACAGAAACCTACCACAAACTAGATTAAACAGAAGAGAATTTATTGACTCATGTAAGTAGAAAAAAAAAGAAAACAAGTGATAGTAGAGTTAACTTTAGACACAGCTAGATCCAAGTTGAAACATATTGTCAGCAAATTTTTCTCTCCGTGTCTTTGCTTTTGCCAGTGCTGATTTCATTCTCATGCACTTTTACCAAGTTGGACCTTGGGGTTCCAGGTTTACATTTTATAAGCCTGGTGCCTTTTTCCCAATAGTTATAACAGAAGTCCAGAGATGAACTCTAATTGATGTAGCAGGGCCCTGTACTCATGCCTGAATCAATTTTGTAGCTTTAGGGAATATACTTTATTGAGATACAGAGGTATCAGCTCCAACTGAATCATATCAACTGAGAGTTGAAAAGGGAAAATACACCAAATCAAAATTAGGTGCTGTAATCAAAAAATAGGCAGAAACTAGGCACAAAAGTAATGTGCCTATTTCCTTGCCCAACTTATATTAGGGTTTCTTGAAGTGATGCTTTTAATATTTGTAGTATTTTTAGATTCAGCAACTCCTATAATTAATATCTGTGAAGGCTATAAAACTATAGCCCTTGAAACAGATTTTGATAAGTCATTTTAAAATGCTTTCTTGCTTATATTCTAGTTACACTCCAATCCCATTGTAGCTCTTTCATTCTTTTTTCCATTCATCTGACAATTGTCGAGTATCTATATGCCATAAGTATTGGCAAAAGCCTAGGGAAGATTGAAATCTGGTTTTAGAACTTACTGTTTTGTAAGGATGGTATATGAACATATTGCCTGTTAAAAATTGTTAACAATTACAAAAGAGGTACTGAGAGCATACTTTGGGCAATAGAGATTGCTTCCTGCCTGGTATTAAATCAGGAAAAGCTTTATGGACTAGTTTATATCATAAAGAATGCAAGAAATTGGACAAGTGGAAATGAGAATTTAAACACTTCTGTGTTCAAGTGAATACCTTGAGCAAAAACATAGAATCTGGAAAATGTAGAGTGCATTTTGAGTATAGAGAGCAGTTCAGTTTGCTAGAGTATGAAGATGACTTGTGGAAGAAGATTATAAAATGGTAGGTAAGCTTTTCTGGTAGTGAAGACCATCGCATAAGAATACACCTTTGGCTGGATTGCTAAATCCTTCTCTGGAGGAGTTAAAGGAAACATGAGAAGTACATGAAGCTGAGTTCTAACTCCCCCTGGCTGCCATAAAACTGTAAAACTAAAGGAGTATCAGCCCAAGGGGCTTCAGTTTACTTCACAAATATGTGGCGTTTCTTCCGGATGATTAATCTGACAATAGCAGCAAAATGAGAGATAGAAAACAGAAGAAATGGTAAGGAAGCCAATATTAAGTTGTTGATGTTTGGTGGCTGAAGTGGAATAGTGTTGGTGAAAAAGGAAGTGTTAGGTGTTACAGATATTGAGTCGGTAAAATCAATAGAATTATGTAATTGGATCTATAGGTATGGGTGAGAGCTAGAAGAATTTTTAAAAGGTGATTAGAAGGGTGATGTCTTAGTCCATTCCAGTTTCTGTGACAAAATAACAGATTATGTAACTTACAAAAAAAAATGAAAATTTATCTCTCACATCTGAAGGCTGGGAAGTTTAAGATCAAGGTGGTAGCAGATTCAATGGTGAGAGTCTTCTTGGGTTATAGACAGCCATCTCACTGTAACCTACATGAAGGATGTGGACCAGGTAGCTCTCTGGGGTCTCTTTTTTAAGGCTCTGGTCCTATTCTTGAGTGCTCTGCCCTCATGACCTAATCACCTCTGAAAGGCTCACTTCTGAATATCATCACACTGGGGATTAGATTTCAACATAATGGATTTTGGGGGAGATACATCAGTCTAAGGCTGATGATATTGCCATCCATACAAATGGGGAAACTAGGCTTGTTGTGAGGAAAGTCAATGTATACTCTCTTAGACATTTTGAGTTTGATGGACTGTTGGGGGAACACCAAATAGAGATCTCCATCATGTGGTTGGCAATTTCAAGTTTGAGCTATGAAACAAGTAGGGACAGAAATAAAGGTAGTCTTGCTCTCTTCTCAACCAAGTGTAATCACTTAGTAGAATTAGTAGAGGTCCTACAAGTGGTTGGAGTGGCAAAGAAGTCAATGTGGAAGAACAAACTTTATGCCAGAACCTATGAAATTACGTTTAAGGGCTAGCAGGGAAAGGGGAGCAGAAATAAAAGACAATCAAGAAATTTAGGTAAGTTAAATAGGGAAAATTGTGTCTGAGTGTGACCTTCTGTAAGAACATTTAAAATTTGGGCCAAGTTAGATCAAAGAATTAAGAAAGAAAAATGGAACAATAAATAGGAGTTTATATATTTTAAGACTTAACATAATGGTGACTATAAGATAAAAACAAGAGTGGACAGCAGGTGTTCTAAAAATTGTTATTAAAGAAATGTACCAATAATTAAACTTTTATATTTTCCTACAATTCCTTTTATCTCCTTTTATCATACAAGTTATTTTCTTAATATTAGTCAATAATGTAGACTATGAATCTTTTTTCTAAAAGAACAAAAGAGTTTGGTGTTTTTAAAGTATATTTAACTCTGCTAGTAGTCAAATGTAATAGAAGGAACTAAAAACAGCCTTACCTCGATAATATATTTCACCTGTAGAATGGGGCTAATAAAACTTGTCATCAGCTGATCTCAGAGAATTGTTATGTACATTAATTGAAAAGAACTATGTGTGAATGTAAAAGTTAAAATAACATGCAACATAATCTTTAGAGAGTTTTTTGTTTTTTATTTTATGCTGATAAAATTGTCATTACTTTAAATAAGCCATAAATACCTATTTTTTGCTTTATTTTCAGTAAATACTCTCATCTTTCTTGCACTTATAAATTTACTGTAGTTTTGCTTTCAGTGAGATATTTGCATTTATCTTATTTCTGCCCATTTTTGCTCTGGCAAATACGTGCCAAATAAAATGTTAGTATCAGCAAACAAACATTTTTCTTGGGTGTGTCCTCACTGTCCAAATGTTTGTTTTTAGCCAGAACTATTTGTTTCAAAAGCTTTCATGAAACGTGTATTTGTTTTTGAACCATCCCAACGGCTCAAATATTCCTGCTACATTTCCTTAGGTCACCTTCTATTCAACACTTCTTATGAATTCTCCTGCTGGCCAGAATTTTTTCTGAGGCTTCAGTAGTTGCCTGGTAGGAATGCTTGTAAAAACATTTGTGGATAGCCCAAACATTTTCAATAACATTTGCTTGGAAAAAATTTACTGGCAGCCAGGACACATTATTTAAACATATTTCAAAATATTTATGCATCCCTGCAATACTTTGGCGGTGTCTGTATATCAAGGCTGAATTGATGGTTTTCTAGTTAAGTCTTTTTGTTTGTTTGTTTTTGGTCATTCACAATGGTTGATTGATGAGTGATAGAATTTCCATGCAGTTGATTTGATTAACTTGATTTTAAGGTGGCTATACCAACCAATGGTTTTTCAACTTTCTTGCTTCTCAGAGAAGGGAACTTAAATTAGATTGACTTTACTGTAATCTCTTCAGATGCTTGATTCACAGAGAAGCTATTTTAGCTTTTTCCTTCATTTCCTTCCCAACAGTAGTTTAGAAAATGGTAGATTTGTTAGGATCATTTGGGCATTAGGATTTAGTAAAAGATGTAGATTTAATGAAACTTGTGGTTCTTACATAGGATTTTCAATATCTGTAAAAGTTGTTTTTCATATTCCATGACTATGTCTAAATGGAGAAAGAAAATGGATAAATTATTTGTGTGTTTATGTGGAATAGATGAAATAATTTGTTATAATTTATATGTTTTGTTAGTAGGGTTCTAAGCCTATGATTATATCTGGTCCTTGATTTTAGATGATCTGATCTACAGAAGAAAGAGTAAGAAATATTACCTTAACTTTGGCTACCAGGAATGACAAGGATACATAAATTGAAAAGGCTTTAGTAAGCATATCTTTAAAAACCATATTAAAGAGTTTTCATTCATGACGTTCTCCTCTCTGATTTTGCCTAGTCCCATATTGCTAAGTTGGCCTTCTGTGTGTCTTTTCTTTCACCTCCTTTTTCTGCATTTTTGTGTGTAGATGTTTTTCTCCATGTGTTTGTGCTGTATTTTTCGTGTGGCTTTCTCTCTACATTCCACTGTGTTTATTCATCTGATTATGTGTCATTTTCTGTGCCTGTGTATGTGTGCCTTTTCATGTGTGCCCAAGCTGTTTTTCCTTCAGGTGTCTCTACTTACTTGTGATCTCTGTCTTTGCCTTTATCAATACCTTTCTCTGTGTGTCCTTGTGTCTGCATGTCTGTGTAAATGTATATGAGTTTTATGTTCTCCAAGTGCATTTCAATGTATCTCCCAACTTAAATGACTTTGTTCTCTCTCTGTTTTTCTGTGTTCCACGTTATGTATGGCTTTCTCAATTTTTATCTGATTTTATTTCTCTATGTATATCTTCCTTCTTTTATGATTACAAACATTGGAATTTTGCTGAGGTGTTATACTTACCAATTTGAATTTAAAATTTCTCATTCCATTCTATTAGAAAAATGTGTTAAAGATAATGAACAGGCAGTTCAAGAAAGCAATACAAGTGGGCCAATAACTTTATAAAATAGATATATTCTCACTATTAAGTACATGAAAATTAAAATGGGATTATATTTATTGACTATCAGATTGATAAAGATATGCATTGTAGAAAAATAATAATAACTTATAGTGGTATTGAATCAATATTTTTTAAGAGGATAACATGTTAAAGTTTTGTTTGTATTGAAGTATACTTAATTTACAATATTGTGTTAATTTCTGGTGTATAGCATAGTGATTCATTTATACATATATATATTCTTTTTCATATTCTTTTTTATTATAGACCATTACAAGGTATTGAATATAGTCCCCTGTGCTGTACAGTAGTAACTTGTTGCTTATCTGTTTTATATATATTGTTAGTATCTACAAATCCCAAACTCCCAATTTATCCTTCCTACCTCCTGTTCCCCCTGGTAGTCATGTTTGTTTTCTAGTCATGAGTTTGCTTTCTATGTCTGTAAGTCTGTCTCTGTTTTATAAATAAGTTCATTTGTATCCTTTTTTTTTGATTCCACATATAAGTGGTATCAAATGGTAATTTTCTTTCTCTTTCTGACTTACTTCTCTTAGAATGACAATCTCCAGGTCCATCCATGTTGCTGCAAATGGCATTTTATTCTTTTTTATGGCTGAGTAGTATTCTATTGTATATATATCCCACAACTTCTTTATCCAGTCATCTGTCGATGGACATTTAGGTTGCTTCCATGTCTTGGCTATTGTAACTAGTGCTGCTGTGTAACACTGAGGTGCACGTATCTTCCGATTAGAGTTTCTTCCAGATATATGCCCAGAAGTGTGATTGCTGGATCATAGAGTAAATAAATCTATTTTCAGTTTTTAAGGAATCTCATACAGTTTCAAATATATATAAGCTTTGATTCAGCAATTCCACTCTAGGCATTTGTCCCCTCAAAATAACCAGACAACTGTACAACTGTTTATTTTAGAATTGCCTTTAGGAGTATGAAACTGAAAGTAAGTGTCTATTAGTAGGGATTGGTTAAATGAATTATGATACAACAAATACAACAAAATATTAGATTTCTATTGTTACAGAAAAATTCTATTATATATTGATAGCTGGGAAATAGTTGAATTTCAAAAAAGTATGGAAAGATACTTTTTTTATACATATACTTATACATATTGTATATGCCATTCATTCATTCAAACTATATATATATATAGTGTCCTTTCTATGTGCTAAGCCCTATAGAAGCACTATAGAGGAGGTATCCCTATTGTTTAATATGGGGTAGGTAATGAGAGAACTTCCACCTTCTCTTTATTGTGAATTTAGCAATCATATATTATGAAAAATAACAGTAGCACCAGTTTTGATAAAAGAGTTCTCTTAAATTTCAAGACAGATTAATTTGTTTCTATTTTAAGATACTAAATTAAATTGATCTCTTCTTTTGTGGTTTTCCTTTCTTTCTTTCTTTCTTTTTTTTCCCTCCCTCCCCTACACTGTGGATTAGTGATCCACCACAAAAAGTGATTCCTACTCCTAGCCAAAGCAATGTTCTTAGGTGCTCTGGAAATGCTGTGCCTTAGTATGTATTATCTTAATGAGTTCTGAAGAAGAAATATTTGTTTAAGGTTTTTGGAAAAATATTAAGATATGTATGTGTCAAAATGGCATTCCAGTGTGAAGCATGGAGAGTTTGGACAAATATAATGTGAAACTACAATGATAAACGCTTTGCTGGGTCATTAGAAATTCACACTAATGTCAGTGTGAAACCAAACTTGGAAATTTAATGTTTAGTACAGTAATTTTCAAACCTTTGTGTGATCAGACTCATCTAAGGAACTATTTTTAAATGCAGATGCCTGGACCCCATCTTCTGAGATTCTGACTTGGTAGGTCTCAGTGGGTCACAGATTCTGTATTTTAATAAGTTTCCCAGGTGATTCTAATACAAGAGGTTTAAGGGTTACATTTCAAGAAACAGTGCTAATGAGTAAGTTTCAATAGCTAATCTACTTTTAAAAATTGACAGATTTTTCTTAAGTCATATCTTTTAGATACATTTCTAGGAGAATTATTTGAAAAAGGTTATTTAATGAATTGTGGAAGGGAGATTGTGAGTTCATAGGCAGGTTACATTCCATTTCAAGACCTGTTTATTGGTTTTCTGGGCTACAACTCTGAGCCAAAATTTTAATGAGCTGCCAGTGTTTACTTCCATCAAATAAAAATTGTCATGCCTTTTCCTCAAACAATGGCATTAATATTTATTAGTTTCTTCTTGTTCTTATTATTTTAAAATAAGTAGCTAGTGTGAGTTCCCAAGAATAGTGTCAAAGTATGACAAAGTAAAAATAATAGACCACTACAAATGCAGAATTCTGATCAATGAAAGCAGCATGTAATATAGACAAAAGACTACTTTAGAGCACGTAGGCACAGTCAGAATATCAAATCTATAAGTCTTAAAAGACTGAATGATGTAAAATAAATATATCAATCATCAGAATAGAAGTTTGCCTCAAAAGTGACTTTGAACTTCCTGGAAGAAATGGTTGTGAAATATATACAGCAAGATGTTCATAAAATTTTTACAGCATAACCTGTTTGTGTATAACCAAGGTGTATAATACACATATGATTTAAATATTTTGTGATCATTTAATACAAAATTATTTATAATTCTATTTTAAATAAGGTTTATATGGGTAGGAATCCAAAAAGTCTTCCACAATGAATCTGATATATGAAAACACCTGACCAGTTCAGACAGAGAGTTTTATGGCTGCAAAAGCATTTGGTTTAGTGTTTTTCAAACTTTAACGTGCATAAGAGTCACTTGGGGATCTTGTTAAAATGAAAATTCTGATGATGATCTAGAATGTGGGACCTGAGATTCACATTCCAAACAAGCTGTTGTTCCAAGGACCACATTTTGAATTTCAAGTATTTGTGTTAACCCTTTTGTTTAATAGATGAGGGAATTGGTCATGGGAAGGGTATGGCTTTTGCAGGATGTGACTGTGACTCTGGTGGACATAAACTCATTGAAGTGGAATGGTATAAATGGCAGTTCCTCAAACTCTTATCTCTAAAGTCCCTTGTGGGGCCTTGGGTGCTGCCCTTCCTGAGTGGAGGCTTTCAACTTTTTCTTTCATTCTGTGAGCAAACCAAGATTCCCTTCAATAAATTTTCTTTTTGCTTGACCTGTCTAGAGACAGTTTCTGATGCCTGCAATCAAAAGAATATAACTAATAGAGGCTCTGGGTTGGGACTTGCATGGAAAGAAATAGATGACATTTACATCACAAGGAAATAGATTCTTCTTACCCTGGAACGTGGGAATATATATATTTTCTTAAACGTTTACACGAGTCCACTGGTGACTCCCAAATGCCTCTCTCCAGCATGACTCTCCCCCCATCTTCTAGGCTCTATCCAACTTCTATTTGACATCTCCATCTGAGTGTCTAATGGGCATCTCATACTTAACTGTACACAAAATCCAAAATTGAATTTCCCAAACTTGATGTTTCTGTAGCAAATGGCACATCTTTTCATGGAGTTGCTCAGGTAAAAACCTAGGAATCATTCTGAATTTCTTTTCCTCTTGCCATAGTCAATCTATTAGTAAGTTCTATCAGTTTTGCCTTAAAAATTTAGCCAGAAATCAACCAATTTCCATCTCATTTGCCTCACTTTTGTCTAAACCATCACCATCTCTACCTTGGACAACTGCAGTGGCTTTTTGTCTTTCTTTTTGCTTCCCCTCTACCTTTTCCACATGGCAGCCACAGTGACATTTTAAAAATGTAAACTAGATCATGTTACTTTCATGCTCATAACTGGTCAGTAGCTTCCCATACCACTGAGGAATAAAATCTAAACTCCCTACCATGATCTACAAGGCCTTTTGTGATCTGACCCTTTACTCAGTCTCTCTTACTTCATCTTGTTCCGCTTTCCTCCTTGAACACACTGCTCCAACTCTACTGCTCTCCCTGGTAACTCTTCAACTAGTATGTGAGTTCCAGGGATAGGAAATTTGTCTGTTTTACTCACTGTTGTATCCTAGTACCTAGAATAAATGCCAGGCAAAGAGTAGATTTCATTTAACAGCTCTTGAATAAATGAGAAAAGAAATGTATAATCAATGTAATCAGTTAGGCACACTAAACAAGACAGATCCAATCACTGAAACTCTGGTAGGAAGCGAGTGGTTGGTCAAT
This sequence comes from Camelus ferus, assembly GCF_009834535.1. Lineage (NCBI taxonomy): Eukaryota > Metazoa > Chordata > Mammalia > Artiodactyla > Camelidae > Camelus > Camelus ferus. The sequence goes on from NC_045696.1 coordinate 52,353,433, forward strand.
GAAGTGAGACAAGGTCTCAGTTATTACTACTAATTACTTACACCCTGAATCATCTATATATGAATTTACCCCCAATTTTGAAATTCATGGTCCTTCTTAATAAACATGGAGCAATATTAGCAATAAGGTAGGTTGGCTGTCACCTGAGCCTTTTAATTTTTCTCACCACAGTAATACACATGTTGATGGTTTTAAAGTGACCTTAGCAGGGAGTAGAAGAGAGATGCTAAAGCAATTAGCTAGATAGATGATTATGTTGCTATTATGGACTGAGTGTTTGTGTCTGCCAAAATTCCTATGTTGAAATCCTAACCCCCAATATGATGGTATTAGGAAGTGAAGCCTTTGGGAAGTAATTAGGTCTTGAGGGTGGAGCCCTCATGAATGAGATTAGTGCTCTTAGAAGCAGAGACATAGGAGCTTGCTCTCTCTCTCTGCTTTCCACCATGTGAGGATACAGAGAAGACAGCCACCTGCAAACAAGGAAGCATTTCTCACCAGAAATGAATCTGCCTGCACCTTGATCTTGGACTTCCTAGCCTCCAGGCTCTGAGAAATAAATGTTTTTGTTTAAGCCACCCAGTCAATGGTAATTTGTTATAGCAGCCTGACAGGACTAAGATAGTTGCTATATCTTAGTTTGTGTACCTTTAATAAGTGGATACCTTGTAATATATCAATTAACCAAATAAATTGCTTATCATTTATTTTTAATCATGTCTTCAAAAGAGGCATAGAAACACAAAATATTCATAAAATGTTATGTAAGAGAGTTGTAACTGAGAATTCTTGATTAAAAAAAAGATATGAGTGTGTTCACAAGGACAAAGGAATAAACAATAAAGTTTTTTTTTTAAATCACTCAATACACCTCTGCCTTGTAAAGAAGGCATTCTAGTTTCTGTGAAGTAGTGTCCATGAGTATTGCTGTCCTATAGGCATGTAAGTATCTCCTAGTCCTCTGGCCTTCGTTTTCTCTGATATATACATTACATAGTCCTATTTTCCCAGTCTTGCGCAGATGCAAGCTCCAATAACCTTTCTCCTATAGGCTCAATTTTGCAACTACCTGAACCAGTAGAGACCAAATTTTAATTGTCAAAATCATCTGTGGACTCCAGTCTGAGTTTCAGTGTCCTGAGTAAAGCCCTTTGCCACTTGGTTTTGCCATGAGGGGCAATCTGCCCAGTAATGTTCAACATATGTAACTAGCCCATGTGCCAGGGTTTTGCTTCCTTTCTGGTGGGCAACCCAACTTCCTGCTGGGACTATAGCTTTGGCTTTAACCTCTACGCCATTTACCTGGTGCTCTGATCCTCTTTCTTTTTTCTGTTAATCTGCTTTCCTTGGGGCTGGGCCATACTTTCAGGCCCTCTTTCAAACTGGACTACCTAAACTGCAACCAAAATATTTGCCCAACGATAGGTGTAGCTGCTATCCAGAGACTCGTTGTATCATGCCCTGTCTTCTTAAGAATCCCTGGGGTATCAGCATAAGCCTGGACTAGGTTCAAATTATACTTCTCTTTGGGGACCAGCCCTACTGCCAAGTTTAATTCCCTTTGCCCTAGTTCTGCTGGTCTGGCTAACTCTTTAATTCCTTTTTTCTGCTACTGACAGCATAGCATGCCTGAGCACAGAGTTTACATGGGTTGGGACACATTACTGAAGATCTGAGGAAAAATGAGATAATGAGGATACTTATTACATAATTCTGTGTTCTGGGGAAGGAGGGAGAACGCTGATGGAAGTAAAAGTTTCACATGGCTCTGTGAGGACTTTCAAAAGTTCAAGATTTTACCTGTTGGTTTACTATAAGTGGGACAGTCATAAAAAAGATAGGATGCCCACTCTCAAATATATAGAATAATAATGCTGATTTATGGAAGGGCTAAGAAACCCCTATTTGGTTGGAATGGGATCATTCTTTTTTTTCTCTAAGGGTTGAAATTCCTGTTATTCTGAGAAGGATGACTACCTAATATCCAGCTTAAGATTAATCACAAGATTTGAAGCTACTAAATTTTACCCCTTGGAGGTAACAGAATTAGGATCCTGTTCCAGTAAACCTAGCCACACTAATTTATTACCAACATTTCAAAAATGAAATGATAGAAAAAGAGGGCAAGAATAGACATTTGTCTTAGAAAGAAAGTTTGCTAATTGAATTACTTCATAGACAATTCCAGGGTGTTTATGAGACCTGTGTAGATTAGGACATCAGCAAAGGGTAAACCTAATAACTAAAATGGAAATAATTAGTTGACAAGATAATGTAGCTTTTCAATGTAGCATCTTGGTCAAAGTGGATTGCTTGGTCAAAGGGCATGTAGTGTTCCAAGTCTGATAGAACTATTAAAATGTTCTCTCATAGAGAAAGATAATTTTTTAATATTGAATGTTAAGAAATCACTGGCATCAGGGAGTATCTATTAGTGGTAATCAAAGAATTAAGAGCAGTTTGCAAAACTATGTCTACTCTTTGGAATAATGACAAGTGGGAGATAAAGAAAAGGAATCAAATATCAGTGTATAGGAGAATTTTTTTCCAAAGTAGTGCCTAAGTATTTGAGCAGGTGACAATGACCATATCTTTGTTATGAGCCAGAAAAGGTGGAAACATGCAATCTGGTTACTAACACGAAGAATATTTAACCCTGGGATATCACAGTTATGTAAGTTATATACATTTTATGGAATTTAGGTTAAAAGGTATTCTGTACTGTGACTATGGTTTGCTCCTTCATCATCAGAAAGTGGAGTGAGCACAAAAAGAACAGTACTTCATCAAGCTACATGGCCTTAGTTGTTCAAAAAATGTTTTAAGAAATTGGTTTATTCATTCATTCATTCAATCAACAAGTATGGATAGGGCACTTACCTACTCACTACTAGAAACTGTATAAGGCAATATATACAAAAGAAAACAAAACAGTCATGGTTCTCAACACCTTACTGATTATAATCTAGTGGGCATTTAACACACAATAAAAGATTAATTATTGTAATAATTAAAATTGTGAATACGGCAAAGAGGTCAAGACAATAGGGTTATTAGAAAAGCAATATGATGCTCATGACTTTGATTTTGTGGGGAGAGGGGGCCAAGGAAAACCTCTTTGGGGAAGGGACATTTAAGTTAGGAAGTTGGGCATTTTGGTTAAGAAATTAACCAAAGAGTGAAGGGAGGGGAAACTCAGACAGAAAGATCAGCATAGATGAAAGCTCTAAGGCAAGGGAAAGAGCTTAGTGTATTCTGGGAGCTGAAAGGTCAGTGTAGTTAAGACAGAGATTGACGATGATAATGGTTTCAAACAAATGGGCAGAGACCTGATCCTTGCAGAATCTGTAGCTATGGAAAGAAATTTATATTTTAAGCACAAGTGGAAGCTAAGAAAGACTAATTTGAGGATAGGGAAACATAAAAACATTATCCCTCTACTATAGGTGGTAGGAAAAAAAAAAAGGCAGATTAATTTAGAATGAAATGTGTTTCTTGAATTGTAAACTAAAGATCTAAGTAGTCCAATACTCTATATATTATGTCCTGTGTTTTCTTAGTTTCCTTCGAGTTAACCAATTATTTTTGGCAATAGATCTACATAGTAGATATTTCCAAGTGTATATATGGCATTGTGTTATTCTGAGTCTTCTAAGACACAGAGTACAAGAAGGGATTAATTAAATGTACTTAACTAGGGAAAATAAAGTGGTGAGGGAGCCATCATGCTAGATAAAAGTCTGAGTGAAGGAGAAAGAGATGAAAGTTTGGATGGAAGCATCCTAGATTGTAAAACAGCCTAAGCAAGGCACACTAGGGGGTTCTAGAGCCAAAGTTGGCCTCCAGAGACATCTGTCATCTCCTAGGAATGGGCCTGCTAGTATCCCTAACAGCTTAGTCTGGCTGGAAGTAGCCCTTGGGAAGCATGGCCTCAGGGCAACCACAGAGGTGGATTTCAGAGCACAGCGGCTGGACCCTTGGTTAGTTATATGCCCTACAGTTGGAGGCCTGTGGGGCACATCTGAAAGCCACCACTGGCAGAAAATTGTTTAGAAAAACTACCATTATTTGCTTTTCAGGCTTTTACAATTTGAAAAGATGCTCCACAATTTAAAGAGGATTTATTACTTTTTAATAGTAATATGCAAAGTGGGCTAGATCTTTGAGAGAGTAATCTAGTGATAAATGATGCAAAGTCCTCCTGTCGGGCTAAATTCAGTTTTAAAAATGAAGAAGAGAAGGAAAAAAAAGAATGTAAAGTAAGAGTTCCAAACACCTCCTAAATAAATATCAATAATTAGACACATAAATTTTTGAAGAAGAAATAGTGATATTATCAAAAGAAGTAACTAAAGTTTAGAGTTTTCTTGGTCATCAAATAACAGAACAATTAATACTGTGTAATACAAAATGCATAATACAAAAATACTGTGCTGAGCATGTAGAGAAAGTAGAAATGCTAAGAAAATCAATACATGGGCTAAAATAGATGATGATTATTATAATAAACAAAAATCATGTTTTGGTTTATGAACACATAGTAATGCAAGACAAAACAGAACTAGAAAGAAAGAAAGAAGCCAGAAACTTTGACCTGAAGATAACTGGAAATATTAGAGGAAGAAAAAAAATTCTAACAATATAAAAACTATATTAAGAAATCACTAAAGGACATTGTTATTGAAATAAAACATATCTTAGTTTAGAATTTGAGTTTTAATTAGAATATATCCTCAAAGAAAAACTTTATACAGATTAACTTCTTAATATTTTAAATATTTAAAATAAATCTTTCAGTTGCTAAGTAGAGGTAACTTTACTTTTAGATGCAAAGATCAGAAAGATTTTGAATTTCATTCTCAGAATAAAGAATAAAGAGCGGGTAATACATGCAGTTACCTTTTTCTTAGATAATTTAAATTGACTTTTTTCCCCCTAAAAATACAAAAAAATTTTTCTCCAGAAAGGTATGAAATCTTTTTTCAACAAAATCCCATAGCCAGAAAGATCAGAATGAGGAAAAACAGAAACCTGATAACAAATCAAAGTTACTCATAAAGTGGTTAGAATATTAACATTAATTTTTCAATTAGATGCTTTATGATGAGAACTTGAAGAAATAGTTTCCAAAAAAGTTTCCAATTTCCAGAATATAACAACAAAGAATGTGAAAAGAATTGTTAAGCTGTCTTTTAAGAAAGTAACTAAAAAGTTACTAAGTTCATAATAAGTTTGAATATATAAATTATTTAAATAGTTATTATACCAACAGTATTAACCCTTGATAGAAGTTGAGGACAAATTAAATTAACTATTTTTAAATTTATTAAATGCTTATATAGCACTTATTATGTGCCAAATCTTATTCTAAGTTCTTTACGTATGTTAACAGATTTAATCCCCATAACACCCCCATGAGGTAGGTTCTAACATTATTCCAGGTATACAGGTGAGGAAAAGTTAGGTATTTTTAAGCCAGGCCACATAGTTAATAAGTGGCAAAGCTAGAATCTGAAACAGTCTATTTTGTTCTTCTCTGCTAGATTCCCTTCCCAGTTTGGTGAAAGTGCTTCCTTAGGGTTAAGCTAAGGAAGTCTCAGTATGTAATATCATTTAAAAATTTTTTTTAACTTTATTTAAAAAAAAAAATAATGGCCAGCTTTTAAAAGTGCTTACGATGATGTAAGTGATCTTATAGAGAGATTATCCTGATGGATGTCCAGCTGGACCTAATCTAATCATATGAGCCATTAAAAACAGATTATTCTTTAGCAGTAGAAGGGGCAAGTCAGATATTCCAAACCCAAGAAGGATTAGAAATGCCCTTGTTGATTTGAAGATGAAGAGGATTGTGTATCAAGAAAACAGGGAACTGAATCCCTGTAGCCACAAGGACCTGAATTCTATAAACAACCAGATTGAGTTTAGAAGTAAAATCTTACCCACAGCCTTTAGATAAGAGTGAAGTAGACACCCTGATTTCTACCTTGTGAGGCCCCAAACAGAATCCAGGTGAACTACTCTGTGCCCAGACTTCTGACCCACTCATTGTGAGGTAATGTAATGGGTGGTGTTTTAAGCTGCTGAATTTGTGGCAGTTTGTTGTGACCTTAATAGAAAGCTGATACACAGAAGATGAACTGAGTCTAGTATCACAAAAGCCAATGTAGAAAGAAAAGATGTTGTACTTGTTCATTAAGAAGTCACTGATATTTGAAAAAGTAGTTTTTCCTCTTAATGAGTAAGGTTCACTTATGACCAGGGCTAGTTCTAGTAACCACCATATAGCTTGGTTTTTAAGTACAATATCCAGTAGACAGCCTGATAGGAGTCATTTCTTATAGGTAGCATTTTCTTTTTCTAACTCACTTAAATCACTTACATTGGGTACTGGGTCTTTTCCCAATCAAAATGGTCTTAGCTGCAGCAATATCAGTTCTTACATTGGCATTTTGCTGTGCATTTAGGGTCCTTAGGTAGGAGTGGAGACTGAATCCAGCGATAGAGAGCAGGGAAATATGGTAAGGATAGGAGCAAATCTTTGGGAGTAAAGATGGGTGCAAAACAAAACAATGCCAGTGAGCAAAAGCCCTGTGAGAGAAGAGTAGAAAAAAGGGCTGCACATCATAGGAGGCAGGGACTTCTCCCACCTTCTGCACAATTGAAGCTGATAAGTGTGTTCTGAAGTGTGATACTGTGATTTGATAATAATAAATTTATATTTGGTCCTTGTCCCTGTTGTTTTTGGCAGGGAGCTCCCCAAGCCCTTGGAATTTCCTAAGTAAGGAGAATGACAAAAGTATCTCTTGTTATGTTAATGAGGTGACTTTTGGACCACACCTAAGGACCTGAGGAGGAGGCTGGTTGCCAGGTGAACCAACCATGTGATTGGAAGGTTGGAACCTTCAGTCCACCTCCACCCCCCCACCCCCTGACCTCCTGTGAGGGAAGAGGGACTGGAGATCGAATCCATGACCAATAGTCAATGATTTAATCAGTCATTCCTATGTAATGAAGTATTCATGATAGTCCAAAATGACGGGCTTCTGAGAGCTTCTGAGTTGGTTAACATGTGGAGGTGTGGGGAGAATGGTGTACCCAGAGAGGGCATGGAAGTTCCACACCCTTTCTGATATATCTTGCCTTACGTATCTCTTCCATTTGGATGTTCATCTGTATCCTTTATCATCTTTTTACAATAAACTGGTAAATGTAAGTAAAATGTTTTCTGAGTTCTGTGAGCCACTGTAGCAAGTAAATTGAACCTCAGGAGAGAGGGTCATGGGAACCTCTGATCTAGAGCCAGTGGATCAGAAGCACAGATAAACAAGTAGCAGCCAGAGCTTGTGACTGCTGTCTGAAGTGTATGTCTGTGTGTGTGTGTTGGGGTCGGGGGGAGGGTGGGCCAGGCAGTTTGGTGGGACTGGACCCTTAACCTGTGGCCTCTGATGCTATCAGATTTGAGTTGAATAGTAGGACATCCAGGTGACACCTGAGAATTGCTTGTTAGTGTGTGGAAACCAATGCCCCCGTGTTTGAATTGGGTTCAGGAACCTAAAAGTAGGGGAATGAATGTACCTGCAGTGCTACGTTAGTGCAGGCTAATGCCACGGTAGGCAATATTAACAGACGAGGAAGCAGCCATGAGGCAGAGGCTAGGGCGTGGAGTTGCTTGGCCCATAGCTACTAATGGCGAATTTACTGGTGTTAGTTGTTCAGGAACTATTTCTGATCCCCTCTGGGAGAGAATTGGAAAAGGCTCTAACATGGATGATGTTAATGAAGGCCTGAGTCAGAGAGCAATTTTTAGTTGCTGTCATGACCCACATACAGTAATTACAAAAAAAAAAAAAAAAATCTTTTCAAATCAATGGACGCTGGGGCAGCATCTGTTGTGTATTTATAAGTTTTTCTAAGTCCCTCCCAAAAATATTCCTTGCTTGATGGTTAATTCAGGCTCTCACTATTTATCCAAGCAGTTGCTTATTAAGTAGTTTTCACTTTCTTTACAAACTTAGGACAAAGATTTTCTTGATTTTAGGCTGCAAAAATGGCTGCTTCTTTCCATCCCGTTTCTTCAGATGCCAAGATAGCCTGTGATGATTCTACTCTTTTATCTTAAACTTCTAGTTTGTTCTATGTATCATTTTGTCATTATCATCCTCTTGCTCAAAAATGGATAATTATGTCATTGACACAAATTAAAATGTATGACCCTCTACTAACTTATTTCTGGGATATAAGCATGGGAAGAATATCCTTTCTCTATGTGAAGATTTCTTTCTTGAGTGCTTCATCTTGTGTCTTGGTCTCTGGCAGCTTGCTTAAATACATATCTCTTGAATCTGCACCTCCCTCTTTATTCCCACTGCCATTGATTTATTCAAACTTCCATTATTTTCTCCTGGGACTATTACAATAGTTTGTCTACCTCTAGCTCCACCCACACCTATAACCCAGACTCTATACTGTGGCAAGAATGACTTTTTAAACACTCAGATCTAATTATGTCAGTTCGTTCCCTTCAGTGTTTAACTTTGCTTATTAGGTAATGTCTAAATGCCTCAGAGTGAAGAACCAAGGCTTTAGTGATGTCTACCTATCTGCCCAACCTCATGTACTTGCCTCTTCTAAATAAATTCTGCATTTAATCAATACTGAACTACTTGCAGTTCTTGGCCTCTGTGCTTTTGTATAAGGTTTATATTTTTATTTCTCTACCTTGTTGCTCAGGTTCCTGTCTCTATGCTGCAAAGCATCATATTCATTATCTCTGTCATGGTGCTTGGTCATGTGAACAGCTACAAACAATACAATGACTCCTCAAATAGATAATGAACTTCTGGAGAGTTGCAATTATATCTAGTTATCTTTGTTTATTAAATGAACCATTTGTTTTCTAGCTGGAATTAATAGTGATTTGTTATTTGTCTCCTACTGTTAATGTTTCTTTCCCCTTTTAAAATGTGCATGTTTAATACTACAAGTATGGCCCATGTACCAACATCCAGGTATGGTCCTCACCCAGGAGCTTCTTAGAAATGCAGAATCTTAGGCGCTACACCTAGTGAATCAGAATCTTCATTTTAACAAGATCCCCATGTGGTTCATATTTACAATACAGTATAAGAAGCACCAGTGTAAGAAATATTTCACTTTATAATAGAGTTCCTTTTGCATTCAGGACACACAGAAACCCCTTGCCAGTGTCTCATATATGATGTACTTAAATGGAGTATACAGCTTTGGGAGTTGATAAGGTTTTCCCACCAGCCAGCAGATCCTTGCCTTACATGTCAAAGTCAATTTCTCTGAAGAAATCTCCATCATTTGTTAAAGAAATTTATACACCTGCATCTAGGTAGTATTCAAACGCTGGATTCTCGAAAGTAAGCTTTAAGCAATCACTCTCCCAAATGGGAGTTAGCCTCACTCATCACAGCCCTGACCTTTCCCGTGGACAGTTCTAGCATTTGCGTTGGCCTCTCAGCCATCCCCAGATGAAAATGTCTGCTTTTATGATATCTATTCTTCTCTACAAGGATGCTTATCTTGGATTGCTTCTTTCTGTTACTCTGTTGTCTTTGAAAGCTAACTCTAATTTCCCATTTTCTTTTTTATCATATTTCTTCTTTGCAGTTACATTCATCCATCATTTGTCCTTAAGATACTCTAATGTCAGTTTTACTCAGCTCTAGTCTCAAGAATGTTAGTGAGATAAATATGAAAGGCTGCATATCAACAATTTCATAGTCCTTTATTTATTCTTTAGTTCTATTCAGTTGTCCCAGAGTTTTAAACAGTGCATAGCATCTTTGTATATCTTCTGACCCTTTTATATCTTTTTATATATGTACTATCACTAAACATTTATGTTTGGGCATCAGTATATTTTCTGGAGCTGTGCCCATCTGCTTCAAGCAGTGTTCTTCCTTGCTTTTAGGATTTGACTATTCTCTAAAAGTAGGTTTACACTTAATGTCTAAACTCCCAGTTCCCTAGCTAGCCTTTCTTATGCTTAAAATATTCCACAGATTTTTGTCGAATAGCATCATCTCTAGTTCATTTTTTATAGCAATTGGTTTGCATTGTTCTACTTTACTTCTGCAAATTTAATGACCAACATGCTTCCTTTTAAAACATCCTCTCCTTGCTGTATCTTTCAACACAGGCCAAACCATTTTTGTTTGCTCTCACTACCATCATTTTCCTTAAGTGTGTCAGAGGACACGTCCTGTGAGGAGAGCTAACCAGTCGGTCACAAAGGGCTTAAAGTCTCCTTGGAGTCCTTTCCTTAAACTTCATGGTCCAAAAACACAATGTGGTTAAGCAAGTAAAAGAAAGGCAGGGGAGAAAACAGGAAATTATACTATTACAGGAAATTGTAGTAATAAAGTGAAAAGCCAAAGAAGCAACTGGTCAGCAAGTCATAAAATTCTAATCACGCAGCAGGGATGCATTGAAGCTCTGCTCACTGGCTGGCAGAGTTTTGTATTGTTCTTTTAGTCTTTATTCACATCTAAGTGGTTACCATTGAGACTTGAAGCCCATCTGGTCATTTTACAGTTGAAGTAACTAAAGCAGAGTGACATTTAGTGATGTACTTAATACTTGAGGTTTTACCAAATCACTGGTTAAACCAAGTCTAGGATGTGAATCTTCTGACTTGTAGAGCAGGACATTTTCTCTAATAATTTAGAACATTTCCTAAATAAATTTATTGAAAGATCAATAAGTTTCCAAGTGCTGTCCTCTTCTTAATTTAATGTAGTAAATCCTCCCCACAAAGCCATTTTACAGATGTGAAATCTGAGGCTGTGGGAGGCAAACATGAGTTTCTTCATTTTGAAAGTATTCACCTTCAGAAGATAGTCTCACATGCATGAAATGACTTTCCCAAGTTATCAATGATATCTTAGAGACCTGAGAGGGGAGGAAGATGAACAAACTCTTTCTCAAGGAAGATAGGGGCCTTGTAGTTGCTATAGCAACTGGGAACTGCACAGGTATTACTGCTAGGGAAACTTCATAGATGGAAGTGTCTTCCTGTCTTACCACTAGTTGAAAGTTTGATTAGCTTTGTTAATCAAAGCAGAGGAATCCCAAATGGGGAATATGTACCCTAGGAAATACACAAATCAGTCTCCTGGAGTTTAAGAAAAAAATTGTTTAAAAATATTTTTAATTAGGTATAATATATACAGATAAGCGCACATATCATAAGTGTATAGCTTAGTGAATTTTCACAAACAAACATCTGTACAGCTAGCATCAAGATCAAGAAATAAAGCTTTAGTAGCATCTTAGAAGTCACTCCTGATCTTTCCTCTAATCAGGATGCTATACATTAGTTTTGTCTGTTTTTTGAGTTTTATGTCAATGAAATCATACAGTATGTATTTTTTTGTGTCTAGTTTATTTCATTCAATGTTATGTCTGTGCAGAATGTGGCTAAGTTTTTCATCTTGTTTAATTTTTATATTTTGTGTATTTTTAATGTATATAACATAATAGTTCAATAGTAGATCCATATAATCTATAAATAAGCATAACATTTACTGGGGATGTGTGCTCAAAAAGTTTAGAGTTCCTGGATTGAAACATGGCATCACTTATGTGAATATCCTGATTTTAACCTTAGTTGGACTCATTAGCTTTGCTCAGAAAGAACCATTCATAACTCAACTGATTTTGAACTCAGCTAGACATTTACTTTCAATAAACATATTCTTTTGAGCAGCCCCCATGCACAACTCTTTGTAGGTACAGTGATACTTATATAGGAAAAAAAAGACAAGGCCTCGGCCCTCAAAAAGCCTATCACTAGTGGGAGAAACAGAGCAGTAAACTCAAATGATTAATACAGGCAGAATTGAGTCTGGAAAGAGGCACAACTATAATGATGTAGGAGGCTGGATGAAGGATGACCAGTCTTCCAGGAAGCTAGAAAAGCCCCATTAAAAGCTTTACTAGATAAACTTTGATTCCCTTTCTGCTATTCAGTTTCCAAGATTTAATCAGATTTCTCATTACAGAAGTAGGATCTTTATTCCCAGTCCATCCATTGAATTATAAATTTGGTTTAAGGCTGCATGGTATCTGTAGCTCTTAACAGTCAAGAGGGGGCAGCATTCACCCTTTTTCTGAAAATCAGAGAATCCTTTGGCCACATCCCTTTCTTTCTAGGAAAAGAATACTTTTATCAGATAGCATTTTAGAACATACATATATTTTTAAGTGCCCTGTATTAATTGTTTGTTTGTGGAGATAGCAACTGATTTGCACCTTCATGTCATTGAGACCAATATATTACACATCCATAAACAAAGTCCGGTTGTCTCAGTGCCCAGAGTTCCCCTGTTTCTGCCTTTGTCCCATGATTGGGCGTGGCAGTCTTGCTCAGACAGAGATTGCTAAAGGGCGGTGGCTGGAATGAACAAAAGGAATCAGACCTCTACTTTTACCCCAAGAAGCAGATTGCCAGGGGAAGCCTGGAGAGAAGAGAAATGCTGTGTGCCTCCATTATTGTTTTAATTACCAAATGCTATTTTTTCTTCTGAAATCCTACCCATTTAAAATCTCTGTTTATAAGCATAAAGACTATATTAAAGGTAAATGAGTGAGATATGTGCACTATGGGGATATATGACTGCACTTAATCTTAGGGCCAGTCTTTATTAGCCAAGTAACCTTTACAGTTTAAGTAATGCACAGTTGCCTGCAGTTCTTTCTTGCTGATGCAGTAGCAAAGGGTGTGGTGGTAGAAACTGCAGAGGTTTTAATGCTGAAGCTGTCAGACTGTGTATTTTTCCAACCTCTAACCACCAGACCACCAGATGACTGATTATGTATTGTTAGTTGAAACACTGATTTTAATGACTAACTTATATCATCTCCCATGTTCTACTTGATTAGTTTTGAGAAAATTGATACTGATGGCCAAAATTAACTATTCCTTTCTAGATTTCCTCATACTGTATGCAGCCCTAAACAGTCTTCTGAAAGACTTTTTTTGTTTTTTAATTTAAAGAGTAGACCTTAACCAAATGTCTCTGAATGATAAAGGAGAATTGGCTCACCCTATAATTAGCTTTTGAAAACATCAAGTCAAAGGTCAGGGCAAAGGTCATCTGACTTCTTTCTTTTGTAAAGAAAACAAGGGTTTTAGACATTATGACTAATTTCAGAATAGTAGCTAAGGATGAGGTCATTGCTTCCTTTCTAAGCAAAGACTGCAAATGGAAGGAATTTGGAAGAGCCACAGAAATAATTACGCTGATATTAATATCAAATAACAGCTGATAATTTTTGTAGCAGTTACAAATAACCTATGATCCTTGTAGATTTTGTGAAGCGTTTGGCCCGTCAGATAAGTGATGCTGGGAGAGCAGCTCTTGAGAAGATCACCAATGACATCATGTCACTGTGCTCTGCCACTTTTGAAAGATGTCATGCCACATTTAGTCAAAACAAGTAGTGTGATGTATCCAAGAATTTCACAAAGGAAAAAAAAAACTCTCTAATTTCAATTCTATTAGCACTTAATTACCTAAATTAACAAACATTGAACAATATATAAAGACTAAAGGCCATGTGAGAAATAAGATAAAAATGTGCATTTCTGCTGAACTTAAACATCATAAAGTTGAGACTTTTAGCATTTAAACTGAAGTGAATTTAAATACATCTGTATCAAGTGATGAGCTAGCACTTACTTATGAACTAGCACTTACTTATAAACCAGAGAAGAAAGTTGGGTGACCAAGTGTCTTACATTGCTAGAGACATTGAGTTTTAAAATCAGGATCATGTCAGGCAAACTGGGAAAATGTGGCCACCCCAGCTGGAAGAGAGTTTTGAAGCCATCTAGTCCCAGTACCTTATTTTACAGTTGAGAAAAATGGGGCCTATGGAAATTAAAAGATCTACCTAAGATCTCTGTAGAAGCATTTTTCTCCCTAATACTTATCAATGTCATATCTTTTCTCAGCCCACACATTAAATTTAGACCATAGGATCAAGCAATAGAAACAAATGGCCCTTCTCATCGAGTGGGCCTAGGATGGGACTGAGTATGGGACTGAGTGGTCTCAAGAGTAGCCATTCTTCTTGGGTCTGAAGGTCACTTGATTGGCTGTGGGAATGCCTGGCTCCTCCTCCAGAAGGGTAGAGAACACCCTTATCAATAATTTGAAAACTGTTTTGTACCTTTCTGAGTGATACTGCAAAATACCAAAGACAAAAGGGAGCATGCACAGTCACAGAGGGAGGAAATCTAGGTTCTGAGACTTAGGCTACATCAAGAATTCACAGCCTTTCAAAAGTAGGGACACGTTGCTGATGCCTGCTGCTCATCTGGGTCCTAAGGAAAGCAGAATATGTAATTAAATCATTCAGCCTCATTTAGGGGCTTCATTTATGGTGACTCCTAGGAGGATTTGCCTTTCCAAATGAGGACCGTGTTGGGTAATAAATGAGGGAAGAAGTTGAGTGGGAGGTATTATATAGCTGTGTGTGTTGATGAGTTAGGTTGCGGAGAGTGGAATAGAGACTGCTGTCAGCATTTTCTTTAAGTCATTCCACAGAGATGACTGCTTGTACCAGAAAGAAATGAAAACTGCTAACAATATTTCATCTCAGTTCATCAAGGCGAGTAATAACAGAACTGAAGAAAAGGACAAACATAGTACAAATTAATTAAAACATGCTCAAAATAGAACAGATGTAGGTAAGGGTAGTCAAATCCACTCAGAACCCTCGTACAAGGTTATCTTCCACTGAAATAGAGATCTGTCTCTTCCATCCCTATTTGATTTGCCAGACACATTGCAAATTTCACTGGACTTTTCTGTCATCACTGTTGGTAGTCAGCCTGTATATCACTCATTAGGAAAGCTTCCTCTAACTCCCTAATTCCATTTTAGGTTCCCTTGTTAAATTCTTTTATAGCATCCTGTACTTTTTTTTTTTTTTACTGTAATTTGATACAAAAATTAAACTTAGCATTAATTAAACTAAAATTACATATAATAATTTAACGTCTTTATCCCTCCTAGACTTTAAATTCCTTACACACAGAGACTGTATCTTCTTTGATCACTGTTGACTGAGGCTCCTGGCATATAGCAAGCACTCAGTAAATTCCATTTCCTGAGTTAATGAACCAACCATTTGGAATGAGATCAGGTTTTCAGATTTTGTATAGGCTTCATTCTGTATAGTTTTGTAGTATGTGGGAAAATCAATAAAATGTATTATACACAAAACAGTTACAATGTGTGTATGTAGTATTGCTGTTATGAGAACTGGCTATACAGAGAGATTACTGCATCCAAATGTTGGCTCTCATACTACCTCAGAGATTTACCTTGAAAAATCTTCAAGCCTCATTTCTGTCATTTGCAAAATGACGATAATTGTGTCTACTTCAAAAGTTTCCTCTGAGGATTAAATGAAATAATACAGGATAAACATTAATCATAGTACCCAGAATATGATATGTTTTCTATAATTACTAGATTATTAATTTGAATATTTAAAATATAAAAAGAGGTAAATTCCCCAAATTTCTCAAGAAGGTGGAAAATGTAATTGACTATGTGACCAGAAATAAGAAATTAGTTCTAGTTTTTCTACTGAGTCATCATACAACCTTAGGCAAGTTATGAATATTTCTGGGCCTAAGTTTCTGCAAAACAAAAGACTTAAACTATTTTTTTGGAGTTCATGGTAAAAATCAAAGTGCTGTGAATGTCCTAAATTTATATAAAGTTTAATTTTTATGTGGTCATATTTTTCTAAGGAGAGCTATGTATTTTATTAGGTCCCTAAAAGAGATTGTCTTGCAAGTCAGGTTGCTGGGAAGCAGACTCTGAGGTGGAGATTAGGGTGAGGGAAGTATACCAGAAAGTGCTCTCAGCATTAACACCTTTTGGAGAAACAAGCAGGATAGGACAGCGAGAGAAATAAGGCCTTGGCCAAACATTCTTTGGTGGATATTTTGCTAGATTTTGTAGACTGAACACAACCAATATGACAAGTGACATGCCTTTAGCATTTTTATGATTTTGAAGAGAATATGGCAGACACTTTTGGTTTTATCTTCTTGGCATCCTTCCCCCTGTCAGCTGTTCATTCTTTCATTCCAACCATACAATTTATACGGTAGACGCCATATTCTTACAGATTCTGCCACCTTGACACTATTGATTGTTCCTGGGTTGATTATCTAACTTAAACTGTGGGTCAACTTGAGTAAATTTTAAAGTTTACCTGGGCAAGAGTTAACCTCTAGTGATAGGGACCAAAATGTGAAACTCAGGACCTGGCCTTGCTTATGACCTCTTTAGGTGAGGAACCCATGGTGGACTTCAGAACCTACCCATGCATGTTACATAATAATAATTCAATCAATAAGAAGTCATAACAGTTCTAAAAATGTATGCACCTAACAGAATTTCAAATTTCATGAAGCAAAAATTCATAGACCTGGAAGCAGAAATACAGTAATCCACAATTATAGCTGGAGAATTCAACACTCTCAGTAATTCAGAGAACAAGAAAACAGAAAATCAGTAAGGATATAGAAGACATGAACAAAAAAATTGAAACTATCAAAAAAATGGAACTAATTGACATTTATAGAACACTCTAGTTAACAAAAGAATATGCATACTGTTCAAATGCATATGGAACATTCAAGGGAGATCATGTTCTGGGCTATAAAACATATATATAATAGAGAAATTTAAAAGATTGAAATTATACAGAATATGATCTCTGACAATAATGGAATTAAGCTAGAAATCCATAATAGGAAGATATCTGGAAAATCCACACATATTTTGGAAGGTAAACAACACAACTTCTAATTAATCCATGTATTAAAGGAAATTAGACAATATTTTGAATTAAATGAAAATAATACAACACATCAAATTTCTGTGGGATGAATCTAAAGCAGTGCTATATGTGCAATTTATAGAATCAAAAACTTGTATTACAAGAGAGGAAACATCCCAAATCTATGATCTAAGCCTTCAAATTCTGGAAAAGAAATTAAACCTCAAAGCAACAGAGTGAAGGGAAAGTATAAATAAAATATAAATATAAAAAAGATAAGTGTAAATGTAAAAAAATTAAAAACAAGAAAATAGAGACAATCAGTGAAACAAAAAGCTGGTACTTTGAAAAGATCAATATAATTGATAAACCTCTACCTAGGTTGAGCAAGGGGGCAAGAAGAGAAGACAAAAAATGACTAATGTCAGAAATGAAAGAAGGAATATTATTGATTCTACAGACATTAAAAGGATAAGGGATTATTGTGAACAGCTCTGTGTTCATACATTCATTAACTTAGATGATATGGACAAATTACCTGGAAGACAAAAGATATCAAAAAGCTCATGTAAGAGTAAATAGACAACAGGAATAATCCTGTATTTATTAAATAAATTTAGTTCTTTTTAGTAAACATTTAGGAAAGAAATAATACCCAGTCTAGATAAACTCTTCTCAAAAATAGAAGAAAACTTGTCAATTCATTTTACCTTAATACCAAAACCAGAAAAAATATTAAATATGAAGCTATAAATCAATATATCTCATGAACAAGTACTAAAATCACCATCAAAATATTAGAAAATTGAGTCCAACAATATATAAAAAGGGTAATACATTATGACTAAGTGAAGTTTATCCTGGAAGTGCAAGACTGGTTCAACATTCAAAAATCAGTCAGTGTTATTCACCATATCAGCAGACTAATAAAGAAAAAAAAAACATATTTACAATAGATGCAAACTTTTTTTATAAATTTTAGTTTCCATGCATGGTTTAAAACAACAATAATAAAACATTCAGCAAATGAGGAATAGGAGACTTCATCAACCTGATAAAGGGCATGTACAAAAAAACATACAACTGACTTAATAGTGAATTACAGAACACTTTCCCACTAACTTTTGGGGAGAAAAAGCAATGATGTCCTCTCACACCACTCCTGTTTGACATCACACTGGAGGTCCTAGTTAATGTAATAAGACAAGATTAATAAGTTATTGGTACATGCAACAATGTGGATAAATCTCAAATATGCTCAGTGCAAGAAGTCAAACTCAAAGGCTACCTACTATGCGAATTATATGACCTTCTGGAAAAGACAAAGCTGTTAGGACACAAAATAGATCAGTGGTTGCCAAGGGCCAAGATTGCAGGGAGAGTTTGGCTGCAAAGGGGAGTTTTGGAAAGTGATAGAATCATTTTATATCTTGTTTATAATGGTGGTTACATGACCGGTATGTCTTTGCCATAACTCAAAGAACAGTACACTAAAAAGGGCATATTTTCTGTATGTAAATTTTACCTCAGTACACTTCATAGAGAGCAACTGTGGTTAGGGTTGGTTTTTGGTTTGGTTTGGTTTGGTTTTTTGAACAAATTGATGTTTTGTCTGTGGTTGCAATTTTTTTCAGAAGTCTGGCTGTATTTGGTCTTCTTTGAAGTTTGGTTATTCATGTATTCTACAAATTACATGAGTGACCCAGGATATTTCCAATTTAACCTTCATATTTTTACCCAAGCAAGTTCTCCTGCAGCACAGTCCTGAGTAATGCATAGAAATAGACACTTGCACAAGTAACTGTTACATAGGATGTGTGAAAAGTGCTGTAATAGAGGTAGAAAGTGTATGGGAGCATAGAGGGGAAAGTGATTAAGTCTGACTGGGGATATTAAGGATAGATAGTAATTGAATTGGCCTGAAAGCCTTTTTGCAGCTGGAGTCAGGGGAAGCATATCCCATTTTGAGGAAATAGCAGAAGCATACAATATGATTAAACAGACAGATAAATGAGAGTGTGTGGTGTCTTTGGGGATAAAAGGTGCAGTGGGGCTGATACATGGAGACCATGGGACCAGGAAACTGGTGGAAGATGAACTTGGAAAGGTAGACTTTTACCAGGCAGCAGAGAGACCTTCCTGTGGGCAAGTGTTTGAACTTTATTCTATAGGGTTCTGTAGAGAGTAAGAGAGTGGCATGCTCAAATAAGAATTTTTGAAAAATAGTTGAAATACAGTTTGAGGAATTTTCAGACAAGATTAGGAATAGGTCAGATGGGAAGCAGTTGCTTTAGATTAGATGGTTTAAAGATGACATGCCCTGAATCGATAGGGTGTGATGATGTTGATGTTGTCACTTTATAACAGTTACCACTTATTCACCACTTCCTATGAGCCAGGCATTGTGCTAAAATGTTTTAAATACCTTATCTCATTTAGTCCTGATGATAATATAAGGTAGGTATCATTATGCCAATGTATTAGCCAGTGACTTTTCACTTAGTCTGTGTGGGTGGAGCTGACCCCACTGCCTTTCCCATCTTCAACGGTGGGGACATTAAGGATGGGCATGTGTAGCAGGCTGTCTAATAAGCACATTGTTTTTTAAACCCTGGCCACAGCAAGTGGTGAGGGATAGGTACATAACTCATTATATTTATTTAGATTAGTCCTATGACTTTGGTAGGAATTATCAGTAAGACAAGATTAATTTCATCTGTTTTTGATAAAGGATGACCTAAAGCTACGTAGAGATAGTTTGTTAATAGATCTTTATACTTTAGCCCTATGTTTCCCAATGGGTTTTCTCTGAACATTAGTCCTAAGAAGTATCCTATGAAAAAGTGTTCTATTTTACACATTAACTGGGAAAACATTGCATATTATGTCCCCCTAGAACATACTAAAGGCTCCAGAAATCCTGCAGTAGAGAAATGAATTTAACTTTGTTTAATTCAGCTTTTTCAAAGGTATGCAGTGAAGGTGGCTTTTTCGCACATTCGTTGATTGCCGTCTACCACATTTTGGGAAATACAACTCTAGGCCTTTATCTCCTAACTGTAGTTACACCATCCACAATTTTAATAGCTTGATAAAAGGTATTGCTCATGTTATCTCTCGTATCTTTTGAGGCTCCATTTCTCACCCTTTCCCATAGAACACTTATAAAGTTGCAGCTCATGACCTGAAAACAAATTATAAAATGTAAAAGCCAGGGACGTGTTTTGATCAATTTGGACTTATGCAATCCCATTTAACACCATTCTGCTGCCTAAAGGAGCCCCTGGAATTCATCACTCAACAACTGTGGAGAACACAGTGTCCCATTTGGCTTATAATCGTAACTGAGACTCCCAAAGAAGAGACCTAAACAGATTACTTAAGAAAATGAAGGGTTATTAAATGATAATGTGAGGTAGAAGTAGAATTTGACATTCTTAGCAGCACAGTCACCTAAGGTCTCATTTATTAATCTGGATATGAAACAGTCTTCAGGACTTACTGAGAAAATGTCCAGCATGCTTAATCTAGTGTGGGGTGTGGTAAATACAGCAATTAAAAGACCCAACCATTGTTATCTTCATAGAGCTTCAAGTGATGTCTCTGAGAAGCCTTTCATCAACTTATAATTTACCTCAAATTCCCTTCCTTATAACATGTGATGAAGTAATACATAAAATGCAATGAAAGTGAAAAAGGAACAGCAACATCATTTCTAAAATAGAAAAGCATTTTAAAAGATAGAAATAAAAGATTGATGGGAAAGGTCATCAATGGGGTATTGGTGACTAACATAGGATCTGAAATAGTACCAGTGATAATTAAAAACATTTCTTTCTGAGGCATTTCAAATGCAGAAGAACTCTTCTCTCCTAAGGAAACTTCACACTGTTTTGCTGATGACAAACTAATGTAATAAAAATAAAGACACATTGAAATGGAATTTTTACAATTGTGATTCTTAAACACTTAGCATTGATGTGGGAAAAAATACAATACACTTTTACATACCCAGGCTATCTTATTTTTAGCACTGTTTTCAAGCAATTGAGACGTCTTAACAATCAATCTTTGTTAAAATTAGCTGAAAACATACACTCTCTGAATGAATTACATTGAACATGCTCAGGGAATCAAAGATGATTTTAGTTTTTCATTTAGAAACCCCTACAACTGGTGTTTCTCATCTTGTTTAGCAGCGTTTTGCCTCCAGAAGGGTTGGAAATTATAACAGGAAGTTCTATAATATATGCATGTCTTAGAGATGATGGTGATTTTGAAGCTGAAGCAGTATGGGGGACGGAAAAGACAATGGGCACTGTTTCAAGAGCAGATATAATCTCTGCTCTGAGAGAGCTTACAGATTTTGGGGTGGGGAACAGACATGTACATAACTGAATACAAGGAGGGGTATCATGGAGTGAGAATGAAAACCATCCACACAGCTTATTTCTACGTTAAACTGACTTTACTCTTAACTGTTGTCATCAGTGTAATACTATCATAACCTTGTAGGTGAGGAAAAAACACATTTCCTCTAGGTTCTACCCTCCTGGGTTCTCCAGCTGGTGCCCTTGTAAGTTAGACTGACAAATGACAGATTAACAAGAGAAAGATAAACACGTTTGTTAACATGTGCATTGTAGTTACAGGTGGGAGCATTCAGAGATGAGTAACTCGAAAGGGTGGTTAAATGTGGGCTTATATAGCATCTTAACAAAAGAACAGTGGATATTTAGAGAAGTGACAAGATGAAAGAAAAGGACTTTGAGTTTCCAGATGCAGAAAATTGTGAGAAGGTAAATGCATGAGACAATTAGTGGAAGATAAGAGCTAGTTAGTGAAACTACATAGATTGCTCTGGTGCCATCTCTGGGCTGATAAGAGTCTAGAGTTGTCTCTGGTGATTAACTTCTGTCTTTCCTGATAGAGAGTTGAGAGGGGACAACTTTACAAATTTATGTCCTGCTTTTAGGAAAATATGGCAGGAAGAGAGATTTTTGTTTTGTTTTGTTTTTATCTGTTTCTTCTCAATTGCCTTCAGCTCAAATTAATCCTTATGCCCAAGTGCCATATTTTGGGATGTCATATTCTGCTACTCTTCACAAGGATCCTCTTGCCTTGGAAGACAGAAGTTACAAATAACTTTATTGCACATTCCAGGAACTTCTTGAAAGACCCATCAACTCTTTAATAGAAAGCATCAAAGACAGTTTTCACCCCAAGACCTCAGAATTCCTCACTTTAGAATACCTGCTTTTGCTGTGTCTGTCCATCGTAGACCATCATATATTGATCCTTGCCCAGTTCTAACTAAACCTCTTTACTGAAGGATCTGCTTTAAAAATCTCAGTAAATATCCTAGCTTCTCTCTTTCCCCTCTGAGATGCTACTAAGACTGTCAAGGCGGTGTTCTCCCTCACCACAGTGAGCTTTGTGTTATTAACAAGTTGTTTAGGTAATATTTTGGTTATTTGGGGGAACCAGCATTTTAAAATCTTGCCAGCTCCAGGAAATTCAGTTGAAATGAGGGCTCAGCTCTAGTTTTGACTTGAGCACAGCTGTTCCCCTGTGGCTTTTGAGCCTTCTCTGACCTTGTCCTGGGGTGAGTCTCACATCGGCTCAAAGTTTGGTTTCTTTTCATTGAGCACCCTGAATGCTGACTTTAGTTTTTTCCTTTAGGGATAAGGAACCCGTTTCAGGAATATTCTTGATTATTTGATTATGTTTGGGAAAAAACCCCAAACTGGTATCTGTGGTGGAAATCTGCCTTATTACCAACAACACTATTCTTTGTCTCTGTCTGTAGTGTAAATTTTGTTCTTTCCTCTCTCCTAAGATAGATAATTATTTCCAGCTCCTTTACTGGATCAGCCCAGACTGTTGGTGCTGGTGTCCACAGGGGGACTATCAGGGCAGAACAAAAGCCTGCTGGAGCATGGAGTTGATGAAAATACGTATGGGATGATCAGCCTCATCGTTTACTTCTTTGCCCTTCCCCCTCCCTGGGAAGATTGCTTCCTTCCTGTGCTATCCTGTAGGTGGGAATGTGAAAACTTGGAACTCTTTCCCAAAAGGATGACAGCAAACTGTGAACAAGAGTTGTGGGTTGTGGTGGTGGGGAATGGTTGTGTCTTACCTCAGGCTGCCATAATGAAATACCACAGACTGGGTGACTTTTAAACAGAACTTTTTTCTCATGATTCTGAAGGCTGGGAAGTCTGAGATCAGGATGTCAGCATGGTTGGGTTCTGGGGGGAACTCTCTTCCTGGCTTGCAGATGGCTGTCTTCATGCTGTATCCTCAACATGGCAGAGATGGTGGGGGTAGGATGGGGAGGGAGAGCAATATCTCTGGTCTCTTGTTATAAAGACATAAATCTCATCCTGAGAACCACACCCTCATGACCTCAGCTAAGCCTAGTTATCTCCCAAAGGTCCCATCTCTAAATACCATCACACTGGGTGTTGAGGTTTCAACATAGGAATTTGTGGGGGGACACAATTCAGCCCATAGCAGGCGATAATCAAGAATAATGATGTTCTTCTCCTGGTTTATCCTTTATCAATTAATCCCTGCACCCTCCTCCATATCCCTAGTAACTTCCAGCACAGTGATTTCACTATTGCAGTTATTAGGCATTGGCTGCATAGCCTGAAGATTTGGTAGCCGTGAGCACTAGGATCTCTGGGGCATGTTTTGAGAGGAGGGGATGGTGGTAGCAGTAAGAGCACTTAGCTGAAAGATAAAAAAAGGAGGAAAGAACTAGTTTCAAATGCTAGGAAAGGCACAGGTAGTCTCAGCTCAGAATGAGAAGAATAAGATGGAGGACTTGTTAAAGTTTCAGGAAATCAGAACTATTGGGAAATAAGTTATTTTAGATAATAGGTTTGTCTGCTTAAATTTTTGTTTAAAATTTAAGGCATTTATTAAGGAAAGATTTCTAAAATGGATTGCACACTTTGCTGCCTTCTTAATTAAAGAAGGCTAAAAGGCTAAATGTTATTTAACCTTTTCTTGATGACTCAAGGTCATCATTGTGCACATGAGAGATTATTCTGTAAAGCAGTGATGCCCTCAAGGGCCATCAGGGTATACTGGGCTGCTCACTTCTCTTTGTAGTTTGCTGTAATATTTGAGTTTGCATCCACTGTTAATTGCTTTTAATATTGCAGGCACTACATGCGTACCTTTTCTCACTACTATCAATGTACAGTATATTTGATCAAATGGATCCTTTCCCTAATAAAAATGTGGTGCTTACAGTCTGCTGTAGTCTTGGCAACCACGAAGACAAACATTAGAATTGTACTGAAAGTGATTAGGATCTGATTGGGATAGAACAGATGAGTGCTCTAGCTCACAGCATTTGGTGACAGTGACTTTGGCTGCTCCTTTCCCCCAATACATACCAACCCTACTTATATTCCAGTAGGTAAAAAATAGATGATATTGTGCTCCTGATAGGTAAGGTGCTATTGAAAGAGGGAAAGAACAGACAAATTGTATTGTGATTGTCAGTTCATTAGTGACATCATGGCCATTCTGGAAGATGAACACTTGCCTGCCTCTTTGTGCAGGGGTTCATGCACCAGCTTGGATAAAAGCCCAGCATCCCTTTGCTTGAACAGTTAGCCTAAATTTCCATTTTAGTCAGTGATTTAAAATTTAAAAAGATAAAAATAATCATGGCAAATGTATTAATTTGGCCCTATTACTAGCACTTTCAGTAACCATTCCTCTTTAAGTCACTTCACAGTTTCCAGAGTATTTTCCTGTGTACATTCTCCCTGATTCTAACCACCACCTTCTGCAGGAGAACTGCCCACAACCTGGTGTTTGCTCAGGGCCATTAATTTCCCAGCAGACAGGCTGTATAGATTCTCTCTTAAGCTTGATGTCTCTGAGATCCTTCCTGCATGTCAATGAGGCAGTCATTGCAAATAGTTGTAGCAGTTGTCCCACTTGGAGGTAACAGATATGCTAATTAAAAAATGGCTGAGGAAAAGGGCATACACCTTGAAAGCCTCCATCAAAAATAAATAAATAAAACAAAATTACTGTGCACACTGGTTTAGAAGCCTCTGGGGAATTCTCAACAAATGAATGACTATATCACAGCAGCCTAGCTGCATTCTTCAGTATTATTTTAAATAATCTTAAACCTAGAGGTCATAAAAAGCAAGGACTATTTATTTGCAAGAAGGAAATCCACTGTCTTTGGTGTGTTTCTCAGCTCAACCTCTGAACCTACACTTCTGCAATGCAGCACATCTGTTTATCTTATGATCGCCTTCTCTTGTGTGAAGGGATTTTTCTTTTTTTTTAAATCAGTACAAGAGAGAACACAAGAGGAACTGTGGATCTTGCACTGAGGCAGCTTGCTATGTTCAGAATCTCTTATCTGAAGTAGCTACCTACACAGAAAACAGGTTTCTTGAGCTCCTGCGATGGTCCAGACAGTGTTCTGGGTGATGGGGTTTCAGCAGTGAACCAGAGATAAAAGCTGGAGGCTGGAGAGGCTCACAGGTTCTCCTGACCTGCAGTGTATGCATTAATTTTCAAAATAGCTCTTTTTTTTTTTTTTTTTTTTGGTCTCCAATTCCACACTGGTATAGGAGAGCCTGGGAGATGAAAGAGTTTAAGATTTTACTTACTTCAGTGGATACCAGGACTTGTTTCTTGTTCCCTTCTAGATTTGCACTAATAAAGCTTTAAGATGGTCCTGGGTTGCAGTGAAAGATTATAGTCAGTAGATCAGGGTATAGCCCCAGATTTGGAAGACTGCATGATTTGGGGCAAAGATTGCTGGCTTTGGGGTCTGACAGAATTTATTTGCATCTAGGCTCTTCAGCTTCCTAACTGGGTGACCAGATTACTTAAACATTCTGACTTTTGGTCTCCTGTTTTCAAAATGAATATTATAAAACTCAGTAGACTTACGAGTATTAAATGAGGTTTAGACAAATGGGTCTAGTTTAGCTAATAAATATTAGTTTTTTGATTTGTGTTTGTTACTAACTAGCTGGGTGATGTGTGTGTGTTTGTGTGTTCGTGTGTGTGTAGCAACTTTGAAATTCATTTACTATCTCTGGGAATTTAGAGGTTGACTGGATATTACTTCCAGCAGGATCAGTCTGTTACTGTGGCAGTATGGCCTATCATTTACTTACAGTCATTTGTTGTATAAGCCGGGTGATTTATGGATGCCATCTCAGAATTGATTTGTACCTTGGAAATTCATGTAAATTTGTGCTATGTCGGTTGAGTAAGTACAGTATGTACTGTTTAGTAAATTTTTTGTTGTTTTGGTAATGATAAAATGTTGTGGGAGAATCACTCTGTTGTGTGTGTTCCTTGTACCTAACGTGTATGTTATTCTCCTGGGAGGGGAGAAAAAGTAGTCAAAATAAATTTAGTCTTCTCAACCAGGATATGAAAATACACATTATGGTTTTTCATTGTTAAATTAAAATTACATGATTTAGAATGCAGAAAAGACAGGTGTAAATAACAGCATGGATTGGACTACTTAAAATTTTTTTAAGTTTACAAATAATGAATAGATATGTTGTACTTAGTTTTAAGCCAAGAGGGTACTCACTCAGTAATTTAAAACATCAGTACCCTAACAGTGTTTATTAGGAATAAAAACATATCTCTCATCCTCTTCCTTTAAAATACAATATATGAAAATTTAAGCTATTACTTTATGAGAGATAGAAGCACTTACTATAGACTGTAGAGTTATGTGCATAACTATTTTGTAGCAAACACAAAGTTCAGAAAGACAGGGAGCAAATTAGCATATCTTTCAAGGGGCAGTCTTGAATCAAGAATTCAGAGTATCATGAGGAGAGAGCACCAGAAGAAGTGGGTAACGTATTTGCCTCTCCCTTCCCTGACTGGTTATGCCTGACTGAGAAGAGCTGGGTGTGTTTACAGTAATAAGTGAGGGGTAGGGATGGAGAGCAGTGGTTCTCAACTTTGGCTTTATTAAGTGGTTAGGAAAGGGGAGGATCTTGCAGTGGTGTTTTGGAGCCAGTTCATTCCAGTTCATCAGAGCAGATTGTTAAATTTTCAGCTAGTTGAGCTAGTTATTACACAGTCATTATTAAAAATTAAATTACACTAACATAATTATATAAATAAATTGTATGAAAACAAAGGCAATAAATATTTAAGATTCATCACTTCTTAATTATTTTACATTTTTACTCTATGTTATTATTGATTGTATGGGTATGGTGAAAATAACTTTAAATAGTATGCTACTGTACCTCTCTTCCCAACTTTGAGTTCAGTGGTACACATTGGTAACTTGAAATTAGCCATGGTGGTATATACACAATGGAAATTGTCAAATGCTACAAATCAGAGATTTTTTTTTTCTTTTTCCATGAAGCTGGTTTTTAACCATTTACCAACACACCCCTGAATATGAGTGAGAGTGAATATTAGGTTGAATTTGACTAAATTTAGAAAAAAGTACTTTATTAGAAAAAGTTTCAAATATACACAAAAATAGAATAATATTAAGAATACTCGTGTACGCATTCCGCACCTTAAACAATTATCAACATTTTGTCTGCAGTATTATAAATCAAATTACAGATATCATAGTTTTTAATCTGAAAACACTTCTGCATACATTCCTAATGCTTAGGCACTTAAAAAAAGATAAAACCACAATTTTATTATACCAAATAATGTTAATAATAAGTTTATGATATTCTTTAGTATCAGTCCATATTCAAATTCCCTGGTTGTTTCAAAGATTTGAGGATTGATTGGTTTGAATCAGGAGCCAAACAAGTAAACTGGGCTTTTTAATAACTAAAAGAGACCAGAAAGCTTTGAGATCTGTCTGGCATGTCATTAAAGAGCAGGAAAGGAAGATTTGACAGAACATAGTTCAAAGTAAGGATTAGAGAAAAATAAAACTGTTTCATGTTTATACCCTACTGAGATCAGACTCTTCAATAAACTGGTTATACAAAAAAGTGCACAGTATTTTCTGTCTCTTAAAAAGCTCAGGGTTTAGGACAGTAGTGATACTTAGTTTTGGAAGGGTGTCATAGACACCTTTGAGAGATGATGAAAATTACCTGCATCTGTGTCCCCACACTTGCTCACAAAATTATGCATGCTATAAGAAGGAAAATGAAATTCCCAAAACTCATCCTGGAGCCAATGGAACCAGAGTTGAAACCTCAGATTTAGAGGGCAGGATGAAGACATGTAAATGAACCATTTACAATCCAAAGCAATAAAATTAGAACCAAACATATGTGCTATGGGAGCGCAGAGCAAAAGAGTGGCTAATTTCTCTTAGGGCAAAGGGAAATTGATGTTGGAAGTGAAGTTTGACATTTTGAGTAAGAGTTTTTCAATCAGAAATGGTTAATTAAAGCTGGCATGCTAAAGTTGAGGGTGACAAGAGATGGTGCTAAACACCTTAGCTAGCAGGTCAAGAGCCACACAGAGCTATATGAAGCATTTTGAGTTTTGATTTGTCCCAGTCACTTAAACTGGGAAGTGACATGATCAGATTTTCATACAGGAAATATAGCAACAGTGTAGGAGGTAGAATTCCAAATAGAGAGACTGGACACAATGAGGCATGGCAGCTGCTGTTACAGTGGTTGAAGTAAGAGATGACAGAGTCTGGACTATGGCACAGTCAATGAGGTTAGAGAAGAAGGAAGATTTTAAAAGGTATTTAGGAGAAAGAAGGAAGTAGTACATACATGGAAATGATAAAGGAAAAGGAGAAATCTAGGAGAGCAAAAATCCTAGTTTTAAGGTTCTGATAGAAAAGATAATACTGTTTACTGAAATAAAGGATACAGGGTGCACAGCTTGGTCAATGAGGAAGAGGGGACAGAAATAGGCCATTAGTTTGGGGCATATTGAATCTGAGGCATCTATGGAACAAACAGGCCTTCCAGAAAGGGCTAGAAAAAAAAGAGCTCCTCTAGGAGCTGGCCCAGCACTTTAGGTGCAGAATGAGCATAGCCATTTAGGGTTAAAAATAGACCACAATTAGTTTGGGGTCCCAGTGAACTGTTAGGGCTTCTCCATGGCCAAAATTTTATTGTCCAAAACTTTACCCAATAAGCACGTGGATTGAAAAAAAAAAAGGTTAACCTCATTATAGTCTCTTATTTTAACTTCAATCCCATCTCACCTCCAAACTGCAGGTTTTTTCCAAATTAAAGTCTGATCATATCCCTTTCCTACTTAAAACCTTTACATAGCTCCCCCATTGCCCTAGGGCAAAGCTCAAACTCCTCCTTACCTTCTCCTACTTAGGATAATGATGATTGTTTTTCAATGTGGATATTAATTCTTCCAGGGAATCTTCCTAACCCCTCAGGGCCAAGTCTCAGTGAAGTAGAAACTATTGTAATCAACTTTCTACTTAATCTACATTTCCTTCTATTAAGCAGCTTGTCAAGAACTGGCTTCATTGAGTGATTTAGAAGGTGGTGCTGTGGAATGAAATTGAAGGCTTACCCTGTGCCAGGTAGTTTGAAAGGGGTTGAAACTACAGTGGTGAGGCAATTGACGTATGAACTCCAAATTGCTTTCTCTCAATTATGTATTGTGTCCTCAAGAGATTAAAATGCTAAACTTGGTTTTTGGACATAGGATATGCTCCTTATCTTTTCTCCCAGAATGATAATAAAATTCTTTGTGACTGTAAAATTGGACCCTTTGTTGGTCAGTTTTTGCCCTCTGCTCACTCCCAGAAGGACTGTTCTTTAACCTGTCCTCAATTTGATTTCTTATCCAAGAATGAGAAATGGGACTCTAAATTAAGAGTGAAGATGGTGAGAAAGAAGGCATAGAAGCTGGGTGAGAGAAAAACAAACACACAATGTGTAATTTTTACCTTGGAAAGGCAGCCGATGAAATGAGCGAAAGAACAGGCTATTTGAGTCATATTAAATTCTGTGCTGTGCCGTGTAAACACATCATGAGAAAAGTGTTAATCTAATGTTGGGCACACTATGAAAATCTGTTGGTCCAAAACTATTTTCCATTTTCGAGGGACTAGAGCTTTGCATTTCTTGGAAGCATTGATCTGTGTAAGTGCAGGTCGATCAAGGCTTTTGTGTTTGCATTTAAATGTTAATCAATCACATTTTATTAAAAATTTAAGGCAAGATTGAGAATGGAAAAGTGTATGGGTCTGTCCTTATGACAAAGAAGTCAAGTTGAGTTCCATTCATAAATGACTTGAGAATTTCATAATGTATGGAATATTAGGGACCCATCTGGACAACAGATACCGGTGGTGGTAATGATCAACTGGGTTTGGGGGTAGGACTAATGAACATTTATTGACAATCTCTACTTTGTAAGATGAGAAAGTGCCTTCCATGATGTCTGGACAAATCAACAGTGCATCTAAGCATTCCATTAATCATTCCACAAACAGTTATAGTAATAATTATTATCATTTAAAATATTTTGAATAATGCCATATATATATATATATATATATATATATATATAAATCATTGTGGTAACACATTCATAACAAAATTTACCATTATAACAATTTTTAAGGGTACAGTTCAAGTACATTTATATTGTTCTGCAACCATCACCACCCTCCACCTCTAGAACTTTTGTATCTTTCCAGACTGAAACTCTATACCTGTTATACAATAACTCTTCATTGCCCACCCACCCAAACCCCTGGCAACCACCAATTTTCTTCCTTCTCTATGAATTTGACCACTTAGGTATCGCATATATGTGCAATCATACAATATTTGTTATTTTGTGACTAGTTTATTTCACTTACCATAATGTCCTCAAGGTTCATCTGTGTTGTAGTATGTGTCAAAATTATCTTCCTTTTGAGGATGAATAATATTCCATTGTATGTATGTACCACATACCTAAATTGTGTTTATTTATCAATAGACACTTTGGTTGTTTCCATCTTTTGGCTATTGTGAATAATGCTGTTATGAACATGGGTGTACAAGTAAATGTTCAAATCCTTGCTTTCAGTTCTTTTGGGTATATACCCAGAAGTAGAATTGCTGGATCACATGGTAATTCTATGTTTATTTATTTGAGAAACTATCATACTGTTTTCCACAGTGGCAGCACCATTTTATATTCCAACCAGTAATGCACAAGTGTTCCAAAAAATTTTTTTAACTTAAAGTTAATAGGAAAAACACTGGAAAACGTTGGAAAGGAAAGTTGGATTTTGAAAAGTCAAGTGAAGAAAGTTAACCTGTTTTACTCTCCTTTTTTAATTCTCTAAACCAGAAGGGTTTCCCAACTGATGAGTCTCAAATAAGTTTCAGATGTATTCTGATGCTTATCCCCTAATCTCTGGGGTAGAGGGGAGAGAGAGAGACTTTGGAGGATGGGGTCCTGGGGCATCAGGCAGGCCTGGGACTAACAGCTTGCAGCTTGGAGCAGTTTCCCCATTTACTTCAATGTGCCTTACAAATGTTGTTTTCTTTGTAGGCTAGTATATGAAAAAGGTTAGGATGTACTGCTCTAAACGATAGGAGTAGAGCCAGGATTAAAATCAGGAAGGGATGTAAAAGCATAAAATATTTATTGAATAAATATAAAAAAGTGTTTTTTGAACAACTGCTCTATCCAGTGCCTAGGTCAGAATGTGGGGATACTGTGGGGTAAATAAGATAGAAACATTATGCTTTCAAAGAGCTCAGTCTCTTGAAGTATAAGTGAAAAAAAAAACAATGACAATATAGTTGTAATGTACTGAAGGATGAGAAAACTACAAGGCCTTACATATATCCCCCAACCACCAGCTTCCACCCATTCAGATCTTGAGATTTGATGAAAGATCCCTATGAACTTTTCTCACTTCCCCTGCCATGGGAAGCCAAATATAATGCCCACTTCCCACTTTGAGGGATGTGGATGTTCAAGGTAACTTGGCCATGTCAGAAGACAAATGGCCTATATGGATTGAATGTAGACATTTTTAAAAATCTTAGTAGTGTTTGATGGATAAAGTGTCAGGACTTAAGAAAATTATTTGCATTATAACAGAGGAATAATTACGAAAATGCACTGGAGCCTTCCCTGAGGACTTCTCTCTATCTGGGCTCCAAGCTGAGTTGGGCTCTGATTCTCTCTGCTTTCAGAACCCTAGGTTTATTTCTTATGAAAGCCACAACCACGTAATCCTGTGGTTGTTTGATTATTTACCCAATTCTCTTATTTATCTCTAAGTGTCATGGTGGATGAGATCCTACCCAGAAATGTTTGTTGGATAGATAAGTAAGTGGGTAGAAAGACAGCTACAAAATAATTGGGACCATTTACATGAAGTAGTCAAGATACCCACAGTAACTTAAGAGAAATTTCTCTTGGAAATCAGACACTAAATATTCACTGTTGGGAATTCTGACCACTATAAAATGGTGGCATGGTACTACCATAGTTCTTCCACTGCAGCACAGTAATTTCCAAATTGTCCTGTTAGATTTCTTTCCTAAAGTCTTCCCCTCCCCACCCTCCAAAAAATCAATATACGACTGAATGTCTACATATGTTACAATTGTCTGAGTTCATGATGTTATTGGGTTTTTTTGTTAAATGGGTATAATCTAGCAAATGAGACATAAAAATTTTGCTACACTTTATCTGGAGTAATTTTAAGAGACTCTTCTCATAATTAGCACAATTATCTCCATTTTTCACCCAACTTGATTGCTTATATACTTTTGATTTGAGGTAGAAGGATGGTAGAAAGGTCTCATTTTAGCTTTCCCATTTTTAACCAGAAGTAAGATTACTTCTAAAAAGTTGATAAAGAGTATCCCAAAGAATCGAGGAAGTGTGGGATGAGGACTATGCTAAATAGTGCTTTGGTGGTAAACATTTTGATCTGAAATGTAAAAGCATACACATCCTGATAGGAAGAGGATACATAATATCTCTTTAACTCAGAGCATCAGTATTCCTATTCCAGCCTGGCTGAAATTCTGGGAAGTGCTGAAAATCTCCAAAGCAAAGTGCCAGATGTCATTTCTGGATCCTGGATACATGGGCTTGGTTGCTAAGAAGATGATGCCTTCTCCCTTCGCCACACTCGTCTGACGCCTGAGCAACAGGGAGTTGATGTAAGCAGAGCAGGGATCTAACAATGTCAACTGTGCTGACATCATCCTAGCTGTGTGGGGCTGATGGGAATTCAGAATATCAAACATCATGCCAAGGGCAGCAACCAGGTGTGACTCATTTCCCTGGAGAAGCGGGAGAGAAGGGCAGGATTATCTCACACTGACACACACACAGCCTTTCAAACCAAGCTATTTGACTGGCTTATTTAAAAGCAGCAAGACCTCGTTCTGTCTCCATTTTTTCTACCGGAACACTTTGTATTCCACTCTTGTGTGTCTCAGTATAGAATTGAGTGTTTTGACATCATAATATATTAAAATACACATTTCTTAGGATCATTAATTTCCATTTTACATAAGCCCATCTATGAGAACGAAGTTAAACAAAGAATTTTGCTTTTCTCTATTTTTCCCTTCTGATATCACCTAGTGAACTGTTGAGATATCACTGAATTGAAAAGGAGCTGAACGAAAGAGCATGCTCTAGAGCTGACGACATTGCTTTGGGATTGCTAAATGAGTACAGCCCTTCAGTATCCTAGCAGAGTATACTGCTTAGTGCAGGAGGAAGGGAGGCATAGTAAATGTTTCCTGAATGAACAGTATGGGAATCCTGTAAGTTCTTGTGTGTGGGTGTCAACATGCAGGCTCTCACCTACTTTCTGGAGTTGATTATTTATAAGTTGCCCTTAAGGGATAATGGGCAGTGAAACTGGGTCCAATAATCATTTTGTTGTTAATGAAGGTACTGATTTCACAAAGCTCCTACCCATTTGGAACATTTCATTAGAATGATTGGGCTAGGGCAATTAAGTTAGAAAGGGATGTACATCAAAGCAGTCAAAAAGCCTTCTGCTTCTAAAGATTTAGTGCTTTTTAGTAATAGAAGAGATACAGTAGGACGACTTAGGGTCATATGCTCTCCAAAATTATCCTAAAGTGTCTTATCATTCTGTGGAATACTAATTTACCTATGTCTTATGTCAGCCATAACACAAGAAACCCAAGAACAATAATTGTTGTTACCTTGAACTCAGTGTTAAAAAAAAGAAAGTACCATTTATTCTTTTATTTACTATGAATGTTTAGAAAAACAGTATTTGCATGCCAAATTGTGAAACATATTGGAATCAATGTATATTAGCTGTGATCGGTATAGATTGAACAGGACAGAAACAGAATGATATGTTTCAGATCAGTCTATAGTATAGTACTTGTACAACGCAGATGATGTTGGAGGCAGTGGCAGGGGAGAATATGAAAAGGGAAGGGGTGGCTTCTTTAGGATGGTATCTAGTACGACATAAAGAACTCCAGGTTGTTGTTATGAGGTAATAAGTGAGTTGATAAGAGACATGAAAAGATGTTAGTTTGTTCCTAAAAGGCATCTTAAATGTCTGAAGCAGATTGTTGAGAAACAGGGAATTTTATATTTCATTTCCTCTCCTTTGAAAGTTACTTGGTAAGGGATTTTTCTGTCTCTTTGTCTCCAGTCATAATTCCTAATGCAGGGAGGCTGAGATTCACACAGTGGTTACTTGTAATGTTTGATGGTGATGCTGAAGATGCTGATGATGAATTTGTGCATCCAAGTGATTCTCCAACTGGCTCTTTGGATCCTCTAGAATATCCTGGGGGAACATCTCTACATGCTTGAAGAGTTGCCATCCTAATAGTCCCAGGATCTTGGCTGTTATAAAAATCCTCTCATATTTTCTCCTTCAATTTCCTGAGAGACCTACCTGATAGTTGTGTGAGTCCCCTTTGGGGATGTCATGATGCACTGCTACAGGGTCCTTTGGGAAGGAAGTAGAAAAGGTAAAAAGATGCGAAGTCATTATTCTTGAGACAGACTATTCAGATGAGAGTATGTGGTTAATACTATTTTATAAACCATGTGGGCTAAGCACATCTTCTCCCTGTGTACCCCACAGAGAGAAAATAGTATTCCTTATCACGAACACTGTAGCATGTCTCCCCTTGGGCATCACCCTTAATAATCAGCCTGAGATGGAACAGTTAGAAGCCATAAGGGAGAAATTTTCATAACTGCTCAGAAAATTCCTCCTCTTAGATTTTCTTTAGGGACTGTGTGATTGGTGGTCATGCCTACATTTCTTTCAAATTCTTTCTTCACATCTAGTAAAGAAAACTCATGTACAGTTCTGCTGCCATAGGATGCTGAATTAGATCGGATATAAATGAAGAATGCAGAGTTCTTGAAAACTTCCTGATCTTGAAATGCAGAATAGAGATCAAAACAGTTTTAAGCATTGTTCTCTGTTCCTTTGCTGACCACACAGGGTTATAAAACAATTATTAGCCCCCTTCTAGTTTCTTTATGATAGCATTGTGTAATCAAGGATTATTATTAGAATTAAGCTTATTTATTTGTCTTGGAAAACTCTACTAGCTATGAGATTTAGGGGGTGTTTGTTAAGATAAGTGGGAAGTGAATTTGCTATGTGCAAACTAGAGCTGCTGTCACAGAGCTCAAAATACAGAGCTTTAAACAAGATAAAGTTTATTTCTCTCTCATGTAATAGTCCAGAGTGATAAGGTGGCTCTTCAAATCTCAACCCCAGGCTTTATCATTGGGCCCAAGAGAGTGGTACCATTTCTCTCCATCTCCCAGGCAGCCAGCGGAAAGGAGGAAGGGTCAGGGGAATGCATGTCTGATTGTTTTAAAAGCAAGACCTGAAAGGTACATGCATGTTCTTGAGAGAGGCTAAGGAAGCCTAAGCTTTAGCCAGAGAATGATAACAGGGATAGGCAATAGACTTGGAAGCTGAGTAATGAGGAGAAGGGGTACTTTGAGAACATTAATTTGAGAAGCTGATGGTAGAAATGTGTAGTGTGGAAGAGAGAAGCCTTGGGGACATTGATCTGCACCATATTAAGTCTTCAGTCAAGAATACTGGGAGTTCTGTTTGGGAGGTTTCCAAAAAGCAAAAAGCTAGAAGCCAGTAATATTCAAAACTCTAAGAACAAGATGAAGAACTACCAGATTGGGCCAAAAAAGACTTGGAGGCCACAGATACTTTCTGCTGTATGAGCAGCTATAAAGGGGAAAGGGCATGCCAGTCCATTTAGGAGAACTTGTGGTTGGCTTTTATAGAAACTACTTGTTAGAGGAGATGATTACTTCCCATTAGCAACATGTTGATTGGAGACCCAGAAACTTCAGTGGTTAGAGATTTTGGAATAATATCTGCATATAAGATAATTGGTGAAGAAGCTGGTACTAGAAAGGGGTTGGCAATTATATAACCCTCTAGAAAAGACCAAATTAGGTGGAGGCATATTGTTAGTGAATGTGACTTAGGGGTCCCACTGTTGCACAGAAGACTGTCATATAGTCTGTATAACTTAAAGAGAGGTAGGATTTGCCACAATGGTTTTGTTAAAAAACATGCCATGGTGCAAAATTATAGGAATTTCACTAACCCTAGAAAGGTCAGATGCCCATGGCTACAGATATGAGGCATGGTCTGCAGAGTTGATGGGGGTGGGGGTGGTTGTCAGGGCAGGGTATAATATGGAAGAGAATCTAAGGGTGATATACACAGAACCCACAGTTAATCCATAAGATTCTCCTGGTTCAAGTTCTCTATGAATCAGTGTTCCTCAAAAGGTAAAGAAAGATCTGAGGATGCCTTAATGAATTCAAATTACTCTGAGAATCTGTGAAAATTCTTGTTCTATTTAGATCTCACAAGGCCCTCTGGAGTCATCTTCGACTGGCAGAAGTCATGGGGTCTCTAGAACTTGTGAGAAGTGAGTTCTGACATTTATGTAAAAGTAGATGCCTTGAGCCTGGCCTGTTTCTAATCTGAACCAGGTATGTTTTTTGGTCCATGGCCTTAGCCAAAACTGCCTCGGGCAGTCTATACCCTCTGCAAAAGGTGCAGAGAAGTGGTTCCCCATCCAGGTAGAAATTATTTAACATATGCCCACAAGCTTTATTGATAAGACAATAGCAGACTGAACCCACAACAACTAGAAGATTCATAATTGTTTCCTCAAATATTGATAGTGTAGTTTGTACTTTCTGTAGCAACAGAGTCCTATCAAAATGGTATGCAGGTGACTATTCCTGCATGTTATTAAGGTAGTATTACAGTATTTGGCCAAGAGATCCAGAGTATCTATTCACATCCAGATCTTCACTGACCAATTCTTGCCTCGGAAGACTCCAAGAAATAGTTGTACAGAGGAGATAAATCACGGAAAAGTAACATCTGGAGCTTTGTATCCAAACTCCAATGCAGAACTCTGGTGCGTTTAGCTGGACTCTGTGCGGAAGTCCATTGCTTAAGCAGTGTATATATTGAATGGCCTAAAACCAGCGGCTGAAAGGCCCACTTGCTTCATTTTCGCCTCCCAGCTAAAACCTGGGGTTGGATATTACAGTTCAGGACTCATATACCCTTGAGAAGCAGAAGGGAAAGCAAGGTTGAGAGACCTAAGAAAGGTGGATAAGAGTAGGACTTTTGAGACCATATTTTAAATCCCCAAATTCCTGAGACTTAGTGTCCAAAAAGGAACCCAAAGATGATTCCTAATTGCTTTTGAAATTTCAGCACTTGGAACTGAGGCCCAATGTGTGTCCTTTTATTTGACCAATTTAGATCAGCCCATCTCCTATTTGAGGGTGTGGAAGAAAGACAGCACTAGAGGATATAGGCAGGGAGGAATATCAATGTGTCCAAGAAGCTCCTTGAAGAGGTCAATAGTTACCTCATTCTCACCAGAAATTTTATATTGTTCTTGACACAATGCAGATTTAAGAAGTAGGCCATATTTGTTGGATATTCCCAATTGAGAACTCTGCTATTAAAGCATTTATGCGTCTGGCTTTACCTGGGCTCCTTACAGCATAGATTCAGTGGATGAGTATTGAGAAGGGGTGAATGAAAAATATTCAGGACCCCACCAACAGACACAGTGTGTGGCTCAAATCCTCATAGCAGTTTCAATGGCATAATGTAGAATAGGACCCAGGGCTTCCACCATTAGGGTCAGTGCCCCGACTAGATCAAGCTTTTCTCCTTCCTTTGAAGAAATGCTGCCTGTGGTGAGTTCTGCGCATCTGCTTTAAATAGCTCATTATTTTCTCACAGGGCTCTTTTACTAATGTTAAGTTATTTAGATATTATTTCCCTGATAAATATTTTAATCTTTTCTTTCGTATTTTACAACATTAATTTTGTTTTAAATCCCATATCTCCTGAAGCTCACTGTTTTCTTGCCTGGGGATATAGTTTTCCATTTGGTGCTTCCATTTTGATTGAAGGATTGAACAATAAAGGCTCATCTTTGTACAAAGGACAATTTATTATTTATGCGAGTCAGAAATGTGTAGCATTTCTGTGTGTGGGAAATGAAGGGAGTGAATATCTAACCCATCTGATTGATAGTTATATTAAAGGTTGTAGTCAGTTAAATAAGTCCCTTTGGATTGATATAAGAACCTTATGTTTTTCTTGAAGTATTATTTCAGTAAATATTTGGTATTTATAATTTATTTGTCCTGCTGTATTTTCCAACTGCTGTTCACCAAAGGATCACAATTTGAATATTAATTAATATTAATTAAATGTTAATTGTTGAAAATGTGTTATAAAAATAATATTTAATAAAAATGTATTTTTGAAAATTGTGTGCTTCCTAGATCTAAATATTGACATTTAAGGTCCTAGGTTATTGCATGGATCTTTCTCTGGTGGCTCTGAAAAAATCCCTCCAGGCAATATTATTTAACATAATTGGTTTCTTAGCATACTGAGAGATAAGGAACAATGTAGTCTAGTGTTTCAGTTTGGAACTGAAATGTCACACAGACCAAGGCCAAGCTGTGATTTCCTCTACAACAGGGGTTGGTATATTTTTCTTTTTTTTTAGCTCTTTTTTTCTTTTCCCTTTTCAGTTTTATTAGGTAGAATTATTATAGTTCAACTGCATATACACATTATATTGCATGTAAATACATGTATACATTATACTGTACTTTTTTTAGTTTTAATACATGTGCGAATTATTTTTTTTGAGAACAGATTAGATCTTTAGCTTTTTAAACTTACGTAGTTATCAAAGGAATAAAGCCACAAAATTTTGATTGAAAAAGACTGGTATATTTTTCTAGGGTGAAGCATTTTTTTTATTGTTTTCTTTCCTTTTGAATCTCAACCCATCATTAGTATTTAGAAGAGACTTTCTAAAAGAAAATAAAATTCTCCTCCAAAAACATACTGTGAAGATTGATAATAATAATTCTTTTTTTTAATGTCATCAGGTGGCTTTTAACTTTTTTCCATTTGGTTAGAAGTGTTTTAGAGATTGAAAAGCATAAGTTTGAGTAATATCCTGAAGTAGTGACACTAATTCGCTATGTGAATCGGTGACAGTAACTCAACTATTTCTAGTACCTTCTACTCAATAGTACCTAAATACTAAAAGTAACCCTTTTTATTCCCTATCAATATTTATACCCTTTTAGCATTCCTGAGTCCTCAAACTTACATTGATATAGTAATAAATTGCCTTTACAACATTAAAACTACTTTGTAACATACTTTTTTGGGGCAGAGAATAAAATGGGCTATTAGAAGTATCTTTAAAAAGATTATGTGATGGGGTGGCTTTCACACTGCCCAGTCCCATCAAACTACAGGTGATGAGGACTTCCCCATGCATATTACTACCAGTTAGCTTTTGGGTATCAGGATATACACCATCTCTTTCAGGGGCTTACAAGTATCCTGGAGATGTCCATACCAGAGTTCAAATGAAATTCAGTCCAGTCTCAGGTTATGGTTAGATGTGAGCACAGTT
Organism: Camelus ferus; assembly: GCF_009834535.1. Taxonomy (NCBI): domain Eukaryota; kingdom Metazoa; phylum Chordata; class Mammalia; order Artiodactyla; family Camelidae; genus Camelus; species Camelus ferus. Next base: position 52,393,245 of record NC_045696.1, read on the forward strand.
CAGGATGTCATGCAGGATCTCACTTGACAGCACTGAGAATACCCAGCTTGGACCTCAGCACTTGTGTTGCGCTCAGTTGAATGGCCAAAGATCTGCAGATTGGGTTTGGCCTCCCAAGTGGATCCCCTTTGAGGGTTATCCCAGGTCTTTCCCCTTAGCTTTAGGTTCTACCCATCTCATTCATGGTCATGCTTCACCCCATTCTTTCTCCCTCCTGCCACTCTGTATACCCTTCATTCAGAGATCCTTGGTCAGGAGTCTTCTGGGTCTTTCTATTGTCTGTCCTGTCTGTTGTTATATATAAATCTATATCTCGCTTGTTTTTCAAGAGCTTTTCTGCAAGATCTTTTCTGCTCTTAACAAATCTTACCTTTTGCAGTTTGATTCATATGAATCAAAGCTGTTGCCGGGACTATTGTTTTTGAAGAAGGCTTTAAGAGACCATTTGGAAATCAAAAACATAGAAGGGAATAGTGACTAGTGAACTTTTTGTACTCCTACTGTAAATATCCTAGTTCCCCTTGAGGCTGATCAGGAGAAACTCATGTTTAAGGGAAAGAAAATCACAAAGATTTCAGGTTTCTATTTACTATATTCACTATATTTTAGAGGTAAAAATTCTTAGTACCTCTAAAGCAGAAAGGTACTAAGCAGTAGGCAGTATTAATGAAAATAAACGCTGGTGAGATTATTAAATTAAAAAGCTAAAAAGAAAAAATTTTCAAACCTCCAGACAGTAGGGTTAAACAGAAGACTCCCAAGTACCTCCATTAAATAAATAAATAAACCTAATTACCCTCCCCCCCAAAAAAGGAAAATGAGACTAGTATGAAACTTTTCATCTCCAACATTGGAAGCTAGAAGACAATGAAACAATATCTCCAGCATGTTAAAAGAAAAAGAATGTGATCCAAATAAAATAATAAAATACTTAAGAAAATTTAGAAAACTGTCATGTGATCTTGGGCTTGCAGGAACTTAAGCAAGCAAACTCAGAAACCGTATTAGTCTACATGAAAGTAAAAGTGTTTGGGTGTTAATAGACTCCATAAACAAAATTAAAAGGAAAAAAACAAGGGATTGACTGGAAAAAGTTATTTGCAACCCAATTAGAGACAAAAAACTAGTACAATTTGACTCTACATATCAATAAGAAAAAAAGATGTAACAGAGAGAAAAATGGACAAGATACAATTATGAGAAGAAAAAAGTCTAAGTGGTCTGTAAATATTTATAAAAATACTTTTCCATATTAACAAGAAAATAAAAATTAAGATAACAAGAAGTTATTTTCTACCCATGGGATTAGCAAAAACTACAGAGTTAGAAGATCTAGTGCTGGCCAGGTTACAAAATAGATTGTTTTGGCACCTGGCAATGTGAAGTTCTATAACCTTGCCGTGAATAATCACCTAGAAAATTTTATTTAAATTTAAAATGACTACTCAGTGGAGATTCATCTTAGATGTAGGCCCTTTGTACAAGAATGTGTTATTTTGGTGCTATTTATAGTGACAAAAGTTTCTAGAGAAGAATTGATTAACAGTAGAAGGATGGTAGAATAAAATAATGTATAGTTTTGGACCATTATGTAACCTTTACCAGGGATGAGTTAACTCTTCTATCTATTGACCTGATAGAATGTCTATAATATACTATTAAGGAACAGTATTAATTTGAAAGATAATATGTAGTGTTTGAGATCCCATTTTTATAAAACCAGAAAAAATGGCAGCCACCACAAAACACTTTGTATATGTGTATTTTTGTTTTCAAATATATATCTGGGTGTGGGGCAAGATATGGAAAAAAAAATAAACTGGTTTGCTTAGGAAGGTGGAGATAGAGGAAGGGTAAGAGAAGAGAGATCTTTTTTTTATAGCTTTTTTTTTTAACTACTTCTTGTATTTATTTTGTATGTATTTATAAATTAAAACAAAATTAATACATTTTAAAAATATTTATTATGTTTACTGGTTGTTTGCATTTAGAATATTGAGAAAGGATCTATTATTTTGACTTTCCAATCTATGAGCCAGTCTATGAAAGGTTTTGTTGAGTGCTTGAGATGTGAAAAAAAATTATAACATCTATTTTTTTCCATTCTTACAATACAGTTTATCTTATTGACAATAAAAAGCTATTGTAATCAATCTACAACTGTTAGAGTATAAACTCCTTGAGGGCAAGGTCCTACAGATTTTCCTGTCTTCCTTAGGATTTTGAACTGCATTTGTTGAAAATAGGCCAAATGAAAATATCTCCCAAATTATATATTTTTTTTTGTAATTTACCATGTTCCTTCCAGACTTCAACAAGAGAATAAAATGGATTTTGTTGTATTTTAAAAACCATCAACTGCACTCTGGGTTCAAATATCACTGTTTGATGCAACCAACTTGAATCGAAGGATGCTTCAAATCCCACTATGCTGGAGATAAATACACTCAAAGATTTGAGAGTGTCTCTTGAGAGAGTTCAGAATGAGGCAGACTCTTGGCTCTACTTCACAATTTTAACTATCAAAGGAAGTAAAGTAAGACCATTTTGTAACCAAGTGAGAATTGCTGGGCCCAATCTATAAGTTTATTTTAGCCACCAATTTTAAATAAACTTAATTAATACCTTAAATGATTTCTATGAAATATTATATATATTGTCAAGTTTTAAAAGAAGCATTGTATCTCATACAGCATAGTGATTCAGAGTGTGGGCTATGTATCGAGGCTACCTGGATGAAAAATCATCTTTGCCACCTACCATCTCTGAATCTTTGAGCAAGTTACTTAGTTACTGTGTGCCTCAGTGGCCTCTTCTATAAAACGGGGATAATGAGAGGATCTGTATCCTAGGGTGTTGGGACGATCGTAGAAGAATTTCTGGCACATAGAAACGCTAAACAAATGAAGGTCACCAATACTTATCATATGCTTGATAATTAGGATTAGTACAAACATACCTAGAGATTATGACTCACAAATCAGAGACATGCAGAGACCTGGATACTGAAAGCAATATTTCATAAATGGCCTCTAGCATAGAAAAACCTTGCATGCACAACTCAGGAATTCAAATTTTTGAAGTTTTTTTCTTTTTGTATTATTTCCCATTTTTCTCTTCTTCTCAAACCCAATGGAAGTTCCTTGGATTTTCATATTCTTATGTTTACAGCTACCATGAAGACTTATATATTAACTATGTATGGCTTTATAACAATTTATCATGAAATTTAGAATCTTAAAAATATATTTTTTTTCACGCAGTTTCTGTGGATCAGGAAATCTGGAGGAGCTTAGTTGGGTGATTCTGTCTTAGGATGTCTTAGGAGAGTGTAATCAAGATGTTTGCTGGGGCTGTAGTCATCTAAAGATTTGACTGGGTTTGGGGAAACACTGCCAAGATGGCTTACTTGCGTAGTAAACAAGTTGGGGCTGGCTCTTGGCAAGAGGCTTCAATTCCCCACCATGCCTGAGTGTTCTTATGACACAATTACTCACTTCCCCAAAAGCAAGTGATGGAAGAGAGCACAAAGTGAAAGCCACAATATGTTTTCTGAATACTTAATTTTTCAGAGCAGTTTTAGTTTGACAGCAGAATTGAGAGGAAAATACAGAGATTTCCCCATATACTCCCTCCCCTCACACATGCCTAGCCTCACCCATTATCAACACATGTCCTCACCAGAGTGGTGCATTTGTTACAACTGATGAAACCACACTGACACATCATAATCACCCAAAGTCCATAGTTCACATTATGGTCACTCTTGGTGTTCACAAGATCTCCTGTGATTTCACCTTGGAAGTTACATTCTGTCATTTCTGCAGTATCTTATTGGTATTTTATGTGGGAGGGAATTACACAAGGACATGAATACCAGGAGGCAAGAATCCTTAGGGACCATCTTGGATGTTGACTCCCACAACATTTTACCTGTTTCATGTATTTCATTTATTCAGTTAGTATGTTTGTGCAGTATCTGTTATAGCCGAGGCACTACTAGGCCAGGTGCTGTATTGGGGTATAAGGATGGGTAAGTTGTGAGTTGTGCTCTTAAAAGTGCTCTTAATAGTTAGCAGGGGGAATGAAATCCTTACTTGCACAGTTGGAGTACAAGGAAGTATGGAATCAGTATCAAGGAAGTGATATCAGTAAGCTCCTTAGGTGTTCAGAGGAAGAGGAGTAATTTCTGGTTGGAGATCCAGATGAAATGGAATGTAACCTGAGTCTCCAAGGATGAGACAGAATCACTGTGAGTGGAGACAAGGGAAAGTGCATCTCATGCAGAGTGAACAATGTGAACAGGATCAGAGAGTTGAGAAAGCAAGCTGAATTTAGAGGCAAACAACCAGGCTACTTTGGAATAAAAGTTTATGTAGGGAGGTAAAAGGAGAGAAAAGGAGATAGAGGCCACTTTACCCAAGTCCTTAGAAGCTATGTTTAAACTTTTAAAAATCATTCAGCAAACAATAGGAGTGTATGGAGTTTTGTTGTTGTTGTTGTTGTTTAAGCTGATAAGTAATGTGATAAAAAGGGTCTTTTAGGTCTCAAGGAGGAGTCAGGGAGGGAGAGATCAGAGACAGAGGAGCCAGCTAGAAAGAACTTACAATATTCCTAAGAAGAGCAGGTAATACAAAAGATGCCGTAGGAGAATTAAAAAGTAACAGAGAGGAGTAATCTTGAAGGGGGAATTTACAGAATTTAGCAACTAGTTGAATACTTTACTTGAGGAATCTGTTCAAATAACTTGAGATTTGCTGTTTGCTTTAGAGGAAGAGTTGGTTTAAAGAGGAGGATGATGAGTTTGTAATAGTATGGTGAGTTACAGAGGACTGGAAGACTCCTTATATGCTCTCTATCCTTTTTCCCACAATAAGGCTGAGTTTTTCTGGATAGTTGTTCTCTAAGATGGAGTAAATCCTCAAAGTTTGGGGAGCTTGGGAATCCTAGCAGTGAGGTCAGGAAAGAGTACAATGGGGGTAGAAACTCAAGAAATTGAGTTGAATTAATTGGATCAACATTCTATTGAGCTCAATTGGTAACCATGATGGTGTGCAAGAGATGGAAAGGTAAGAAGATTATGGACTTAGAATAATATAGTTGAGGTCACAGGTTTGGGATCTTAATACGGACTTGGTTTCAAATTCAGCTCTCCATATGTAACTGAACTTTGGTTAAGCTGTTTAATTTTCAGGAACCTCAGTTTTCTAATTTTTAGTAGAATTTGTAATAGAGTCTTAAGTTTCAATGGAATATTTGACATGTCATACTCTTTGCAGGGATGCTGGCAGGTAGTAAACCCTTTGTAATAAACAGTAGATTTATTGAGATGGTAAGCTTTATGCTACTACAATAGGACATTAATATTTTTAGACCAGGTCAGCAGAATTTCTGATCTCTTGAAATTTGACTAGTCCCTTACTGCACATAGTTGAGGGAAATGAGTGTGTTTATATTATTAGAAAGCATGGGGAATATGCCAGTGTGAATGTGCCAGTGTACCAATACCCTAATATTCATCCTTATTCCCTATGAACTTGTCTTGGTCAGTGGTTTTAAGTATAGACTTCCCTTTACTCCAAATTAACAAATGATGGTTGGTATCCACTTGTAGGATCCATCCTGGTGGGAAGGTATTAAGATAAATTGTGTGCCTATAAAATTATATATAAAATCACAAATATGATTTCTTAATAATTTATCTTTTCTTTCAATTAAAATAAAATTAATGGAAAGAAAATTAGTATCCTTTGGGATGATTAATTAAATACAAGAATAAGTTTGTCAAGAACCTTTGAGCTGCAAGTGACAACAAATCCAATTCAATCAAATTAGTAAGAAGGGAACTTACTGGTTCAACTAACTGGGAATTCCGAAGGGAAATGGCTTCTGGAAAGGGTGGATCTAAGGGCTCAACCAGTGGCTCCAGGGTTCTCTCTTTTGGTACTTGGTGCTGCTTATCTCTGGATTAGGTCTTTTCTCAGGCAGTCTCTTTCTTTTAATGGCAGTATGATTGCCAGCAGTGTTAGGCCTTTAATCTTATGTTTTCAGAAACTCAGCAGAGAGAGGGCTCTCTTCTTATGAGTCTGGAAAATAGTCTCAGGATTAGCTCAGATTGTCTTTGAGATCATCATGTGCTCTTCCCAGAGCCAATCACTGTGGCCAGAAGGTCATGCTCTGATCACCTTAGCCTGCTTCACTACCTTCCCCCTGTTACTAATGATGGAATCAGTTTTACCAAGTGTCATGGATTGAAAGTGAGAGGAGTTGTTTCCCAAGGAAAATCAGTATTTTATTACCAGGGGTAGGAGAAGGGATACTCTGAAGGCAAAACCTTTCCACAAAAATTTCCTTCAGGCATAAAAGACAGCACCAACTGCAGCAGGTGAGAGAGTCTTAATCACTCTCCTCTCTGTAGCTTTTCTGCTTTTTAGTCTGATAACCCTGTGATAGCACATCCTAGGCAGTCGATCAATATTTGTTGAATTGAGTGGAACCTGATTCAGACTCATGCTTCCTCTCAGGGTTGAATGATTCAGGTTTATCCCCACAAATCATTCTATTTAATTTTCAGAACCATTTCTGTGGATACATGACACAGAACAGAAAACCGGGGTTTCTGAAAATAAAACTTACCTTCACATTTCTTTGTACATTGACCCTATATTCCTCCCTCCCTGCTTTTTGAGCCTCTCAAAGCTTTTTCAAAGAAGGAAAAATGGATGTCTCCAAATGACCAATGGTTTTTAAAAGGAAGGCCTGGTGGAAAGTTGGAAAAACTGTACCAGATGTAGAAAATTAATAGATGGATGGGAAAACTTAAGCTTCCCTGGATGAAGGAGAAGAAGGCATCTCTTACCACGTGCTCTGGAGGGGCAGCTTAAAGCACTTTAATCTTTGATGAATGTGATTGAACTCTTTCCGCTACTCAAGGAAAAACAGAAGTGCTCACAAGGGCTGATCCTGTGCTGGCTCCCTGCCACCATCAACCCTGCCTTCTGCATAATTATTAGGCCTTTAACTTTTCTTTGCTTCTACTATTTTGAAATTCCTCTTTCAGACGAGAAAATATAATAGATGAGACAAGTGCAAATGGAAACCAGGTATTATAGTAAGAGAGCACTAGAATGAGAGCCAGGAATTTAGGGTGGGGTGCTGCATAGGGGACTTTGCACAGCTATAAGTTTCCAATGTCTGTCCTATCATCTCTTACTGTCTCCACTCAAGAGTGCCTCCTAGCTACACTGTCCATGTGTCTTGAAGAATGTACATGGACAAAGATGCAGTGATGTTACAGATCCAGTGATGCTGGGATGAAGACCAGTGAATAAAACATGTCTTCTGGGTCAATATGCAAGACATTTGCTAGTTAATTGAGGCATTATATATCTTAATTTGATGGTAAAATACTTACAAGTACACAGGAAAGGATGAAAACACAGCTCAACCACACACCAAGACTGATAAACACCTTAATGATTATACCTAGGAATATTCTCTACTACCTATAACACAGATGGAACTGTATTGAGAAAAACAGACACACACACAAATCAACTAACAAAATGATGGCAGATCCAGGATCTGTCCCTACCACAAATCTAAGGTATTCTGTCCACTGGAGAATGCTGCTTTTTGTGGTATGTTGATTTACACTACAATTACCTAGCAGTCCATCTGTGTGCATTCTGAGAGCGCACCCAGAAATCAATTGAACATCAGAATAGGAAGTATTCGTGTGTGTGTACATGTGCATGTGGACTAATGTGGCAATTCCCTCCACCTTGGAAGATATACTCCTTAAAGGAATGTGAGAAGGATCTGTGTAGCCTTATATGTTGGAATTTCCATTTCCCATGTATTTTCTAGATTCAGAGAATCAGAGACCAAGATATAACTGTGACAGATGCTGCCACTTGAGTGGAGGGGAGCTGCCCATGTGAATGATGACACAGAAATGAGGAATGAGACTTTTGGCCATGATTTAAAGCTATAACTCCATGTTTGTATTTCTTTGTTTTCCAAATTTTCTAAAGTCAGGAAAATATTATATTGAAAAGAACTCCTGTTAGTCCTACACTTTGCAATTTACAAGGCATATTTTATATTCCTCTCTATGAGTGAGGCATGGTAGGTATTTTTTTAAAGTAGAGATGGCAAGGCCTAGGGAGGTTTAATGTCTTGTTTAGCTTGTAAGAATGGAATGGAAATCAGATGTTCTTACTCAAGCCCAGTTATCCTTCCATTAATTTTCGGACAAGCAAACCAACAACAGAGATAAACAAAGGGTTAAACCAAGGCCCACCAGACATATTTTGGGCCCCAAACAGAATGAATGCTGGCAGATGGCTATCTTGTAATTAGAGTCTGTATGTCCAAGTAAGACAATGCTGTGGAAAGAATGAACTTGAAAGGTAGAAGCAAGGGTGAAATGAGGAAGTTGGAAAAGAGGTGGTTGTGGAATAACTTCTGTTGTTTTCATCATTAATAGTAACCCTCTTTTTTTAACTTTTTAAAATCTATGTGTGACATATTTATTGTTGAATTTTTTACATTCTTTTAAAACAATTGTTTGTTTTTCATTTTCTCCTGTGGCTTAAAATAATTATAGTAAGTTTTCCTTGCTAGCAGGCACCTCTCCATCCATAATCAGCAACTCCCAAACTTCCACGTTGGTTTTGCTGGAACACCTCCCAGCAACACCTGACTAATTTAAATTGCAAACCCATGAGGCAAGCACTGGGGAAGGGAATAATGACCCATTCTGTAGCCTACCTTGAGCAGACTTGCGGGATACCAAGCCTGCTTTGCCCCTTTCATGCTGCCTGTCTTTATGCTCCGGTCTCCTTGCCAATATAGCACTCTGCACCTTACTGGGAAAGTAAGACTGCAGCCAAACAGGTGAGCATGGAGCTTTATTTACGAAGGCCACATAACTTTCTCTCTGCTTCAAGTCCTTAGGGTCTGGTTCTCTTTCTACACAGCTCTGCAGACTTAGGTCTGAATGTATGCTCTTCTAAAATCAGAAGCGGCTGAAGCTCATCAGGTCACACCAGTGCTGTTACTGATCTTCACCCCAAACCTCAGGAAACAAAGCCAGGCATGATATCCTCAGCTTTTATCTTCCTTTTCTTGCCTGGCCTGGAAAGTTGCAGATAGGATGTATCTAAAATTGGAGTCTAAAAAAATAAATAAATAAATAAAATAAAACAAAATTGGAGTCTAGGAGGAATACTTTTTCAAAGGATTTTTACTGGGCAGGAAATACCACATCTTAAAGGGTAGCCCTGTGTTCCTATAGCTGGTACAGACATCTGAAGTCATTTAAAATTAGCATGAAAGATAACCAGAGTTTCGGCTTATAAATTCACAGGATAGAAGGAAGAGTTGGCAATAATTTGGAGTGTGTATTCACTGCAAAGAACCAATGAAAACATAGATAATTCAGGATCTTTTAGACTTAGTTTGTGGGCCAACCAACAGCATAACTGAATTACAAAAATCATTATTTCTATTAACTTAAATATACAACTGCAGCTATAACTTCTGACATGTTGAATGAATACACAAGGACCAAAGTTTTGGTCAGTACAGATTAAGCCTTGCAATTGGCACCCCTGTGGTCCCAGCTCCTTTTCCTGGCACAGTGCTAAAATGGCACGTACAACTTTCATCAGTGCTAGCATGTTGCTCATTTAGCATTTAGGAAACACAGTGAATAGTAATTATCAGCCAAATAGCTGAGAAGTGAAAATGACCTAGTAATCAGAGTAAATATACATTATGCTGTCATATTATAATGTGTAAATATTGGAGAGAAATAGCAGAACATGGACATTCACAATCTTTCTTTTGAAGGTTTGTATGAAGGCAGGCGCCATCCTGGCTCTCTGGCCTGCTTTTTGGATAACAGCTACTAAACATGATGGTTTGGTAAATAGTAGGTCATCCTCATTATTTGCTCACTTACAGGTAACATCACCATAAAAGGCATTGCCCTGGATTGCCAGGGAGACACATGGAGAGATGATACCAGCTTGGTGGGAGTTTAGAAAACTTGCACAGCCAGTTGCTTTTGCTGCTTATTCCAATCCAAGTGTATGTTAATATAACAGAACCTTTCTTCCTTTGTTAAGCCGGAAAATATTAAACGCTGCCAATGTCATTTTGCTTATCATCATCTACACAAATCAGGTGGGGATAGTATCAATGTTGCAGAATGTTGCTAAACTGAGCACCTGAATTACATGCTGTGATACACAGGGCACAGAAGAATAGGCAGGATCTTTATTGTAGAAGCATATGTGAATCTAGTATACTGGGAAAATTAGGCTAGCTGATGTGACAAGTTCATTAACATGGTTCTAAATGGCAGGCACACATAATTTCCCCACATTTTCTATTAAGAGCTAAAAGACTTAGAGAGAGAGGAGATCTAATAGTACCTCCACAGCAGAAGAGAAAGGTGGGGGATGATTGTAGTAGATGTTTGTGGTTTGGGAGGCACTCAATATCCTTGTCTCATTGCTTAAAGCTTCTTGATACTTTGAGGAGTAGAAGGGGGTGGATTCTCTCCCTATGTCGAGTGAAATCTGGGTAGCTGGTGAATTCAGGTGCCTGTCCCATCTCTACGGAATCCTGGGCTTCCCCAGAAGGTTCTCTCTGCCAAATTCTCTTTCTAGAACAACCAGGCAGTGAGCATGTACCCTAACCTTGGCTAATACTCTCTCTTGAGGACCCACAAAAAGAGTCCACTCATTTCAACAGAAGTGAATCTACTGAGATTCTGCTAAGACCTTCAGGAGCTACCTGCACTTGATTGTTCTAAGTTGGGTTCTTCAGCCTTCTATTTGATCATGTGCATTGCCCAGTAGTTTTCCAATAATACAGTTCTTGCTCATATGAACTAAAGTTGTTTCTGTTCCTAGCAACCAAAGAACCCTAAGTAGTTTTTTTTTTTTTTAACCTGAAATACAGAGAATGACTACTTCTTACAAGAGCAGAGGGTCAGAAGACCCTTCAACTCTGGGGTGGATATTTGGTAGTAACAGAGTCAATTTGAATATAGAATTATAGCATTTGGAGTATCTAAATAATAGAGATAATCTTAATACTTCAAAATGGTGGTTCTTGCCCATTTTTCTAGGTCGTCCTCTACTTCATCATGTCACAGCTTGGTTAAGTAGGATGGAGTTGAGCCATCTGTGCCTTATGGCCCTAATAGGACCCATATACATGAGACAGAATTACTTAGTCATTGTGATTCAATGTATTCCTCAAACACCTCTATACTCAGTAGGCAAGTTTGCAAAGAAAACTGCACCCACTGTTGCCAGATGAGTAGTTTCCCTTGTCCATATCTCAGCAGAAGTTAGAAAGTATTTTATTAATTATTAAGTCTTTATAGAACCCTGATATCAAAACATTTGTTAACAAGGATATACAAGTTATTTGTCTTAGCTGCTGTAAGGAAAACAAACATAAGGTACAGTTTCTGCCCATAAAAAGGATGTAACCTTTTTGAAGGAGTTGCCAAATAAATAGACTTGAGAGTTCTTTGAGAAAAAAGATAAATGTTTAAGCTGGAGAGAGCAGGAAGGACTTTGTGGAGAAAAGCAGAATTCTATTCTTTGAGAATTACTGCTGATGCTCAGCACCCAGCTGATTTCACAGAGCTTCCAGTCCAGGCTGGACCCAGACAGTGCCACTGCTTTGCCAGCCCTGTCACTCAGCTAGTTTTACCCAGGATGACCTCTGTGAAAGAGGTGATAACAAATGATTTTAGTCTTAGGTGTGTGTGTGCATGTGTGTGTGTGTATAAGGGAGTGTCAAAGAGCGACTTACCAGTTGGCTGTCTTCCATGAGCTTCCTTGAAACCAGACATGGAAGGCAGAGTGTTATCTCAAAGCAATTTATTTCCTAGTGTTTTATAAATTGTTGTGAGGAAGAAATTTGTGAAAAATCAATGGCAGTGCACAAATAATAAACAAAATATTTGAACTGAGGCTCTATCCATTTGTTCTTTCATTGTGGCCAAACATGTCTGTATTCTTTTAGAATGTGCTGTTTGCTAGAGGTTTAATCTCTGACACTTGCTAGGTCTTTCTGTACATGGTTGAATTGATTACATTTACTTGTTCTTATTTTGTAGAATAAGAAAGCAGTAGAACCACTATTTATTTACAGGTTCCCATTTTGAGACAGCACATGAAATAATTAGAGTTTGTGATAGCATTTAGCCCTTTTATTTACCTTCATTGTAATAAAATATAGGAGGCAGAAACCGTTCTCCATTTTTTTTTCAAATGAGGAGAAACTGAGAAACTTTTCAAATATAACTCAATGGCAGAGAAGTACAGTTTTCTGACTTCAAAACAGCTTGTTTCATGAGGGCATGTTGCTTCCCTTTGAGCATAAAATAAAAATAGCCCAACTTAATCAAACTATGTTTGCCAAGTTCCAGTCTACAGGGAACCTTTATTTTTATAGCCAAGAGAAACACACACTCTATACACGGCAATTTTAATGGCAGTATTGGGACAACCTATACTATAGCTTCACAAATGGAGTCCAGAAGCCTGTGGGCATATTTACCTATTAAGGGTTGTGTTAGAGAAGAGCAGGCCACAAAGATAAATGCATGACCATTTCACCCAGTTGGGAAAAATCTCTTGTTTAATTCTGAAACTGAGATAGCATTTGCAATGCTTTCCCTCCTCTACTAGTCTTTTCAAAATTATTAAATTATAACTCTTACAAGGCAAAGCCTATATCTTGTCTCTGCCTCTCAGAGATAAATGTTTGTTGAATGAATGAGTAGAGGAATGAATAAATTAATGGACAATCTTTTAAGGCAAAACATGTTTTCTGTCTATCTGAGTAGGAAGCAATTAGTATATAGACAAATTGAATCCAACTATAATGTAATAATAATATGTATTGAGTGTCAAGCACTGTACTAGGTGCTTTATGTATATTAATTTATTTAATAATTGAAACAGTTCTATAAACTAAGTATTATTGTTAGCTCTATCTCAAAGATGAGAAAAGATGAGGTCAGTGTGATCAAGTTAGTACTCATCGTTGTCTCACAGCTAGTAATGGGAGGAAGAGGAATTTGAATTAAAAACTGGTGCTTCTGTGATTTACTTATACACAAATAGCTATGGAAAATGCCAATCAGGGTAGGAGTCTCCCAGCCAAAGCCCCTCATGTTGACTGCTTTGCAGGTAAAGCCTTAACTTGACTATCCGTACCATGTCACAATGCAGGTTTCTATTTTAGAGGGGCACTGGCTTGATTTCATTTAGAACCTGGGCAAAAACCCTGTGTGTGGACAGATTATATAGCATTTCAGAGAAAACTTTGCAAATGTGAGCATTCCAATGTCACTTTAATTTTCTGGAGAAGGTTTAGTTCCTGTTTTCTTGAGTAGTCCAGGGTCAGGACAGCAATGTGAGTGCCTCACTCAGAGGTGGGTTCATTATAAAATGCAACCTTTTTTTCTGAATAACTGTATACCCTCGGCTACAGGATAGCCCTCAGCTTTCAGTCAAATGTCACTCTGACCTTGGACTCCTACCCTCTCAATGATAGGCTAGAGAGTCTTTACTGCAGGAGTTCTTATCACCGTAACATCGGTTTAATTCAACACTCTAATTTTGTCTGCCTTTCTCCTCCAACTTTTATTCTACATAAATACTGGCCATGAAGATTCAAATAACCTAGGATTCATGGTGAAAAGAAGGGTCACATCTATTTCCCTTCTCCCATCACTGGCAAAGTTGTGTTCTCTGAACCAACGTTTACTTGCTCTGTAGCCTGCCTTCATTCTCCTGGGTGTAGGCTCTGAGGGAGGAAAGGGCACATCAAAACATAGAGTATTTGTTTTCATGGAACAAGACACTTGGAAAAGAAAAAGAGATCACTTCGATGTTTGATGTAATTTGGCTTTTAGAAAAATTTGCTTTGTTTTTGCACTTTTTTGGGGGGGGTAGGGGTTGTCAAACACATGAAAACCTATTCTGAAAGCTACTAGTCAACATTATCTGGCCCTAGCAACTGTTATCTAGGACAGAGATCCCAGGAAAATATCATTGTGTGACATGACATGATATGGTAAGAGCACCAGGGTCAGGAGGTGAAGAGGTGCCCTGGGATATATCCAGGAAGGGAAGGTTACATGAGAGCAAAGATGATCCAATCGTTCTCAGAAACTAGATATTAAAGTATGTATATTAAAGTGTGATTCTCCTCCAGTGTCTCATCACTTGTGGCGGCCACACTCTGGATGAAAATCTGGACATTGCCCATTCTTACCATCTTATGATTAAAGAAAAAAAAAATAGGAAGGACGCACAGCTCCACCATGACCACTTCCCACGGAGTACCACACACTCCATTGTTGGTGCAATTCCAGAAATATGTGTGATTCTTTCTGCTGCTTCTAACTTGACAAGTGTGATCCACAAATCTCTAAAGAATTCTGCTCTGCTAAATATTCAAGAGGGTGTTTGACAGAGGGAAGAAAGGGAAAATTAACAGAGACAAAAAAGAGCTGGGCAAGAGAAATAAAACAGTTATGAGAATTTATAAAATAGGAAGGAAGTTTTTACATACAAAAGATTTTACTGAATCCTATTGGGAGAAATGAATCTACCATATCAATTATTAACATTTTAACCATTATTTCCATTAAACTATAATATTTCAGAAAAGAGGATAATCAGCATGATTCCTTTATAATTCCTTTTATTTTATTTAAAACATTTTTTTAGATAAGTTATTTGGAGAAAGTATCCTGTTTCCTAGTGAGAGGAAAACCCCACCCCTTTTTACATGGTGTGATGATTCTAGTCCAAATGCAATGAGTTTCTGGAAATGGCAAGTGAGACACTTGTTGCCATGGTGATTGTTAATAGTTCTGACTCAGATATAGCGTTGCTATAGCAACTGTATTGAAGCCCTTGGGAGGTGGTGCAGTCTTTTTTTTTTTAAGAAGGAGGCCAGGAAGAACCATTTTAGTAGCTTCTTGCTGTACTGCAGTGACAAAGCTTTCAAGGCTATTTCATCCAGATGAAAGATCGTCCTGTTCCTGCACTGATGAACAGATATGTTACACTGCAGGATAAATATAGTCCCATACATCTTAGTAGCAAGTACATTATCTGCCTGTTAATGAATTCTAATTTTCTGACTGTAATAGTTTCTAATAACACAGGTACTCTCAAGTGGACATCTTGAAGAATCTTTAATGTCACCAGCAATACAAGAAAGCCAAAGGTCAAAGACCAAATAGGGCAAAAATCACAGAAATGTAGATTGTTTCAGCTTAGATGCATCCCTGTAACGGTGGGATACATGGCTAACGAAGCATTTAGAAGATCCACTTGGTTGGTGTGCGTTTGGTTCTCTACAGCGTGTGCTTGTATAACATCTTCTATATACCCTGTTCTTAAAATAGTGATTGGCGTACAGAAGGCCCTCAATAAATATTGTGAGTGAGAGTCAACCTGTTAGGCAGTGGAGATAGTGTTTACTTTTCCCTAAGGCCACTCACATAATTTTGTATCATTCAAGGCTTTTGACACATTCTGTTCTACTTAGAGATGAGTGTGTTAAGCAGGTCTATGTTCTTATAAAACTGATAAGTGGGTACAATTCTCTTATGTCAGGACTTATTCCTGATTTTCAAGTGTTAATGATCCAGGATCAGACCTGCCTAGGGCCCTAAAGCTTTGACACAGTGTGTAGGTCAGCTGGAATGGAATTTTAAAAGCAACCCCTCTGTGTAGCCTCTTTTCCAATCAGTAGATTAGATCAAGTCTCTAAAGACTCTTCACTGATGAAACAGGATTTGAAAGTGATGGGATAACATCATTGGCTGGACCCTAAGGCTGCCTTCTCCCAATTTAATCCACTATCAACTGCCTCTTTTTGTTGTTTCCTTCCATGGATTCTTGGGCTAAGGTACTTTTCCCCTCTTCCCCTATAAAGGTCCCTTGAGTGCTAAAATATTGCACTGTTTATCTGTGAATATTTCATAGCACCTACATGGTGATTTCAGAGTAGGAAACCAGTTAAACCAAGTTAAATAAAATAAAAGGAAATTGAATATTTATTTATTTCCCCCTACCTTTTGATTGGATTCCTCTTTCCTGCCTCTGAAGGTAGCAACTAATTAATATGAGAAAAGCATAGATGTTAATGTGGATGGTTGGCATCAATGGGAGTATTCCCTTTTACGTGAAAAGAGAGAAAGGCCCCTGAATAATTAGAAGATCTGCTTGTTCTGCTCATCCAGATCTAGATGTGGTTCTATATATACAGCAAATGTTTGTTGAGTGAATATCTTTTTCTGGAAACCATTAGCTTTATACATGAATTGTTGATCCCACAGAATAGTGGGTTTAGTTTTCTCTGTGTTCCCTGCACAGCTGGAAACTGTAACAGAATGTTGGCTATATGCTAATAAACAATCTAACCCTCATTAGGCCAGTTTTGAAGATAGTTATTCTCTTAAATAAAAATCCTTTTGCAACAAGCTTACCAGGATGGCTCTTTGTAATGCTTTCTTTCCCCATGTTGTTAGACTCAGCCTTAAATGTGTGACAATGCCTGAAATCTCTCATTTCCCATCTTGATGTTTCTTAGCTGCTTCTCCCCTTCTAGTCAGTTTCTCCATTTTTCAGGGACTTGGTATTAGGCTTTTTTTTTTTTTTCTTTTCCTTAGTTGAAAACTTTTAAACTCATTGGAAAGTTGACTTAAAATTTGTTTAATGAGCTTTTGAAAAAATTGGGGCTTCTTGTGTAAAACAGCACCTGGGCAGTGTCTCCTAATAAAATTCTGACTATACCTATGAAAATGAGAAAAAGGTGAAAATCCACAGTGACACTGAAAATGACTGACAGTCAGCTTATTTCCCCATCTGAGGGAATTTTCATTCGCTACAAGGTTTTTGGTTCTAGATTGAAAGACTCAACTGGTGCCTTACTTTTATTATGCTCAAATGGAAGTACTTAGGAAGAGCTTCCTCAGCCCTCAAGGTATGCCCCTTGGTTTAGAAAGCTGCTGTGTTTCAAGTAAGAACTTGGGCAGCTACCCACCCCTCTACCACTTAAACTGCTACTTTGGCGGGGGTAGCCATGATGCTGTCATCTTCTCCCTTTTCCCTTCCCCTTGTTCCCAATCAAAACTTTTTCTTTTTATTGTAAAAATCACAGCATGAAATTTACTATCTTAACCATTTTTTAGTTTACAGTTCAGTACCGTTAAGTATATTCACATTGTTTGAAGACTTCTCTTGTTATATCCAGTTAGAACCTACAACACCAGAAAAGAAGAAAGGAACTGAAGAGGGGGGAGGGGGGAGTGGTAGAGTGTTGCATCATGGGAAGTGGGGAAGTATAGTCTTCACAAATAAAACATATTTGGGAAAAGAGATAGGGGGAGTGTTCGCTACAGTATATATGAACTGCATCTGTTTAGAGTGTCAGAAGACTAGAAAGTGGGCCATTTCAGCCCAGCAGAAGTCCATAAAAGTCACCAATCCAGACTGTTTGTACACCTAAGAAGAGAATTCAGCAGTATTTCTCTATGTAGGGAGTAGGAACCAATATGATGGGCATAAAGAAATATTGCAAAACAAGGGAAATAAAGTTATTGTGAAGACTCAAAAGAAAAAGCATACCTATGAAAAGGATTTTGCAAGATACAGGAGAAAATTTTAGAAAATTGACTTTTCCAAGAGAGTAGAAGAATATATAAATTCTAGGAAAGGGAAACAAATCTGAAAGCATCAAAGGATATAATGCAAAGGCAGGTGACTGAGATGACACGTAACTATATCTAACACTGTGCTTAGCTCTGTAGACTGTTATAAATCACCTGAACCTATAAGAAGCTGTTGAATATGAACATGTTAAAGGATGCATAGAAATCTAGACACTATGCAATAACCTGTTAATTAAGGGTCCAAGTAAATAGTACAGACCTTCTGTTCTCTAGACAGTCAGGAGGAGGCAAAATCAATGTTGGCTGGAGTTATCAGAGAGCTGAAAAGATCTGGCTCAGTAGGATAGAAGCAAGAATAGAATTCCAGAAAGGGACAGTAGCTTGAGCAGAAGTTCTTAATTTGTTTTGGGCAAATGCCATCCTCCTCAAACTGTCCTCAGATAGTCTTATTCTTATAATCTTTTTCATTCATGTGTTTAACATTTCAAAATCTGACACCACTTTCTGGCCAGTATTAACTTGCTTGGGCTACTTCTGAACCTTTTGGAGAAGGTTCAGTTCACCTATCTGTCTCCAGCCCATGAACTTCTCTCAGGCAAGATTGTAAAACATCTAACGTCTCAATAATATGCTAATTTTTCTAACTTCAGTCAAATCAGGCATTTTTCAGGCATTCTCCTCTCACAATAATTTTGTGTTATAGGCAGAGTTGATGATAATCGTCTCATTTACAGACAATATTAAAAAGCTATAAGGCTTTTCTAGACCTTCCTTCTTTTAAGCAAGAAAATGGTTAGGACTTAAACCCAGGGTTTTTGATTCCTCGTCTCATGGTCTTTTTGACAACATAAGTGACTGAGTAGCAAGAGGAAGGGAAGAGAAAGGTGGTGGAAATGAGCAAATAAAAATGTTTTTCTTAATTATTTTTAAAGATAGGAGTAGGACTGTGGATGTTTGAAGAGACTGAGAATTTGACTTTCCTCTCCAACCACAGATGTTATCTACACCATTATTTATTCAGCTATGGAATAAAGGATGTTAGGATTAGAGTGTCATTTTTGAGGAAGAAAGGTTAAGGCACATAAGATATAGGCCTAGTGAGAAGGGAGGGTTCATCTGGATAGGAGCTGGGACCATTCGCCATGTTCTAGAGAAGCAGAAGTACGGAGTACAAAAATAGCTTGATTAAGCAAGTGAATACAGCAAAGTAGAAGGGAGAAAGAAGCAAAGACCAAGAAGTGAAGACCAAAGAAGGGATAAAAGCAAAAAGGAATGATGACTGAGAGAAGAGCATGATGTCAGTAGGGAACATTCCAGACAAGAGAATATCACAGGACCAGAATTGTGATACAAGTGCGGTAACAACCATTTGACAACTGACAGTCGAGAAAATCATATGATATTTACTTTCAAGGAAAGATAGCATGCCTCTTATTTGTTCTTTCCACGGTGCTATATTAAGGAAATAGTCGGCATGCCTTGTTGACAGTAGAGAACTATTATGGGAAAACAAGATTCTGGAATAACCGGAGGGGTGGTTGACGATACAGAGTTTTCACATGACAATAAAGTAGCTTAGTGTAGTCCAACTGGTTTAACAATCTTACGTGACATTTGACAGTTTATATGTTCTTTGTCCTCCATGTACTCTTATGCACTTGATTTTTTTGTTTAAGCTACAGTGTTGTTAGTTCCAGTGGTCGCTTCTCCCTTTTGAAAGGTTTGTGAGGACTCATATACAGGAATATAAAGACCAGAGGTTGAACTTAGTCATATTTTTAAGAGAATAGTTAAAAATTAACACGCATTCTAATTTTGTTTTGCTTTGCCCAGAGAATTAATTACCATCAGGCTGCAGCACTCACATTCTCAACAGTTTTTTGACCTGGAGAAAACCAGGCTGTTGGATGAGTCTGACTCCCCAGGCTTATCTCATACTCCACCTTGCCTGACCTCTTTGCTGCCAGAAATATAATTCTGAACCCTAGCAGCATTTGGTAACCTTCTCATTATTTTAATGTGTTTTGGATATACATAATGAAATGTCTGATTTTCCTCCTTTCTTTTCCATTGAATTAACACTAATTGGCAGTCACTGTTTAGCTGTTGGTTTCCTATCCGCCCTGCCCTGAATTCCTTCCAATTTCTAGACCCTCAGCAGAGAAAGCCACCTTACCAGACAAATAGACATAGACCCAGCTTCTTGAGGACTACTGCCACTGCCTTGGAATTATATTAGGTTTCTAGGGCTGATAGCAAAGTACCACAAACTGGGTAGTTTAAACAGCAGAAACTAATTGTCTCACAATTCTGGAATTTGAGAGTCCAGAATCATTGTGTCAGCCTGGTTGGTTCCTTCTAAGGGCTGTGAGGAAAAATATGCTTCATGCCTCTCTCCAAACTTGTGGTGGTTTGCTGGCAGTCTTGGGTTTGATTTGGTAGAAGCATCACCCCAATTTCTGCCTTTATCTTCACATGGTGTTCTCCTTGTGTGCATGTCTATTTCTGAATTTCCCCTTTTTATAGACAACAGTGTATAGAAGTCTGTTTTATAGACAGGCACTGGGGATTAGGCTTCCATATGAATTTGGAGGGCACAAAATTCAGCCTGTAACAGAAGTATAGGCTTTCTACATCAGAAACACAAGACAAAACACATTTAAAGACTTACTTTGGAATTCTTTCTTTACTGGTTTGACTTCTTTATTTGATCTTTATCTTTACTTTTCTCCTTTAATCCTTTCTTATTTAGGCCCCTCCCTTAGAAATCTCTTTTCTTTCTATCCTAATTATCTCTTTTAAAGTCTTTGTTCCTTCTTATTATGTTCTTCTATTTCTACCTTCTTTTCATTGTGGATACCTGCTTCTGCTCCTTTTATTCAAAAGAAGGGTTAACATCTCTATGAACCAGTGATTATCAACCAGAGAGGTAAAATATCCTGGGTTGAGTGAATCCCAGGGTTGTGAAATGTGTTCAAATAATTTATTCCTTATAGTTGGTAAATACCCAATTCTACCAATGATTTACCTTTTTAAAACATGTATTTCAGAATAAACCCTTAATAGTCCCCCATTTATTTGTATTCTGATATGTTCTCTTGAAGCAGGAAGAGAAGGAAGTTATAGTGAGCATGTGGGAATTTGTATGTGATGGATAGACCACCGTATCTGTGCCCATGGGAGTGTGTCACACATGTGACTCCTGTCCATCATGTGTCTCTAGGCAGAAAAAAGGATGAGAGTCACTCCTTCAGACCCTAAAAATTCTTGGGTATGAGAGGCCTTCCTTGGGGAGGTAAAGAGTAATTTTTTTTTTCAGTCTAGACATGTCCTATTTAAGTGTAAATCAGATATTTTGTACATATTCTCGGATAAGACAAAGCTAATTTTGTTATATGTGGCAAAATTTAAGTGATTGACTTTACCTTTATACTTTGATATTCAGTAAATCTTTGTGGGTTAATAAGTTTAAATCTTCTCATCAAATTAAAAATTCTCAGATGAACAGCATCAACACTGAACAGGAAGTTGTGAAATCTGAATTTTAATTATGGTGCAGATACTAACAATTTACTGTCACTTTGACATGCCACTCAGATTCAGTAGGCTACAATTTCTTTATCTGTGAACTGTGGTGTTTACATCAATAGCTACTAATAATTGTTTTACAAGTTTTAAAGGATAATTTCTTCAAATGTAAAATTACGAGTCTCATACTAACATAAAATGAACAAATGTCAAAGTCTTTTATTTAACTCAATTAATTAATGAGGGAGCCAGTAAGATGCAACAACTAGTTTCCAAGATTGTAAAAACACACAAAAATATATAAGTAATAAAAAATAAGTTTACTAAAATATGCTAAACTAGTCAATATCCAGAAGGCAATATTTCAACCAAAAAATCGTTTGCCTTTCTATAGACAAGAATCATTTGCATTACTGTAAATATTTTATAAATTATAGAGTTGTAAAATACCTTAAACACAATAGAAAGTGCAGGCTTCTCCAAATAAAATAACCTGAAAGCACGTACTTGACAGGAAACTCAGTATTCTATTTTTGTCCATTTTAAAATCCTTTACAGTTTTCCTGAGGTAAATATTGGAGTCCTTTGTTTCAAACAAAATGTTCTAACTCTATTCATAACTCATATGAAAAGAAGAATCACTTTGGTTGAAATGAGTATAGGGGCTTCTGATTAAGCTTCCTGCTTCTTCCTTATTTTTTCTCTTGGAGTATTCACTGAGACCCTAATCCAGAGTTTTTAGATCTGTGTTAAGTCACAGTTTGGAAACCATTAAATGATTTCTCTAATTACTGATTGGCCTTACATTCAGTTCCTCAACTTTACTTTAGTAGTTCCCATGCCTACACATTGCACCCATGCCTCTACCTGCTCCCCACTAAACACACACATGCACACACACACACACGCATGCACACACACACACACACACACACACACACACACACACACACACACACTGCTATATCAAGGAAGGAAGATATCCCTTTGAGGGTCCTAATGTATTCTTTACAAACTATCCTCAACTCCAAAACTGTCCACGACTGTAGAATTTCCATCTCTTAATTTCATGGAATTATAAGTTACTTGAAAGAATACAGTCTACTTCACTGAGTAACCTGCACCTTAAGAGGCCTAAAGTATTCTTGAAAATAATTTACAAATATATCAGTTGGGTTTTAGTATGATGCTATCTTTATCATTAATGTATTCAGTCTATTTCTTAATTTTGAAAAACATGGCCATATTTTTTAGATGCCTCTGGGCACATGTACCAAAATATCTCTATAAATTCTGCAGTCATGCTTTCCTCTTCTTTATTTCTATTCCAAATTATATGGATTGTGAAAGTCTGTTGTCATGTGAAGACTATGAAGAAGTTCTTTTACAAACAGGACACTGTTTCCTCACTACACATTCTGACCTAAAATCTTTCCTTTTCTATCCTGTCTGTAGACTTTACAGTATGCTGGCCTTGGTCCTGGTCCTGGGCACAACATGTGTGAGATTCTTGCCTTAGTGGCAATGGTGAGTTCATTTCTTAGAACCCAGAGTCATTGTTAGTAATCCCCATACTATGATCCACTGTCTTGTTCCAGCTTCTTATAGTGAAACTCAGATCTTCAATTAATTTTCTGATTCTTACTATTTGTTCTTGCAAGTACCCTCCCTTTCACTGACCTATAATAAACTGTCTGTTCAGCTGATCTCTTACACTTGACCCTTTGCCTTCCTAAATCCAAGATGCCTTCCCATTTCCTTTTTCTTGGCTTACCCAAGAATAACTCCATGTACTCTATTCTCCTGTGTCATTTTGGTTAGTCTTTCCTGTCCTTTCTTGTCTTTTAGCTGCTCAAATCCTGACCTTCTTTCTGTATATAATCCCAGGGCTTTAAGAGACCAAGATACTAAAGTAAATTTCAGTATTACCTAGAAAATCCCAAAAGTTGCTTTTCTCACCCCAAAACTATCATTCTCCTCCCTGTGCTTCAACATCCATCACAGAGATATGAAGTATTTTGATAAGAGACCAATATTTTCTTAAAACAGCATTAAATGAAATGACTTGTTTGATTTGATTAGGTCCACTATCTGAAAAATTCTTTGTTCTTTCCTTTCTAACCCTGTCTCTTGACTAGGGTGGAAGCATAGACCAATGAGAAAACCTGATAAGATAGCTAATTTTGTGAAGTAAGCACTCTATACCAAGTGTTATACTAAGTATTTAAAAAACTCTATTCTGCACGATATCCTCTAAAGGAGATGCAATTATTAACCCCATTTTACCACTGAGAAAAGTCTGAATAAGTTGCCAACTAATAACTTTCATAACCAGGATTCAAATTTAAGCCTTTCTGACTTCAGCGCTCACTAAACTCGACATCCTCCCAGGGTAACGCACTAATATCACAATCTGTTATTAAATGAGTGGCAACCTTGACTGATTTGCATTTCAAAACATTTACATCCATTTGTGGTAGAAATGTTCAGACAAACCATTAACCAGAGGGAAATCTCAGAAAAAGAGAAGCATCAGAAGACAGTGGCAAGGGCACAGGTCAGAAGATAAGGAAGCTCAGGTTCTAGTCTGAGCTGTTGGGCAAGAAGCTCTCAGAGTTTCCATTTTCTCATTTGTAAAATCAGACTTTTGTACCAAATAGTCTCAAATGTTTCTTCCAAAATGTAACTATTTACTTCCTGAGAGGGGCTAAAAAAAAATCTATCCACAATATAATTAATTTCTGCAGTTGAAAGAGCTATGAGAGCACTGTACATGGGTTGGCCTTGTATGGTGAGAGTAATTATGCAAGTCAGTCCAGCTCTCCTGTTGGTCTTGTCCTCTCTTGCTCTGTATCAGAGCAACTGCTGAGTGAGTCACTGAGAGCCAGGCAAGTGTGGCAGCAGTGTTACTTCCTAGGACTGCTGTCATCAAAGTGGCAGGTCAGATCACCACCTGGAAAGTGGACATGCATTCTCCCTTAACGTCAGCCTCTCAGCATGTAAGAGCCATTCCAACCCAAAGACACTGGGTTGGGCTCATGTGGAAAAAGGGAGAGGTTAAGAGAAGTTTCAATAGCAGATGATGTATTGTAAGTAAAAGCATAAAACTACAAGATGAAAATCTGGAAAACATGCTGTACAGATTCCTTGGAACACAGCTTGAGGGAGGGAGGCCTGGCTGAGTATTGTTGAGCAACAAGAGCAGCAGACAGATCACTGGTATGCAGCCATCACAAATGAGGGTGTGAGAACATCTGTTATTTTGTCTGCCTGGCTCCCCTTTCTGTTGGAAACTGCTCCTCTACCGCACCAAGCACTTCTGATGTGGCCATCTTTCCTGCCACACAGGGGTGGTAAAATGACTCAAGGTGGCCAATCAGAGTATCTCATTTCCCAATGAGATACTGATACTGATTGACCAGAAGTGGGTATGAGACCTAAGTACAGCCAATTAGTGTCTTTTGGGGGAAATTTCTATTGTTACAGGAAGAGAGTTTATGAGCTGTAAAGATCATTGTAAGATGGAAGAAAATGGTGGACTCCACCACTTAGAAAGAGTAAGCCAACATGGAGGAAGGAATGTCAGGGAACATTACTTAAGTATCCAGCTCCAAATATGCCTGAAACCTGAAATCACCCCAACATTCTAAGTCTATAAGACAATAAATACCTATCCCCCGTTAAGGACAGGTTTATTTGGGGTATAATTTACATGCAGTGAAATTCACCCTGTTTAGATGAATGGTTCCATGAATTCTGACCAATGTATAAACATTGTATAATCACCACCACAATCAAGATATAGAATATTGCTATCACCCCAAAAAGTTCCACCATGCCCCTGTGCAGTTAGTTAGTCTCCTTCTTCTACCCTGCCCCTAGAAACCACTGATCTGTTTTTCTACCCCTGTAGTTTTACCTTTTCCAGACTCTAATGTAAAATGGAATCAGAAAGTATGTAGCCTTTTGAGTATCAAAAGTTCAATAGTTTGTTCTTTTTTATTGCTAAGTAGTGTTTCATTGTATGGATATATCACACTTTATTCACTGGTTCATGGGCACATGGACTGTTTGCAGCTTTTGGTGAATATAAAGAAAACCACAATAAATAATTGTATAAAGGGTTTGTATGGACACATTTTCATTTCTCTTGGGTAAATATACCTAAGCATAGGATTGTTGAGTTATATGGTAAATACATTTTTGATGTTACAAGAATCTTCCAAGCTATTTCAAAGTGGCTGTATCATTTTGCATTACAACCAGAATGAGAATTTCCACTGCTCAGCTTTCTCACCAGAATCTGATGTTTTCTTTTCTTGTTTAATTTGAACAATCTAATATATGTCCAGTGGTTTCTCATTGTGGTTTCAGTGAAAATGATAGTGAGCATCTTTTCATATGCTTATTTGCCAGCCACATCTTTAGTGAAGTATCTGATTGAATCTTTTGCCCATTTTTTATGTTCTTATTATTGTATTATGAGAATACTTTATAGATTCTGGATACAAGTCCTTCATCAAATTTATGTTTTGCAAATATTTATTCCTAGTCTGTGGCTTGCCTTTTTATTTTCTTTGCAGTGTTTTTCAAAGAACAGATGTTTTTAATTTTGAAGAAGTTCAATGTATCAATTGTTTTATTTCATGGGTTATGCATCTAGTGTCCTATCTAAAAAATTTTTACTAAACCCAAGGCCATGAAAATTTTTTCCAATTTTTTTTTCTGCTAGACGGTTTCTACCTTTAGATTTTACATATAGAACTATGATCAGTTTGGGTTCAGCTCTTGCATATAGTGCTCCTCCCTTTTAAAGATGACTTAATTTGAGTTTTTGCCCTTGGCAACCAGAGTCTTGACTAATACAAATGGAGTTGTTCCCAAATGTTGAATGAGAAACATTTTAAGAAAGGACGTATTTAGTGGAGATGTATTTGTAGAAGACGTGTCAGTTCTTTCCAAAATCAATTTAATTTCAGTGAAAATCCCTTTGAGATTTATTTATTGGATTTTGACAAATTGAATTTTTAACCTAGAAGAATAATGAGTGAGAATAGCAATAAATTTTATAAAAATAAAGAGACTTGGGCTATAAGATATTAAAATATACAATAAACCACAATAATGAAACCAGTATGGTGCTGGTATGGTGTGCAAACCAGTAGAACAGAATAGGGAGCCTAGATACAGGCCAGCATATATGATTTATATCAATGCACAATTTTTTTTCAGTAAATGGTGCTGGTAAAAATTAGTTTGAAAATAAATTATGTTCTTATCTAATATCAAAATCCCAGGTGAATTAGAATGAAATATAAAAAACTGAAACATTTAGAGGAAAACATTCTCAAATGACAGTTCAGAGCTAGCATCTTCTTGGTCTTTTTAGGTGATTTAACTTGATTGCATAATTGCCCACGTAGTCTGCATCTCATTTCATTGTACCAAGTTTACCTAGAAATCTAGATTATCTCGGTCTTCTTTGTTGAAAGTGTAAGCACTCTGTTTTGATGCATAATTTTATTTATTTTTGTCTACTGTTTGTCAGAAGCACTTGTATTCAGGCAAGATTTGTGAAAATATTTTCCCCACCAAATTAAATATGGCTTCTAATATATTCCAGAGGGAACATTTTATAATTAACTCTGAGGGTGTGGGGTCTAGGGGCAAAGTAGAGAGCCTGAATTGACTGCAGTGTTTCTGCAGCCACATTTTTCTTCTCTTCATAGATGCTCCAGCCTGGGGGATTAATGTTTACCTTGATTTAATGTCTCATCAGAAGCATGACATCCACAGCAGTCTGGCTGCAGCAGGATTAAATGAAGCATGGCCGTTTCTTCAAGAGAGGCTTAAACCTCAAGCCATCAGCCCCAGAGGGGAGGGGCAGGAGATGAAGAGGCAACAAACTATTGAACCACCAATGATACAGAGTGAGAATGAACAATTTAACCCCTTTCACCTCAGGCACAATTTAGGGCAGACATGAAATCTAGGAGTTAAACTCAAGAGGAAGCTTTTAGGCTTTCAGGGAAGCTGCTTTGGTCCACTCCTAGCCCACGCCACATGGAGCAAGTGACCTTGAGACAAAGGGATAAACTCTGTCTTTAAGGGAGAAAGAAAGGGATATTATTTTCAGTGTTTGGAAATTGACTCCAAAGCCCTGTCAGGACAAATTTTTGCCAGAGTAGTATATTCTTTCTCCCAGAAGCAAGCAGATGAATATAAGAAATGCTAAACCAGGGCAGAGTGAGGGCCAGTCCACCCAGAATTCTGCCTCTGGCAGAGGATCAGGGAGAGATTTTGAGAACCAAGCATTAAGGGTTTTGCTTTTCATCCCTATCCCCAAATTTTCTGAGTTGCTTCACCAAACCATTAAGGATCTGGTGTCATGAAATTATTTGTTTCTTGTAACTCTTGTATTTTTACTTTTTTTTTTACCATTTCAGTAGGATAATGAGTTCTTCAGATTCAATATTGTGTGATGTGGTACTTATTTGTCCTAAAATTAACGACTTTGAGTTTCAGGGGGTAGACTTAAATTCTTAGCGTAGCATAGAGTCTCTCTTAATCATGCATAGAGGATCTAGGCTGATCTTGGGTCTTGTATCTTGATGTTGGCTGGGTCTCTGTCTCCATGTGATCTCTCATTCAGGGTCTTAGTCTGTTTCTTTACATGGAAGAGGAGTGTTCCAAGAGGCAAATACGGAAGCTGTGTCACAGACCCAACAATTGGCTACATTCTGTTGGTCAGAACAAGTCATAAGATTACCTAGATCCAAAGAGTGGAAAATAGATTCTACTTCGTGATGATAAGAGCTGTAAAACATTGTGGCTCTGTTTTTTTAATCTACCATGTTCTGGTCTCTGGCTTCCAGATGCAAAATGTGTTCACCCTCTTTCCACAAAGTTATTCTCATTATAGCCTCATTATCAAGTTTGAAGTCCACAATCTCAATGTAACTTGAAACAAAAAAATTGATCATTTTTATTGTCATAGGTCTCATTGTGCTAAAGATACCTGCCATCTAAGAATTGCCATTCTTAAAAGAGATACTCTTTTGGTGTCCTTAGTGACATAATTTCTTAGTGCCTAATTTCTACATCGGGTTTAACTGATTTTCTTGGATGACTTATGAAAAACATGTTTAGATCTGCTGTAAAGACTGTAGGCATAAGTCACATCCTACATTATTAAACACTAGGGCTTATCATTGCAGGAAATCAGTCCTGTTAATGTCAAATCAAATTTGGAACTTTATCAGTCTGTGTGGCAAATAGGTCTTTCAGATGGCTCATTCCATCATAAATCTTATTTGAGCCAAAATGTAGGAAAAGATTGTAAAGGACTGTTTGTCAAATACACCTTGAAAACTGTAGCACTTCAAGGAAGAGTTGTAGATGGGGGTTCATTTTTAATCTCACTAAGTGTGCTGGCCTGGCCATCCAAAACTTATCCACATCTATTGTGGAAAAGTATGCTTGGGAAAGAGGCATCTCAAAATTTCTTCTGACTCCATCTAGATTTTGGGAGTCATGAACCCATTAAAAATCTAATAACAGCCACAAAAAATGATCATACACTCAGGATTTGGGGATTTGGGGATTCCTTGAAATCTTTCTTGATAATGCTTCAGTTCTTGAATTTTAAAATGCCTGTCGATCAATTCAGGAGCTTGTCAACAAAGACAGAATCTCAGGCTCTGGGCTCCAGGATTTGCAATTGGATTAGGCCAGATAAGAATTAGAGATGTCCATTTTTTACAAAAATATGAGATGAGTCTGATGCAGGTTAGTTTTGAGTTTGGTTGCATTTGAGAAACCTAGAAGTTCATAAACCTTCATTTAATTTTTTTGCTCTTTCTGGAGATAGATATACAACTAAAAACAGCACATGGATAATTTTTTTCCTTTCCCTCAGTCCCAGAACACTTCACAAGTATTTCAGTGATTCAGCTATTACATCTGGCTCAGCTAATGATGACAATGGAGTAGACTTCAGTTGGATAGTTGTTTCATTGTGCATACAGAAATATGATATGGGCTTGGTTACTTAGTTGCAATTTTGAAAATCATGATCCCTTGAACATAGCCCAAACTGCTCTTGAAGACTAAACACAAACTATTAACATTCTTCAAATGCTCTAAATGCTGTTAATATATATGTATTCATTTTCATGTACTTGGAATCAGTGTGGTGATCTTTCTTGTAACATTTCCCATATATATAAGGCTGTACTTATTTCCATCTATCAATATCATTCACATACTTGTTATTTTGTATAGCTATTATATTCCACTGTGCAAATGTGTCAGAATATGTTTATTTCTCATAGGTGAGCTTTGGCGTATAGATTCTATTTAGCATCAGCTGTATGCAATGGTACCTCTTTTTAAAAATGATTATTGTGAAAGAATTATTGTGGGAAAACACCTTGCAAACTGATCTTGAAAGATACTTGGGCCTTATATTGACACACAATTAGCCCACAAAAAACAGGTAATAAATTGAACCCAAAATGTTGTCAAGGAAGTAAATAAAATTTTAGGCATCATTAAGCATGATGTTAATAGATTCTAGACGGGAATATGGCAAGTAGAAATCAATCAAAAAAAAAAATGGTGGGGAGAAGCTCCTCCCAGAGAAAACATACTAGCTGCATACAAATTTATGAAGTTGAGTTTGTAAGCATGGCAGAAGACAACTAGATGATATAGAAAGAGAACTATATGGAAATGATATTGTGTGATATTTCACAGACTTCCTCAGCAGACCAAATATACTTCCTTATGGCAGATTATAAAGAGATATATTGGTATTTCAGGAGACTTAAACTCTCTTGAAATCTGTTGGAAGCCTTACTTGGCTAAAAGGAGGACATCTGATAAGTTTTTGACTACCCAATTATTTTATTACTGAGAAAGTAAGAGATTAAATGTAGGCAAATTTATCCTGGACTTGACTTTAACCAAGAAGGAAAACCTGATTATTAATGTAACAGTAAATGCCTAGTACCAAAGAAAAGGAACACTGGGTTTAGTTATTCATGTGCCCTAGACTTTAAAAGCCAATTGTTAAAATGCTTCCTTGAGACTCTGAAAGGGAAAATAGATGATGAAGGGCAGAAAGTTCTATAAATGCAATTCAGGCTGTATAAAAGTTCTGAAAAGTTCAATGAGGAAGGCAAAAGGAAAGACATCTAAGGAAAATAATGTGGTTGCGTAAGTATTCCACTCTAAGTCCAGGTTCATAAAAGACTTTTAAAAAAGATTTAAAGAGAGACATGTAATGAAAGATGAATATAAAAGAATGACTGGAATAAAAGAAAAGCACCAAGAAGCCTAAAACACAGAAGTGAATGAGGTAAGCTTTAGACAGAGAAAAAGAGATGGCAAAAATGATTACTCTAACTATGCAGAGTAAGAAGAAATTACAGGCCTGTGGCATGAAAGAGAGGTACAAGAAAACTCAAGATTTGCAGATGCTATTCCAGTTTTCAAAGAGAGACATGTTCATGCCAGAAAGTATGAACTAAACAATTGAATTTTAGTTTTTATCAGCAATTTTGATTGGATTTTTAATTAGAAGGCTTGTGAACCTTTGAAAAAGAATGTGGTGACCACTAGGCACCAATATGCACTCACCAAGCACGAGTGAAGCCATGTTGATTTCACATCATTTTGAGGTGATGATTGCCTGCTAATTCAGGAAAGCATCATTGGCTTGGTACCTATTTCAGTGAGGGATTCAGTGAGGGATTTGATTATTTTTCCTTCATGTTATTTAGGATAAAATGGTAAAGCACTTTATGGATTATTAAATGAATTAATAACTTGTCTGTAGCTACCATTTTAATACTAAGGAAGAAGGTCTTCATTTGACTAAAAAATGGTTTATCCTTGGCAGTTCAAAATTTATACCAGTGACTTGAATGAAGGAATGTATTGTGTACTACGTAGCACACATGAGTTTTTTTTTTTTAACATTCTTTATTGATTTATAATCATTTTACAATGTTGTGCCAAATTCCAGTGTAGAGCACAATTTTTCAGTTATACATGAACATATATATATTCATTGTCACCTTTTTTTCTCTATGCGCTACCATAAGATCTTGTGTATATTTCCCTGTGCTATACAGTATAATCTTGTTTATCTATTCTACAATTTTGAAATCCCGCCTATCCCTTCCCACCCTCCGCCCCCTTGGCAACCACAAGTTTGTATTCTATGTTTATGAGTCTATTTCTGTTTTGTATTTATGCTTTTTTTTTTTTTTTTAGATTCCACATATGAGCGATCTCATATGGTATTTTTCTTTCTCTTTCTAGCTTACTTCACTTAGAATGACATTCTCCAGGAGCATCCATGTTGCTGCAAATGGCATTATGTTGTCGGTTTTTATAAAAAGCACACATGAGTTTTAAACACAAATCCCACTAAAACAATTTTGTATAGGATGTTGGTTACTCAGATTTGAATCCTGAACACCACAGGTGAATCTGAGTCAGGTAGAGCCACATTGGACTATTAGGGTAACAAGAAGTTTTTGTTAACTATTCTGAACTAATCCTCAGTCTCAAAAAAATTGTTGAGAGTTCACCCCATTGTGGTAGGCTGAATGATGGTCCCCCAAAGATATATAAGTATTAATCCTTGGAATATGTTATTTTACATGGTATAAGACACTTTGCAGATATGATTAAGTTAAAGATCTTGAATTGGGAGATTGTCCTGCATTGTCTAAGTGCACCCAGTGTGATCTTAAGTGTCCTTATGAAAGGGTCAAAATCAGACAGAAAGATGTGAGGACAGAAGCAGAAGACAGTCTTTAGAAGCTGGGAAAGACAAGGAAATGGAGTCTCCCCTAGAGTTCCCAGAAGGAATTCAGCCCCTGACTTCTGACCTCCAGAACTGTTAGATAATAAATCTATGTTGTTTTAAGCCATCAAGTTTGTGATAATGTGTTAGAGAATCAAATGAAAACTAATACATCCATACAGAGAAAACCAAGGGATATGTGAAATGTGATATAAAGGTATAGTTTTTCCTCAGGGAGGAACAGATGATCACCATTCACTAGTGGGGCTGAAAGTACTGTCTTCATCTAGTTTGGACCCACTTCTGCACATCCTACTTGCTCTTGTTCCATTTTGTCCTACTATGGCATAACTGCTAGCTCAGTACCCTTGTTACCTGGCACTGTGCTGAATTTTAGTTAGTGGAAACGTAGTCTTTTTTTTCTTGTAAACTACAATTCCAGGCTTTACTAACATTTTAATCTAAGGGCTATTGCAAGCATTTTGTGAAAACTTTCAAAACGTATATTTATACTGTTGGGGAGTTAGCTAATCATTTATATTCTTTTCCCTCAGCTTTATTGAGATTAAATTGACATAACATTTTGTAAGTTTAAGGTGTACAATGTGGTGATTTGATACACAGACACACTGTGAAATGTTTACCACACTAGGCTAGTTAACACATCCACACCTTACATAATTACCATTTTATTGTTGTTGTTATGGTGAGAACACTAAATCTCTTCTCTCATAGTAACTTTCAAGTATACAATACAGTATTGTTAACTATAGGAACCATACTGTACATTAGGTCTTTGGAACTTATCAGTCTTACCATTGAAAGTTTGTACCCTTTCATCATTATATCCCCATTATTCCTATCCCTTGCCCCAAGCCACTGACAACCACCATTTCTATTCTCTGTTTTTATGTATTAAACTTAAAAAAAATTTCACGTATAAGTGATAACATGCTTTATTTGTATTTCTCTGTCTGGTTTATTTCACCTAGCACAATGACTTCAAGGTACATTCATGTTTTCCCAAATAGCAGGATTTCCTTTTTATGGCTGAATAATATTCCATTTGGTATGTGTGTAATGACATCTTTATTCATTCATCCATTGACAGACACCTGGTTGTTTCCAAACCTTGGCTATTGTGAATAATGCTTCAATGAACATGATAGCACAGATACCACTCTGAGATGATGATTTCCTCTCCTTCATAATTATAATATATCCCTAAGTTAGACTGCTGGATCATATGATAGTTCTATTTTTAATATTTTGAGGAATACCACACTAATTCCCATAATGACTATACCAATTTACATTCCCACCAGCAGTGCACCAGGGTTCTTTTTTCTCTATGTCCTCTCAGCATTTATCTCTTATCTTTTTGATTATAGCTATTCTAAGAGTTGTGGAGTGATATCTTGTTGTTTTGATATGCATTCCCCTAGTGACTATTGATTTTGAGCACTTTTTCATGTACTTGTTGGCCATTTCTGTATCTTCTTTGGAAAAATGTCTATTCAAGTCCTCTGCCCATTTTTTAATCTGATTGTTTCTTTGTTTGGTTTTGAATTGTATGAATTTCCTACATGATATGAATATTAGCCTTTTACCATATATGATTTGCAAATATTTTCTCATTCTGTAGGTTGACTTTTCATTTTGTTGATTGTTTTATAGCTTTTTAGTTTTATGTAGTCCCACTTGTTTATTTTTGCTTTTGTTTTTTGTGGTATCATATCCAAAAAATAATTCCCAAGACTTATGTCAAGGAGTTTTTCTCCTGTTTTCTTCGTTTTTTTTTTACATTTTAAAGTCTTGCATTTACGTCTTTAATCATTTCAAGTTAACTTTGTGAGTGGTGTTAGATAAGGTTCTCATTTCATTCTTTTGTATGTGTTTTATCCAAGTTTTCCAACACCATTTGTTGAAGAGACTATCCTTTCTCCATTTAGTATTCCAGGCTCCCTTGTCGAATATTAGTTGACCATATATGTGTTTGTTTATTTCTGGGCTTTTGATTCTGTTCCATTTATCTATGTGTTTGTGTCATTCTGTTTTGATTACTATAGCATTGTAATATAATTTGAAATCAGGAAGTATGATACTTCCAGCTTTTTTCTTTCTCAAGACTGCTTTGGCTATTTAGGGTTTTTTGTGGTTCCACAGGAATTTTAAGATTGTCTCTTCTATTTCTGTGAAAAATACTATTGGAATTTTGATAGGGATTACACTGACTCTCTAGATGGCTTTGGGTAATATAAACATCTTAGCAGTATTAACATTTCCAATTCAGGAACATGAGATATCTTTCCATTTATTTATGTCTTCAATTTGTTCATCAGTCTTATATTTTTCAGTGTATAGATCTTTCACTTCTTTGATTAAATTCATTCCTAGGTATTTTATTGTTTTTGATGTTTTAGAAGAAATGGAATTGTTTTCTCTATTTCTTTTTCAGATAATTCATTGTTAGTGTATAGAAATGCAACTGATTTTTGTATGTTAATTTTGTATCCTGAATCTTTACTGAATGTGTTCATTAATTCTGACAGTTTGTTGGTGGAGTCTTTAAAATTTTTTATGTACATGATCATGTCATCAGCAAATGGACAGCTTTACTGCTTCTTTTCCTTTTATTTCTCTTCTTTTCTTTCTTTTTCTGATTGCTCTGGCTAAGACTTCTAATACTATGTTGAATAGCAGTAGTAAGCATGGGCATCCTTCTCTTATTCTTGATCTGACAGGGTATCTTTCAACCTTTCACCGTTGAGTACAAGGTTAGCTGTGGGTTTGCCACTTTTATTATGTTGAAGTATGTTTTTTCTATACCCAGATAGTTGAGAATTTTTATCTAATGAGTTGCATCACACTAATTGACTTTCATATGTTGAACCAACTGTGGCTGCACACTGTCCGCATAAGACTGTGCACTGCACTTAAGGCTGGTGAGGGTGGTCCAGCTTGGGGCATGCGGTTGGACAGCAGGGGGAACTAATTACAGGAGGGCCCAGTAGTGCAGGCCAGTGACTAGAGATTGGGCTGAATCCAGGCCTGTGAGGGCCTCAGCCATCACCATGAACTTCCATGGCTGCGGGATCTTGCCACCAGTATAAACAAGCAGTGGGGGTCAGCTGCTGGGTCTAGAGTGTCATCTCACACTCAGGCAGCTGCAAGACTTGGAGTAGCTTCCATTGTGAGTCCTGGACTCCAGCAGGGGTGGGAGGTGAAGGAGGAGAGAGCAGGCAAGAACTCAGGTGGCTGGCATCAGCAAATGTGAGTATCTGTGGGGCAAAAACCTGGAGAAATCTGCTGGGGGTTCTGCAGCAGCTCTGCTGGCCATTGGTTTCCTCAGTAGTGGAAAGTGCTGGGGTGTTTGAAGAGCTGGTCACAGGGAACTATGGTTGCTTCTGCTGCATAGATGATATTGGTAGCTCCTGCTTTTCTTCCTTGTTCCTAGCCACCTCTGTTCATCTCAGCTTTGCTTGTCCCTGGGTGGAGTGAAAATCAATCTGGTTCTTTGTACAGTGCTTGGAAATGCTGGGGAACCTGGTCATTCACCTTGTTCTCCCTTTTCCAGTGAGGAAAACTCTTTCAAGTTGGGGAGTTCCCTCTTGTTTCTGAGCAATGCTGGCTTGGGAGATGGGGTGATATATACAAAATGAAGCTGTTTTTCTTTTCTTGTTGTGTGGCTATTCTCAAGTTTTTTGTTCCACTGTATTGCTGAAGTTTATTAAGTGAACACCAGAGCTGTCTCAGAGATGTTTCTGTTTGTGTATAATTGTTCACTGTCTAATTGTTGATCTTTGTTGGAGGACAGAAGCTGAGATCTCTTACTCTGCCATCTTGGTGACATCATTGTAAGAAATAGCCTTTCAGTGCTAGCTCTTCATCAGATGATTTCCACTGCAAGTTTTGTTTCCTTCAAATACTGGCACTGTCTATAGGGTATTGTAGCTCTCTGTCCAATCCACATGTTCTGCACTGGTGTTCTTTTCTGTTATGATAGGTGTCCTTGTCTCTGGCACCATCGTTCTTGGTGCACTATGTCAATAAGAGGGGAGTTTTAAATCCCAGAATGCACTCAGTCAAAAAAGAAACTTACTCATTGTGATTTCAGGGGATGTCTGGATGGAACAAATTATATCAGTAAAATGTAGAGGTGTCAGGTCAATTCATGATAGACAAGAAGTAGTAAAGAGAGCAATAAGAACCAATTCTCCTTATGATAGATCACAGGCAATCAAGGCCATTCTTAATACATCAAATGAAAGGATGACAGTCATCTCCACAGAAAGGTACCGGGGAGGGGGTCTTTCTTATCTTATAACCACCCCTCTTATTGAATACTTTATGGGATTAGTAATTTATTACAAGACTCAGTGCCAAGTTTAAGTAGCTTAGTCTAGCCCTTCAAGTTTGAATCAAAGGATGACACCTTTACAAAAGCCAGAAGTCATAAAAAGGAATGTTTTATATTCAGGCAGCAAACCAATGGGTAATCACTACCCCATGTTCCCATAAAAAAGATGAGATAATTCTCTCTTTGTGAGGAAGGAAATAAAACCATCAGATTTCTACCAACACCACACTCTTAGTAATCTTCAGTATAACATAAACAGGCCATGAAAGGGCAATAGAACCATACACCATCATAAAAAAAGATTTAGTTTTGAAAGCATCCATAGAACAAAAAACCCAGACATAATGCGAGATAAACTTCGGTCTTATAGAACTTCGGTCACTCTATAGACAATTTTACAACAATATCTGACTTTTTGCAACATGAAATATATGTCTAGTGTAAGGTGAAGAATCAAAATGATTTTTTTAAGTATTCAGAAACAAGATTGGGGCTAAAATACAACAATATTTTGCCCAAATAAATATTCAGCCCAATTAATGGTTAGCACCAAGGGTACAAAGTTAGCAGCTTTTCAAGTAATAGGGTGACTGGCTAAACTGGTAATTTAAAAATACATTATCAGTGAATTGCATTAAAGTTGACCTAGTCCCCACCCCTTCCAAAACCTGCAGCTGAATCTATTTAGTCTCCATCAGAATTCTTAGCTCTGCTCCAGTTTGCTTTCTGTTATTAGCCAAGGGTAATTATAAGAAGTGATAGGCCAGTCACTTAGAAGTATGTATCAAGACAAATGTCAAAGACAGTTCTGAAGTGAAGAACCTGCCTGGACTTACCAAGCAAAAATAGTGTCAAAAAGGCCTTTCTGACCTAGCCAATTGAGAAAGTTTTTACTCCCCATTCAGTCCTTCCATTGGAGAGAACATAAAGAGGGCATTTACTTAGCACGTCAACTAATAGGCATCAAATGCAGATGAAAATAATTTTTAATGAGACTGCTAAACACTTTATTACTGGGGAGGATGGAAAGGAGAAACCTTCCAAATTTGTAGGCACTGTTATTTGAATGTCCTGTAATTGAGCAGCGCCATGCCTCAATGGCAGATGTACAATGATCTGTCGAGCGAATGAAAAATGAGTGCATGTGTGACTTCTCCATAAACCTGAATAAAACAGACTTCTAAAAGGGCAGATTTCTTAGCAAAAGTCTCTAAAGATGGGACTTTAGAGCTTAATAATCTCTACTAGAATGAAAGTGCCATGAAGGCAATGACTAGTTAGTTTTACTTACTGTTGGGTTTCTAGCACCAATAGCATTGTTTAATAGACCGTAGGTACTCAGTAAGTGTTAAATTGGTAAATGGAAATTATTAAACAGAGGACACTTGAACTAAAACCTTGTTTTAAAGGCATCTATGAGATGAGTCTCAAAGGTAACCATAATTATAACTTGAATGATACTCTACAATTCACAAAGCATACTTCATTTAATTCTCTTAACAATGTTGCTCTGTCTATTGTATTGTAACTACCTCCATTATACAAGTGAGAAAACTTCAGCTGAGAAAATGGCACAGTCAGAACTAAAATCCTGGTTCTATGACCACAAATTCTGGATTTTCCCACTACACTAAACCGCGTCAATCCATGACATTAAATTTAATGGTTAGGTGAAAAAAAAAAAAAAAAAAAAAAAAAAGAGCCCCTCTGCAGGGATACCACAGCTTTATTTCAAAAAGAAGCATTTAAAAGATCTGACCATAAAGTGGGACTACAAATAAGAATAATCACTATAGTTTCCTGAATAACATTAAGAGAAAGGTATAAGATGGCTTGTCTAGGGTGCAGTTCTTTCTAAAAATAGAAGAAAATCAACAAGTTCATTGATAAAGAAAATGGATTTGATTTTTCACTGATAGAATGAAACTGTCAATATTTATGCCTTCAGTGACAAGCAGCTGACAAATCTTGGAATAATCCAGAAAGAATCATTATTTGTAGGAATTCATATAAGAACTGATTATTTGTAACTGTGTTATAGGTAACAATAAGTAATGATGACAGGTTGGAAGAACATATTAAAAGGATTATACTCTACAGTATCTAGGGGAGAAGATATCAATTCAACTTCTAGATATGCAAGACTTTGGAGCTCCTTATCCACAATAAGAAAGGATAGCAATTTAATTCCTTTTGGCTCATTTCAGTTCATAAAAGGTTAAGATAATAATAAATTCTAGCTTAAAAAAATAAAATGCAAACCATTCCTTGAGGGAATCTGCATGATTTGCTAAATATGGAAAAAAATTTCTGTGATGTTCTAGGTATCACTGGGAAGAGAATAATTTTAATTACAAAGCTCCATCTCAGCATGGTAACAAACCATCATGGTTTTATACTGCATTACTCTGTGTATGTTTACAAAATAATAGCAAGTTAAAAAGGACTTCTGCCTTGGCCATGCCAGAGTAACTTGTTCCAAACTTGCCCTCCCACTGTGATCCAACAGATAACTGGAAATAAGAGTAGAGGACTGTGATATCTACAAAAGGGAAACAAATAAGGTGAGTCCCGTGATAGCCCCAGCTTGCACCCTCAAAGTATCTTCTAGACCATAATGTAGGAAGAAAAAAATCGAAGCAAAACCTGGTGGGCCCACTGAATCAAGGAGACAGACACCAGAGGCT
The DNA here is from genome assembly GCF_009834535.1 of Camelus ferus. NCBI lineage: Eukaryota > Metazoa > Chordata > Mammalia > Artiodactyla > Camelidae > Camelus > Camelus ferus. Next base: position 52,432,373 of record NC_045696.1, read on the forward strand.
AGAGAGAAGATGGTCTCTGGAACTTGTAGAGCAGAGAATTGGATAGAGGGAAATTATACATAAAAAGAGCTCCAGTAATTTGCATGGGGCCCCTTATATATATTGATGAATATGAAGCTGTGCATAATGTAAGGCACAACTCCACATGGTCAGATTAGTGCTGTTGGGGAGATATAAGCTGAACAATTCCAGGAGATAGCAGCACTTTGACACTTTCAAGTTCTAATGAGCCAGGGTGAAGATTGTTGAATACCAGAGATATTCAGTAGAAACTCCAAGAGTTGCACCTTAGTAGTAAGGGTAAACGTGCCCTAAAGGAAAGGATGCTCTAGACCTCCCCATTCTTTAAAAGCTGAAAAACAAGCCTGAAAAGGATCAAGCTGATCCACAAGTAATTTTAATCCCTGCCAGGACAAAATTCAGCACTCTTTTTTTAAAAAGACAGTAAAATCCAGATCCTAAACAATGAAAAACACACTGTCCAGCAACCAACAAAAAAATTAGAAGATGTGATCCATTGTATAGCACAGGGAACTATATTCAGTATCTTGTAATAACCTATAATGGAAAAGAATCTGAAAAAGAACATATATATATATATATATATTATATATTTATATCTATATATCTGAATCATTTTGCAGTATACCTGAAACATTGTAAACCAACTATACATCAATAAAAAATAAGTAAATAAAATTAGAAGATGTGGTACAAAGTAGAAAAACTGACCCATTACCAGGAGAAAAATGACTTAATAGAAATGATCTAGATACAGAAAGAATTAGCAGACAAAAACTTTAAAATAGTTATAAACATACACACTGATTAAATAAGAATTTTAAAAAATGAGCATGGAAAGAAGAGAATGAGATGATATAAAAAAGAACCATAAAATTTCTACTTCTGCTTAAGATATAGAAAACTGCAAGAAAATTACACTTCTGCTCTGTAAAAGGCCCCCTAAATATGTTCAAGCCTCAATATTGATAAAATGCCAGCTCTCTGCAAATTTATCTATAAATTCAATGGAATCCCAATAAAAATTTTAGCGGACTGTTAGGGTTTTTTGTTTTGTTTTAATAGAAATCAACAGTTTAATTATAACACTTATATGGAAATTCAAAGGATCTAGAACAGCCAAAATTATTTTTAAAGAGGTAAAAGTGTGACAAGGCTTTCATTTCTTTATTTCGATACTTACCATCAAACTACAGTAATAAAGATTGTGTGAGAATGAATATATAGAACAGAAGATTAGAAATACGGCCACAGATAAATTTTCAACAGATTTTCTAAAAAGATATCAAGGCAATTCAGTGGGGGAGAAGTATACCCTTTAAACAAATAGTGCTGGAAAAACTGGTTGCTTATTTGGAAATAAAATTGACCCCTATTTCACACAATTCCAAAAATTAAGTGTAAATTTATCATAGACCTAAACATAAACCTAAAGCCATAAAACATCTAGAACAAAATCAACTATATGGCAATACTTTTTTAAAAAAATCTGGAACAAAACCCAAAACTCCAACACTATTAAAATATAAGAGAAAATCTTCACAACTTAAACTATGCAAAAACTTCTTAGGATACAACAGCGTGAACTAAAAAAGACCGATAGTCAGATACCATCAAAATTAAAAGCCATAGATTGAGAGAAGATATTTCCAACACATATGACAAGCATCCATAATACATATTTAAAATGAGTTGCACAGATACCTCACAAAAGAAGATATGTGAATGGCCAATAAATATATGAAATTGTTTAATATTACTTGCTATCATTGAAATGAAAATTAAAACCATTGAATACTTATTACAATGGCTAAAAGTTTTAAAAGGGTGACAATACCAAGTGTTGTGAAGAACGTAGCAATTGAAACCTTCATACATACTGGTGGGAATATAAAATGCTACAACTACTTTGCAAAAACAGTTTGCTAATTTCTTATAAAGTTATAGATATACTTAACAATGCAACCTAACAATTCTACCCCCAGATATTTACCTAAGAGACTTAAAACATATGTCTACAAAAATTTTGTGCAAAATATTTATATTAGCTTTATTTGTAATGGTACAAAACTAGAAACAACCCAGACATCTATCAACATGTCAGTGGAAAAATTGTGACATATATATCTGGCATATGTATGAGACACACTGGAATCGTACTATACAGTAACAAAATGGACAGAGATACTTATATACAAAGTAATAAGGATATATCTCAAAAACTGCTGTGTGAAAGAAGCCAGATCAAAAGAAAAAAAAATACATACTATGTAATTCTATTCATGGGATAATGGGGAATAGGTAAATCTAATTTATAGTGAGAAAAAGCAGATCAGTGGTTGCCAGGTACCACAGGTGTGGTGATTAATGCTAAGGGGCACAAGGGAGCTTTTAGGGGGATGGAAGTGTTTTATTCTTTTTTTTTTTTTAACTTTTTTTTATTGAGTTATAGTCATTTTACAATGTGTGGAAGTGTTCTATTCTTGATTGTGATGGTGGTTGTACATATGTATACATTTAGCAACATTTATGAAGCTGTACACTTAAAATAGGTGCATTTTATTATATGTAAATTGTATCTCAGTGAAGTTGACTTTAAATAAAGACAGTAGGTCTAGAGAAAGGATACTAGATTAAATTGATAAATTTTAGACTCCAGCTTGGAAAGATGAAGTTTGAGGGAAAATAAGACCAAAGGTTTTAAAAGTTGAAGATCAGAAGTAGGCTGAACATATACTTTAAAAAAACTCAGTATTTTAAGAGGAAGTATCTGTTGTTGACTGAATGTTTGTGCCCTCCAAAATTCATATGTTGAAGTCCTAACCTCTAGTGTGGATATATTTTGAGATGGGGCCTCTAAGAAAGTAATTATGGTTAAGTGAGATCATAGGGTGAGACCCTGATTCAATAGTGATAGTATCCTTATAAGAGACACCAGAGAGCTCCCCTGTGCACATTCATTCTCTCCACCTCTCCCCCTCCCTCCTTCCCTCCCTCCCTCTCTCTCTCTCTATCCCTTTGCACAGGCATCAGGGAAAGGTCAGGTGAGGACAAAGTGAGAAGGCAGTTAGTTATCTATATGCCAGGAAAAGGGCTTTCACCAGAAACCAGATTTGCCAGCCTCTTTATCATGAATATCTAGTCTCCAGACTGAGAAAATAAATTGTTTTTTAAGCACTGAAGTCTATGTATTTTGTGATGGCAACCTGAGCCAACTAAGATACAATCCTTTACACTTAAAATAGTAAGTTTAATTATATAAAAGTTTGTAATACTTCACAGAATAGGTAGAAAATCTTCTCAATAGTACAAGTAGAGAGAGTTCAGAATAAAAAGAAATAGCTTCAATGGTAGGTAGATCATGGAAAACACATTTGTAATTTTTAAGGCAGGACATCAGTATTTTTTAAGGTTTACTGTTATTTTTGTAGTTTTAGGTCAAGAATGGAAATCTTCTCCAGCCACACACCCTTGGTTCTCAGGTACATTTCCTCTCTCTGTCTTGCAGAAAGACAGTCTTTTATGTATATCCCTTGACTTATTTTTTATTTCTTAACTACCCTTTCAATATTCTATAAATGTTTATATAACTAGTCAGTGGATCCATGGCTTCCTTACTCAGCATTATAACACATATTAAGTTGGATAAGGAAACATAAGAGCATAGTATCACATCTTATAATATTATTATTATCACTGTTGCCATAGCACCTAGCACAGAGCTTTCAACCTTCCTGGCTTTAGCATTTTCACCTACAGAATGGAGGTAAAACCCAACTTCATTATTTCAAAGGACATTATGAGAATAAAATGAGACAGTGTATGTGAAAGTGACATCTTAACTTTAAAATTCGATAGAAATGTCAGTCATCATTGTGTTTACAATGTTATTATCAGACCATGTAGACTGCACTGCCTCTGTACCTAATATAAAGTATTTACTCAGTTATATTCTCACTACCAATAATGACTTTTGAAGAGGAGGGGGAACTGAGATCTCTTTCATCCATTCTTTTAAATAGTTGATATATCATCAATGAATTAGTGGATTCCTGTTTTCAAGATACACCAAGAAAAATAGTGTTATGACTATTCTTAATCTTGATTGATCCCAAAAAATGAATCAATACTTTCTTATATTCAATCAACTTAGCCACACAGAAAGACTTTTATTTATATCTTGGAAGGCTTTCATTTAATATAAGTCAAATATATTAACTAACATATTAAAATTAATGTAAAAATGTATTGCTATAAGCTATCTCTCATCATACCTGAAATTAGAAAACAAAATTATATAAAAATATAAAATTGTAGTGACAAATATAATGAGTAAATTTTATGTACTATCATATCAAAAATTCAGGCTTTGTAGTATATGTCCTTTTCCTGAAAGAGTCAAGAAGCATAATGCAGCACTAAAGAAGTATATTAAATGTTTTGTTTTGGTTTTTGCCAGGAAATATCCATTTATTTGGAGATAAGGTTATGGTGAAACCACATATGATCAGGACATTTTGGAAAAGCATCCACAAAAACCAAAGAGAGACAGAGTGATGGAACAAACTTTTGAAAATGTATGTCACTTGCCAATTTTTTATATCTTAGCTTTTCTACTTTTTTCACCTTATGCACAATTATTTCTGCTCAGTGGCATGTATATTTTCTCCATGAAGTTTATAATACTTTTATAAAATGAAATAGTCTCTGGTAAATTTATTTTCAGTCTCTCCCTGCTTTCTGTATTTATTGTATAGGTAAGGCCCTATATTATCCTCATCTTAACTGATCATTTGTAGGCCACTGTCAACAAATGCCATAACATTCATTTAATTATTAACATGTCTAATTTTTTAAATAGAAAACTTTAAAAAAATCTTTTTGAACAATCCCATTGTTTGTGTGACCACAGAACATGTTTGTTTGCCATTTTCTTGAAAAAATTTAGATGCTCAGAATATATAAAACACACAACATAGGCACAAATTAGAAATCAAGTTTACTTACTAGAGGACTACAGAGAAAGTGACCCTCAAGCTGGATATAGAAAAATGGGTATGAATTTCCAGGAAGATAAGGAAGGGAATGCCTTCTTTTAAGAGAAAATAGATGAGGATGTTGAAGTGGCAAGAGAAGGTTAGACAGGTAAGCAAAAGCTAAAGGACCAACTGAAGAATGTAGACTTAAATCTGTAGGCAAAAGGGAGATGCCAAAGTTTTTTTTTTTTTAAAGTAAAAGCTTTATTGAGATATAATTCACATATCATAAAATCTACCTTTTTAGTGTACCATTGAATGACTTATAGTATATTCATGGAGTTGTGCAATGATCACCATAATCTAATTTCAGAACATTTTCATTATTCCCAAAGGAATTCTATACCCATTAGTAGTCGCTCTTTTTTTTTTTTTTTACATTTTTTTTATTGAGTTATAGTCATTTTACAATGTTGTGTCAAATTCCACTGTCGAGTACAATTTTTCAGTTATACGTGAACATACATATATTCATTGTCACATTCTTTTTCGCTGTGAGCTACCACAAGATCTTGTATATATTTCCCTGTGCTATACAGTATAATCTTGTTTATCTATTCTGCATATGCCTGTCAGTATCTACAAATTTTGAAATCCCAGTCTGCTCTTTATTCACTCTTCTCTAGCCTTTAGCAACCACTAATCTACTTCTGTCTATACGAATTGCCTATTCTGGAAATATTATGTAAGTGGAACCATAGAATATGTGGGCTTTTTGACTGGCTTCTTCCACTCAGTATAATGTTTTCAAGGTTCTTTCATGTTTTGGCATGCAGAAATACTCCATTACTTTTTATGGCTGAATAATATTCCACAGAATATTTCCAAAGTGGCTGTACCATTTTATATTCCTACCAGCACTATATGAAGGTTCCAATTTTGCCACATCCTTGGCAACACTTGTTATTGTCTTTTTTAATTTTATTTATCCTAGTGATTGTGAAGTAGTATTTCATTATGGTTTTGATTTGCATTCCCTTGATGACAACTGATCTTGAGCTTTTCATGTACTGTTTATTTATATGTTATTATTGTCTATTCAAATCCTTTCCATTTTGTAATAGTCTGCAAGGGCTACCATAACAATATTCCTCAGACGTGGTGACTTAAACAACAGAAATTTATTTCCTCATAGTTCTGAAGACTGGAAGTCCAAAACTGAGGTGTACGCAGATTTCTCCAGAGGCCTCTCTCCTTGGCTTACAGATGACCACCTTATCAGTGTGTCTTCACATGACCTTTTTTCTGTACATGTACCTCGAAACTCTTCTTATAAGAACACCAGCCAAACTGGTTAGGGCTCTACCCTTATGACTTTATTTAAGCACAGTTACTTCCATAAAGGCCTCTCTCCAAACACAGTCACTTTGGTGTTTTGGCTTCAACATACAAATTCTGGGAGGATACATTTCAGTCCATAACACCACTTTTAAATTAGATTATATGACTTTTAATGGTTGATTTGTAGGAATTCTTTGTGTATTCTGAATACAAATGTCTTATCAAATATATGGACTTATGAATATTTTCTCCCATTTCATGAGTTGTGGGTTTTTGTTTTTGTTTTTGTTTTTGTTTTTGTTTTTACTTTCTTGATGGTATCCTTTGAAACAAAAACAAAATAATATAATGAGGAAGTATGTGAGAAATCTCATTTCTGTGTTCTCTGACCTTTCTTTTCTTGGTGTTCAGAGGCTAGGTATAGAGGCCCTTGGGGTTCTTTCATTTTATTTCTACTGACACACTCTTCTCCCTTTCTTTATGAAACAAGCATTGGGAAAACTATTCTCTGCCTTTGTATAGCTAAGATCAGATGAAGGAACTTTGCTAAAGGACCCAGGGAAAAACAAAAGAGAAACAAGAAAAGAAAGCATGCAACACACATAAGTGTGCCTCAAAACACCATCAAACAAATGTAATATAGGTTTCTGACCCTCCAGTAGCTGTTTTCTAGCAGGTAAGCAAGCCCAGTTCTAATCTGTACCCTATAATGAGTACCAAACATAGAGAATTCTATTTTTCTTTCCCTCCCATGTCCCCTCTACCAGAATCCATGTTCAGACAAAACAGATTACCTGTAAAAATCAATGGTACTTGAATCATCCTTGATAAAGCAATCACATTTTCCTTAAGTCCATCATCATAGAAATAAATTGTCTAAGAAGAGAGATTCACTTTTTCACCTCCCTTAAAGGATAAGGTCACTAAGGGAAGTTTTCTTTCCTTGTGGCAGAATTCATTTTCAGACATTCAGAATCTTGATAGAGATATCAGTTCTCCCTTGTGTCTCCCAAGGGACATAGAGGGGTAGCTACTCATCCATTCATGAAACTAACTTTTCCTGACAGCTCACTATGCATCTGTCAGTAACTTGCCAGGTCCCGGATTCACAGCAATAAAAAGGCCCATCCGTTCTCTCCAAGAGGCAGGAGTTGAAGGGAGCAGGGAAAACACCTAAAGAACCACTGCAGTACCACGTGATGAGAACACTGATAAAAGTTAGCAGTGAGAGCACAGAAGAACATCTCAGTTGAACATGACGTACGGAAAGGGTGTCTGGGAGGGCTTTCTGGAAGTAGCAGTGAGAGTGGGCATCCTTGTCTTGTTCCAGATTTTAGCAGGAAGGCTTTCAACTTTTCACCATTGAGTATTATGTTGGCTGTGGGTTTGTCATAAATAGCTTTTATTATGTTGAGATATGTTCCCTCTATACCCACTTTGGTAAGAGTCTTTACCATGAATAGGTGTTGAATTTTATCAAACACTTTTTCTGCATCTATTGAGATGATCATGTGATTTTTGTCCTTTTTTGCATTGATGTGGTATATCACGTAGATTTGCATATGATGAACCATCATGAGGATTTTTTAATCTTGTCTCTCCTTATAGTTTTCCAGAAGGAAAATACCAAAAAATACTAACTGAAGAGATATTATTCTTGAGGAAGTTCTCTTTATTAAAGTATACTAAATACCATAAACACAAACTAGTGTCCTCTGGGCTGAATGCTGGACATGTTTGGTCTGAAAAAAATGTTTAAAGATTATAAGCCATAATTTAAAACTAAGATTTCACATACAAATTTGAATTTCTAGCTTCTCTTATGAATTCACAAGACTTGATAGCATTGGAACACTAATCTTAATGACAACAATGTTGGACTTGAGTAGTATTTGCCTCCTTTTCATGGGGTATTTGATTCTAACTTAAATGTTTTGTGGTTTAGTTTTCCTACCTTTAAACTGAGAGATAATAAGGGAACCTCATGGTTTGGAGAATTAAATAAATTAATATGTGTGAAGTTCTTCAACCTGTGCCTGGTACAAAGTAAATGCAGTATCAGTGTTTGCTATGACTAAGATTATTATTCCTTCCCAATTAAATATAGCCTTGGCCACTTGCTATTGTCTTACATTCATTTTGAGTTACTCATTTATATTTCCTGCCTGGCTCCTATAAACATTTGTGTTTTGATCCCTGCTGTAGGCTTTTAACATTTATGGATTTGACATTTGTGATTGTAACCACTCTAAAGCCACCCAAATATCCATGACTCATTGAAAGTTGCGATTTTGTTGAAGCAAAAGTTAGAATCACTCACCTTGAAAGCCTGGTCTGCCAAAGCAAACCACTTAGCTTCTGAATGGGCCCAGCTCAGCAACCACTTCTCATGTGGTGCTGCTGTACTCCGGTTCTATGCAGTAACCCTCCTGAGGGGCTACCTAAAAGGGGGCAGCTATTGTAGTGTTCATTTGCCCAGCAACACATGCCCTCTGCGCACCTCAGGATCTGTGGCTTGTCTTTTTCACTGTGATACAATGTTATCCCTGCTTCCAAAATAAACACTCTAATAATATATTACTCTATGGCTCAAAAGGTTGAAACACTTGAAAAATAAAGTTCTGAATACAATTGTGAATAATTTCTATGAGAAGGAAAAGAAAGGATCTAGTTAGAAACTAAATGGGTGCACAGAAAGCACCAGCCAGTTGGCTTTGTTAATGGACCCACACACTGAAGATGCCAAGTCGAACATCAGAAATTACTCCAAAAAGAGGTGTCAGGAACCTGGATAAATAGTTGAAGAAAGCAAAAATCCAGCAAAAGCTCAGGTTTGGGGGGAAAAACAACAACTAGGAATAATAAAAGATCTTGATTTGAGAGAAGACGAATAACTATAGCAAGGCCTGCTGCTGCAGAAAGATAACCGTGATTCTAAGAGAGAACAGAGCGAGAGAAGACACAGCTTTCCGACTCAGATCACGTGATCATCTTTTCTAGCAACCAGAGGTGTCCAGCAATGGACACCTAGCCTAGCACACAGAGCTTGCCTTGCAAAGTTGTAATTTTTTAAACATTGAAAGAGTTCAAGCAAGGGCTGAAAAATCATTGGTCAGGGTGCAGAGCCCTCAGGTTCTTGCTCCCAGAGACCTCTCTGCTCAGGTGGAGTAGGGATATGAGTTCTACAGAAAGGCCCTGAATCCCTCTCTTGCACTGAGGAGGTACTGCCAGGATGAACCCTCCTCTCTTGGCTTGTCACTTGCTATCTTGTTTCTGTTTCTCTTCCCAGTTCCTTTGGATTGGTATTTTATTTGATCAGCTCTTAGTTCTGATTTCACCAGGGGATGTGATATTTCAAAAGTCTCTTAGGCATATTTTACCCACCTGGAGTTCAGCCCAGTCTCCTGACCCTTTCCTGATGCTTGAAACTGCTAGCCTAGGAGAAACATTAGAGAATATGTTATCATAAATCAGTGGCCCAATGAAGGAATCTCATTTTTTTTCTTCACTTTTATGGGCCTGTTTTTCTTTTCTGTTTGATGAGATTCCACTGTAAGTAGGCTATTGGGCTAAACTGCCTTCGTAGTTCAGTTCATATGTTTAGAAGATGATTATATGATTTTACAGCATTTGGAGAAACAGACACTCACATTTTCCTAATAAGGGCTAGAGAGAGAAGAAGGTGACTCCAGAAATTGCAAAGAGAAGGCAAAAAAACTTTTGTCAGTTATCCCTTTCTCCTTGTAAGTTAAGTTTCTTCCTTAGTAAGAAGGCATGCTGCTCTGCCTCCATTCCCCTGTGGTGGGTCTTCAAAAGCCAGAAATGACTCTTAAGTCTGACCATTGCATTATATTGTAGCTGCATTTGTGAGTCCTGATGGTGCTGCTTGTTACATTCCTCTCTGGCTTTACAGGCTGAACTGGAGTGAAAAGTGAAAATTGCCCCTAGCTAATATAGCTGCAGATATCGCTTGCCTGGTTCTTGCCTATCCTAATAGGAGTTGTTGCTTGATCACAAGAGGGTAATTAATGTGCCTCTCTTCCCAAGTGACAAAAGTTACCTTTAAAGAATTGGCTAAACATGTCCCTTTTACAAGTTCCAATTCCCCCATGAGAAAATTATGAAATTCATTAAAAATTTTGGAGTGTTCATAATGGGTTTCTTGTTACATGTGTGCTGTCAAGATACAGGGAAATATTGCTGAAATTGCACAATGCGGAGGAAAGGTGGCGGAATCGTTGGAGAGGGATAAAAACACAGAGAAAAGTTCTGTCTTGTTCTGAAAAAATGGAAAATATTTCTAGGGCATGGTGTTCTATAGAACATGCTGAATGGACAGTCCTGTGAAACCCAGAGGCAAACAGTAGAATTTTGCCCCACTGAGCTGCCACTGTGGATAATATCTCTCCCTCTCTCTCTCTCTGATATTCTTGTCTCTGTCTCTCTTTTTGAACCTCTGTTACTGTCTACTTCTTGGACTCTGCTTGTTTCTCTTTCTCTTCCTTCCTTCTGTATCCTGTAACTTAACTTCTTTGCTTTAGTTCATCTCTCTTCCATTAACATATACATTGGGACCACTTCCTCTGTCTTCCCTGTGTGTGTGGCCACCCCCACCTGTCCTCCAGCATTGACTCATGGTGTTGATGTCCTATCCCACACACCTATGCCCACACACTTCCTGTTCTTCCTGGCTTCAGTTGTTCTTTTGTTGGTGTCCTCCTTTGCCAGCACTGGCTCAGCAGGGGCTTTCTCTGCAATTCTGTGTCGGTGTCTGTTTGGATCAATGCCATTTTAGTTTGACATGTAAATAAAGCACCACTCAATGTTATTCCTCCTACAGAGCAGAAAGTGTGGAAAATGGTCTGGGGAAAGAGGCAATGCCACCTGACTCTAAACTCCGTAACATGACTCTTGGCCCTCACTGTTCTTAATGAGTCCTTGGCACATGTAATCTTTTTAATGAGTTCTGGGTCTTTCCCCACATTAAATGGTTCAGTCAGGAATTTTTAGTTTTTGTTTACTGTTTGGTATTATTTCTAAAAATATCTAACTTCTTAAAATTTTTATTTTATTTAATTCCCTATTCATTTTCTTTTAAAAGACTTTATTTTTTAAGTAGCAGTTTTAGATTCACAACAAAATTAAGAGAAAGGGCCTGAGATTTCCGCTATATCCTCTGCTTCTGCAAATGCATAGCTTTCCCCATTATCAACATCCCCTACCAAACACCTAGCTTTTTAAACTTCTATCTGTATGATTTTTTTCCAATTTGTTATGTCATTTCTCTTTCAAACTAAAACCATCCCCGGGAGAAGTTATTTCCATTTGTCTCCATTCTACCATAGCAATTTGTCTGTATTTCCATTGTGTATTTCCACTTCTCATGTTGTATTATAATTACAGTTTATATGTATCACTTTAATTTGAGGACAAATTTTTATTTTTATTTTTTTGGTCAGTTCCAAGAAGCTTGTATAGCAACTAAAGAACTGACCTTTCTAAACGTGTGGCAGAACATGATCATGCCTGTTCTCAGAAAGTCCCTAAATTAACAGAAATAGAAAATTCTTAGGTCCTACAATACAGGGTCAGATAATAAGAGTTACATAATCTGAGGTGGAGGTTCAGAAATAGAGGGATTACACAAGCAAGAATTTAAGTACCCAGAACTCTCACAATGAGTCTGTGCAATTCTGCTTTGCTAAGGAGCATAGTTTTGTCCTATATGGAAGCACAGAGTGTACCTGGTCACATTCATGGCCATTTCTACAGGGTAGATAAACTCTTGGGAAACTCCTCCAAAAGGATCTAGCTGATTCCTTTCCCCATGCTGACTGCCTGCCACACTACCACCCTAGATACCCTACCCCACCAAGAAACAGAAGGAAGCTCAGGGAGCTTTGTTCACTCTGATGTAACCCTCTGCTTCTGTGATTCTCCTATCATTCTGATGTTTGAAAAAGTTTGAGCTTTCTAGACCTAGGTCTAAGACAGAATTTAATTAATGAATTTGCCACAAAATCATAGTTTGATATTTTAATTCCCAGTATATTTACAGGTTCTGCCCACACTCAAGGAAAGAGGATTATAAAGGCAGTATACACTGGGGGTGGAATTCCTTCCTCATCAAAATTTTAGTTGTCTTCTTCCAAAACTAAAGTTGGTGTTTCTATGTATGGCACAATCTATTGGTAAAGACTTACTGATTTGTACTTGAGGCTATACAAATGTACAAAATATGATTCCTTCCCTGAAAAATTTAGTTATGACCATGTTAAGAAAAGAGAACATTAGATAGGGGGAGGGGATTAAGAACATTTATACAAGTTGTATGGTTTATACATATACTGTAAAAGATAATGTGTGAGAAAGGTCAGTGCAGACTGGATTAGTATAGGAATTTTCCTGGAGAAGGCAAGTCTGAATGATGGACAGAAGCAGACATTGACCCATGTAGCAATCTTATTCCTCTGTTGGTTACTGACTGTAGGTACTGAGGACAGATAGCATGAAATAGTAAGAATACAGATGGTACAACAGAATTGACATGCCTGAGGGAGCTATGACTAGATAGACAAGTGGAGAGTACAGATATGGAGGAAGGGATTGGCAGGCAGTACAGGGACTGCTCTCCAAGGTTCTGGACCATAATTGGTTAATTCTCCTAGCCTTGGCTAATTGGTTCAAACTCTGAGACATGCTGAACCAGGTGTGGACAGAGGTGTTGATATGAGAAGCTGAAGAAGAGAGGAAGTAGAAAGTAGAAAAGTGTTCCAGTGGTATAACTACTGAGACCTATGACAATTTTCAAGTAATTGCAGAGATAGGAAAGAAATCACAAGTCATCTCAGGGAAAATAATGGATAACTATATTGGTTTCTATTGCTGTATAACAAATTCCCACAAACTTAGTGGCTTGCAAACAGCATAATTTAATATCTCATAGTTTTTGCGAGTCAACAGTCTGGGCATAGGTTAGCTAGGTCTTTCCTCAAGGTCTCATGAGGCAAAAATCAAGATGTTGATTTTGCATTCCTTCCTGGAAGTTGAAGTGTTCTTTCAAGCTCATGTAGTTGTTGGCAGAATCCAACCTTGTGGTTCCTAATGGTTGTAAGACTGAGGCCCCCACACTCTTGCTGGCTCTTAGCCAAGGTACACTTTGAAATCCTAGAGGCCACCCACAATTCCTTGTCACATGGTCTGCTCCATTAGTACTTAAAATATCTATAACTTAAGAAATGACCCAGTCTCCTTTAAGAGTTCATCTAATTGGGTCAAGCCCACCCAGATAATCTCCCTTTTGGTTAATTTAAAGTCAACTTATTAGTGACTTAATTATAGCAGTGGTATCTCATCATATTCACAGGTTCTGCCTCCACTCAAGGGGAGGGAATTACACCCGGAGTGCGTAACACAGTGCGGGAATTTGGGGGCTATTTTAGAATTCTGCCTACTACAATAAGCAAAAGAAAAATAAACTTGTGTAACAATTTCTATAGTAAGACTCTTTTGACTGGAAGTAGCTATATCAATTCTAGATAACTTAGGCTACAAAGGAATTAATTGGACATATACTGGACTACCTTACAGATTCCAAGGAAGAATTGGGCAACCAGCCATTGGGAGTAGGATCTGGGTAAGTCCTAGAGAATTCAGTTAGTGGATTCTTCAATGAACCAATACTTGGCCCAAAGTAATTGTGCCTCTTACTTCAAAAGTATAGTAAATTTCTGGGAGAAAATTTTAGGGTAAGTGTCACCCTAAATCAGTCAAATAAAACTGAGGACAGCGTCTCATAGTATAGACATAGTTTATGGGACCCACTCCTCTATACTGAGTATAGTTAGAGAAATACTAATCACTGTGAACTGTGCAGCTACCTCAATTGGAGTCTATGCCACAAGTGAGGCGAAATGATGCAGTGTTGACATATATCAGTAAATTTTGTGTAGACAGCACGAAAAATGTCAGCTAGATAAAAATGAAGTGATTAAAGTATTACTGTTGGTTAAGTTATATTAAAATACTAAAATTTTCAGTGTTATAAATTTTTCTATTTCTGATTAAAATATTGCATTTTAATTGATATAAAGAGCATTTAACCACACTCTATATAGTTTTATTTATTTTAAATAGTATTTCAATGTTTCCAAAAACTAGGATATCTACCCTTCCTGCCTTGGAAATCTGAAAATGAGTGGGAAGTATTTTCTGTTCCCCAGCTATTCCCACACCTGTCATACTTATGAAATGGACAGGAAGGCTTAGACAGGGCAAAAGTAATTTGAGAATAATTTTGACATTGTGTGCTGACTACACTGTCATTGGAAACACTTCCTCTGCCACCATACTTCAGCCTTTGGCATAGGTGCGTTTGACATTGGAATGTTTCTGATGTTCATAAGCAATACTGAAAAATTACATATACTTTACTTTTGCTGAATGGCATGAATTGGAGCCATGTGTCCTGGGAGACTGAGGTGGAGTGGTAAGGTGCTGTGCTAGTGAGTGAGCACTGCTGACCACACAGAGCCTGGAATACTTATCTAAACATTCATTTTCCCTGTACTGCTGTTGTACATTTTATAAGATGAGAGGAATTAATCGCAATGGTGGTATTCACCTTCGTTTCATTAAATTTTCAAGGTGTGTTTATTTTTTAATGATTTTATGTAAGTTTAATATATATTTATATAATAATAACATATTATAAAATACTTTTCTATAAATTATCTCTCTTGATTCTCACATAACCCTTTAAGGTGGTCAGGTAAACTCTATTCAGAGGGAAGAACTTAGCACTGAAATCAAATGTTATCAGATTCTGAAGCACAATCCCTGTCTTTTGACTTCTACCCCTATGCTTTTTTCCTCCATAAAAAATGTGCCTTTGTTTCTCTCTGAGGTTGTGACTGCCAGTGAAAATAACAAAAGCCTAGCATTAGCATACCTGTGAGCTCTCAATAAATATTCATTGTGATGTTTCTGCCATTTTTTTCTCAATTGAGAGTCCAGGAATCTTAGTTAAATGCGGAATCATCCCAGTACGGTTCTTTCTTTTTGGGCTTTGTTCCTGGAAGCTCTTTGAAGCACAAACAAAATAGACTCATCCATTATAATTATTTTTTAATTTTTTCCAATATGGGCAGCAGGGAGAAAAGATACTGAGACACTGAGCGGTAGAAAAGAAGTGATACAGACCTAGTGACAGGTTGGGCCTTGGGGAATCCTGGGAGTCCAACAATGCAAGACACCAGTCTTAATTAACAGAGAAATGAATCGTACACAGTCATACACATAGTTTGGTTAAGTCTTCTATTCCTTTGTTAAGTTAAAAAATACTGAACATGAGTATATGTCTGTGGGGGAGTGATGCTGGTAACAAAGTGGGCTGGAAGGGACAGTGATAGATGATGTTTCTTGTATTGCTTTTTTTGACCTCAACAGTCTTCCAGGCTGGTAGTTAGCCTTTTGACTCACACTGTGTTCTGCTAATTGGTTGATGTACCAGGTATCTTTTTTGTAACTGAAAGACAAAATAAAATATGAACGCAGCATATCTGGTTTGTATTGTCTAAAGATGCAGTGATGACTTTTAAAATACAATGTTGCCCTAGGGCTCTGTGTGGTCCTGAAATTCTGTTGTGTTCAAGATGTGTATAAAGCCTGAAGGTGATATTGTAGGATTAGAGAAAAGATTTTTGCTGCAATAAACATAGGCTGCTTTAGTGTCCTTCACATTATCAATCCTTTGTATTAACGTCCTTTCCCTCACCTATTCTCTTTACCACCTATGATACAGGTTTGGAATCACCTCTCCTCTCCAGGTGATTTTTGTGATTTAAGGAAAATGTATCTTTGGTACTTTTTCCATTTCACTCTTTCATGTTCATTCTTTCCATTTTTGAGGTCCCCCCCCCCACTTTTTTTGACCAGAACAATCATTTTCTCCAGGTATATTGAAGAGAAAGATTATCTTGTTAACTAAATAGCAATAAAGTAGTAGTAATTTCAGGGGGATTTGCATTTTGCCTTGCAAGATGAAATTTAAACAACTTTTGGATAGGAGAATTTTTTTGATCAGTCCTAGGTTATCCTTTCACAAATGAGAAAGTGGGCTCAAGAGTGGTTAGGAATTTACCAAGTTAGTAAAGGATGCAGGTGAGATTTGCCTTCCTCCAAAATCTGATCTAATTTTATTGCCTAGCAATACTGACCACAAAGGAAAGAATTTCTTGCAGAGGGAATTTTTAATAATGAGAACTATAAAACTCTGATAGGTAGTGTTATGATATCTTGCAAAGAACTCTCAGACCTCATTGTATTTACTTATTCTACTCAAGTAAAACCTTACTGCCCAGAACAAACTGTGGTAAAAAGCAAACCCTGCTTTCTTCTCTTTGTTAGGGTAGGCTCATTGGGGGGAAAAAAGGTAGCATTGAGTGGGAAGTAGAGCAGCATCAGTTCTGTGGTGTCCTAAGATCTTCAGTTTCTCCCTGCACACATGTGCTCTGGGTCTATGTTTACCACAGCCTGGAGAGAGTGTGTCTGGTCATGCTCAGCATGGGAGAACATAAAATAATCTACCATTTATCTTTTTGAGGGCAGTAGAATCACTCTTTACCTGCCCACAAGTAGGGTTAGGGCTCAGTAGGGATGAATGGTGGGAATGAAGCTATGTGTATAATACTTATGGGGAGTCTGGTTATCAGCCAGACTCAGGTCTGAGGACTGACTTTGCTATTTATTAACAATAGGACTTTAGGCAAGTTAATTACCATCTTCACTGATAAGATGAGATAATATCAGAGTCTAACTTAAGGGTTTGTTGAGTGGATTAAATGAGATAATGAACATAGTATGCCTGACATAAAGAAAGTGTTCAATAAATGTTAGCAAATTAAAATATGCTAATTTAAATAACTCCTATATGAGCTCCATGTAATTGTTCCTTTCAGTCACAGCACTAATGGTGTGGCTTGCTACTAAATGGCATGCTCTGATGAAAGAGAGAAAAGAAGAGGGGATGAGAGCAGGCGAGGGGAGAGGAATAAACCTGGCTAAATAGCTCACAGACGCTAATATAACCCATAGCCTCAGAAGAGCCCTGGATAGCCTTCTCTTGGACCACAACCTATGAAAGAAGCTCTGCTCAGCTGTGCTCTGGTAAGGTGAACTTGCCATTTCCTGCAGTCCTGGCTGTGTGCTTTGCTGCAGGGGTCACCTGGCCCCCACTTTGCTTGTCTCTGCAGGGCTGTCATTGTGTGATTCATAACTCAATATTAACTGCAGATGAGGGAGGAGTGAATAGGGGAATTTTCTTTCATGTGACATAAAGTAACTGGGATCAGGGCTTTTCTACAGAAGCATTAATTACCCTTGTCAGTCTAATCAACAAATTTTACTTCAACCAAGGATCATGGTGTTTCATTGGCATCCAGTGAGTGTGCAATGAAGGCTTTGCCATTTAGCCATGAGTATAATACATTTAGAGTCTCTTGTGATTTATGATTTTCCCCCTTTCTATTTAAACTAGTATGGTATCTATTAATAATAAGCACACAATTCCAGAATCTGAGACAGAAGGAAGGTTACTGGTGGCAAGACCAGATTAGCAGAGTATAAGTTAATTTTTTTTCAGAATTCTCATTTTATTGCCTCTTTTACCCTTTTTTTCTCTCCTACTTTTCCCTTTATTGGTTGTGGAAACTAATCAAACTTTAGAACTGTAAAGAGCCCAAGAGATCCTCTAGCCTAATATAAAGAAAAATTGTGAAAGACTAAAATATGGTGAGTGCCCTGATTGATTCTTACCTTTGGTAAGGATCTTTTACAACTCTGCCAAGACAAAAGTTAATTTATGAAAAACTGATAGTAATGCAAATAATTCTTATTTCTAGGAATGCATCTGGTAGAGTGCAGTTAATTATAACCCTATGGATATAGAGCAGTTTTACTAGTTTTGCATTTGTAAATTCAGCATTCCTTATCTGACTACAGTTGTGTGGCACTGCGCATTCTCTTTTGAACCAGTTGTAATATCTTATTGCTTCCCTTATCAAAATCTTGGATGTGTATGAGTGACATGATTTTGCCTTTAAAAAAAATGGTGCTTTGACCCTACAGATGATATAACACAAAAAGGGAAAGTGAATTGCCCAAACTTTTTGTTATAGCATACTCAAGTCCATGTCTCCTGACCCTGATTCCAGAAACGGGAACTTGCACCATGAACTCTTCCTTGATCTACTTGCCTGTATCCCACCCTTCCTCACATTTTCTAGGTCCTTCAAAGTCACACCATGTGTCCAAAGGACAGCTAATTGACAGCTTCAATAAGTACTTGGTATGTACCATTTTTCACCCAGTCAGGTGTGTAGAGATTACTTTGCAAAAGATAGTGAAAGTGCTAACTATGATGATGCTCTAAGGAGCTATTTGAAGTCCTCTCTGCTTCCTTCTCTACACCTCCTTCCCTAACTACTCAAAAATGAATCTCCTCATCTGACTCTCACTGACACTTGGGTGAGAACTAGTACAGCATCATCTATTTGGCCAGAGGGACAGGTCCTAAATAAAATACAAATACCCTGATGGAGCAAATATAGTATTTAATACAGATTAGTTCATTGAATTATTTCCAGTTTGAACTCTAGATGAAGGAAGGTTGATAAAAAGAAGACTGACTTAGAGGATGTGGACATTTAGTGTTCTGGGGGAGAGGCTTATTATGTCACATTCATCTCATGATACCTGTTTCTGTAGTTTTGGTATTTGAGAGAAATGGTTTCTACTTGTATGTTGCATAACTCCTTAATCATTGTACCTTGCTTTTATGTATATTTCTCCCTTCACACAGGCAAAACAGTGGTGAGAGCTTTCCTAAGACTGAAGTGATGACTGTTGGAACCTCTGAAATTTATATCTGAGAATTGCAATTTAGTTTGCAAAGTTAAATTTTTTCTACAGCTCTCAGGGGTTGTACATTTTATACCTTTCTCTCTGTTTACCTATTCGACATTAACACCTTCTTAAAATGATCTGTTTAACTCTGGTGCCCAGTCCTCTCCTATAAACTTTCCTGATGGGTTTCACGATAATACGTCATCATTCCACTAGACCCCAGGTTTCTGTTTAGTCATTGAGACAATTATCTACCAAGCTACTTAAACTAAGTTATAATCATCTCTTGTTACACTTAGGCAAATATTAATGAAGCTTCACATATTATGTAGTTATACAATATACTGTGGAGGTACTTAATTTGTGCAGACCCTTGCTCTCTGGATATTTTTATGCTCTGGTGAATACCTATTTTTCAGTATCGCATAGGCATCCTTAAATTTCTGAATTAACTTCCTTCTACCTCCTCTTTCTTCCTTCCCTTTTCTTTTTTCCCATTTTATCCTTCCCTTTTTCCTTCCTTCATTCCCTCAGTAAGTACTTACTAAGTTCTTAATGTGTGTCCATCACTTTGCTAGTCTTGATGGAATATTCTATATCATACAAATTAAACATGTGTAAGTTAAAAATTTAGACGTCATGTGAGCTTAGAATATAAAAAAGCACATTTTTTGCCTGGAGATGATTTTTGTTTATTTTTGTAGGAAACATGAAGAGTATCATTTGAAATTCCTACCATTTAGAAAATTTAGATAGAAAGACCAACTTTAAGTTGGGTCATAACAAAATATAGTCTTCCAGCATGATTAATGAGCACTTGTTTCAGAATGTATTTTTAAAATATCAATAACTATGATATGGTATATACATTCTGAGCATCTTCTATGTGTCAGTTCTCAATAATGCACTTTATATGTGATTGTCATGAGCAAACTTATTCTGAGACCCAGAGGTAATGTCCTTTCCTAGGCAAAAGGATATCATGTGCAGTGATAGAAACAAGAAATTCAATTGATCAGGCGCTTCTAATTGATTATCTTCTAGAATTGAGAAAAAACCTCTAAGATTAGTATTGAGATAAGATGTTTTTCAGGCCAGGACTCAAATTTACCAGTATCAGCTCTATTGAACTCTTCCTTTTCTCTTTCCTTTTTCACTCTGTATAGTTAAACAGTACTACAAATTAACCTTTGGAAAACCTTCCTTGAAAACCCACGTTTGTTTTAAATTCCCCGTTATTAAACTGTTTCATGTGATAAGATACAAGAATGAGTCCTGCTGGATATGGAGAAATTGGAGCCCTCACATATTGCTGGTAGGAGTGTAAAATAGTGCACTTGGAAAACAGTTTTGGCAGTTCCCTAAAATGTTAAACATAGATTTACCATATGACTCAGCAATTCCATTCCTAAGTCTATACCCAGAGAAATAAAAACATATGTTCACACAAAACTCTTATACACATTTGCTATGAAAGGACTTTTTTAGGCATACCTTTCAAAAAAAATTGAGGCCTACTGAGGTGAAGTACAAAATTAATTGAAAACTATGTGAATTTAAAATCCACTGAATTTAGTTATTTTTAAGAGTGAAAGAATTATCAGTTTAAATGCAAAGAACAGGGCTCTAATTAAATAATGCAATCAAAAACAAAAGTATCCCTCTGAGATGAAAAGAATTCAGGGACTCAGGGAAAGAGCACCGTGTAAAAGGAAAGAGAATTCAAGGCTAAAAATGATAGAAAGAAAGGCAGAGAATAACACCAATGCTTCCCAAAACTCTGAGTGTTAAAAATCTAGAACATTTAATAAAACTACTAATTAGTTGAAAGCTTTAAAAAGCACAAGTATTTGAAGCATACATGGGCTTAAAAACTTTATTTTCAAAGAGAAATTAAACCTCTAAGAATATAGTATGTGTTATAACATATTTTTAGACATAACTATAGACACAAGTAGAATTATCATGTGTTCTTCATCAGAAGTCTAAATAATTTTCTATTTTAAAATTATAAGATAAACATATTTTCATATTATAATATTCCTGAAGTTTAAAAAAAATCGTATTGAAAAATGGTAGAATTTTCACTCTTTTTTTCCCTTTGTTTTCTGAAAAGCTGCTATCAAAACAAGGGTGCTATTCAGTAGCATCAGAGAATTAAGAAAATTTGTAAATGTAGTGTTAAATTATGGCTACAGAATGGAAGTTTCCCATAATAAAACTAGACTTTATTAGGCAAAGAAGGGTGCTAGAAATATGGGCCATTACAAGTCAGGAATCTAAATTGTGTTAACACATTGGGATGTGTTTAATAGCAAAACACTGGGATGTATTTAATGTCCATTTACATTCTGAACCATATATAATTGTGCTGTCTAATATATGTGGCTATTTAATGTAAGTTAATTACAACTGAGTAAAATTAAACATGTAGTTCCTCAGTCACATCAGCCATGTATGGCTAGTGGCTACTGTATTTTACAGTGTGGGTACAGAATATTTATATCATCTCGAAAGGCTCTGTTGGATAGTACTAATACACAGAGCTCCCCAAAAGATACTTGGTTGTGCTAATGGACTGATTTTATATCAAAATTGGTTGATTGAGGTTACTAATAAAGCAGAGTTTTGATACCAACCCAGGGCATTAATTTCACATACAGTTTTCTCTTCAGTGGCCATAGAGATCTCCTTACGCTTATCCAGAAGCATCACAGACATGTGTTAATAGACCCAGGGACTGGAGGAGAGACTATAAAATAATCATTTAATTATTCATTCATTCATTCATTCAGCAAATACTCATTGAGCACCTGCTATGTTCTGGGCATATGTTTGTTCATGCTAGGTCCACGTGGTACTAAGAGGAAGACACTCTCCTTGGCCTAAAGAAGCTGTATCAGAGCAGACGGAACAAGTCAGGCTGTTTCAGGGCTAACAATAGAAGTACATTCTGTTGGAACACTGTGAAAGGAATTGGGTACCAAAGAGGAATAATTGGGAATTTTACTTTATTTTTTAAAAAATGGTTCTGTGTTTTTGACGCTTAAGAAGAAGGCGGGTTCCCTGGCAATAAGGGAGAAGAATCATGTGGAATACTTCTCTTTCATCCCCCATAGAATGTAGCAAAATCCTAAATTCATAATAGGTGGTCAGTATATCAACCGAATAATTTAGTAAGAACCAATTGCTTAACTTTTTTAGATCTTTAGAGGATTTCTCTTAAAGTAGCTATCTCTTAAAAAAAAAATTTAAAAATTCCCAATCAACTAACGAAGAAAAGGAATATGTCAGGATGATTCCTGAAGGTGCAGGGTGGTTGTCTGAGCAGAAGTTAAGGCACACATAGTTTTCTTAAATTTCAATGTATTTTTAATTTACCCTTATGTAATGTGAACCAAAAGGGCCTTACGGATATCAAAGGTTCATTTTTTTTTCCCTGCTAATCTTATGATGAACGATAGATGAGTAACAGGGACTGTACTAAGAGGACAGAGCACTGCATACTGGATTAAAATAGCCTGGATTTGGTAATATCGAAACTCTACTAAGAAAAAAAAAGTGTGAGGAACCAGGAAGATGTGCTATAGATTAACAGTTATGGTGAACTGTAGAGTGGGCATCAGCTCTCCTGAACATATTTATGTATTGGGCAGTTTCAAACTATCATTTTTGCACAGAGTTACCACCAGATGGATTGTCCAGTTCCTCCTACTCTGTATTAAACAACATGCCTAATGAATATTCAACACTTAGCACATGCAAACTGCACTTGTTGAACCTCTCTAACAACCACTAATGAGGACATTAGCTTTCAATTAACTATATAAAGCTTTGGGTTTGGACTGGAACATTCATTCAGCCCAGGCATCAATTTGCAGATCATTATAGGACATTAGTTGGTTGCTAGACAACCACATGTTCTAGCAGATTTTAGGCTGAGCTCCAATGATAAGCAAGGATCAGATATTTCAACTCTTAAATTGTGTCTTATTATCTCCTCCACCTGAAATATTCTAACAACTCTATACATCTTACCAGGCAAAGATTTGGGGGAAGCAGCTACTAAGTTCAAATGATGAAATAAGGTATGAAAAAGTAGGATTTTTATCTTGAAGGCACAGGTAGAAATGCTAGTGTAGCTTGAGACTGGTGATAACCTCAGCCAAACTTCTAAGAGGACTGCCACATGGAGCAGAAAAATCTGCTCACAGGAGCATACCATCAGGTATGGTTTTACAGCTTAATTTTAGTGTCATCTTTGGATTTACCAGAGTTTCATGATTATTATACTATTGTTTTAAAAATAAAAATTATCTGTGAGAAATATGATTTATAAATATTTTCTACAGTTTTATTTCATTATATACAAGTATTTTCTTTTTTTAACATTTTTTATTGATTTATAATCATTTCACAATGTTGTGTCAAATTCCAGTGTTCAGCACAATTTTTCAGTCATACATGGACATATACACACTCATTGTCACATTTTTTTCTCTGTGAGCTACCATAACGTTTTGTGTATATTTCCCTGTGCTATACAGTATAATCTTGTTTATCTATTCTACAGTTTTGAAATCCCAGTCTATCCCTTCCCACCCTCCGCCCCCCTGGCAACCACATGTCTGTATTCTCTGTCTATGAGTCTATTTCTGTCCTGTATTTAATGCTTTGTTTTTGTTTGTTTGTTTTTTAGATTCCATATATGAGCTATCTCATATGGTATTCTTCTTTCTCTTTTTGGCTTACTTCACTTAGAATGACATTCTCCAGGAGCATCCATGTTGCTGCAAATGGTGTTATGTTGTCGGTTTTTATGGCTGAGTAGTATTCCATTGTATAAATATACAACATCTTCTTTATCCAGTCACCTGTTGATGGACATTTAGGCTGTTTCCATTTTTTGGCTATTGTAAATACTGCTGCTATGAACATTGGGGTGCAGG
This sequence comes from Camelus ferus, assembly GCF_009834535.1. Taxonomy (NCBI): domain Eukaryota; kingdom Metazoa; phylum Chordata; class Mammalia; order Artiodactyla; family Camelidae; genus Camelus; species Camelus ferus. Next base: position 52,456,563 of record NC_045696.1, read on the forward strand.
TGTCATCCTGAAGTAGGGTTCCTTCTGGATACAAGCACAGGAGAGGGATTCCTGGGTCATACAGTAAGTCTATTCCTAGTCTTTTGAGGAATCTCCACACTGTTTTCCATAGTGGCTGCACCAAACTGCATTCCCACCAGCAGTGTAGGAGGGTTCCCCTTTCTCCACAGCCTCTCCAGCATTTGTCATTTGTGGATTTTTGAATGATGGCCATTCTGACTGGTGTGAGGTGATACCTCATTGTAGTTTTGATTTGCATTTCTCTGATAATTAGTGATATTGAGCATTTTTTCATGTGCTTTTTGATCATTTGTATGTCTTCCTTGGAGAACTGCTTGTTTAGGTCTTCTGCCCATTTTTGGATTGGGTTGCTTATTTTTTTCTTATTGAGTCGTATGAGCTGCTTATATATTCTGGAGATCAAGCCTTTGTCGGTTTCATTTGCAAAAATTTTCTCCCGTTCCGTACGTTGTCTTCTTGTTTTACTTCTGGTTTCCTTTGCTGTGCAGAAGCTTGTAAGTTTCATTAGGTCCCATTTGTTTATTCTTGCTTTTATTTCTACTAGGAGAAAATTTTTGAAATGTATGTCAGATAATGCTTTGCCTATGTTTTCCTCTAGGAGGTTTATTGTATCTTGTCTTATGTTTAAGTCTTTGATCCATTTTGAAAAATCAACTCAAAATATATACAAGTATTTTCTATACATATGCCTGTGATATTATTGTGGAACCAAAGTAAAAAATAGAATATAATATGAATATTACTTTGTTAAAGCAGATTGCTCTACCTCAGTGATCTACTATTTAGCTGAGTGTTTCTACAAGTAAATCTTAATAAGCTGATCTCCCAGATTGTGTAAAATGTCTAGAAGACAGAGTTGACAAGTTGAAAAGGGGCAAATAACTTGTTTTGTTTTTCTTATACATTTGAGTCAGGTTTGCAAATTTTGTGAGGCTTGTCTGTAGAGTGCCAGTCATAGTTGTGGCCTCTGAGATTGTTCTAAAGTTTTTATTTTATTTATTCCATGAAGCAGGCTATAGGCCCTGTCTGTTCTTTCCCTGCTGTTAAGGGTTGAATCATATTTCTCCAAAATTCGTATGTTGACTTTCTAACCTCCAGTACCTCAGAATGTGACCTTATTTGGAAATAGGTTTATTGCAGAAATAATTGGTTAGGATGAAGCCGTGTTGAAGTAGAGTAGAGTCCTAATACAATATGACTGATGTTCCTGTAAAAAGGGGAAATTTGGATACAGGCACACACACAGGGAGAACGCCATGCGAAGACAAAGGCAGAGATCGCAGTGATGCTTCCGTGAGCCAAGGAACGGCAAAGATTGCCAGAAAATCACCACAAGTTTAGAGGCATAGAACAGAATCTTTTCTATAGCCCTCAGAAGGAAGCATTCTGTGGACACTTTGAGCTTGGTCTAGACTTCAGAAATGTAAAATGATAAATTTCTATTGTTTAAGCTACCCAGTTTTAGGTACTTTGTTGTGGTGGACCTAGCTAACTAACACACCTGTAGTAGTAAAGTGAGCAAATCCATATTCATTTTCTGAGGTAGTCAGCTCTCCCAAGTGTCCTGCACTGAAGTAAAGCTTCAGGCTACTAGCCATAACACTTTCAAAATGTAGAGGAGATAGAATCAATAGACTTAGACGCTGCTGCAAATTTGTTTGTGTCATCCATCAATAATATAGCCCTTGTGACTGATCCATATTAAATTCATTCCAGAAAGCTATTTTCAATGATATCTAAAGAAGCCACCCCCTCTATTCATTTTCAGAAGCAGGTGTCAGCACTGCCTAAAACCCACGCTGATCTCCTTCCAGTAGCCTCCTCTGCTTTGAGGGAGCAGAGAAGGACCTGATAAAAGGCTGGTTAAAAAGATTTGCCATTGACCAGGGCACTTTTCTATGTATAACTGAAAGCACCTAAGACATCTTTAGTCCATTAGTGTAAGCCACACCTGCCAGAAGCTCATTGGCAATTAAAAGTTACACGACACTGAATGTCCCCAGTGAGTCCTATAAGGTAGAGAGATAAACACACACTGAATGGAAAAGGTCAGTGCATTATGATGCTCTTTGCATTTGATTCAAGGCCCTGAATGAGCTCCATGGCCATTTACTGCCAGTATTATTGCTATCTGGGGTTGGTCTCCTTTGAAGCAGTTTCCTAAGATTGTTCATCATACATAGTAACTGCTTAGAAAAATCTGTTGATGGAATCAGTGGAGGTGGAGCCTACTATAATTCCCTACAGATGGACTCTGGATTCACCCCTAAGCTCTACCTTTGTTCCTTTTTAAGAGCGCTTAACTGGGCGTTAGCACTGTGTGATCCCACTGTCTTACAAAATAAAGTTCTTATCTCCCCTGCCACAAGCTTGACCTATTACTATACCTCATATCTCTCTGATTTGGCATCAAGTTGTACCTCATTCCTCAAAATGTGTCAAAATTCACCTAGTTCATGGTCCATTTGACAGATATCGCTGACCGTGTGTTTACTCAGTTGCAAAAATAAGTTTTATATGTTGATCAAAATTTGGTGGACACATAAGCTGCAGCACAGATTGAGTGCAACTGATTTATTGTTTGTTGGGATTTAGATTCATTTAATCTCTCCAGAAGGAGCCCTAGAACCCCTTCAGTTTATGTTATTAATTAGCCACTCTAATTGTTGCCATATGCGTATCCAGATAATCAGCATAAGCACACACACTCAGCATCATTCTGTACACTAAAGCAGCAGCAATGGAGACTGGAGCTCAGAATTCACAACTGAGACCCCCAGTGAAAGGACAGCAGTGAATTAGCAGACACATAAGGCCAGCAGTTTTTTGCTGGTTATTCTACTAAGAAGGCTATGATTAGTCAAAATGCATCTGGTTATTTCCTCTCTTGATCTAGACAGCAGAATCCTTATAATTCACTTCTGTGACATGGTGAATGATAGCGCCCTGTCATTCGAAGGACTTGGAGTGACATAGACTTATGGGAAGATAGAGGTCAAGTTGTCTTGGCCTTTGAACACAACAAACATGGCACCGGTGACCCATCATCGATGCACATGTTTACCTTTGTTTATCCAGTGTTCAGGATGGGTTTCTCCTTAGCTAGTTTACATATTCTCATTTGGTATCTTTTAAAACCACACTTTGGATATGTAAGGCTCCAGTCTGAATTTGGAGGATGGAGAGGGTCAGGCTTTCACCTAGATTAAAGCCACTCAAGATAATGATCAACCTCATGGCCTTGGCCTCATCAGTGTGAAGTTCTCATCTGAGAGGAGCATGAAAAGTAGAATAACCATGATTCTCAGAGTCAGACACACCTGGAGTGTTGTGTCTGCTACTTACTCACAAGCTATATCTCATTGAAAAACTTATTTAAACTCTCTCAGTAACTCAATTTCCTTTGATTTACACTCAGGCTAGTAATAGTACCTTCCTCCCCGTGTGTGTGTGTGTGTGTGTGTGTGTGTGTGTGTGTGTGATGAGACAGCATATGTTAAACAGAATCATATATGGTAAAGTATCTGCCACAGTGCCTGGCACAAAGCAGGTGTTCAATTGCTAATCCCCTTTTCTTCTTTATTTATCACCAAACCAGGATGCTGGAAATGTTCTCTCTGACTCATAGTCCTGCTTGCAAAAACGCTGTCCACTTTAAATCAGAAACACATAAACAAATAAATATCCAACTTAGATTCTTTTTAAATCAATAAAAATAAATTTCACCTTTATGAGACCTTTAACTGCTGAACGGCAGAGACCCGGTTGTTTTTTTAGCCACTGCATAATTATTACAGTGTGATCTGGAAGAGAGGTGGATACTTTGCTGAAATACAAATGTTGTAGATGCTTTGAGTACATGAATAATGCATTCCAGTTACTATCTGTCTGCTAGAAAAATGTCATTTTTAAGACCAAGATCTGGGGAATCATCAGAAGATACGAGGATTGATCATGAATAAACCTCTTCCCAATTTAATGTATATTATGCTGTGTTCCCCTTTACTCGATGTTATGCATTTTCTTTGTTAGCAAAATAGAGATTACGTCATAGGTAGCAAGACACTGGCACAGGTGTTTGTTATGAGAAAGGGCTTGTTTCTGTCTTGTCTTTATTTAGACAGAAGGTCCTCAAGGATCTTGTGCTATTTTGTAGTCTTTCCTCTTACCTGGCATAGTGCTGGCCACATAGGAAGTAAATTCTCAGTGATTAGAACTGAATGAGTCAGAACACAGAATTATGACCAAGAATAAAAGAGCAGGATGAATCAGAGAGGAGTGAGAGGAGCAGGGTTTGAATGGTGAAGTAGGAAGAAGAGGAAGGAGAGGCTAATGTGTAGGGTTAGTAACTGCTCTGGGGATGGGAGCTGTTTAGAGAAGCAGACCTACTAGAATCCAACAATCCATGTCTGAAACATCAGCCAAAAAATTCCTATCTTATTCTGTTCTGTGGAAGTAGAAAGGGATCTAACAGTACGTATTTACCTATTCATATTAGCCTCCTCACCTCCTTCTGATTTTAGATCAAGTATAAACTTACCAGTGTGTTCTTCTCTGATGAACCTTCTTAAAATCCATCACTGCCACCCTGCAGTCTATCCTTGCATTCCCCATACTTTTCATTATTTTAATCCTTTTCTCCATAGCACATACTTATTATAATCCAACATACTATATGTTATGTATACCTGCTTTATAGTGTTGGCTCTATAATTGCAGGGTATTTCCCCCCACTGTTACATGTTTAGCACACAGAACAGTATCTGGAACTCAGCAGATGCTCAATATGTGTTGAGTAAGTGAAAGAATGAACTAATGAATGGATGGATGAGTTGAGTGTCTACCGAATCCCTGGTACTGTTCTAACTGGGTACTGGGGATATAAAGACAAGGCAGTCTCCTTGCCCTTGAAGTGCTTATAGAGTGGACAATGAAAACATTAGTCTCTAAAAATTACAGTCAATCTCTTGAGCATTTTGGTAGAGGTAAGTGTGGGTTTCTGTGGGAACACATAGAAAGGACCTCTAACCTGGTTTCATTAGAACATGGGAGGCTCCAGGAAGTGTTCCTTGAATGACTGAAGTCTGAACTGGGACCTGGAGAATGAATAGAAGTTAGCTGGATACTAAGAGGGAAAAAGGCCCTAATCAAGCAATATATGGCTTGAATGCAAACAGTTGCATTTTGAAAGGTTAAATGCAATAATCAGTTAACCAAAATGATAAACTTAACTGGTTTGTGCAGGCCTTAATAGGCAAAGAGAAACTGGCCATCAGAAGTGTGATGGAATGATAGCTTCTGAAGCCAAACATTGAAGATGAAGCCCTAGATTAGGCACCCCAAAATTAAGGCAGATGCCAAATGGCAATGGGAAGAAATCAAAGAAGATAATGGGCATTCCATTTCCCTTGTTAGAGAATACATTAGGAATTTTAATACTTCAATGAAGAGATTATCTAATTCAGATTAGAAAAAGCAAACTTGTACAGCTTTTGACGTCCAAGACTGTGAAGGTACCAGCCATGTAAGAAAAAAATCATCTACTTTGAGCCCATGGTGTGTTGGAGTCAGCTGTTCAGCTCATAAGATCCAGTACTTAAACTTTCAGAAATCCTGTGAACCAGTTGTTAAACATCCATCATTAAAAATTAAATTATATAAAGTTTCAATTAAATAAATTATATTAAAACTAAGATGATAAGTACTCCAAACTTGTTTTACTGCATTTTACTATTAGCTTTGCTCTTGAGCAGATTTATATCTATTAAATCTGTATGGTGGAAATACTTTGGAATGAAGTACTGCTGTGCATCTAAAACCCTGAATTCAGTGACATGTTGGTAGCTAGAAGCCAGCCATGTTGGAAGTATTTACTGCATGGAAATTGGCAAACACCCAGAATCGTGTGTCTCTCTGCCCAGAGAGCTAGTCATTAAACATTTTCATGCATGTCACTGCTTTGAACCCAGAGACCTAATAGTTTGAGAGTCTGAGGGCTGAGTTTGTCAGACTCAGCCCACAGAGTTGACCTTTGTCATAACTGTAGTTGCTCAATACTCTTTAGTGCTTTTCATACATTTTAGTAATTTCCTATAGCATCTTAAGAGTCCAAAATGCCTCTCCCACCTCCCTTGCCACAGGCATGTGACCTAAGAAGGGGGTGCTGCTTAGAATCTCTGTTGCTAGCAGGGCTGGTGGATTGTGGTAGAGAGATATGGAGAGTCGGGGGCAGTGGTGAAGCTGCTCCTCTGATGGCCTTCTGGGTCCCCTGGGCTGAAAGAACTGTGCTGTCTGCTTGTGCCCTGTGAAGGGTGGATCACATATTCAGGGAACTGAACAATTGATCTGGCTCTTATTCAGAGCTAAGCATCCCAAGAGCTGAGCCTCAGCCTGATTTCCTGGCTGTGTGCTTCTGGGAATCCTGTGATCTTTCTCTTTCATCAGTTTATCTTCAGCTTGAAATCGCTAGATGGCTTCTGAGATTTGAAGCAAAGACCCTGGGTTAATGCAGCAGCTTATTTCTATTTTAGCACAGAATAAATGAAACTACAATTGTTTAAACTTTGATATTATAGAACAAAAATACAATTGTATAGCATAGATTAAAATCTTTACTACCAATTTATTTATATTTTTATTAAAAGTTAAAAAATGTAGGAGTACATATTACCATGACTCGTCACTGCTAACACGATTTTTCTTCCTCTCTCTTTTTGTATGCAGTATATGTTTTAATGAGAGCAAGTTCACACTGTTTATATTGTATTGCATTATATACATTAGTGGTATTAGCTATGTATATTTAATAAGCGTTACCTGCATTTGTCTTTCTAAATCAAAATTGTATTTATTTCTCAATTTAGATATAATTTATATGAGGACTTGCTTTTGAATCTATTTCTTCTGAAGTTCTGCTAAGTTTTTGATTTGAGGAGAGACAGTCTGATATCCTGGAACAAGCATGGACTTTGGAATTCGTGTATTCATTCTTTATTTATTTAACAGATGATTGTTGAGTATCTACCATGCATAAGCACTGTTGCCAAATGATAGAGATACAATAGTGAGTACATAGTCAAAAACCCTTGTCTTCAAGGAGCCTATACTTTGATAGGGGAGATGGACAATGCAGTGAATGAGTAATTATGATAGAGAGTATAGTAAGGGTGATAAGGTACCCTGGGAGAAAAATAAAGGGAAATGCCGGGGGGTTGGGAAGGTGCGTACAGTTCTAAGTAGGGTAATTAGAGTAGGACTCATTGATAATGTGACAACTGAGCCAGGACTTATAGGTGAGGGAGTTGCTGGGGAAGAGAATTCTGGGCAGGGAGAGGAGCTAGTGGAAAGGCCTGGGGTAGGATCTTGTCTGTATTATTTGAGATACACTGAGGAGGCCAGTGTGGCTGAAGTGGAAAGAGCAAGGGGGACAGTAGTAGTAGATGTAGATGAAAGAGATGAAGAGGAAAGTCTGGATCATTTAGGATTGTTGGCCACGACAAGGAATATGGCTCTTACACTGAGTGAAATGGGAAGACATTGGATTATTTTGAGCCCGAATAGAAACATGATTTCATTTATGTTTTGATAGTCTCACTTTGACTTCTGCTAATTCAGAGTGTTGTCTGTGAACCAGGAACATCGGCATCTCCTGGAGCATGTTAGGAATAGAGACTCTCAGGCCCACCCCATATCTGCGAAATCAGAATCTGTCCTTAACAAGATCCCCAGATGATCTGTATGCACAATACAGCTTGAGAAACAGTAATGCAGACTGAGGGGAGGGGTAAGAGAAACATCCAGGGAAGAGTAAGATGCTCTTGCTGTACTCCTGGTAGGAGATGATAACAGCATCGGCCAGGGTAGTGTCAATGGAGGTGAAGAGAAGAAAAACTGAATGCGAGGTGTAAAAGAAGTGGCAAACCAAAGATGACTTCACAGCTTTTGGCTGAAGCAAGTGGAAGGATGGAGCTCTCATTACCTGAGCTGTGGAAAGAAAACAAGTGGAACAGATTTGGTCAAATTATGCTTAACATGTGTGATGGTTAATTGTATGTGTTGACTTGGAGGGTGTTTTTGGATGAGAGTAACATTTAAATTGGTAAACTTTGGATTAAGAAGATCACCCTCCATAATGTAGATGGGCTTTATCCAGTCAGTTGAAGGCCTGAATAAAACAGAAAGTCTAGCTTCCCCCAGAAAGAGGGAATTCTCTGACAGACTGCTTTCAGACTTCATCTTTATCTGCACAATTGGCTCTCTCAGGTCTCTGCCTACCAGCCCACACTGTAGATTTGGATTTGCTAGCCTCCATGATCATATGAGCTAATCCTCCAATTCCTTGTAATAAATTTGTGTGTGTGTGTGTGTGTGTGTGTGTGTGTGTGTGTGTGTGTGTGTGTGTGTGTTTTCTTTTTGGGTCTGTTACTCTGGAGAGCCCTAACTAATACAAGATGTTAAATAGTTATGTAAGTCTAAAGTTTAGGGAAAGACCAAGTCTCCAGACATAAAAACATTGAGAATCACCAGCATAATCTAAATTGAAAGTCACTGAATTAAATAAAATCACTAAGGAAGTGAGGTAGATAGAGAAGGGAGGAAGCCAAAAGGACTAAATTCTGGGGCCCTCCGATGTTAAGAGGTCAGAGAGAAAAGAAGAAATCAGCAAGAGTTGAAAAAGAGAGGTCAAGGAAGAGGAGAAAAACCAGGTGAATGTGAAGCCCGGAAGCCAAGTGAAGAAGTGTTTCAACAAAGAGGTTGTGACTGATGTGTCTAATGCTATTGATAAATTAGGAATATGAAGACTGAGAGTTACACCTACCGATATGGAGGTCTGAGATGACCTTGATGAGGTCAGTGTCCGTGGAGCAGTGGAATCTGGAAAACCTGACTGGAGTGAGTTTAGGGGAGAATGATTAGGTAATTTAATATGTATATATGAAGCTTTTACTTATTTTTAAATTATTTTTAAAATCAGTGACTTTTATTGGAATTCATGAATCAATATTGATACATTATTATTAGCTAGAGTCTATAGTTTACATTAGGGTTCACTCTTTGTATTATATAGGTCCATGAGTTTTGACAAATCTATAATGTCCATGAATCCATCATTTAATCCATTCATTAAATTTTTGAATCACAGATCAACTGCTTACTAGCTGTGTGACCTTGAGCAAATGACTTCAAACACTGAATCTCCATAAATTGTTATACTTAAATAAGATGAAAATGCCTGTCATAATTACCAGCATCTATTAAGTGTTAATACCCTTCCACTCTCTTTTGAATGGAAACCAGGAGGTACAACCAAATACTTAACAGTTTGATTAAAATTCAACCTTACAATTTTATAATAATTTAAATGTTTTCAGCTTAATGTGACTTTTTAAAATTTAATTTCAGAGCATCTATCTTTCCCAAATAACTGTTTTACTACTATAATTGTTAGTATTTGGTTCAGATGACTGCTGGTGCAGGGTGATAAAGAGGCCAAGTCATCAGTTGATCTTTATATGGGTCAGTTAGTTCTACAATAAAAAATGGTTACATTGCCACAGATAACGTATCTCACCGAACCTGGCCATCCATCTCTCTGATAGACTGAAAGAGGCCTCAGCCTGCGCATACATATATCCCAGTATAATCTTATCACTTTTAGAAAAACGACAGATGTTATAAGGCTTTCAAGTGGCATAACACATTTTTAGGTGAAAGCCATTTCCATCTAGAGTTTTTAGTAGAAGGAGTTTAAACATTGCATAGGAGGTTAATTAGACAAATTTTAAGGATCCTTTCAGCCTGACACCTTCACAAAATTTACCTAAGAGCTAGTAAAAATAAGGGTGAGATTCTGGAGTCAGAGAACAGTACTCTTGAAGGAGAAAAGAACATTGACTGTTGAAAGGAAATCTATTTGAAAACTTGAAGTTTTGATGGATTTCATAGACTAGAATAGAAGGGTGACTATTTCTCTAGGCTCTTGTAAAAGGAGATTTTTGTTTTGTTTCTGGAAGCTGTAATGATCTTTTATTTCATGGAATCAATTTTTTTTTGACTAGATAGTATTTTAGGAAAATATCTAGTTTGTGGGATGGTGCAGCTAATGACTAAGCTGAGCTGAATTGGATTGGTTCGGTAAGAACACAGAATATGGAAACAAAATTTTTTCTCAGTTTTTCTGAAAAATGTATTAATTATATCCTGTCCTTTTGAATTTTGAGTAGAAGTCTGATTATACTTCTGGGGTTTTAGACTGACAATAAATCCTGGCATAGAGGAGGAGTTCACTAAGAGGAGGGAGTATGTTAGTAAACGTGGCCATAGGGGCTCAGAATGGGAAACAATCCATGTATTAGGTAGAGTAAATTCAGTCAGCAGCAGTTCTGATAGCGGCCCAGGATTGAACAAGGGAGGATTAGATTGGGCATAGGTTTACAGCAATGTGGATTAGAGTTTCAGATAAAAGACTAGACAAGATTTAGGGTCAAGTTAACCAGATCAGGGCAATGGAAATCAGGAAAGGCAAAACCAAAGAGATACCAAAGAGAACTCAAAGATGAGACGAAACCTTCTAGATAAACCAGGCTTTTTCATTTTGACTGGTTGCCCAAGTTTCTGAGGTAGAGCCATGTATCAGGTAACTCTATGGCCCTCACATTATTAAGTTTCCATTTACTCAGTTTGTGTAACATCTTCATGAGTTTTGGTATATTCAAGTAGCACTATATGATTATCTACTTAATATATTTTCTTGTATAGATTGACTTTTAAAAATCTTAAACCTTAAGTATATCTCCTTTAAAAGGGAAATTTTTATCACTATTTAAATGTGGAAAACTTTTCACTATAAAAAGAAGGTAACTAGAAATATAAATGTAATGGGAACAATGTTAATTAAATTGTAACTAATTATTCTTGCCTGCATTTTTCCAGACTCTGATATTGATATCCACTACCTCTTAAATAAATGGGAGATTAATTAGTGTTGGATCACTGATCGACTAGTACCAAGTTGAGTCTTCCTCTCTAATCACAAGAGCTAAAGGAAAACAAAAAAAGACATGATAATTCTTTTTCACTATTTGATTCAATACTATTAATTGCCTGTTCCAGGCATGATGTGAAACCTTCTCACAAGCCACCCCAAATTATCTCATTTACAACTCAAATTCATTTTAAATGGCAAATTTGGGGAAATACTACTCTAAAATAAAATTTCTAAAATATGGACAACAATTTCCAAAACCTAGTATATAAACTTCTGCTGGTATATCAAAGGATTGCTGATGGTCCAGATTGAAATAAATTAATAAGGAAAATATGTGAATTTTTCTTAATTTTAAATTCATTCATTCAATATATGTTATTATGAAATTACATTTTATTTTTTAATGTTAAAATATTTATTCATATGAAATCAAGATAATGACAGAGGATGAATTTTTTTTTCTAATTTTATATTAAAAACATATAAAGGCATATCCTTTCCTATTTTGAGAAAACTTTTTTATGATTGGTCAACACCACAATTTTGGAAGCCCCAGGTCTAGACTTTTATGTTTAAAAGACTGTAGATTCCCTACTTATTCTTGTGCCCCTTTTGCTCTACCAGCTTAGAAAGTTATCTGTCCTCAAGGTTTTCTTCTTGGTTCAAAATGACTGCTAAGCTCAGCTATCATATTCAAGTTTCAGGTTGGAGAAAGAAGAAAAAAGTGAACATATAAAACTGGTGCTTCATGATTCATGTCCTTTTAAGTTGCCTTTCTGGTTGTCCACACAACACTTCTGCTTGCATCTCATTGGCCTAATCACCTGGCTACAACCAGGTGTATAGTATGCTTGGAAATATCTTTTGACTTAGTTTCCATACAAATAGAATCAGATTTCTTTTACTAAGGATGAAGAGGAAAATAGATACTGAGTGGCAACTGGTGTCTAACCACACCATCTTTTAATTCTAGCTCAAGTCACATTCTTCTTTTCCTGAAACATAATCTCTTATAGACTCTCTCATCTGAAATGTCTTTATTAAGTAGGATTCCTTTGGTTTTTATCACATTCTACTTTCCTTGGCTTCTTGTCTTTTCTAACCAACTCTGAGTGTGGGAGTCATTTTCATACCTCTAGATCTACATGCAGTACTAGCACAACATCTTACATATGGTTGATTCTTAATAAACTTTTGTTGATTTATTTTTATTAAGGTATAAAGAATGAGTATAATGGCAGAGTTGGGAGGATACCAAAGTAAACCTCAACTCTCTGCACCAATGTACCTGTCTTCTCCCCAAAGATTTTCTAGGGTTGACCCAGCCTGTACTTCTCAAAATCATCTGGTAGGCCATCTCTCCTACCCACACCATGTTTAACTTTGCAGGGCTACTTCCCCTCATGTAAAACTTCCTTTCAAACTTCATTTTTTGCGGTTTATGACTAAGAGAAAACTTCTCAGGAGTGAAGATAGTTCTCTGTGAAGCAAGACTTGGCAGCCATCCAACTTCCCTGGGCAGAAATCCACACTACAAACTGTGAGTATCCAAATTGGCAAGAATTCTCTGGATTCAGCAAAAAGGACACTACCTGGACAGACAGCAGAATTTGAAGTCCAAATCTCCTTTCCTGCTTGAGTGACTCCCTAAAACTCTTTGCTAGTGAGGATGCACTCTGTATATCCCACTAACTCTAGACAGTTCATGTCCTGGGCTCTCCAATCAAAGAAGTATTATCCTAGATCCTTTTCCCAGGGTTATATTTTGAAAAAGAAAAAAATTAAAAAGAGAGCCTTTGTTTCTCAGTCACCTGCAAGAATATCACTACAGCCTAAGAGAAGAAAAACATGTCTAATTTCCTGTAATTATCACCATATATTTACATATATTAAAGATTAACACTAGACTAAATAGTGAGGCTATCTGTGTGTGTGTGTATGTACAAATCAGTATGTAGAATATATCTGGTAAATTTTTTGTGTCTTTGTGGGGGTCTTTACTTCTAAATGTTTTAACCTAGCTAGCCTTTGTTACTTGGAAAGAATAACTGAAAAAAAAGGACTTTGTCAGATAAATATATGAATCTGTGAAGGTCACAGTGAAATAAAGTCATGAAATAAAATATCCAAGACAACTGAGTAATACCCTTTGCAGACCTTCTAAGAGACAGCTGAAATTTCCAGAGAAAATACATTAGGGTCAGAAATCAATGATGCAGCTGTTAAAACTAATCTCAGCTATGTTCTTCTTTCAGGCAGCTTGGAAATGTAGCTACTGTGGTGTAAGCAGAGAAATCAGTGATTCCTAACCTGAGAGGTTTTGTGAAATGTGCTATCTTTACTGCCTAAACTAAAATTAGAGCATTTGAAATGTAAAGAGATGATTTTTTGCTTATCTGGATCATCAAAGGAGAGCAGGCAAAGTAATTTTCAAGTAAACACTTTCTTAACATCTTTAGGCTTTGGTTTCTTCACCTATAAAATGAGAGAATTGGTCCAGGATATCTCAGGGGCTTATTTCAGCTCCATGCGTCATGGTTCTACAGAATCAGAGGAGTAGAATCAAAGCAGTAGATTGACTTCATGCCAAGTTTGATGAAATTTCTGACACCCTTAGTAAGATTCTCCTGTCTGAACCAACACAATCACGTTGAACACTGATTACATTATGCGTCCTACCCTTCCCCATTTTCTCATAAACATGGGTCATTGCAAACAATTTTCCTAAGGTTTAGACTGTGGTTTGGTTGAATTCTTACTGACTCATTTGGATGCTGTATCATTATCTAATTTTGTTCGTTGCTTTCTTAATCAGGTGTTTCTATGGAACGACAGTCTCCAGAATGTAAAAAGCAAACCATTAGGCAAGGCAAGAAGTAGAAAACAGGTGCACCATGCTCAGCACTGCTAACTTAATATAGCAGAAAACTATAATCAGGTTTCTGGGGGCACCCAGCCCTACCTATCAAAGCCTGGGTGAAGTTATTGCTTCTCCCTCATAACTTAATCACTCACCTTCATTCTCAATACATATGAAGCAATAACAACATCAGTACCATTGCTCCTTCAGGCTATTACAACACCCATGGCTTGCATTTTCTGATTGCTTCAGACTTCAGTGAAAATGGCACAAATTACTTGCTTAGTGCCCTCTCCTTTTCTCTTCTACTTCCTTCACAAGAAAATTGTGACTTTCTTTTTAATTAGATGAATAATCTTAAATGGCTTCACTTCCTTTATCTACTTTTGCTCATTTATCCCACTGCTCTCGAAATATCCCTGAAAATAGCATATTTCTTTTTAAACAGTGAATGCGTATTCACAGTATTCTTTCATAGACATCTTTCTAACTATCCAAAAATTCGATTAACAAATATTTATTAAGCACCTACCACATATGCTAAAACAAGTAAGTCATGTTCCCCTAAGCTCACTGTCTAGGGAGACCTGTAGACATGGAAACTGAAAAATACAAATAGCTGTGTATTAGCTATGTCAGAGGTAACTACATAATGTATGGGAGCAAATAGGAGAGAAGCAGAAGTCAGAGCAGTAGGACAGGGTCAAAAAAGCTTCTCAGAGGCAAAAAACACCAGCAGCAGTGAGTTTTGAAGAACAATTGTGTGTTAAACATTGAAGATCACTGGAAAATAAAGTTTGGAGTCGGGGTAAGGGGAATGGCAAGAAATGAGAGTGACATGGTACACAGGGCCCATGACATGGGTGCTTCAGTAGATGTGATGAACTTAATGAGCACTGTGATGAAATTAAATGATTTTAAATAAGAGAATAACATGATCAAATGTGCATTTTAGTGATACCACACTGAATGTAAGGAGGAGTCCAGAACAAAGAGCAGAGCTAGGCACGTAGTAGGCCCCTGGGAAGTTTTTGTTGAATGAGTTAATGAACGAATGAATGAAATGTGTCAGGACGAAAATGGATGCAGATATGGATAAATCTGGAGCAGGGCATCCTGAAAGGCTATTGTAATGATTTGGAATAATAATGCTGAGCACAGGGAGAAGAGGATGATTTGAAAACAATTAAGGAAGTATAATTGATAGAACTTGGTGATTTTTTTATATAGGTGGGCAAAGAGTAATAAGGAATTCAAGATGACCACCAAGTTTATGAATTAGAGAGTTGGATAGAGAAGTCCATGCTATTCACTTAGGTAGAAAACCCAGAAGGTGAAACAAATAATGGAGGAGAGGATGGAGATGAATCATTCAAATTTGGACAAGTTGGATTTGAGATGCAGTATAAGTTGAAATATTCAGTTGGATGTTTAAATCAGGAACTCAGGAGATAAGTGTAAATTGAAGATGCAGATTTGAGAATTATCAGTGAATAAGTAATAATTAAAGTCATAGAACCTAACATGAAGGCCTAAGTGAGATAAAATTGAGCCAAATATGAAGACTTGAGAATAATAGTCACTCTGATGGATTTTTATTACTTCCCCATTAGTTGTGAATTGCTCTTCTGTTCATTGAGTTAGCTAAAATATAGTGATAAAAATTTAGGATTCTAAAATACAAATTTTATAATGAGCCTGACCAGCAATGATACACTAAAGAAAAAGAGTGAATGACAAGGAAAATAATCCGTATGGGTAAGTAGGAAGATAATGACAGCGGTGGACAATTTAAGAAAATTGATTCGAAAGATTTTGGGGTATGTAACTCAGGGGAACATATACCTTAGGGCTCATTTGTCACTGAGCTGGAATTATATGTAGAGTATAACAAGGTGCAGTATCCCTGAGAACTCGGACAAAGATTTGGCTAACTAGCTAACTAGCCTGAGAATGAAAGAGGTTAGATTTATAAAATTCGCTGTTCTGAATTATGCTTTGAGTTGCAATGAGTTGCCTGGATGCCATGGCTAGTTTACCTATGTGATATTCCTCACCCTAGAGGAAGGCAGACTTTTTATATAGCATGGTTAATAAAAAAGCCATATGCTAACACACTATCTCACAGGCTATAGAGTATGAAATAGGACTGTGACCCCAAAATAAGTTTGTTTCCTTGGATATTTATGGTAGAATTCCCCAGAAGGTCTTCTGGACGGTTTGGTATTGTAATATTGTCTAGGGTTTCACTAACCTTTGAGTTAAGAGATTTTTTTTCCAAATTTATATCATTTTGGTTGATACTAATGCTTATTTGCACCTGTTCTTTCCTTAATGGGAATAGAAAATAACCACTCACTATCAGTCCTACATCATCCAGTAAATATCTCCAAAATTAACCAAATGTTCCAACATTTTTTTCTGTAAGACATAATCTCAGCTCCTTTGGGGTTTCATACTGGTACTCATTCCTCTAATCTGGAATCATTTTTGTTTCTGTCATCTTGAATTTCTTCAAGGATCCCTTATCACACTTGTAGCACTAAATTTTGAACATTTCTCCCACTGAAGACTCACAAATATTAAACACAGAAAGGAGATTCAAATCTAATCCGATATACTATGTTTCAGTCTTCTAAAGCCTAGTAGTTTCGTTCACAACATTTCATTGCTGAGTCATATTTAGCTTGTGCTGAAGATAGCATTCTAACCTAGTCAGTCTTGGGAAATAAAACCTTGTTTCCCATGGCACCTAAGTCAACCTTGATATCAATTTTGTATTAAGTATGTGAAAATAATGAAAGACATTAAGTGGTGAAGATACTGACATTTAAAGAATACAATTGTGTTTAGATTTTTTTTAGATAGACTCTTACACAAATGGGGAAAAATTTTTAAATGAATATAAAGAGGACAGGGACATTTGAAGATGAGACATTGTAGAAGTGGAATGAACTAGTGTGTTTTAATGAAGAATGTTGAGAGAGCAAATTTAATCATCCTCAGTCCATTCTCTACTAGTTCTTCCTCAGGGATCCCATTCAAAGCTTCTATTCCCTTTCCTTTCCTCCTCTTCAGCCCCCATTCTCCTTTCCCTCTCTCCCATCCCATCTTTCTCCCTTCTGCCTTCATCCTGCCTCTTCTTTTTCTTTTCTCCTTTTCCTCATTACTGAGGTCCACAATAGAGAATATAGAAAACTTGCCAGTCTACACACAAGTGTAAGGAATAAATAAAGGCAGGGATAAACAGGAGATAAAATAACTGGGAAACATGCCAAATAAATTCCACTATTCAATACAGTTAATCCAGTTCAACAATAATTTATAAACCACCTCCTACATACAAGGCATCATAGTAAGCACTAGGGACACAAAGGTGGAAAGTAACATGTCATTGTATTAAGGGGTATTCCAGCATATTTAGTTCAGAAATTTATTGACTCTTTTCTTTTTGCTGAAGAGAACTGTCATTTTTTCCACTTTTAATTTACTGTTTACTAAGGAGTTACTAAATGTAGCAGCATTTGAAGACTAAGTAATGAAAATCTTGTATGGATGATGGTTTGCTGTTTTGTTACCTGGCACAATAAGTGTTCATCAGGGGATTTCTTTATGTGCCCATCACAACCATGATATTTAAGACTCTAGCATTATACCATTATTTAATTTCATCCACCTGGAATCAAGCACAGAAAGAAAACTAAGTCCAAAGGCTTCCCTTTTTGTCTTTATTGTAAATGTGTTAAAAAATATCTCGTAGTGAAGTTTCTAAATTGAAAGCTCCAGGCTGGTTTTGCTGTGTTTGGACACCTTTCCACTGCATCAGAGGGAGAGCTGGTGAGGGTGGTGGTGCTAATCAGAGATTTCTTCCCTCAACTCTCTTTTCTTCCCTTTCAATTCCTTTCTTAAGCATCTCTGACTCTGAACTATGGCTAGGTACTATACTCCAGAGGCATTCTCTGACTCTGCCCTTTTTAACCTAATCTCAGACAAATCGAGGACCACCAATGGCATCTGAAGGCATAAAGTATATAAATTATGTAAGTTTCACAGTGTCTGTTAATTTCCACAGACAATTTTTGAATTTAATTATTTGTAATCACAGTTAAAACATGAACTTTATTTAAGGAGTCAAAGAATATATGACTTAAAAAAAATAGAGCAACTTTCCTGCTTTGCCAGGAAATTCAACACTTTCCCTTGAAATATACCTCTATATCTCTAATGTACCTAAATTGCTGCTTTTTTTTTTTTCTTTCCAGTTTTCAGTTTTAGCCATTATCTATTGATTGAATGCTAGGAAGTAAGTCTTCAGCTGTCTTCCGTCTCTGCTCCGTACCACCTTTGCAGTTTGGGGATGGGTCATGGTATAATTCTTCATAGTAAAGATGAAAGAAAAGTCTACTGGAAAGTGTGTTAGACATCACAGGTCGTTCCTCGGATTCTGTCAGGTCACCTCTTTGTTCTGGACATTGCTATAAGCAGATGTTCATCTAAGTATAGTTCACAACACTTTGTCTCTGTGAATTTCTTATTTTCTGCCTTGGACCATCTCTGTACCTCGCTGTGAGACACGTTGAGAGTATCCTCAGACATATCCATGCATTCATAGAATGGAAGCACAACAGAGTTAACATCCTGGGTCAACCCTGTCTAATGGGGAACAGGAGCTGGTAAACAAATGTTCCCTTCTTCTGTGTCTTGGACTGCTAACCCTGAAGGGCAGTGTACCTGGTTCTTCAGAGGACTCTGAAGCCACAATTGCCTATGGTGGTAGCCACCTGAATAATGCACCTTTGCATTGACTTTCCCTCTTCCCTTGCTTCACTCATCCTAGCCCCTCTCCCCGAAAAACTACCTCTGTGCAGGCTCTTGGTCTAGGTTCTGTGTTTTGGGGAAACTTGGGCTACTATACGGCTTTCAGGAAAGATGATTCTCCCTGATTAAAAAGGGAGAGATCCATAAGGAGAAGTATCCTCCCTTTCTTCTCACTTTTGGATATTGTGTTGAGAATATGATGCTTAGAGCTATGAAAAGAGAGGTCAGAGAATCACAAAAGAGGGAATCCACAAAGAATCACAGAGGAGAAGCTCTGATATTGTTAAGCTGCCTAATTAACCAATTCTGGAACTGCCTTCTTTTGGACTTCTTGTTATATGAAACAATAGTGCTTTTAAAGTGTAGCTATCTAGGAATTTTTTTAATTGTAGCTGAAAGTATACCAACACAAATTGCAATCTGTCTTGGTTTTATGCTTGTCCTGGTAAGTACGGAAAGCAGCTTCTTCTCATGTCCTGACCTTTGCACATGCTATTCCTTCTACCTGAAATGGTTTCCTATTTCATTCCATTTCTTCCTCCTCTTTCTCTTCTCAGCAATCTAATTCTCATTCTTCTTTCAAGATTCAACTCAAGATCTACACTATTTTTTTTAATTGAAGTATAGTCAGTTTACAATGTTGTGTCTGTTTCTGGTGTACAGCCTAATGTTTCAGTCATACATATACACACATATATTTATTTTCATGTTCTTTTTCATTATAGGTTGCTACAAGATACTGAATATAGTTCCCTGTGCTATACAGAATAAACTTATTGTTTATCTATTTTATATATATTAGTTATTATCTGCAAATCTCAAACTCCCTATTTATCCCTTCCCAACCCCATCCCCCACTGGTAACCATAAGTTTGTTCTCTATGTTTGTGAATCTGTTTTTTGTTTTGTAAATAAGTTCACTTGTCTTTTTTTTAGATTCCGCATATAAGTGCTATCATATGGCATTTTTATTTCTCTTTCTGGCTTACTTCCCTTAGAATGACTATCTCCAGGTCCATCCATGTTGCTGCAAATAACATTATTTTATTCTTTTCTGTGGCTGAGTAGTATTCCATTGTGTGTGTGTATATATATATATATATATATATATATATACACACACACACACTGTGGTAATATGGACAGAGTCAAGGTCATTTGGTCCAGTACTCCTATTTCATAGAAAACAAAATAGGTTGTATATGTATAGCAAATAATTCCTACTATATAAAAAATTATTAAGATACTCTATAAAATAAATGAATAAGATTAAATTGCCCTTACGATTCCTTTCAAAAAAACCCTAAAATTATATTATTTACTTTTTCTTAAATTAAAAAAAAAAAATGCCAAATACTTGCAGAGCAAGTCCAAGAGTCAAGTTTTCTTGACATTTAATCTTTTTAAAAAATATCCTATGTCATCTTGTTCAGTGGACACAGGAATAGATATCATTACTGAACTTGATGCAAGACAACTGTGAGCAGAACCTATGGGTAAATAACAAGACTATTAAAAACAGAATAATGTGCTGATTATCAAGCTGTTAATTTTCATATTCAAACTTAATCTTTTAGACTCTGTTCTTGCTGTATCGGGACCCTGCAGGCCATGTTGCTGCTTTGCCACCTGAATCCCATGAGGGAGAGACTGGAAGGCAGGAGTAGGGGAAGAAAATGGTGATGCATCTTTCTGTCACTTTTCTGTTCCTGTTACTGTCATATCAGCCATGGTTGCTGGCCCAGTAGCAGTGGTCCATTCCACTGCAGTTTGTTTCAGTTTTTCAGTTTTTTTCCCCATACTCTCATACTCAGCCTTCTTCCTCACGAATGTCTGTTCCAGGTGAGTCTCAGCTCCATAGGGACTCTTTTCTGAGACTTGAGTCAGCATCAGCCAGGAAGTGTTTCTTCCTCAGGATTCTGGACCTCAGCATTGCAGGGCCATTCTCCAAACTTCTCTGGCCTAATAACCCATTTCCCTTTGTCACTCCAGCCCTAGGGGGAGTAGTCATTCTGCAGTTATCTCAGTGTTCTCTTTTTACATTTTTTTTAGTTCTCCAATACCTGTTTAAGTAAATCCCTGTATTAAATTCTCCCTATTAAAATAACTGCTATGGTTTCTATTTTTTTAACCAGCCCCATGGTATGAGACATAAATGAATTTACCATAAAACATATATACCTATATGTTTAAATAAATTTAATTCTATACATTAATAGAAAGCAAATGTCTTAACATCTATAAGCATGTTTTCTTTATGTTAAATCATTGTGAGCTCTCAAGAGCTTCTTGATAACAGTGATAATCTTATTAATTTATGTATTTGTTTACCTAGTGCAGTGTATGAGCCCTAGTAGATATGTTGCTGAATGAATGAATGAATAAATGAGAAGATCTGGCTAAAATGATTCCAATGTAAAAGAAGGACTAACACCTGAAGCTACAGCTAGCTCAGTGGGAATTTAACCCTAGCTGTTGGAAAGCAGATCACCTCTGACAGAAAAGTACTGTGGCGTTGTCTGTGACATAACCCTTTGATTTTTACATCAGTTTGAAAAATAGGTTTATTTACTACTCAAAGAGGCTAAACTTGGAAACAAATGTCTAGTCACAGGGAGTTGAAACATGTTAAGATCATAAAAATCACAAGTATTCATTATGGATGTCCCTACTCTGCCTGCATGATACTAATCATTTTGCATATATTACCTCTAATTTCCCCACAAAATCTTACTGGTTAGTAATATATTACTCACTTTACAAGTTAAGAAACACTCTTATAGCCTAAGCAAACTTCCCAGGACCACATAGCTAGTTAATAACTAAGCTATGATTTAAACCAAAATTTTTACTCCAAAGACCATTTTCTTTTGCCATGTCATCCCAGGGCCTAAGATTTCAGCTTGTTAAATTGAGATGGAGAAAGAAAAGCTTGTATGTAGTGTTTGTATATCAAGAGGAATAAGAGATTATTGTGGGCCAAGTATGAGAAACAACAGGTTTAAAAAAACTGAAAGTTTGAATTTTTTTCTTCAAATGCCAGTAAAAGAAAATCATACTTTTCTTGTACTTTCTTAATGATCATTAAGTATAGTTTAATCTACCCCTATCCCAGTGATAGGCTTCAGTGAGAGTGTTCCCCTGAATTTGAATCCAATTCCGTGTTGAAATTTGACTAAGATTTAGCCTTGATTATCATGTGTCAAAGATCCTTGGGGCTTTTTGTTTTAGGGGTAGTGGTTTTACCTTCTCTGTCTCTCTGTCTAAGATGATAAACTCTTTGTCAGCATTAGAGAGTTACCTCTATTAGCCATCAGTCTTATTGTTAAAACCCTGATCTTAGTTTTGTTTTGTTTTGTTTTTTATTTTTCTCTCTCCTTATAGTGAAGGCCAGTTCACTTTATGAGATAAATCAGGTGAAACTACTGATCTTGTCAGGACTAAATTCCCAATCTGGCCAATGCTAGGAAGTTTCCCAGTGTGCATTTCTGCTGAATTTCTTTCTTTTTTTCCCACACATAATTTCTTTTATTTCTGTAAAATCAGTCATAATGTCCTCACTTGCATTTCTGATTTTTGGAGTTTGTCTCCTCCCTTTTTCTTATTCCACCTAGCTAAAGTTTTGTCAACTTTGTTGATCTAGTCACAGAACCAACTTTTGATTTCATTGATCTTTACTATTTTTCTGTTCTCTATTTCATTTATCTCTGCTCTAATCTTTTTTTTTTCTTTTTTAGTTTTGCTATGTAGAATTATTACAGTTTGATGGCACATATACATTACATTGCATGGAAATACATATATACAGTATACTGCACATTTTTTTTAGTTTACATATATGTACTGGTGATTGCTTCTAAGAACCGATTAGAGCTTTAGCTTTTTAAACTTACATAGTTATCAAAGGAATAAAGCCAACCACAAAATGAGAATGAACAGAATGAGGTAATTCAATCATAAAGGACAGTCAAATATGCTTACACATATTTAAGAAATCAATCATCTAAGTTATAAATAATAAGTAGTTCATTTGTGTCCTTTTTTTTAAGATTCCACATATAAGGAATATCATATGACATTTTTCTTTCTCTTTCTGGCTGAATTATTTCTTATCCTTTCTACTCTTTAAAAGAACAGAACAGCCTTCTTCTCCTTTTGCTAGGACATGTATGCATTGATTCACATATAATAATAGAAAGACCATTAGCCTACCAAACTACTGCTGCCAGCAGCTGGTTTCACATTTACACTACTTCAGCTCAAGGGCCCTTTATATCTTACACAAAGTATTTTGAACAAAAAAAAATTAAACAGATTTTCTGAAATAAGATTTCCAGAGACAGAAGATAAATACATTTTGACAATACTACTAATAGGTGGAAGAATACATGTTGAACATGGACCCAGAAGTGGTTTAAGTGAGTTGACATTAGAGGGATTCTAGGCAGAAAAAGGAAACTGTAACCTGTCTCCTAGGAATTCCTTGGAGGATGGTATTGGAAGGGAAATGGGCTTGGGATTTAAGACAGGATTTATTTACCTCCTAATTTTTCTTAGGACTAGACCTGTCAGTAATCTGCATTTCCTAGAATAGTGCTAAACAAGAAAGGCTTCCTGGTTTCAAAATTACAGATGCAGAGTAACATAGCATCCACATATGTTGCCCATTTCTTCTAGTTTGGGAAAGGAGAGGGGTGCTAGTGATTTATAGAGAAATTTCAAAGTGAGAAAAAAGATTAAAGACATGAATTGCTACAAACATTAAAAGAACCCTAGTGGAGAAGATCCTATGATCCAGTAGCCAGTTATTATAAATTAGTATACATTCTCTTACTTCTTAATTGCTATAACTATTCTCTTACTTCATAATTGCTGTAACTTCTTAATCAGTCTCCTGGAGAGGTGGGAGTGTAACACCAATTTTATGGTTTAGCTTGAAGCTAACCGAATTTGCTTTAGAGACGTATTTATGAATTCCTACCCAGAAACTAAAGAGTACATGTGAAAATTTATGTTGAAAGAATACGGGAAATCTACTACGTATCAGACATCATACTAGATATTTAAAAAAACAAAAAAAAATTAATTTTGAAGTAAATATAGATTCACATGCAGTTGTAAGAAAAAAATGCAGAAAGCCTATGTATCTTTTACCCAGTTCCTTTCCCTCAATGGTAACATCTTGTAAATCTATAGTATAATATGAAAAGCTTGTTTACTCTAGAAATCCAATTCTATCTCATTTAAAATAGTGAAACAGTTTGGTATCAGTGAAGAATACCAAAATAGATCATAGAATAGACTATAAAAGTTCAGAAATAGAGCTAAATAGATATGTACTTTTATTATAAAAGAAAAAAAATACAATTAGTGTGGAAGAGATGGAATATTCTGAAAAGATGAGAATAATTTGGAAAAAAAGGCAAAATTCTGCTTCTCTGTATCAAAAGATAACATGCACCTCAATGTTCATAACAGCACTATATACAATAGCCAAGACATGGAAATAACCGAAATGTCCATTGACAGATGACTGGTTAAAGAAGTTGTGGTATATTTATACAATTAAATATTACTTAGCCTTAAAAAAGAATAAAATAATGCCATTTGCAACAACATGGAGTAACCTAGAGATCGTCATTCAAAGTGAAGTAAGCCAGAAAGAGAAAGAAAAATTCCATGTGATAGCACTTATATGTGAAATCTAAAAAAAAGACACTAATAAACTTATTTACAAAACAGAAAGACTCACAAACATAGAGAACAAACTTATGGTTACCAGTGGGAGATGGGGATGGGAAGGGATAAATTGGGAGTTTGAGATTTGGAGATACTGACTACTACATACAAAATAGATAAACAGTAAACTTATTCTGTATAGCACAGAGAAAACTATATTCAATATCTTATAGTAGCCTTTAATGAAAAAGAATATGAAAACAAATATATGTATGTATAGACATGACTGGGACTTTGCGCTATACACCAGAAATTAACACACTGTAACTGACTACTTTGAAAAAAAATTGTAGATGAAACCCAAATTTTAAAGGAAAAATATCTAAAAATATTATAATTAGATAAGGACTTATTTTGAAAATATTATTAGAGCTGAGAAGAACTTTATAACCATGACACGAAGCCCAGAGGCTATATTATAAAAAAAATAAATAAAAAAAGTTTGACTACATGCAAATTAAAACTACTGAATGGGGAAAATGCTATTAAATTTTTAGAAAACAAACCACAGGAACAGATATTTCAACATTTATGGAAAAGAGTTCATTTCTTTTACAAAACACTCCAGCAAATCAATAAGAAAAACAACAACAACCTGGTAGAAAAATCACAAAGAACAGAAAGAAGTTCAGAGATAAATACAAATTGTAAGATATAAAACAATTCTGAACCTACTCATAATTATGAAGTTGCAAAATAAAGAGTTAATGAAGTGCTATTTTTCTTCTGTCATATTGGCATAGATTAAAAGTTAGATATTGACCAGTATTAGAGGGTAAAGAAAAACAAGACACCCATGCATGAAGATGTAGGTTTAAAGATGCTAATTGCTGCATTGTTTTTAATAACAAAACAAAGCAAAGTAAAAACAGATATGTAACTTAACTGTGCTTTATTAGAGAGGTGTCAGTGGAATGGAAATGGGTAAGCCTTTTTACCATAGTCCCACTGAGTCATTGATGGAACCACAATTGGCTCAAAAGCTGAGGCTCACCTTAAAAGCCAGAGGCTGTCAGCTCATCGTGTCCCTTGGAATTGGGCAAGGAGTTCTTTCTTGAAGTGGGATCTCGGTGATTCAGAAGAGTAAGCTCATATGATGCCATTTGTATATAAAGGTTATTCATACACATGCATTTGTATATACAAAGAAAATGGTTAATAATATTGTCCTGAGTAGTAGGGTTGGGAGGAGAATATTGGGTCTTTAATATCCTTTTGTGCTGTAAAAATGTTTTAGTAAGTGCATGAATTGCTTTTCTACTAGTATCAAGAGTTCTTGATGAATTTAGAAATAGTTTCCAAGCTTTACTGAGACCCTTCCTAGTTAGAGGCCACATCCGATATACTCAGAATTTCTTAGACCTTCACCTGCTCACAGGACTTCCCAAATTCTCCTGCCTAAGTTATTTCCCTGCCCTATTTCAATCATTTTCTATGCAATTATCCCATTTTATTTTTCTTTAGGTTTGTAGACCTCATTTCCAGTATGGAATTTGGGTTTCCCCCACTACCTATAAACAATGCTCCCAGACACCAGTTTAAGGTCCTGCAATTCAACTCAATTCTGACACTATCTACCGGGAAATAGCATCAGACTCCACAGGTTAAGGATTCAGTACTACAAGACTGCCTGTTCCTAATCCCTCAACCTGCCTCCTGCCCCACTGCAGAGGCCAGTTGCAAGCCCAGGTTGTAACCAGTGTTTCTAACCAGCTGGCTGCAGATTAGAGGTTCCCATGACCTCCTTCTGGGGTTCCCTTAATTTGCTGGAGTGGCTCACAAAACTCAGAGAAACATTTAACTACTTGATCACGGGTTTCTTATAAAAGGTTATGTTGTGGGCACAATGCTGCAGGCCGGTGATGCTGGTTGGTAGAAGAATTACCAGAGACTGAGGAGAGTTCAGGAAAGTTTAGTAGGTACACTCCTATAAGCAATGGCGGGCCACACAGGCAAGAGGTGCCTGTATGAGCACCAAGGGTGGGTGTGCAGAGTCTTTTATTAGGAGAGGAGTAGGGACTGCATGATCAATTTGTGCACAGGTACCTGACTGGTTGTTAAGATCAGTCAGGAACTTCTCTGAACAATAGGTTTTATGACTTTGATAAGGGCAGGATGTGAGGCCTGTCTGCCTAAGGTATTGTGAGATGGGCTATTTCTTGAGGTGGTTTAGCTTTGTTAGGGTAAACATGCATCAAGAGAAGATATTTTGTATCTTGTAGAAATGCAGGTATGTGAAGTGTTCTGCAGTAGGTAGTGGGGGTTAAGGTGTCAGTAGGCCCCAGGCACAGAGAGAGCCCAGGGGAGGGGCTTTTATGACTCTAGAGAGCACCAGCCAGCCAGCTCCACAGGTTACATACAACTCAGTAAACTCAGTAACAGCCGGATGGAAGAGATGCATAAGGCAAGGTGTGGGGAAAGGGCACGGAGCTTCCATGCCTCCTAGGAGCACACCACTCTCCCCAAATCTCCATGTGTTTATCAACTCAGAAGCTCTCCAAACTCCTCCTTTGGGTCTTTTATGGAGGCTTCATTACGTAGGCACTATTGATGAAATCGATTAAATCTTTGGCCATTGGTGGTTGAACTCAATCCTCCGCCTTTCTTCCCTCCCTGGAGGTCAGAGAGTAGGACTGAAAGTTCCAACCCTCTAACCAGGGGTTAGCTCCACTGGCACCAGCCCCCATCCTTAGGTGCTTTTAAAAAGTGGTCTTATTAACATAACAAAAGACACCTTTATCACTCTTAGCACTTAAAAATTTCAAGGATTTTGGGAGTTGTGAGCCATTAAGAAGGAAAAACAAATATATATAAGAAATATATATTTGGTCATCTGAATGACCAAATGTTATTCATAACAATTCTCATTATCTGAAATTCTTATTTGTTTGCTTCTATGTTAATTCCCTGCCTCCCTCAATACGTAATCAGCTCCAAGAGGGCAGGGTTTAACTACCTGAATTGTTTACTGCCTCAGCTTCTAATAGAGTGCCTGGTATGTAAGTAAGTGGTCAATAAATGTTTGTTGAATAATTGAATTAATTACAAGCAATATTAAAAAGAACTGGGGCTACATGTTGTCTCATTTCATTTAGAATATAAATTGAGTTTCTCCAGCTTGGAAACTTGGCTTCATTCTCTCTTCTTCCTTTAATAAAACACACCAGTAGCACCTGCTATGTAGAAGAGCCATGATATCTGTGAGAGATAACAGAGTAAATAATGTCTATCTTGTCCTCATGAAGCTTAAAATTGATAGGACAGGTCATTTTTAATCAGCCAACCATCAGTAGAGGGGCCCCTGAATCTTAAAAGACCAGGCAGGGATGAGGATGAGAGAAGTGGTTCTTGTCTCATTTGCTAGTGAGGTGCAGAGGAGTTTCTGCTCCCCAACACTGGAAAACAGGATCCTAGAATCCACCATCACATCAAGTCTCCTGGGATTTACCCCCATGTG
Organism: Camelus ferus; assembly: GCF_009834535.1. Taxonomy (NCBI): domain Eukaryota; kingdom Metazoa; phylum Chordata; class Mammalia; order Artiodactyla; family Camelidae; genus Camelus; species Camelus ferus. Next base: position 52,484,445 of record NC_045696.1, read on the forward strand.
GCAATGATTCTGATATGCTATCCCTCTTCTGCCAGTGTTTCTCACACACATGGTTTCTATGGTTCCCCTGAATCTCTGATGCCTGGGAGGGACCCCTGCCATGTATGCCAGCTGGCTTGTGGGCCCTGTGTTCTCACCTCTTTTCTGCCAACCCTGTTTTAGAGATCTGGGCCTGGTTCCCATTTTATCCAGTCTTATCTCTGAGAGCATTTTCTGAACACAGTCGTCCTCAGAACGGGAAAAGAAATATAATCAAGATACAGCAGCTTTTTAATACTCAGTGGAGTCTCTGTCTGGAAATTTCCACTATTAGAGACTCATTTCTTTGAATTAATACATTAGCTTCTTTTGGAATTCAAATGCCTCTGGTAATAAAGGGGGGCACATAAAAATATTAAAACAATAAAGAAGAAGAAAACCAAACAATTAAAACCTTAGTGTGAAAATATGAATCAGGCATTTGGATAATAGGCAATCAGAAGTGAAAGGGGCATATATATATATATATATATATATATATATATATACACACACACACACACACACACACACACACACACACACACACACACACACACATATATATGTACTTAAAAAAAAGTTACCCTTCCTTTTTGTTTTACAGAATGAGGACACTGAACACTGGGAAACAGCGGCTTGGCTAAGGTCACAACAAAGTTTCTTGAATCCCCACTTCTTTGGAATTTGAAGGGTAGCTCTTGTCAACTGTTAGGTGGCGATCTTCTAGGCTAGCAGTCAACAGGCTGTGACACTGAGCACGTAGGTTAGTATCATGAAGAACCATGTTTCTGAAGGCCCTTTTCAGTCGTGCAGCAGTTAAGGGCTTGGGTTCCACTTAGAGCAACATAGATTTAGCTCTTGCTTCGCTGTGTGAATTAAGCAAGTAACACCATATTTAAGTTGCAGTGTATTCACCTGTAAGAGACAGATGGTGATAGTATCTGCTTCATAAAGTTGGTGTAAAGATTAAATGAGCTAAAGTAGGAAAAGCATATAAGCAAAGTCCTTGGCTCATAGTAGGTACTTCATAAACACTGGCTGTTAAAAGTGAGTGATTAAAGATAAGGTTTACCCACTTCACGGTGTTATGAAGGGCTCACTCCCCCAATGTTTGGAAGGTTCCTCCAGCCACCTAGCTTCTCATCCACACTATTTTTCTGCATCTCAGTTTCACAGCTTCAAAATGAATAGATGATTCATTTTCCCTACCTTCCTCCCAAGAATATCTCATTTTTTAATAAAACAGTTAAACTTAGATGGGACAGTCCTTGGGCATCTTCATATCCATATTAGAGAATATGGAAGGGCTGAGGAATGTGAGAGAAGCAATAGAAATGGTAGAGTTTTGAGATACTTAAAGTTACCACCCACTTATTTCCCCTGGTTTCGATTGGCTGAAATGTAGCATGGATTGAAACCTGAACATTTGGAAGGCCACTGTGTTCCCTGGAAACTCTCCCCTGAGATTTAGAAGTTAGGGGAAGGTTCAGTGTGGTTCTGGTATGCTCCATCCAGCTCTCTAATTCATCTCAAAGATCCAAGAGGGATACAGAGTGTATGTAGCCGACTTACCCCACCAAAGGAGATGGGCTTAGACCTTACTCCAAAAGAAATCAGCTTTTTATCAAAAAAAAAAAAAAATTCCATACTCTCAGAGGAAAAGCAGCCTTAGGGCTTAGACATTCTTGTGAAAAGACTGTCATGACAATAAGTCATCTTTGTGGCTTTCCTAGTCACTTATTCCTCTCATAACAGCCTAAGTTTCTCTGAAGGACCATGATATCGCCCAGGAGTTTGAAAATGGAGATTCCTGAGCTCTACCCTACAGAGAGTTTGATTAGATAGATCTGGAGTAGGCTTTGGAATAAGAATTTTTAATAAGCACCTTAACCTGATTCTGACTCAAGGGATCATTTGAACCACACTTCGGAATATATTAAACAAAATACATGCACAATAAACCCCTGAGTCAGAAAGTTAACATAACCCACCTCTCTAATATTCTTAACTCCTTTTTGCAGGAACCACTCATTTTACTTGGAGCTGAGATATGATTTCATTGCCTGAGAAATTGAATAGAATAGAACCAGAGGATTTTGAAAGCGGCTTCTAATTTCAAAATATCATATTGGAAGGAAAAAAAAGGTAAAAATAGTTTGCTACCATTTTTGTAACAAAGAAAAAGAAATCATAATACACATACATGTGTACAAATATCTTCAAAGGGAAATATAAGATCATTAACACAGGAAGTATAGAAATTGGTTGACTATTGGGGATGGGTGGAAATAAAGCAATAATAGAATGATATTTTCTAAGTTTACCTTTCAATCTAGTTTTGACTTTTAAACCACAGTAATATTTTGCATATTCAAAAACATTTATTTATCAAACATGTAAAATCTAGAAATTGAATATAAATAGAAACACATGAATTGAACTATATATCAAACTGATAATATGAACACAAAGAAGCAAACCCAGAATTAGAGTAAATTTTGAACACTGTACTCTGAATACATTCCACCTTCAGTGGGATATCTTCTAAAGACAAAAAGAAACTATTGGTGGTGAAATAGTTTGAAACGATTTTGTGTGTATTGCAGAATTAAGCAAAAGAGAAAATATATTAGTGTTTGGAGGGCATGGAGTTCTTATGGTAGGAAAGTGGTAAAAAAAAGGGGGGGGAAAGGGGGAAAGAGAACCTGTTGTATTGAATTATAATTGGAAGTTTCAGTACAAACTGATAACTTTATCAATATATATATTTTCTTGCTAGGTACAAAGAAAGAGCTTAGAAGCAATTATACGTTAGCAGTAATGAATGTACTTATCATCCTGATCTTGGTTTCTAACTACCATTGTCCATTCAAAGGAACCAGAGCTCCCTGGAAAACTGATTCTAAGTTGGGGGCAATGAAGTACAAGGTGGACCAGGAGCACTGAGTTGAATCAAAAAGTAAAGAAATGTTCAAACACGGATAGGAAAATGTCAAAGAACATGAATGCCAGATTAAAGGGGCTTCCACTGACCAAATTTGAGACAACTAGAATCAGTATAAATAATGTCAGGAATGGTTTACAGTAAAACTCTGTGAGTCCACAGTGGTATCCAGAACAGTGGGGGTAGATGGAGAAAAGAAAGAAGCAGATTTCTACAGAACAATAGCAACTCATAAAGGGAGAAGTAATGTACAATGATTATTTTCTAAGGTTGTCAATGACCACTGTAATAACTGATTCAAACAAAAGCTATCAAAGCGTGCTAAAACCATTGTGTAAAATGTTGGTCTTATAATCACCCAGTTTTAGAACTATTTATTAATTGCAGAGGAACATACTACATTTACAATGGAGAAATCTGACAGTATCACCTTAACCAAATGATAGAGCCTACAATCACTGAGTTTGACAAACTGTCAACATATGCCTCCTGATGTGATGTACTATGAAGGACACATCCTGCCAAAAATGTCTAACCTTATCCTAATCATGAGGAAGCGATCAGAAAACTCCAAACTGCTGCTGAGTCTGCAAAAACAACTGGTCTGGACACTTCAAAATGTCAGTGTCTTAAAAGTTAAAAAAAAGGCTAGGCATGGTTCTAGAATACAAATTATTAAAGAGATACAATGAATAAACAATGCATAATTCTTGATTGAATCCTGGATTTATTATAAAGCTTTAAAGACATTATTGGAACAATTTGAGAAATTTGAACATAGATTTTATACTGTATAATATTAGTTATCAAGGCTAAAATTTTCTGAAGATGATAAATTCCATTGTGGATGTGTAGGAGAATGACCTTGTTCTCAGGAGATACATACTACAGAATTGTGGTGTCTACCACTTAATAATTCCCCAAAAAGAAGGAAAATAAAAGACAAAGCAAATGTGGCAAAATGTTAACAATTAGTGAATCTTGCAAAATAGTATCAGGTGCTCATTTTATTACTAGTGAAACTTTTCTGTAGGCTTGAAATTTTTCAAAATAAAAAGTTGGAGGGTGAGGGTAGGGTGCAGCTGAGTGATAGAGTGCGTGCAGCTCAGTGATAGAATGCGTGCTTAGCATGCACAAGGCCTGAGGTTCAATTCCCAGGATCTTCATTAAAAAAAATTTGGAAGTAAGGAAGGGGGCAAAAATGCAACCAGTATTGGTTGCCAGAATGGTGTGGTGTATATACTTCCACTTATCACTTACTGGGAGGGGCATGCACCTGTTAATAGCTACATTCCTTAGTTCACTTCCCTCTGCAGTCTGGCTGCCTCCCTTCCGCCTCTCTCTCCTCACCAGGATGCACTTAGGTACAATAGTGAGGAGAGAAGGAGGAGTTTGGAGAGCGTTCCTGTATTACCATCTCAGAGGGATAGTCCCGCTTCAAGCACCTCTCCAAAGGGCTAATGGCCTACAGAGCCTGATTACCATCCTGGGATAAGTTCAAATTTTTTTTTTTTTTATGATAGCAATTTGTTACACCAGTTTGCCACTTGCCTGCTGCTTCCTTGTTAATCCAATAATCTATATGAGAAAAGCAATTTGATGTACCTCCTTCCCATCTGCCACCCATCATCCAATCTATATCTTAACTATTAGTGATTTATTAATGGTGTCTGCATTAAGCACATCTCTGCTCCATTGGCGCCCTCCTTCTCAGACTCTCGCTTGGATAAACTCTCTGGTTGTGTTAGAAGGCAAACTCAGCATGGTGATTAAAAGCAATAACAGAATAATAAACTGAGCTTCAGTTCCAGGAGTTGCTCCTTTTAAACAGTTAGCATTTATGCACATCCACACACTTAAGTAGATCCATTTCAGAGCCAGTCTTAAGAAATGTGGAAAACTAGGATATTTCTCATGTTTTTCATGCTGTCCCCAACCTTGATTTTTTTAAAGCCGGTTCATTGGAACCTGCAAACAGACAGTGATAGCATTGCCTCTGTGCCCCAAGTGAAAGTTGCATTCCTCATCCCCAACCTCCTGGATGTCCATTCTCTTGAACTGAGGGCCTGTGTGAGCCTGGACCCAGAACTCTTTCCTGCAGAGACCAAAGGGGCAGGTAGTTATTGGCTAGATGTACTGAAGCAACTCTGAAGAAGGAACTCTGTTCTCGAAGGTGTGAGCCTGGTTCTCTGCACATCAGGGCATTATTTGTGATTGCTGAGCTTCATTTTTCTCAATTTACCCTGGCTTACCCAGAACAAAGTCTCTAGGATGACACTCCCAGAGGAAGGATATAATGGAGTTGGGCGGTCTGAAAATGATGGTGTATAGCAATGCCTGCTGTCTGCTGTGGGCTGAACACACCATTCACTTTGACTCTGTGCTGTTCTTTGCCTACAGAAGCTTGATGCACATGGCCCAACCTAAAACCTATGGTAAGAGAAGAAACATGGTCATAGGATGGAAATATCAGGAACCTATCACTAACACTATTTGCAGTTTCCGCATAGTGGGAATCCAGACTGCATAGTGGTTAGCTCATTGGCTGAGAAGTGAATTCTGGTTCTGCAAACTCCTATCTCTCTGTTCAATAGCAAGTTTATAAATCTGTAAAATGGGGCTGCTATCACTACTACATAAGGTGGTGGTCAAGAGTAACAATGATTAATCAGTAAATTGTTTTTATTCTCCTTTTCTCATCAGTGTGATCTGATTTTTAATTCTGCAGTGACTTTTTTAATAAACAATTTTTTTTGTGTGTCTGTTAAGTACCCCAGGAGTCCTAGTTGCATTTACTTTTTTTCCTTGGTTCTATTTGCATTAGACTGACTTGCCTCACTTATTTGGCTACTCTCTGCCTAACATTCCTGATATGTCCATTCCAGACAGTGGCCTTGAATGCTCTGCTGGGTGAATGAAATATAGCTTGTGGTGTGAGACTGAGCTGCCAATAAACGGAGGGGCACTTTGCTGACCCCATGGGTTTTAAGAAAAGGAAAATAAAAAAGGAGTCAACAGGACTTTACAGTCTACATTTAACATTTCTATTCTGCCAAAGTCAAGGGTGGCATCTTATCATCCTTTTAAGCTTACCTAGCAATGTGCTTATAATAAGGCAACAGTTCTGAACAGCTGGTATGTTCCATTTCACAAGTGACTAAATCTAATAATTCTGCATAGCAGTTGTTGGTATAAATATTTTATCCTTGCAAGTAAATGCCAATTGGCAAAGGGTATAAATTGTCTGATTTCTTTTCTCCTCATGGAACTCAGCGTGGTGCATTGTACTCAGTAAGTGCTGGATAAATGCTTGACGAACAGGTGACTGTGGTGTCAGCTTGCAGAATGATAACATATTTTACTCTGATTTATTTTCCTTTGAGTTGTTTGAAACTTTTTCCTTCATTCGAGTTGCATTGCTTTCTAAAGAAAACTTCTCCCTCCATCTTTACTTAATTAACAGCCCTTCCAGTACTTTTTTTTCTTTCTCTGTGACAGTTTCCCACTATTGTCTGTTTGCAGCTGTTACATGGTTGAGGAACTGAGTAGACATGCTAATGAGAGCCTGGTGTGTAGGAGGAGCACCTCTAAATTCTCCTGGACTGGCCATGCAGCCTATTCCTACTTACTCTTTCTAAAATAAGCCTCTAGTTGGCACTAGGGGATGGGTTATTTCCAGTTTCTTTCTGTGGAGGAAGTGCTTGCTTGGACTATCTATCTGTGTTTCTATTTAAGCACAAATAAACATGTTGCTGCTCCCACACTCCTTAGGTCTACACCACACTCCAAATTGCCTGATCCAACCGTGCTCACAAACGCATCCAGATGACTAGAAACCAGCTGTGATTTCTGTGTTTATTTCAATTAATCAGTTAATCTGGCAAATTATCTTGAGGGTTTTTGTTTGTTTGTTTGTTTGCCCACATCCAGTCTCTCCCTATGTTGGTCTTAGATGTATTCTCTAGAAAACTGGGTCATTATGTCACTGAATGCAGTTGATCTTTGTAATTGTCTTTAGAACTCTTGTGGCTGAAATTGAACAACACTGTCAAGGAATTTTGAGCACTTCATTGTTTATTTATTCTTTCCAGGAGCTTTGAGGAAATGATACTGATAGCCCCCTTTCCAAAACAGGTTACATAGGTGTCTGAATTTCCTAGCATCTAGGAGGACGATCTGTAGTACTAATCTGAGATTCTCATTCTGAGTCATGTATTTCAGCCAGTAGGCTGGAATTAAGGTAGTTAATCCCCTTTCGGTACGTTTTGCAGCTGTTAGGATTCCATGACCTTTACGCAGAGATGCAGACAATCTCACTGATCAGAGAGCAAGCTGGAGGGGATACATTGGAAGCCTGGAGAGATGGCAGGCTTTGAACAAGGCACACGGTGGTTGCCAGCTGTCCTGTTAATGAAGACAGGGTCTCAATGATAAAGATGCTTTTAGCTTTCCTTTCTGTCCTAAGACTATTTTTTTACTCATGGGGCTTCTAAGGTGGCTTTATTTTATTTTTATTTTTGAAAAGAAGAGCCTGAAGTGGTCATGCTTAGGGAAGTGGCCATCATTAAAGACTTAAAACAGCAGGTTAAGTTTTTTCATTTGGGGGACCCTTTGGAACATAGCCACTGTGTCCATTAAAATCAGGAAACCATATAGAAGAAGCTGGAGCTGCGAGATTTCTTTGACGAAGCCTTTATCCCGCTGCCCACCAAGCATAGAAGGGAACTATAGAAAAACGTAAACACCTCTGCAATTTTTCTTTCAGGGAAAGAAAAATCTTTCTCTGAGTAGGTAGGAATAAGGGGTAGACAAGGTTAGATTGTGCGTTCTTGTGCAGGGGACTTGTCTTAGTCATCTTTGTATCCTGCATCTTCACCAGCTTGTTCTCATTCCTACTTCTCCAGGACATGGATGAATAAATCTTGGACATTTTCCCAAAGTAATCTTATCTGTTTTCATATATTCATATATAATGGTCTGCATTCAATTTGAAATGAGCACCAATTTTATTTTCATGTGCCAGAAGCTGTTGACTTCCTCAGAGCCTCAAAACACAGCACCATAATTCATCCCCTGAATTCTATCCTGTGGCTCCGTTGTACCACTTATACTGCTCTAAATAAGTATTCAGGTTAAATTGCTGGTGGGCGTTTATCACTTTACTTATCATTTGTCTCAGCTTAGGGAGTTTTTTATTGAAAGAGTCAACATAAAAAATAACTCTCACAGCTGGAGAAGTTGAGAGTATGTGATGAGATAATCAGACTAATTGGCCAGGTCTGGTGATCAGTAGGTAACCCAATAATTTTGACATGGAAAACAAACAAGAGATTGAATGGAGTAGGTTGATTTTTCCAACTAAGAAGAAAACATCCCTTTAAGATGGGGAGACTGTTCTGGCTAGAGATACTAGGATATTTTAATTTCTTTGTATTACGTATTGATATTACTCACAGAAACTAGGTACAGGTGGCTGGCTGAGTAAGAATCGCTGTCTGTTTATGATTCAGGCTAATGTGGAGAAAATATAGAGGGAGAAGACTTGAGAATATGTATCAGATCAGCTTATAGTGGACATTTGTTTTTAATTCAATGAAAGTGTGAATACAGTGGCACTGCTATCACCAACAATAAAATGAAGGCAGAAATATCAACAAACCTCATCCATTCTCTTGATACCATGTCTCTTTGTGGTCCAGTGTCTCTCCAATCTGTTATCAAAACTAGAAGTCATAGCAGTGGTTTTCCCTGTGTGGTCCCACCTACCAGCAGCATCAGCATGCCCTGGGATCTTCTAAGAAGTGTAAATTCCCAGGCCCCACTTTGGACTTACTGAATCAGACATTCTGGGGCTGGGGTCTGGAAATCTGTTTTAGCAAGTTCCCTGGGTGATCCTAATGCACACTAATATTTGAGAACCACTGGTCTACAACCTTGCTACTCAGAATATGGTTTACAGACCAGCAGCCAGGGAATCACTAAGAATTTGTAAGAATAAAGGATCTTGAGCCACTTCTCACAGTCTGCATTTTTAAGCAATCCTCAGGTGATTAGGGTGGCCATTAAAATTTGTAAAGCTCTGGTCATTTTCCTTACTTTCCTCTTCTTTAATGAAGAACCAAAATGTGTATTCTGATACTTAGAATAAAGGCTTCATTTCTGACTCTGCTTTGCAACTAGGTCTAGTAATGTGTCTGAGTTTTGGCCACTGAAATGTAGGTGGAAGTCTTCCAGGAAGTCTTCTCTAAAAACAGGAAGCATGAACCATTCTTGTCCTTTCTCCATTCTTCTGCTTATAACATGGAGGTGATTCAGGTGCCAGCATCCAGCTTTGATCATGAGAAATAAGGTCCACATCAAGGATGACACAGTCTAGGGAGATGGAAGGAGCACGGTCCATGATGGCAGTGGAGCCAGTCTTAAACTGACTTCTATTGTGTATGAGAGAAGTAAACTTCCCTCTTTATAAGTATTTAGTTTTTAGGTCTCTGTTCTGTTTAGGTCTCTGAACTTTATCTTCAGTGATTTATATAACCCATAACTAGTTATCATCAAGACTTATACTGTTACTTTCATTCTGGACTGTTCTGTCTCACTTTGACTAGAAGGCACATTTTTAGTTATCCTTCAAGATGCAGCTTGAGGCTCTAATCCCCTAATCCATGGGTGACATTTTAATTGGGCATCCCATGAAACAAAAACTAAGAGCATGAAACTCAAATTTAGGTATGCTAATTTACATATTCAAAATTATATGCTTGTATTATTGTATTTATATTACACATGTACATTACAAAACCTGCACAGAATTATAAATAAAAAAATTAGAAATTTTCAAGTGTCATTTTCACTCTGATGAACTGGCTTGTGTCTCCTGGGGTAAGAGCACTGAATTTGGGAGACCAGTTACCATAATCTGCAATGTTTTCTATGATGATCTCCACCAAAGCAGAACTGATAATGCTCTCTTTTGTATCTCCATAATTTTATATTATTTGTTGACCTGTTTCTCCTTTTATTTTATGAGATCCTTTAATCAGCGACTGAATCCTATTCATTTTTGCATTACTACCAGCTATTGTTTGGCTAGTATTCACTTACTTTTACTGCATTCAATCAATGCCAATCAATATTTATTGAATGTCTGCTATATACTAAGCATTGTTCTAAGTGCTGGTGACTGGGCAGCAAATTAATCAAGGTTCCTGACCTGACTTACCTTACATTTTAGTGTGTGTGTGTGTGTGTGTGTGTGTGTGTGTGTGTGAGGGGGAGACATAGACAATGAACAAACACATAAATGTAAATGAAATTCTAGGTGTGATGAGTTCAAAGAAGAAAAATAGTGACATCATTTGGAAGTAGACCTAAGCTGAGGTCCTAAACAATTGCCTCTTTCTGTTAACCCAGTCACTTGAGACATCAAACAACTGTGTTCTGTCCATATGGTTTATTAATCCACCTTCCTATGCCAGCAAAAAGTGTGGATTCTTATCAATATGATAAACCATGTGGAGAGAAGGGTTTGTAGAATGCTGGCTTTCCCTCCCCCTGTTGTTTCACTTCTTCTACTAGAAAACTAGGGCTATTTAGTTCTACAATTGCCTACATTAATCACTATTTACTTGACACTTACCCTGTTCTATTGCTAAGAAGTCCCTCCAGCCTACCTTCTGACCCCGCTCCTCTAATGTTTGTTCTGGACCTAGCCCTGCACGTGAATCATTCTCCCTAATACCTGCATCTCTATGCCATTCAGTCTGACATCTAAAGGGCCCCCTTATGTTCTATCCATCCCTCAACCAGTTCCTTCCTCTCTGTCTTATGATTGTGGATAAACTTCCCTTTGTCTTCAATCTTTCCTTCAAAGATTTGGCCAATCTTTTGGCATTTTCTTCAGGAACACCATTTCTCTCCCAACCCTCTCCAATGAAGCCAGTTCCGTTTTTAACTCCCCTGTCTCTCATGACCAGAAAAAGTGGTCAGTATGTCCTTATTTCTCGTGGTTACTTTTAGACTACTCTCCCATGATAACATCTTCATTGAGGTTCTTCCATTTGATCATGCTACCTACCTTCTTTATTTCCTTGTTACAAAAATTGACTGATATTATGGAAACCCTTCCACCTCCAAATTCAATGTGTGAATCGTAATTATTATTTATGTACCTGTTCATATTTTTTTGACTAGCACATTTCTTGTGACTTAATACTCTGTTAAGACTTAGCCATCCATGTGGTGGGGACATTATTAATAAATACCCTGGTGCAGTTCTTCTTTAATTTCTTCACCTCTTGTTACCTCACGCAAAATGGCCCCACTCGTGATCTTGAGCTCCAGATTCCCTACTCTACAACTTTGTGTCCTTTTTTTAACCCTCTCTCATTCCCATGAGCTGCTGTTTGTCCTTACGACCTTCAGGTCCTCAACTCCACCTACTCCAAGCTCTGCTCCAGCCTCATATGCCTTCTTCTCCAGCCTATTATGTATTGTAGATCATTTCAATTATGCAGCTGCTACCATTATAGAATCTCTTATCTCCTACATTTTATGACATTTATAATTACTTTTTTCTCCTATTTTTTTCACTCACTCACTCACAGCAGATGACTTCCTCCTCAGTATGTATTTTACCATCCTCCTGCCCTTTTGTTTCCATTTCTGAGATGCTGGTCTTCTTCCCTCCTGAAACCATTGGATCTAATCCTAGGCCTCCTGACTCAAGATGGTGTCATGGTGTCATGGAGAAAGCATGGCCTTTGGCCCTTGCCCCCAAGGGACAGAATTTCAGGCCTATTGTGAATATAGATATATGTTCTGGAACAGCTTGTTTAACCTCCTGGGACTTTAGATTTTCATCTGTAATGAAAAATAGTAATCGCATCTTTCTCATAGTGTTGATATGAGAACTAAATGATGAAACATAAATGTATCTTGAATAATGCTGGAACAAAGTAGGTACAGAATAAATGTTAGTTTATCCCTTTCCCTCGGTGCTGTGTTAAGAATTCCTACCCTGCTTTCATTTTTTACATAAGTTCTCTAACTCTTTTTCCTTTGTGTATACGTGTACTTATACCTGCCCTACTCTAAACAAGCTTTTCTCAACCACTAAGTAGTAAATCCCATGGTCTTTTCTTAGTTGTAAGCTTCCTTAATCTCAAGGTTATACCTGATACTATTGATTGTACTTTTTTCCTGAAACTCACCTCCATTAGTTTCCATAAGTAAATTGCTATCCTACCTCTAACTCCTTCTTACATCTTAATTTCTCTGATTCTTTTTCTTGCTGCTCCTAACAAAACAAAACAAAACAAAATCCCCCTAAGATAAGACCCCTGCTTTCTAGCCTTTTCTTTTTACAATTTTTTCCCCAATGTTTTGATTCCCTCCCATGGCCACAGTTCTCACCTTTGAACTGATTTCTTCTACCAAATTTCCCCCAAGGTCCAATCCCAGATTTCCACCTACTCATCTCCACCTGCCTGTCCTTGAGATACTTTCATATTTATAAAGCTGAACTCTTCATTTACTCTTCTTAACAACTTTCTCTAAAATGTCCCATTATTTTCTAAAATAATCTTTTACACTTTTCTTTATCTTGCCTCACATCTAATCAGTTGCCAGCACCCATTAATTATACCATCACAAGTTTGTGTTTCTCTTCAGAAATTATTGATCCCAATACCATCACTCTACTTCAGACTTTCATTACCTCTCCTCTGTAACTTAGAAGTATATTCCTAGCCAGTCTCCCATCTTACGTCTACTTCCTCCATCTATACTAGATACACTTAGAGACATTTCCCAATTCAAAACACTTCAGTGGCTTCTGTTGCTTTCCAGCATTCCAGGTTCTTCATAAAGTTGGCCTGGCCTATCTGACACTAACTCATTTATCACTCTTTACTCCTAATGACCTGCATTTCAACTAAAGTGGAGTATTTACCCTTCTCCAAATGTACCTTACCTCTTTTTGTCTTCATTTATATGTTTACAGTGTGCCTTTGGTTTGAAATAACTTCTGGTTCTCTCTCTACAGTTTGAAATCTTACCTGCTTTCAAGACTCATTTCAAATCACTCCTCCTTCTTGAAATTATTTATACACTATACTACTCTTAATTTTGAGATTTTTTTTCCTTTGAGAAAGAAATTCAATTCTTCATATTATAGTTATTTTTACACTTATCTACTGTACACATAGTATGTTGTCTAAGAGTTAAACAGTGTTTTACTCATCTTTTTCTCCCACTTTGGCTTAACAGATTATCTTGGTAATAATATTTATACCACAACTATTTGTTGAATTGACTTAAATTGAAAGTACACATTACTTTATTACATGCAAATCAAAACTCTGATTTAAGGAAAAAAAGAGATGCTAAATTATTGATTGTTTAGGCTTTTTTAATATCAAATAATATAGAAATCCACAAAAAATTAGTCTGTAAACACAAAGATAAAGCTGACCAAGAGTGGACAATCAGGTAACAGACAGTAGCACAAGAGAAAGAGAGTAACTATTTAGGACGTGATTTCTAAAGGATTGTCATGAAGCAAAAAAGTCACCTGATTTCGTAAACTGGCTTCATTTTGTAGAGGATTCAGTTTAGCATTTGAGAGACAAATTATTTGCTTGGCCTCTTACAGTCATTTCCAGGTAAGTGACAGTTATAAAAATAGTAACCTTTAAAGTCTGTGCTACTAAACATATACACAAAGGCTAAACAGTTACATGTCATTACTGCCTAGCCCTGCATGAATTTGACAGTGTGTGTTCATGTTTGTGCCTCAGTTCATTCATTTATAAATGTCACCTCCTTAGAGAGGCCCTCCCTGACTCCGCTACCTAAAGAACAAGTTCCTATCATGTGACTGTCAGTCCCTTTACCTTCCTTTGTCCTTCGTTACACCTGTGTGACCCATCTGTCTTCCTCACTGGAATGTAACCAGCATGGGGGTAGGGGCTTTGCTGTTTTATTGTCAGCAGTCTGTCCACTCTAGTCTAGAGGAGACTGCTACATGGTGAGAGTTCAGAACAGAAATATTTTTTGAATAAATAGAAGTGCCAAAAATAATTGACTCTTCTGTGACATGTTTGTTACAACCCCCAGTTCTTTGATAGGATATTATTGGTACCCCTCAGATTTTGCTCACCTGGGCAATATAATTGTAAAGCTCTCTAATCCTTTCTAGAAATCCTCTTTCATAAATTGGCCAGCGTACTCTTTCTCTTTCTGTGATTTATCTTGCTTATTACATGAGAGAAGTTGGCCCAAATTTTCCCAGTGAGTGAAAATAGGTTTCTAATTCAGGTTTTCACTCCTTACCCTTTCCTTTTAATTCACGGTCATTCTTGTTCCTAGCTGGTCCCTGTTGACCTACCCAGAATCATTACTGGGAACCAGAAGATGGTCTGTAATTGAATTGGTATCACTGCTGTCACCATCAATTTGTGTAGGAAAAAAGGCTGAGGAAACACAAAGGCAGAAACTATAATTGAATTTGGTTACTCCAAAGGTAAAACACAGTTGCAATTTTCAGAGCATGGCAGGTCAGATGGTGAATGGGTAGGGGCTGTGTGAGATGGATTATCCCTGGGGGATATGAAAACCAAAGAAATGGACTTCAGCCAAAGTGGATAGTCAGAAGTCACTAAACCCACAGCTTTCTCAAGGTCAGTTCTTTTTCTGGGCATGTAAGTACAGTGAACGCTGGATTATGAGGTGAAGGGGGGATCAGAAGATGTGGGTTCTAGTACCAGTTTCTTTAGTGGAGGTAAAACAATAAGCAAATTATTTAATTGCCCTGGGACACAGTCATCTCACTTATAATATTGGGACAATAACATAATTCCTGCCTCTCAGGGATGCTAGGAGGACCAAATAGCATGGTATCTTTGCTTTTGAATAGTGCTTCATGCTGTTTGGAAGCTGTCTTATTATGATTACATGATCAGTGCCTTATTTCTACAGTGACTAATCATTTCCGTTAGCTTTTCATCCATTACAGAAAGCATACCACAGAGAATTGGTTTGCTCAAATTATATTTATTTAACTTTCAACCTCCCATTAATATATATTATCATGGCTAGGAATTTAGCAGCCTGCAAGCCAGGAAATATGGAAGTGATAATCTGCATAGCATGCTTACGTTTCAGCACTTCTCTTGTCACCATGAGGGATAGTGTTTACTCTGATAATATTTTATCAATGTCATCCACTTACTCTATTGCCTGGACAATTATTTTTGTGACTTACACTTTTGAGGGGACCATGTGACTAGATATTACACCTATTATGGATCAGTTTATGATCCTTCTCTCTTCAACCCAGAATTTTCCTCTACTGCTATTTTTGCTGCTTTAAACTTTACTGCATTTGATGATATTCTAGAGCTCATTTAATGTCCTACTCTAATTCTGGCCCCAGTAAGTCATTTAACAGGAAGAGTGTGAACTGCTTAAATTTTGTTTCCCTGATTCATATGTCTTCAAAAATGTGTAAAAGGTAACCGACAGGCCAAAGTTTATTTCCTTTTGTATCACCTGTTGCTCTCAGAAATATTGGCAACCAGATATAAAGTTAAAAGTCTGAAATCCCAACGAGGGTCTAGAAATTGATCATCTATTAAGGACAGGTCACCATACAACCCAGTGTGCCCAAAGGGTTCTGGTTTATACCTGCTGTCTAGGAATAATTATTAATTGTACACCCTTGTCATCCACAAAATGTCTTATTTTAAGCAATAAATAACATGACCACCCTACCAAGGGCAATCTTTCCAAAGCACCTTCCAACTCTTAGAACCATGAGTTATTAGAGCAAGAAGAATCTTTAGGGTCACCTGCCATTCTCTAACCATGTGTACTCTGAGTAAAGCTTCAAGAAGTCTGATCAATCAGATAACTTAAAAATTAGCCACATAACTTTTGATGAACCCAGTGTTTTCCCTGACATTGAGTGTTAGCTCTAAAATGCTGGCACTGATCTAGAACCTACATGGTCTCTCTCTCTCTCTCTCTGGTCCTTATTGATATTTTCTAATTACAAAATTAGTACATAATATTTAAAAATGGAAAACATTATGAACCGTGTAATAATTAGAAAGGAAAAGTGCCCCCATAACTCTATTCTCTAGATATAGCCAATATTAAATATATTTGACATATATTTATGGTTCTGAGAAGCATTTTGTTCTTGTGCTAAAGATCTAAGGAAAGATGTCTTACAGAATAGTTTTAGAAATCTTCTAAAAGGCGATTCGAGTAATACTGAGTGATCCAGAGGCTGATGATTCTTAAAATTGATTTTTATAGAAATCAGTTTTATCTAAAGGCACATGAAATAGAAATGGGGGTAGGAGAGCTTTATTTCTCCCCTTTATGCCTCCATGTCTTTGCATTGGAACCTGTCATTTGATTGTGCAAAAGTCCACTGATGAAAGGTAGTATGCTATGTTTTGGCTGATTCAACATAGTGTGAATTACCTGCTAGTTAGTTTAGATCGTGACTCTTGGACTGGAACACTAATGGTCGTCTTTGGCTCCTATGGCTATCTTTAGTTGCAGTGATTTACCTGAACTGATCAATGGTGATGGGAGGCAGATGTCCTGAGAGTCCCCATTTCTCAGGATGAACTGTCATGGTGGACAATCTATCCATTGTGCATAGAATGTGGTTTGGGTACCAAAAGCACATGTCTAAAATTAAATTCTGGACTTCATGTTATAATGAAACCAATGCCATAGAACTAATTAGCAAATATGGGTCCTAAACTTGCCTATGTAGCTTTTGCCACTAATAATGTGACAGTGAGAGAAAAGAAATAAAATGGCAAAATGGATAAATAATTCTGTCATACTTATCTCAGTTACTGCAAGAAGCCAAGAGGAACACAAAAACATTTTGAAGAATGTAAAGCGTTACTCAAATGTTAAGCTTAAAATAATTGTTTATTATACTTGCTTCAAGGTATTTAAGTGGATATTCTGGATACTTCTGTTATTAAATTCTGCCTAAGTAAAGTGAGGCCCTTTATCGCAGCCTATGCTGTTTTGGCCACATTGGGTGGGTACAGTTAAGGTGTATCTTACAGCTCTAGGATATCCCAAGCAGAGTCCTTTTAATACTGGTCCCTCCAGTTTTATGATCAGATAGACATTTGGTCTGGTATAGAAAATGTTTAATCTCTTGGATTGAATAATCAGGGAATCAAGTTATACCACTTAATTCTTTATCAAATGAGTTTTGGATTAAAAAATCATCCTAAATTGTTCCTCACATTAAATTAATCCAAAAGTAGGATTCTTGATGCTTCTGTACTCCTTCCCTCTCCTCTTACAATTTCTGAATTGCTCATTTTCTAATGCTAAGGGCTCACACTCCCCTCGGGTGCCTGACTTCTGCTTTATTTCAAGCCCACCTGTGTTCTGAGCTTTACTGTCAGGGGTCTGCTGCTAATTCTGTGCTGACACTATCTTTTGAGCTCCTCAGAGGTGTGTTATTAATGCTAACAATAAAAAATGCTTTCATGCAAAGTACATTTCTGGAACCTGGTAACGTTACGAAAACAAAAATAATAACAAGGCTGATGATATTTCTATGATTATCCAGTTCCACCTGGCTTGGGTTTGATAGCCTGTTTGATAATCCACAGCAGTAACAACCATAATAGAAGATGGAGGTGTATGAGAAAATCGTAGTGTGTAGGATTACGCCAGCTGGTCCTAGCCCAGCTCCTTCTGCTAGTCAAATCGGTGATGCAATCTTCTCCATTTCCCCCGAGTCACCTCTCTCCAGAATGACAGAGAATACGTTTGATGCTTCTTACCCTGCCCAGATCCACGACCTCCTACCCCTTTGAATAATCACTGCTGTTAAGGAACCCAGTGACCCCTTGGCATTCAGCCCCAGCCCAGTAGCCTGTTCTATCATTTTTTTTCCCCTTACTGAATTGAATTGCAAATCGAGCCATGCCTCAGTGAAAGCACTTATATTTCTGATCTGCATCCTGATTCCCCTTCTCCTCAGGGACAGCAAAAACCCTGAGGAAATGTAGTCAGCCTCAGTTAAGCCAACCCTCTGATCAGATTAGCTCCTCACTTAATAAGTCTTGAGGTAGGCAGCCCAGCTGCGCTCCATCCCATTTCACATAAGCGGAAGGCTCAATGGCTGAAGACCCTTATTCTGTAGAGTGGGGCCTATCAATGGTTTCTCCAGTTTTATCATGACAGTTGGAGTAAAAGGCATATTTGCAAGTTCCAATAGGGAGATAAACCATAAGAAGAAAGAGCTGAAAAGTGTTACCTAGGGGAGGTGAGAAAGGTATGGACTAATAAAACTTTAGAACTTATTTACTCCTTTTAAGCATTTAGCCCAAACAAAACATGATTCTTCTGATAGCGTGAGATCCCAATCCTTTCACCTCTTCAGCCCTCTGGCTTCTTTTCCTAATATGTAAAAAGTGTTGAAATGACACAAGATAACTCTGAAAGACCCTTTCTGCTCTGAACTCCCATGAGATCCTCAAGCCCTGTGTTTTTATGGACAAGATGTTTTGAGAAAAGAATGAGACCTCAACATTGTTCATTCATTTAACTACTCATGCATTTGGCAAACATTAATTCAGTACTGATCACAGGCAGGCACTCAGGTAAGTAACCACAGACCTCATGGCAAAGACTCACAATTTAGTGGAGAACAGGGCCATAAAGTATAATCTTAATCCAGTGTGATCAATACAAAGTCAAGACCATACAGGATATTATGGGTGTGCCAAAGAGAGACTGTAACATCTATTACAGAAAGAAAAATTGCCATGCCCTATTTACAAGTTAAGAAGAACCATAGGAGTCTGCACTTTTCTTATCTCTCCCTTGGCGCCCTCATTTTTCATCCTCCAGGCCTGCTGTGTGTCTTATCTCAGGGTCTGAAATATGATCATTTTGCTTAGTATAAGGATGATAATTCATAGAAATGATTTGAGGCACCTTAAAGTTTGTGTTTAACTACAGTCAGCCCTATGGGATCCCAGAACAGAGCCTGTTGAATTTGTCTTGTGTTGTCTTCCAACCCAAGCATGTTATCAAAAGTGGAGGTTGGCCCCAGACAACCTTACATATATGGTTACTTATCTTAAGGAAGAATAGGAAACCAGCAATATTTTGAAATATTAATTCATCTGTTTTTGAAAACAGCCATAAAGTGAGGCAGGAGCATTTGTTATTCAGTGCTTTGTTGCTCTGTGACTGAAGGTTGCTGTAGAGTGCTATGTTCTTCCTCAGGTTTGGACATAGGCCTTTCTCTTTCTTGGGCAGTATCACTGTGCACTAGAAAAACATACTGGATCACTAGTCAGGAGCCCTAAGGTTTGGTTTTAGCTCTACCACTAACTAGCAAAGTGACTTTGGTCAAATTATTTAAACTCAGAATCTTGCATTACATAAAGTGGTTGGATGAAATGATCCCCAAGTTTCCCTCCAGTTTTGATAGGATAGTTTCTGTTTCCCTATGAATCTCTGATAGTCTCTGATCCCAAGGATATCTGTGAATGTGTGTGCTTGAGAAAATATGCTCAAAACATAAGAAGTTAGTATGAGGATGTGTCACAGGTAAGGTCCCCTAGAAAGCAGGCTCTGAGGTGGAGATTATCAAGCAGATGGTTTATTGGAAGTGTATTGGGAGTGCTCTTGGGATGGATTCCAATGGAAGGAAAAGGAAGGAAGCAGGAATGAGCAGAGAGACAAATAGAGCTTTGATGCAGTCTCAATGAAAACACAGATGAGGTGAGACTTCAGAGACATCCTGATTTGGAAAGAGGCCTAGGCCTTGATACCCTTGTGTTGAGCAGTCATTGGATGCAGCCTGGCATGAAGCAGCCCTCTTTAGTCAAAGTAGTCCCCCAAAGGGCTGATAATCAAGGGCTTTCTACCAGCAGCACTTCCAGTAGCTGGAAGAATAAGTCCTTCATTCCTGAAAGGGGCAGTACATCACAGCATCCACCCCAGAATGTCTGTGTGCTCTCTCTTGTGAGCATCAGTAGAATACATCTGAAAATACCTAACACCATGTCCATGCTCAATAGATGCTTATTTGTCCATCCAATCCACCCACCCACCCATCCATTTTTTTGTTAACTTTTTAAATTCTTTCACAGAGGTCATAGGACTAAAGGAGAGAATCAGTTGGTGATTCCTCTTATTAGCAAGAAGAGATTCCTGTTTAAGGAAGGAGATTGGATCTATTGATATGCTTCTAATCTGAAGCTACCTCTGTTCCATGATTCTATACTAGTTAACAGTAGAAACAACTGAATACTGCTCTGTGGTTTGCACAGAGTTTTTGAAATATGTCATTTTATTAGATCCTCACAACTACCTTATGTGGCAGCTAAACTGGTAATCATAGTTTGTCGAGATGAAGAAACTGAGGGTAAATCTAGTAACTTGTCCCAAACCAGCGTGGGATGAAAGGAGACTTAGAATCCAGCTCTGCTGATTTCTGGGTTGTTTCCATGGTGCCAGAGTCAGCAGGCTATGGAGCAGCTGATAAGACCCGGGCTTGGGGCAGCCTGTCTTCTTGGAGAATCTTTCTTCAACTGAAGCTGAGTAACTGGGCAGCATTAACTTCCAGGGACAGGGAACCTATGGGCCCCTTCCCAGTGTTTCAGTCTCTACATTTCCCTACATTTCACTTCCCTGCAGCTCACTCAGCCTGTGCACAGTCCTGTGTATATACTGTCAGTGGGCCCACTAAGCTTGGTAATAGTACACACAGAGGACCAGACATTGTTCCTTGTGATCTAGTGTGGATTTATGGTGAGAAAAAGTTCTGGCAGGCAGATATAGTGTCACCATATCATAGACCAGTGCTTCTCAAACCTTAACCTGCGTCTGAATCACCTGGGGATCTTGTTAAAGTGCAGGCTCTAGTTCAGTAGGTCTGCGGTGGGACCTGAGATTCTTCATTTTAAGCATGTACCCAGGTGAGGCTGATGCTGCCTGGTTCATGGACCATAGTTTCCCTTTCTCCCAGTCACGGAAACCCAGGCTCTTTCACAACAGGAGCCCAAGATTGGTCCTTGCTTTAAAAGCTAATTGGAGCCAGGGTCTAAAAGAAACAGTTATTATCTTACTGTAATCATAGTTTCTTTTCTCTTCCACCTCTTCCTAATCTCCACCCTTTCTAAGGAAAAAAGGAATTGAAGAGAATGGCAGAGAGCAAGGAAGGGAGGAAAATAAGAGAGAAAGAAAAACAAAAACCAGATTGGCAATGTGCTATATGGTCAGAAACAGCCAAGCTGTAGATTTCTGTGATGCTGGCAGCAGGTGCCACTGGATTGGAGCCTCTTCTTGTTTAGCAGGGTCAACATTATCCATTTTGTGAAAGAAAAAAGGAAGCCATACGGATGAAATCTGCAGACACCAGAGGGAAAGACGCTGTGGACAAGCATCTTTCCCTTTGGTGAGTAAGCGGGTGTCCTTGGGGTTAGAAGCCCAGAAGAAAGCCTTGTGATCCTGTTAAAGTAGTGCCATTAATGGGCTGTGGCTGGGCATTTATCCAACAGAGCGCCCCTCGCTGCAGTCCCGGGGGTGTTGATTTACTCCTTGATGGTGTCTGTACTGTAGAATATGGCTGCATTTCTTGGCTTCTTAGGCTGGCGGAGGGGGTGGGTGGAAGCAAATGCTTTTGAAGTGATTTTTTTTTTGCTAAAACATTCAAAGTTCTTTTTCCTAAGGGGGATGAAATATTTTCTGAGTTTTCACTGTACAGTTTCTCCAAGCTATAGAAGAAGGGGGCAGGGAATGGAGGCGGGAAACAGCCTTAGTCAGGAATGTTCTCTGGAGTAATACCAGTCAGGGCGGTGGGGGAAGGGAGCTTTTTCCTATAAGGCAAGCCTCTCTCTCTGAATGCAAGGAGAAGAAATATGAAAATCAGGGCCTGCTCACCAGGGAAAAATTGTCAATGCGGTGGTGGAATATACATGTGAATGGAATATTTAAAACAGGCTTGGTCAAAGCTCCATGAGGTATTCTGTGCAGTGCAGCATCTCTGCCAGTCACCTGCTATCTTTCTGACTCTCCATCCTGGTCTCAGGGCGGGGGTGTCGGACAGGCCAGGGTTGATGCTGATAGCCGTTGTCTGTCTATTGTCTGTCTATTTTCTGTCTCTGTTCTCAGGGGGTGTGTGTGTGAGTGAGTGAGCTGTGTGGTGGGGGAAGGGTGACAGCCAGGGCTTTCCAGGAGCAAGTGTCTCTGGAGCTGAGTTCAGGCCCTGGCGCCAGCCTTCCAGAGGGAAATCAGAGCACGGTAATTAGGCATCTCCCCCCTCAGGCAAGTGGTGAAGGAGTTTTCTTTCCCTGAACACTAGCCTGCAGAGATGAAAACCAGGAGGCAACAGCAGGATTTGCCTGCTCCCTCAGCTCAGGATTCCTGAGGCCCGTGATGAGAAGGTTGTGCTGCTCTGAACATCTGTCACAGGTGACATTTGCTATTGATTTGAGCATCCTGGTCTCTTTTCCATAGAACTTTCTTACCCACTTGTTTGATTTATCACAAAGAAATCATATTCATCCTTGAACATTGAAAACTGTGGCTTTCTGAGAAAAATGGCTTAGTGAGAGGCAGGGAGTTAGAACAGGGAGGTATACGTTTACTTACAGGAAATCTCCATGGAACTGGAAATAACTTAAAACTTAAAATAGCCTATTTTGAGAGAGAACTTACAGTTTTTTAATTGATTTGCATGTGTCATTCCATTGAGTTTCAAAAGAGGACTGAGGTAGGCATTGTGATGGCCGTTTCACGAATGGGGAGACTGAGACTCTGAGAGGCTGTGATTCGTCCAGGGTCACACAATGCAAGTGGCAGATGTGGGACTCAGTAAAAGGCCTTCCACTACATTGTGACAGCTCTCCAGAAATGAACTGCTCCATATCATCTCCACATGGCAACCCTACCTGCCTTAGCCATCCATTTTACTATTGCCTGTAGAAAATAGATCAACCCCCGCCCACTTTGTCATTCTGGGCCACATTATTGGTTGTTATCATCTCATTGGATTTATTTTTTTAAAAGATCAAAATTTCCCCTAGTGGACTATAAAGGGAGGTTGCCAAGCCTGTCCTACTCACTGTGATTTCAGGGGAAGCACAGGGTACCGCTTCTGTGCCAGTGTTATAAAGATGATCTGAGACACCAGCTTTTACCACATTTTGGTTTAAAGCAAGTGAGAGGCAGTAGAGTAATGTAAATATCAGCATGGGTTTTGGAATCGGAGCTCCCTGCATAGTCCAGTCTTGTCACTGATTAACCTTTCTAGGCCTCAGTTTTATCATCTATAAAACAGGAATAATAATACCTCTCTGAGAGGGACTCTGTGAGGGTTAAAGGATGCATGTGAAATGGTCAGTAGGGTGCATAGTCCTGAAATGTTAGTGGCTGCTATTTTTAGGTGCATAGACTGTGCAGTAGGACACTTTAGAAGACATTTGACTTTGAAAGACTTGCAAGAATTTGAGGTGATTTAAATCACTTTCAACTGACAGGATTTTACTTTCAGCTCTGTGATTCTGGGGGTCTAGGAAATACTATGATTCATGCATCTTTGTATTTCTCACAATTACCAAGCACAAGGTCTTACACGGAAAAGGTGCTCAATTAATTCCAGTTGCCTGGGGTGAGATGGGAAGGAGTGTGAACGTTGTGGGGGTAGGGGATGCTGGTTGCAAAGCTATGGGGAGAAGGGGTATGTGGGATGTGCCCTTTGACCGCAACCCAACGTCTTTGGATACCTTCTTTATAGCTTTGCCTTTGGGGCACAATATTCTTCTTTCTCCTATACTTTTTCCAGAATTCGGTGTTAACAGGGGGACTTATGATTGTTGTTTTCAGTATAATAAGCTCTGTGCTACTAGGTATGAGAGACTCTTTGTTCGTAATTAAAGAGAGAAGCAGTTACCAAAATAGACAGAACTTCTAACATTCCTCAGCTTTGGAGGTTAAAGACTAACCACTTCTGAATACACTGTCCTGCTATTCTTGGCCCACACCTTTCTCTTCCTGATTATTCACCAAGTCTACGTTCTTACACGTTCCATTCTTTTTCTCTTCCTAGATGAAACTGTGCTTTCCTGGGTTCCCTGGCCATTGCTGTAGTCACAAAGAGCTATACCTTAGGCTCAATTCTGTCTTCCAAGTGTCTCCTCTACCTTTTATGAATTATCCCTTGAGATCCCCATTTCAATACTGGAGAAAGCAGAGAGGCCCTGTGTTCAAGACCTCTGGGAATCTGAGATAAAGAGACCTCTTTAGATCTGTTTACCTTGGGGTTGATGACCAGTAAAATGTCTGTTTTGATCGGGGTCATCTTGATGGGTAGAGCTGCCTATATGCTGAGATGGAGAAGGGAAGCTACAGTGAGGTATGATAGAAATATCATTGGGAGTCCTATATACCCCCAAGTCACATTACTCTTAAGGTGTTAAAAGGGCTTAGTGCTTGTTGTTTATTAGTTTTAGCACCTAAAGTTCTACATTAGAGATGCTCAATCCGATTGAACCAGGTAGACCCAGAATCATTTTCTAGCTTTGACCACTACTAGATCTATGACCTCAGGCAAATTACTTTAGTTACCTCATTCTGTAAAATGGGAAATATAATCTATCTCCTTTGTGATTGTGCATGAAATAGAAATAATCGGTGTAAAGTGATTCTTGGTGACTGATACATATTAGATGCACAATAAATGGGAGATACTTATTATTAAAACATTTAAATATGTATAGACTAATATTTACTATAAATATTAAAGTATTATCGACTATTCCTCCAGAAACCACTCACTGAAATATTAATAGACCTCCGGGGAGGAGTAATATACCCAGTTTATCAGTTTAACCAGCTTTCACCTTGGAAAGCAGTGGTGAGGTTGCAAGTTATGGGACAAAGAGAGTAGGATGTTAGAGGAAAGTGGGTGGTGCCCACAGACTAAATTGGAGACAGATGTCTATCACTAATGTGTGTTAGTTGGCATGATGATGATGCTGAGAACTATGGTGGATCAGGCCACAGAACTCCTAGCCATGGGAAGTGTCCTTTATCACAACAGTACCAAGTGGGCATTGACGTTCCTATCATTTTGATGAAAAAAAAAAAAGAAGAAGAAGAAGGAGAAGAAGAAGCAAATATATCAAGTATCAACTCAAGTTTATAAAATGGATGAATGAAATAGCTTGGATTTGAACCCAAAGCCTGTTCTCTTCTCACAGTATCATACTGTCCTCCTTACTTACTTATTCTTCATTCCACACAAAGTAAATGTTTTGCTATTAACCACATATTCCACTTATCCATTCAGTATCCATTTAACCAGTATTTGTTGGAAACCTCCTATTTGCCAGGGAGTTTATAGAGGATACAAATAGGATACAATTCATAAGGCATTACCCCTCATCTCCCAGCGCTTGCAGTCTGATAGGGGAAATAATTGCAGTACAAGGCAGAATGTAAAAAATGCCAAAAGAGAAGTATGTTTCTCTCCTTCCCACAGATAATCAATAATTAATCTTACTTTGTATTTTTCTCATACCTGTCTTCCAAGGAAACCAAATGCTTTGCATATATTATCTTGTCAACACTCCCAATAGTAGAACAGCTTCATAGTTCAGTTCCAAAAACCTATCAGCTTGTAAAACTGTGTGCAGCCAATCTCAGTTTCTCATGTCAATCAGAGCTGTGACACAGTGTCTTGCAATTAACATCAATAATCTCAAGTACACAACACCAGCCATGGGGGTCACATACCTCAGTTTTATTTAGATCTGCATAAGCCCATAGTCCACTTTTACTTTTATATATTATGGACTGATAAGCCAGTCAGTGGGGCAGTAGTGGGGAGAAAAAAAAAAAAAGAAGGAAGCAGTTCCTTTCCATTTGGCCAGCAGCAGAAGGCAAACCCCCAAGGGAAGTTAAGGGGCACTGGGGAGTATCTGAATGCTGAGTTATAATGAAGCCTACCATGTATGGAAAACTGACCACGTGCTAGGAGCAGTGCTGAGTGCCTTACATTCAGCACTTAACACCACCCAGACACACCGAGATTAAGAGGGCTGTACTTAATTTTAGTCAAGCACTCTTATTGTTTCCATTCTCTTTTAAGTGAAGAAACTGAAACTCAGATTAGTTAAGTAACTTGACTTAGGCTAGGCAGTGAATCTGAAGTGAGCTGGAGCTCAGCCACAAATCAGATCTTTTAAAGCTCAGGTCCTAATGACTATGCCATACTCCTTACCAAGATTGGGAGAATCAAGAAAAGCTGCAGGTAGGTAAATCCTAAATGTCTGGGGAGGCTGCAGGCAAGAACTAGGAAGATAGAAATTGGGAAGCAATCAAGTTTAAGGTGAGACATGAAATGTGTAACAGTAAGAGCTCTTGTTTGAAATAACTGAAGCCCAACTCAAGCTATCTTAAATTATAGAGAAACTTTTTGTCTCAAGGCAGTATTGGAAGAAGAATGGGTCCAGTGGTCTTCATCTGGGAAATGAAGGCCTCAGGTCTCTGTCTGTCTCTGTCTCTTCATACTGCAACTCTGCTTCTCTCTTTTCTTTTCATTCTTTGACACCAGCTCACTCCATGAGGCTGAAACCATGTCTATATGCTGCCTCAGAATATCTTCAAAGCTTCATGACCTGTGAGGAAAAGGAGCTCTTTTCTATAAATTTCAGTTAGAAAAACCGCTAGACAATTTCTGATTGGTTTTGCCTAGATTATTTACCTTCCTGTGATTAGGGTCATACTTTGGCTGGAACCTCACCCCAATCAACCAGAAGGATGAAAACTGTTTCTTCTTCTAGAAAAAGAGGAAAAAAGATATTAGTGGAGGAGATCAAGAAGGTAGAGTAAGAGAATGTGGAGCTCATCTCCCCCCACAAATATATCAAAAATACACCTACACGTGGAACAGTTCTCACTGAAAACTAACTGGAAACTGGCAGAAAGACTCCTGTACAACCAAGGCTGTAAGAAAAATACATCATCCAGGCAGGAAGGGAATAAAAGCTATCAGGTCAGGACTTGTACCTCTGGGAGGGGACTCAGGATAAGGGAAATTACACAGATGAACACCCTCCTTGCAGAGTGAATGGGTCGAAGCACAGGCTGGGTGTCCCAGTTCTGGGGTCCTATGCAAAAGAGACAAGTCCCCTTGGTTGGTTAGAGGACAGCTGGGACAAAGAGAAGGGCTGGGAAAGCCTGGACTCCATTTGTGAGTAGCACACACATAAGCTAGCGCCTGAGACAGGGCAGAGAGAGGTCTGCTACAGTGGCTGCACACCCCAGCCCAAGCTGAGCAAATGCTCTGGCCCCCCTCACTCCATGCCATGGTTTGGCACTGGATCTGGGGCAGCCACAACCAGGGAAAAGACTTGATGGTGGAACGGTTCCAGGGAGGAGCCTGGGTGGGGCAGAAGCAGCCACTATTGGCACTTAGCAGTGCCTCAGAAGCCACCCAGATCTCTGATGGCAGCCACTATACCACAGCTAACCTTCCAGTACATACCAAGAGTCCACCTGGGCCCTGCCAGTCCTTTGGAGTTGTTCCACAATAGAACAGGGCAATGGAAGTAGGGGGCAGTGATCACCTGTGAGAGACAATTGGGACTTGCATCCAAGGCTGAAAATGAGCTGAGCCACAGTCATCTACATAGGCAGCACATCAGACCTCTCTCCATGCACAGGCCCCACTTGCTTCAACACTCCTCTCCTCTGGGGATAAGGTCTTGGTGTGGGGAGAGTGAAAAACACACACCTGAAGGAAGTGAAGCCAACTTGAGCCAGACCATCAGGGCTTCTGCTTCAGCAACTTGGAATCAGACCCCACTCTGACAGAACAGTGATGGTCACTGAGCAGAGAGGAAGTCCTGCCTCATACTTGGTGCCAGCTCTAGATGCTACAAAACAAGAAAATTACAGACCAATATTTTTGATGACTATAGATGCAAAAATCCTCAACAAAATATTAGCAAACCAAATTCAACAATATGTAAAAAGGATAACACACCATGATCAAGTTGGATTTATTTCAGGAATACAAGGATGGTTTAACATTTGCAAATCAATGTGATACACCACATTAACAAAAAGACAAAAATCACGTGGTCATTTCAATAGATACAGAAAAAGCATTTGACAAAATTCAATGTCCGTTCATGACAAAAACTCTCATCAAAGTGGTATAGAAAAAATGTATGTCAACATAATAAAGGCCATGTATGACAAACCCACAGCTAACACCATGCTCAGTGGTGAAAAGCCAAAAGCCTTTTGTCTAAATTCAGGAACAAGACAAGAATTCCCACTCATGCCATTTCTATTTAACATAATATTGGATAATCAGAAAAGAAAAAGAAATAAAAAGCATCCAAATTGGAAAGGAAGAAGTAAAACTATCACTATTTGCAGATGACATGATACATTATATAGAAAACCATAAAGTCTCCACTCAAAATCTATTAGAACTAATAAGAAAGTAAAAACACAGTCCTCTAAAATCACATCAAAAAGAATAAAAGAACTTGGAGTAAATTTGACTAAGGAGGTGAAAGACCTGTGCTCTGAAAACTATAAAACATTGAGGAAGGAAATTGAAGATGATACAAAGAAATGGAAAGATATTCTGTGCTCTTGGATAGGAAGAATTAATATTATTAAAATGGCCATACTACTCAAAGTAATCTATAGGTTTAATGCAATCCGTATCAAAATATCCATGACATTTTTCATAGAATTAGGATAAATAATCCTAAAATTCACATGAACTCAGAAAAGACCCCAAATTGCCAAAGTAATCTTGAGAAAAAAGAACAAGGCTGGAAGTATCACTCTCCCAGACTTCAGATTGTAGTACAAAGTTACAGTAATCAAAACAGCATGGTCTTGGCACAGAAAGACACCTAGATCAGTGGAACAGAATGGAAAGACCAGAAAAAAACCCATGCACTTATGGTCAATTAACCTATGACAAAGGAGGCAAAATATACAATGGAGAAAGACAGTCTCTTCAACTAGTGGTGCTGGGAAAACTGGACAGCTACACATAGCAGAATGAAAGTAGAATATTCTCTCATGCCATATACAAAAATAAACTGAAAATGAATTAAAGATCTAAATGTAAGACCTGAAACCATAAAATTCCTTAAAGAGAACATATGCAGAACACTCTGACATAAAATATAGCTGTATTTTTTCAGATCTGTCTCCTAAGTCAAAAGAAATAAAAGCAAAAAATAAACAAATGGGACCTAATTAAACTTAAACATTTTTGCACAGAAAAGAAAATGATTGACAAAAATGAAAAGACAATCTACTGAATGGGAGAAAATATTTGCAATTGATGTAATTGATGGAGGGTTAATATCCAAAATATATAAATAGTTCATACAATGCAATGTCAAAAAAATAAACAATGCAATCAAAAAACTGGCAGAAAACCTGAACAGACATAGTTTCAGAGAAAACATACAGATGGCCAACCGGCGCATGAAAAGATGCTCAATGTTTCTAATTATCAGAGAAATGCAAATCAAAACAACAATGGGATATTACCTCACACCTAGCAGAATGGATTTCTTTAAAAAGTTTACAAAATCAAATGTTGGAGGGAATGTGGAAAAAGGGAACCCTGGTACAATGGTGGTGGGAATGTAAATTGGTGCAGCCACTATGGACAATAGTATGAGGTCCCTCAAAAAAGTAAAAATAGAACTATCATATGACCCAGCAATTCTTCTTCTGGGTATATATCCAGAAAAAAATGAAAACACTAACTCAAAAACATGCACCCAGTGTTCACAGTCGCACTATTTACAATAGCTAAGACATAGAAGCAACCAAAGTGCTTATCAGCAAACAAATGGATAAAGAAGATAGGAGATATATATATCTCACATACACACACATATATATACACATACAACGGTATATTACTCAACCATAAAAAAGAATGAAATTCTGCCATTTGCAGCCACATGGATGGATCTAAAGATATTATGCTTAGTGAAGTAAGTCAGACAGAGAGAGACAAATACTGTATGATATCACTTATATGTGTAATCTAAAAAATAATATAAGTGAATATATATGCAAAACAGAAACAGACTCACAGATACAGAAAATAAGCTAGTGGTTGCCAAAGGGAAGAGGGAAGGAGAACAGGCAAATTAAGGGTACGGGATTAAGAGATACAAACTACTGTGTATAAAATATGTAAGCAAGAAGGATAAATTGTATAGCACCAGAAATTATAGACCTTATCTTCTAATAACTTTTAATGGAGTATAATCTGTGAAGATACTGAGTCCCAATGTTGTATACCTGAAACTAATATAATGTTGTAAATCAACTCTACTTCAATAAAAAAGAGAGATGTCGGGCTTACAATAACAACAGATATTTACTACAAGCAGAAACCAGTTTAGCCGTAAGAATAACAGACATTAATTATGTATAGAAAATACACCTTAGGAGAAGATTTTTCCCACCCAATGAGGCTTCCTGCTGCCACGTGTTAATCCACACCAACCTAAGATGTACAGCATCACAGAGTCACAGAATCCTTCCATCTCATACCTCTCCCCATTGCTCTCTCTGATTTGTTCACATTGTTATTCCTTTGGCCACTAATCTTGTACGTACCAAGCTCATTCTTCCTTAGCTTATACTAGCTGTTCCTCTGTTTGCAATAACTTTCCCCAAGTTATTCAGATATCAACTCAAATATTACCTCCTTATAGAGGATGTCCCTGGCTTCTTTTTTACTATAAAGCAGTCCCTTGCCAGCTTTGTCTTACCATAGTGCTTAACACCACTAATATTCTTATTTTCTTTTCACCTCTCCTCTTATCTTCATTCCTTCTTGGTTTCACTTCACTAAAACATAGGTTCTATGGGAGCAGAGATCTTTTCTGTCTTACTGTCCATGACAATGCCAGCGCCTGCACTAGTCTGCTGTACTATATGCAGGTCCTTAATACATATTTGTTAAATAAATTACTGAATGAATGAACGCTAAACTTAGAAGGGACACAACATTTAACTTGGAGATTTGTATATAAGAAGTGCTTCAAATGTGTTTTTGAATGAGTGAAAAATAGGAGAATCCAGGAAACCTATACTATTGGAATGTGCTGGGAATATTGCTGAATTTGAATGATATAGCCAAGACTTCAAATCTTCACACCAGGGTTGAACAGCAAACATTCACCTTCCCCTTCCACATCCTTGTTAGGTTGTATGAGCCGTATGAGAGTGGTATTTTGGAAAAGGTCTGTCTTCTTGCATGGCTATCATTTATTGAGCATATGTCATATGCCAGACATCATGCCAGGTACTGTACGTGTATTAGCTCCAATTTTGAGAGCCCAAGTAGTAGGTAACTTGCCCAGGGTCTAAAGGTTTATAAAAGGCAGGAATGGGATCAGAACCCACTTCACTGCATCACTGAGGAAGTGTTTTGCACAAGTGCTCCAGCAGATCAAAGAGATTTCAGAGTTGTGTGTTTGATAAGATCTAACAATTGGTACCTCCCCACAAACTCATCTCATTTTTATGTATGCCTGGCATGTGAGTGAATAGATGAAATTCTATTCATGGTTGTCCCAGAGGTTTTTGTGTCTTAGGACAATTGTTTAAAATTATGGTCCTTAAACCAACACATCAGCATACCCTGAGAACATGTTAAAAATGCAAATTCTCAGACTCCATTCTTGACCTACTGAGTCAGAAACTCTGGGGGCAAAACTCAGTTTTAAGTCCCCCAGGTGATCCTGATTCACACTAGTGTTTGAGAATCACTACTTCAGGATGTCTTTTGCGAAGCCGTATAATTTCAGCTGAAGAGTACTTAGATACTTAGATATCAGTGAAGAAATGAGAGTAGAGTGACCAGTTGTCCTGGTTTGTCCAGGCCTGAAGTGGTCCCCAGAATGTGGGATTTTTAGCTTTATAACCAGGACAGTCCTGGGCAAATCAGGATAAGCTGGTTACTGTATTATTATTACTATTATTATTATTACTATTATTATTATTATTATTATTATTATTAGCTGTCCTAACAAATTGCCAGAAACTTATAGCTTAAAGCATTTATTATCTTTACAGTTCTGTAGATCAGATCCAACATGAGAGTTACTGAGCTAAACTCAAAGTGTTAGCAGGATGTGTTTCTTTCTGAAGGTGTAGAGAGAATTTGTTTCATTACTTTTTCTGGTTTCTGGAGGGCCCCATGCTCTGCCTTCAAAGCCAGCAATGTTGCTTTTCTGTGACCATTCTTCCACAGTCATGTTACTCTCTGTCTCTAGCCAGAAAATGTTCTTTGATTGTAAGGACCCATGAGATTAGTTAGATAGGGCCCACCTGGATCATCCAAGCCACTCTCTCCATCTCAAGAGCTTTAACTTACACTGTAAAGTCACTCTTGCACGTAGGGTAACATATTCGTAGGTTCCAGGGATTAGGATGCAGACATCTTTTGGGAGCTACTCTTCTGCCTACCACGGTTGCTGTAACTAGAAGCCTGGGATGTGAAATTTTCAATATTAAAACCAGTAAAGCCCTAGGCAGAACAGGACAAGTTAATCCTTTCATTGGGGTGGCAGAGTGCCGAGAGGGGCCATATTGCTGTGGAGGTGGCCACATCGTGCAGTACTGAAAGAGACTCTAAAAGCACACTCTGGAGTCAGGCGAAAGTCAAAAGGAGGCAGGTCTGTTTTCCTGAGTTGCCTATTCTGTGATTTTGTGTAACCTTTTTTTGCTTGTAACATGATCACACATTTGTGGACATTTTTGTTGTTGCGTATAACCATACTAATATATTGTTAGTCACTAACCACAGGTAATTCACTGTTGCTTATAAAATGCTACATTAAGTACTGCTACCATTAGTTATCAAGTTTTGAGGGTAGCAAAAACAAATCAGGGCTTTAATTGTCTGAATCTGGCTCTGTGTGTGTGATCAGCATGTGATCAGGGCCTTGCTGAGCCCTAAGAGAACTCATGAAACATATTCACAGGAATGCAGGCTGTAGAGTAGCTCTTGCAGGGAAGTAATGTTCCATGAGTATTTTATTGTATAGAGTATATAGCAAGGATTTATTTATTCTGTGTAAATATCTCACTGCCTCTAGTTCT
Source organism: Camelus ferus (assembly GCF_009834535.1). Taxonomy (NCBI): domain Eukaryota; kingdom Metazoa; phylum Chordata; class Mammalia; order Artiodactyla; family Camelidae; genus Camelus; species Camelus ferus. The sequence continues at coordinate 52,517,596 of NC_045696.1, forward strand.
ACCGCCTCTTCAGATGGAATGCCCCAAACAAAATGCCTTCTATAGCGGCTGGAAATAGATATACATATAGAGTATTGATTATGCTGCTGAAGCTTTATGAATTTAATATAAACATGGATAGATAAAACTGATGTGTCCTTCTTCTTCGTGGTGACCGGGAGTCTGCAAAAGGACGTGGTTGAGGGCTGTGCCCATGTGAGGTCATAGGTACCATTCTACTTTACATCATGACGCAAATGCTTTTCTGTAAAGGAGTGAGCACAGTCCTTGGAATGAAGGTCAACAAGGAAGGGCTCAAATCCCCGACAAATCCCTATTCACTGTGTGACCTAAGGGACATTTCTCGTCTTTCTGAGCTTAAATTTTCTCATATTAAAAAAAAAAGAGTAATAATACCTCATATTTGTTGTGAAGATTAATAATAACATACATTAAGTATTAAGTGTCTGGTACAGTTTTGGCACAAATAAATGGCAATTATTAACATCATTGGTTCACTTTTCAAAGATATCTCCTGTAATAACCAAGGGTTTGTCAAGGTTGCTTTAGCATAGTAATAGCTATTTTGACTCCCTGAAAGGCCATTCTTTCAACACACTTTCTATCCCGTGTCAGGCTGAAACTGAGGGTATAAAACTAATAAGTGAATAACCCCTATCTTCCGGGAACTCTCAGCCTTCCCGCAGAGGTGACACTTGCTTGAACTGGAGGCATCAATTAGTGATGTTTGGAGGAGAAGGGAGCATGTCATACTTTGGAAGCAGCATGCATCAAACCAAAGCAGAGAGGTGAGATGCAGCCTGGCCTGTGTTGGGAATTACATGCAGTTTGCCATTGCTGCATTATATTAGGAAGGAAGTGGTCAGAACTGAGGCTGAATATCCCAGCTGAAGCATGAAAGACCTCCTATATGATGGCAGGGAACTTGGACATTATCTGTGCATGGTGAGGATCCATTGATGGTTTTAAGCAGAGAGTGATGTGATCTAATTAAGATGTTTTAATTATCACCCCAGCCATTTTATGGAGGTTGGATTGAAGGAAGAGGAAGGGTGAAAGGGAAATTGGGGAGATCAGTTAGTAGGCTCTGTCAGCACTAAACAGAAACCAACTAAGGTTATCTCATGAGACTTCAATTAACTAAAAAGAGTGTGAGTAGGGTTAAGGGAACCAAAGCTGTTAAAGTTCCCCAGGGTTAGCAACAATGTGAATTGTTACCAACCCCAGGCATGAAGGGTTGAGGTCAGAAATTAGTGAGAGCTGGAGCCAGGGAGAAAGAGTGCCCCAATCAGAGTTGTTACCTTACTTAGGTCAGGTTCTCCAGAAGTTGACTCCAGAGGAGAATTCATGCACAAATTATTTACTCAGGAAACACTCCCAGGAGGAACTAATACAGAAGTAGGGGAAAAAACATGCATGGGTACCACTTCATTGGCATCTGGTGGAAGGAAAGCACTGTGCAGTAAGTTAGGAGTAAAAAGGAGTCGAAAGTTCTGGTGCCAAGTCCTCTGTCACTAAAGTCATTAAAATCCCTGGGTTTTAGCTTGATCATCTATAAAATGGGGAAGGTGCATTCTTATAGGGTCATTGTGGGAATAAAATAAGGAAGTATAAGGGTTTTGTGAGAGGGTATGTCACTGTAAGGTTATGATATAGGAAAATTGTAAATATTTTAATCTGACTCGTCTGGGGAATATGAGTTCAGAACTGGGGCCACATATGGAGGCTGGTCTTAGGTCTTCAGGGCCCCATATTTGTGTTCTAGGCCTGATATCAGACAATCTTTGAATTAGTTCCTGGATACTAACAGTTATCTTTTTATGATGAACAGAGGAGATTCTGCTGAATGAATTTTTTATTTTTATGATAGAAATTTGTAGACATTTTTAAGAGCTATTGTCATCTTTAAAAATTGTATATAGCACTTAAATGATGGTATATAGGTTCAAAGTACTATTGTTATTATATTTCCAAAAGGCAAATATATCTGATATTGGGTCATTATCATAGTATAGACTCTATTGGCAAACAAAATTGTTATCCATTTTTATTGGAAATCTGACAGCATGTCAAATGAATTGAATTGTTGCCCCCTAAAATGATGTTAAACTCTAGTTATTGCTATTATTGCCATTTTGTATTTCCCCAAACTCTTTTATAAACATCTGGGCCATATCTTACTAAATGATAACATGCATGACACTATGAGAAATTTGGTAAATTTTTTAATGTGGAGAACTCTCATTATCTCTGGATGTTGAGGAGAAAGGCAGAGTAGCAAGAAAGGTGCCAAAACATCTGATTACATCTGATTCCATTATGATGGATGCACAAGTTACTTCCTCTAGTGACAGCAGGAAATACTGGTAACTGTGGCAACACTGATGGCCCTTCCCATCTTTTTTAATTGAAATAGCTGTTGCTAGGATACACCCTAAAGCAAAAAGAAGGGGAAAGAGGAGAGCAAGAGAATGAGAGAAATGGGAATGGAAGAGGGAGAGAGGATGAAAGAGAAAAATAAGAAAGGAGAGAATGCGAGTGAGAAAAGAAGATAAAATGAAAATATCAGGTGGTCTTTGACGGCAGACTTCTGGACATGAAAGAGACTGTTGAATTATTGCCAAAATTAAAGAGCAGAGGGTGGGGAATAAAAGTAAAATGTTAGTTCCTGATTTACTAAAAATCAATAATTCATGCTTCATTTCGACTCTGAGCTTTCTCAGGCAAGCTACTTATCCTTAATGTGAGTATTTTCATATTTGGAAAAGAAATATTTATTAGCTCTCTTTCCCTTACCCAAACCCCCATCAGCATTCTTTCTTCTGATGCCTCACTTTCCCCCAGCCTAAAAATAAAAATAACTATAGAGAATAACATTATATTAAAATGCAGTGAATGCTCCTGTCGAGAGGTCACAGGTGAAGTTTCTTTGGTGTCTAGAGGAAGCCATGACCCCATCATCCGTGCTTCTGCCCTCACAGCTTCCTTTTCTGTCCATGCATAGGCTTGTATATTGGGTGCAGGCAAACAGTTTCAGCAGCTGACAACCTCTGAGTTCAGGGGAAAGATGATGGTCGTTCTGGGTGATTGTAGCTTTTGGTAGCTGGGGAGTCACATCATGCAAGACTTATAAATGAGGAGAACTGGCAGCCCTGCTGAATGATTCCTCTCTACTCTGATGTGAAGTAGAGACACCCTGGGCACACTTCCATTTCCAGAAAATGAGTAGGTTACTTGAGATAGTGCCATAAAGTAATTAAGTGGCTTTGACATTTTAATCATTTGCTACAATTGATGGGATTTTGTGTGCTTTGCTCACCATGATATCATCAGCACCTAGAAGAACGTGGTAGGTGCTCAATAAGTGCTGATGAATGAATGAAAAGAAATCACCTCAACTTTCTGAGCCACAGTCATCTTATTGTTCCCAGTTTTAGTTTCGGGGAGCCCAGCCCTGACCTCTAAAAGTGGAGAACCCTGGATTCAGCTCATTATTAGAGCGTCTCCCTTACCATGGTGATTGATTCAAGAATGGGTCTATGACAAGTTAAAGTTGATGGGATAGAGTGAGACTTTTTCTTAGGATTTCTAGCAAGAAACTTGCACTGTCATTCACATTGGATGTGAATGAGGATGTAGTGTCTGGTTCTGCCACAGCCATTTGTGAACATGATAGTCTGAGACAAGAGCTGATCCTAACAAAGCAGAACCAAGAAGTGAGAACTCTGACTTCCCGGAGGACTGTTTCCAAGGTCCCCAAAGCTGCAAACCCTTAAGAGGTTACAGCGATCAGTATCACCCGTTCTCCATCCTGCACTGGAGACAGGTGTACAGAGATGTTGAGATGCCCTTTTCCCAATGTAGTGTCTCACTTTTCTACCTGGTTATTGAGACAACATTGCTTGTGTCTTTTTAGTTTAACAAATTTATTTTTAAATGGTTCTGTTTGCTTCCTCTGGTAGATTCCTTATATATTGACTTTGTGCCTCGTATTTGGGATTTCACTAAGAAACAGTCTTCTCTCTTTCTCATCTTTACTCCCATTCCACAGATGCTCCTGAATTCTTTGAATTGCCTCACAAACTTCCTTCTTAAAGATATCTTCCATTTAATTCAAATCAATAAAACAGACACCAGGAAGCTTCCTACCCACAAACTTACTGTAGTTCTTCAGACATATATGAGTTTCAGGTAGAGCTCAATCAGGACCCATTACTACAAGTAAAATAAAAGAAATTCTGAAGGACTCAATCATTGTCAACAATCTATGGCTTTGACTCTAATACATAATTTATATATCATCCTAAAATTTATAACTTAATATTTGTATGACCCTATTATCTGCCAGGCACTAAACTAAACACTGGTTACTGCCTTCATGGAATTTATAATCTAGTGGGCATGGGGAGTAAATAAGTCATAAACAAATGAACAAGATTTCAGGTCATGATATGCACTACAGAGAGACAAAACAGGGTGTTGTGACAAATGCTGAGATCCACCTTAGCCAGGGTGACCTAGAGGCATCTCGGAGGAAGTGACAAGTGAATCAAGATCTAAATGATGAGAAGGAGCTGATCATGTGAAGACATAGGAGGAGGTGGTTCCAGATGGAGAAAACAAAGGCTGAAAACCCTGAAGTAAGAATGAGCTTAGAGCTTAGGAAAAAAATGGAGATATCTTACTGAGGGAAGACGTGGAAATACAACATTTGAGGGGATAAAGAGTTTTATTTACATATGTTATGTTTAAGTGGCTGGTTGAATACATTAGGTTGTAATACAAGAGAGAGGTTGGAGCTGGAGATGTCAAGTTTAGATTAATTGGGCTATAGATAGTATTTTCATTGTCAGACTGAATGAAATCACCTGGGGAGAATGTACATAGAGCCACGCAGAGGGCCAAAGAATTCTCACATTTATAGGAAGCCAAACAAGCAGAGGAGGAGATGTCAATTAATAAGAATCTGGTAAAGAAAAGCCATGAAGTTGGAGGAAAACAAGAGGGTATGGTATTAAACAATCAGAGAAGGGAAGAGTAAACTGTATTGAAGTGGCTGAGAGGTCAAGTTAGAGATATACAGACATGTTTAACATTGGATTCGTAACACTGGTGCCCTTAGCAAGAGGAGTTTCAAAGCAGTGGTGGGTTGAATGCCAGGCTGAACTGAGTTGAAGACTAAATATTAATGAGTATTAATGAGAGACACCAAACAAGACAATTCTTTCAAGAAATTTGGCTGCATAAGAGACAAAAGAAATGGTATAGTATTTGGAAGGGGATTTGAATTCAAGAGGCTTCCTCTACTTCCAAACGTTGGGGACACTAGAGCATTTTCAAATATGAAATCGGTAATTTAGCATGAGCTTTCCAATGCCTATCCCAAATTCAAAGGACTTGGATGAACAAAGATGGGTACTTTCTAAGATCTTCTCTAGGGCCTAACTATTGCAATCTCAATAATGTAATCTAGTAGATATTTGTATTTTGATTTGTTATTACCTGACTTTTACAACTCTAGGATATTAAGAGGCCAATTCTGAATCAAAGTTTCCTTATAAAACTACTAATGCTACGTTAGTTTTATTCATCAAATCAGAGAAGAAAGAGCTTTCCTGGGTGGTTATAAATCAAATTGAAAAAGAAAAATTATGATGAAAACATATAATCCCTGCTGAAACAATCCTGTTTATTTTTCCATTTCCCATTATTTTGGGATGAAAATAGTTTACCTCTTTTGTTAAGGAATGTGAAAATTCCAGGTGCTTTTGGGAAATGAGGGAAGTGGTCTGGGGCTAGGACCTGATGTAGATATAGAATATAGATTTAAGTTTTAATATTTTATGAAGGTTACAAAAAAACTAAAAAGTTATCAGCAATCTCTGCCTTCTAAGAAGAAATGGGAATTAACTTTGAAGGAAATTAACTTTGTTTTGGAAAGAACGGTCTTCCGTAGATTCCTTTTAGAAGAACTCCCAGCCCCACTCCCCAGGGAAAAGGAGAAGTGTCTACACTAATAGTAATATTCTTATTCTGGTTTCTTATTTGGATTGGCCAAGCAAACATATATTTATTTGCTCTAGATGTCCCTGAGTGTTGGGTTAAAGTTGAGTTGGGAACGGACTGTGTAGAATAGTAGTGCTTTTTGTAGTCTGATTCTTAGGACCACTTGCATCAGCATCACTAGGGGCGTTGGCTAAAAATTCAGTCATGGATGCCACTTCAGACCTATTGGACCAGAATCTTTGAGGATCGGCCCACAAATATGAATATTCAACACACTTTTCAGATGATTCTTATCAGTGGTATGCTCCTAAGTGTTTAACTACTGGCTCTTGGGGTTGGGGGTGGGGGGAAGGAGAAGCCCTGATTTATATTATTTACCAATTTCTTCTCTTCAACTCCAAACAGAGAAATTAGAATTAAAAAAAAAAAATCTGATGGCAGTAAAGGGGAGTTTGGTAACCGTTTTCTTTTTCTTTTTTATCTTGGACTATTTTCACTACCCTATAGTTCAGCTTGCAGCTGACATTTATATTTAGCAGGCTCTGCTCTCACCTTGCCTCTTCTCTTCTCAGATAACAGATAAATCTTTCAGTTTGATAATTGCTGCCAGTTGCTGCCAGTCACACCTCTCTTCCTCCCCCTTTCCCCTTCTCCCCCCAGCTAATCCATCTCTTTTCAATGAATTCTTCCCGTCCCCTCACAGCACAAGGTAGATACTCACTCTTTTCCATCTGTGATGTAATTTGTAGCTTTGTTTTCAACATGACTAACAAAGCTGGGATTTCTAGAGCGGCTTCTCCATCTACTCTTCTTGAAATGTTATTTACATAGAAAGGGGCCATAAGCAGGCAGGAAACTCAACGAACTGATTAGATGCAAGAGAGGGAGGCTGCTGTCTAAGACTGGAAGCTTATTAACTCTCATCTCTTCACTCCAGAGAGAAGTCACTGAAAATTCTCCACCCCTCTCCTACCACAGAGTCAGACACATGGCCTCCTTCAGCCTGAGGCTGACCTCTGAGCCAAGGTGCAATCCCATCACCCACCTCATCACCCTGTCACCTGATAATGCATCCCTGTCACAGTCTTCTCAATAAACCTTATAATGTCTGCTCTTCTCAACACCTGGGGCCTAACCCCTGAGCAATGATCTCAGAAAGATGACCCTGAAGTTCTTTTCATGTGTTACAGAATTAGCATTATATATCAGTGTCCTTTCCTTTTCCCAATAGCTTATGAGTTTGGTGGTTACAGAGCCCAGTAGCACGAAGAGTTTAAGGATCTAAATTGTTTATCCTGACTCATCCTTCTGTGGGATTTCAACCAAAGAGCTTAACAGTTTAGCCTTCAATTTTTACAGCTATGGAAAACAAATAATGTAATAATAGCTCCCTTCCACCACACACACACACACACACACACTCTCTCTCTTATTTCATAGGTATTTTTAAAGGATAAATAGGGACAGAAGTTTTGTCAGTTCAGGATTAATCCTTTGGTTGACTTGCAAACAAAGTTGGATGGTTTAGTATGCTGTATAAAGGTTTAACATTTCAGAGAGTTCGAGTTAAGTGCTTTGTATGAATCATCTCACCCATTTGTTCAGAGGACTTGAAATAATATTAGTGGAACTAGGATTCAGAACTCAGGTGAACTGACTTCCCCTAATGACCATTAACTCTATGTCTCAGACATAAGATAATCCACTCTTAAAGATATTTCTCTTGAGCTCCAAATTGTATGTCTAAAAACCTGTTGGGCATTGCTACCCTTTGGAGGTTGACATTGCAAGACAGACTTCCAGATCTGGGAAGTGCTTATCCACCTGGCCTTATCATATACCCGTCCCCTTCTCATATTCCACAATTGAGCCCTGCTGAACTACTTGCAGTTTGGCAAAAACACGTGCTGTGATAGATCCTGTGGTACCTCACATGTACCTCTCCTTTGGCATCAACGCATATATTTCCACAACTGCCAGGATTGCTGGCTGTTGCCTACATATAGCTGAGAATTTCTGAAGGAATTGCCTTACACCAAAGGGAGGTACCATGCACAAAGTTGCACCCCATTCCAAGACAGCCTATATCCATGACTGGTCGTTGGATGTATATAAAGCCCAGGACTCAAAGTAGGACAACTCTGAATGCCATTCCATTTCAGAGCTTCTCCCATAGGATGGGCTGAGTCTTCTGTTGGAACTGCATTGCTGTTCAGCTTCTCCCCTTACTTTTTAAAGGTATTTTTCTTCCTAAGAGCTCTGTTTAAAACTGCATTCAAATCTCTGCTTCACAGTCTGTTTCCTGGGAAATCTGACCTAGAATAGTTGGTATCTGAGTTGTCCTAGCAGCTTTAAAATGGGATTTTGGAGCTATATTATCCTTTGACTAGCTGGCAGTGAGAACCCTGTTACTGGTGGTAGATGGAACTTGGATAACTCCTGTAATGCTGGAGCAATGCAAAAGTGACATCTTTCATTGATGGTAAACTGGGGTGGAAACTGAAAGAGAATGTACTGCAGGTACATTGTCTCAGGCAGTTGAGAGGTTCTAGGAAAGCAGTAATTACACAGACCATGGAATCAGGTGGCTTTGGCTGGGTGCTATCACGCGATTAGAGAAAGGCAATGAAGGACTGAGAGTGAGTAATCTCAAATTTAGGGCAAAGTGAGAAAGCCACAGGGCCTGAGGGCAGAAAGGCTGAGGGCCAAACCCAGAATGTGATTTTAAGTGTAGCAAGATTCCAGAGAAGATTTATCAGTTAACCTGACAAATCTGCTTCACCAAGATCAGGGCCTTAACTGAAAAGGAGTGAGGCTCTGAGGCTTGGGACAGGGTTATTTGGGTTGATGCCTTAGAAAATCTTGAATCTCTAGTTTCCACTGAACGCACAGGATGCCCTATTCCTTCTGCTAAAAGTTACCACTTTTTTTTTGCTTGCAAGATCGCACGATAACATATATGCTTAGACCTCCTTTGCCTTCCCCACTCCCCACACCTCCACCTTCCCTCTTGGCCACCAGAACAATAAGTAGAGTCAAGTCACAACATAACTGACTAGGGAAGTGCTTGGGCTGTCTAGTAGCAGAAAAAAGGAACTATACACCCAAAGAGCTATAGGACCTGGCCGGTGTGTATCAGCAGGGCCAGGAGAGAATATATGGGACTTGATCCTGAGGTCCTGGATCCAGGTGGGATGGGAGGAGAATGAAGGCAAAACATAAATTTGGATAAGGGAGAATTTATTTATATGAGAACATTCTCCATTGATCCAGGATTTAATACACTGTCAAGGACCCAGGAGACAGTGCTAACATGCTGCTAGAATGGCTCTTAGAAACTTGGAAAAGCTATAGCCCACACTAACTGAAAATACCAGACCTTCCATGGCACATGGTGAAAGAAGAGAACAAAAGGTTCAGACAAGAGGGCATGCTGGAGTGGATGTACTATGTAAAGTGAAAATCCCATTGGCTAGCCATGTTTCACTTATGAGTCCACAGGACTCCATTTACCATAGTGATTAAAAATGCACTGGTGAAAAGGGCCCTGACATAAATGAGATGCTCACTGGTGACTGTCCTCTGTAGGCTAGGGCTGGTGATGGAAGGTGCTGTTATAGAATTGGGAACCCCCATAGCAATGAAGAGGATGCCAACATAAGCACTTACCTATCAAAAGCAAGGTGGTCACAATGATCATAATAAATGGTCAATCTGAGTAATAGCCAGGAAGATACGACCCACACAGGGTCAAGGAGATGGTTAATAGAACACAGTGTACCCACATCAACAAGGGTGTGCTTGATATATGTAATCAAAGGAATCAAAGACAGATAAGGGAACTTATTCCAAAAAGTCAAAATCCCTTGTTCAGTTTCTGGAACCTGGGCCAGTTCTCCGCCCCAGATCCCACTGTTTGAAAGAGAAGTAAGATCTTCAGGAGGAAGAGACCTGCAACCCCATATTAAGTATACATGATAATTCCCTCAGTACTTCCTCAAGGTGGATATGCCTATTTGAATAGTCATGCCCTGGAAAAAATGGGAATACCCAGTCATTTTGAGTAGTGTGACACACAGGACCTAAGTGGACAGTGATATTCAGGGCCCTGAAGCACAATTTAGTATCAGAGTAGGAGCACCTGGGAGCCAATTAATAAATAAAAGCCTTGTCTGGTTCCATTTCACAGTGAGTTCACCAGGTCCATAGACTCACTATGTAATCATTTCCTTAACTTCCAAAAGTAAAATTGGAAAAGGCACACTTGGTATTTGTCAGAACTGCTCTACGGTTCTCTGGCCTTTGGATTGATACACCCCTCCCCCGGCCATCCAAGATTACTATCATATCTGTAGCAACCTACTAGATTCATGGATAGCATCATATCCTCCATTTGAATCACCAGTCTGACTTCTAGAAAAAAAATTTTAAAAACTGATAGATTTTTGCAGATGGTGGTGGGCTTCTGCAAATTCAATCAGTTAATAACCCCAATTGCAACTGCTGTGCTGAATGTGGTATCTTTGCAGACCAGAAACACAGACTCAGATCCATAATGTGTAGCCATTGATATGGCAAATGGGATCTTTTCCATTCCTTTTAGGAATAAGAATCAGATATAGTTTGTGTTCATGTGGAATGGACAGTAGAATCTAGGTTCTTTTATTCTTCAGAACATCATTAGTCCACCATATCAATTACATCATGTTACATGGACTGCATGAGAAAGAGATGGCAAGTATATTGGAGGCCTTGGTAAGACACATGCAATCCAAATAATGGGGGATAAATCTAATGAAAATGCAGGGCTATGACATATATATTTTTAGGAATACAGTTAGTTATCTGAAAGATGCCAGGATATTCCTTCCGAAGAAAAGAAGAGATTAATACATCTTGTATCTTTCACCCCTAAGAAAAAAGCACAACCCTTTTAAGTCCTCTTTGGGTTCTGGGATGGCATATTTAACACCTGGAAATATTGTTTCAACCCATTCACCAAGTGACACAAAAAGACTCTAGCTTTGATTAAGGCCCAGAGGAGAAGGGGCTCTGCAGCATCCCTGGCATATATGGTCCTGAAGCACTGATGGTAGTTATCTGTGATGGGAAAGGGTGTTTGAAGTTTGTGTTCAGCTCCAGTGGACTCCTAAGATTTTAGAGCAAGGCACGCTATCTGCAGTAAACACCTAGAGACCAAACTATCATTTCAAAGTAACCCTTACCATACTCCTGGGACCTGGTAGAGGAAAATCATGGGGCGTCAATTGGCCATGCAGCCAATACTGCCCATCATGAGCTGGTGTCTTTTAGACCCACTAGGTCATAAAGTCAAGCTGAACTAATATCAATCTACTGTAAGTTGGAAAGAGTATATTGATTGGATTGGAAATGAGAAGAGCCACAAGGCACAAGTAATTTGCAGGTAGCACAGACCTCCATGTTGTCTACCACTGTTACAGTGACACCTCTCCCTCAGCTCAAACCTATAGCTACATGGGGGCTCCCTTTTTAACCAACTGACACAGGAGGAAAAGGACATTCCTGGTTCCTTGATGAGTTGGCTCTGTATGTGGGTCCAGATGGGATGAACTTACTATACGAATCATGTGACTCCAAGGGGTGCAAGGGCTGGCCTATGTTGGATGCTGTGTTATATCACCTAGATCCCCTCTAACTTACTTCAGAAGTAATATATTCATCCCACCGCAGTCAACCTATAGGCTGCTGATAGTCTGTAGCTGATGCATTCTCTTGAAATTGTCCTTGGTTGAAGGGAGCTGCCTTGTTCAAGGCCACACCCTTTGCCAAGGGCAGTGCAATTCAATCACCTGATAATGCAGGAGTACAAAGGTTCAGCCTTGTCATGATGTGGACAGATCTAAAGGGACATCCCAGCTTCAGACTTCCCCTAGGTCTGAGCTCTAGCGGTCCCACAGATCTCTTTCAACTTCTCTTTTTACCCAGTCCTCTTCTCTCATTCTTTTATTGGTGGTGTTCTGGAAAGCACTCCCTAATAAAAAAGCTGCATGCAAATATCTGCCCAGAGTCTGTTTTCCAGGCAACTGGACTTAAAGTAGGTGTTTTTCCTGTTTTCAGGCTTTTGAACTTCCCAGTAAATGTTTGAGGTGTTCTTGCCTGTCCTCGTCAGCTCCACCTAAGCCAGTGACTTTCAATTCTTCCTCCCCATTAGAATTATTTAATTGCTTAAAAAATTAATTTTAAGGACCTACCCCCCAGAACAATGAAATAAGAATCTCTGGGGATAGAGCCTTAATATTTATATTTTTCAAAGGCCCCCTTGATGTTTCTGATGTATAATGATAGTTGAAAACTACTGATCTTACCAGTTCCTGCTAATCAATGTTTTGGTGTATCTACTAGCTATCATTTCTTCTGAGACATTCTCCATGATCAATTCCTTAAGGCTCAAGCACTCCTAGCCCTCTGTATTTGGGGCTTATCATGCTCTATAATTGCCTATTTACTAACCATTTTTGCCCACTTGACTATGAGTTCCTTAAGAGAGAGATTATATCTTAATCACTATAGTAACCCCAGTGAATAGTCCTATGTCTGACTCATTTTTCTTTCTTTATACATATGTGTTTAATAAATGGGATGTAGATTTGGGAGTCACCGGCATGCAAATGGTAACAGAGCTGGGAATGAGGATGAGATTGCTATGGAACGATATACAATTATCAATCCTTTTACATATGAGAACTCTTTTTTAACATTAAAGTTTTAATGACAACAGGAAATCCAACATATGTTGGAAGCAATTAGAATATATATGTGGGAAACTTAGCACACATTTTTTTTCAGACAATGCTTGGTGTCAATATGGTTTCAAGGACTTCTTTTGATTATACAGAGGTCTGCCCAAGAATCTCTCTAGAAGGAGCATAGGAACTACAACAGAATCCTTGGAACACTGATACATATGAGTAGGTGGAAAAAGAAGTGGCTGTCAAGGACAGAGAGGAAGATGGGCCAGGAATAAGAAAAGATCTTGTTTAGTTGCCGAACCAAGAGAAGAGGTGATGTCAAGCTGCCAGTCCTCAGAGAGGTTAGATTACAATAGCCTGTGGTCCTGGTTTTCACCTTGAACATTCCTCCTTCCCTCACCCCAACCACATCTTTTTTGATCAGAGTGAGTTACCAATAATCTGTATTATGACCTTTAACCTTTAACAACCCTCTTTCTGCATATTGGGGCAGCCAGATTGCCTCTCTTCTCTCTCTCTAGAATTAGAATTAGAAGATGTAAGAATGAGAGTTAGCAGTGGAGGCAGAGCTGAAAGAAACCACCTAGTGAGCCATGAGATAGAACCTGGGCACTGAAAGCAGAGGCTGTGAGTAATTCAAACTCAGATCCATAGAATAGTGCAACAAATTAGCAAGTGGCTGGGAGAAGAGATTTAAATGGATGGGCCACGGAGCAGAGGCCCAGCAAGAGAGAGATTCATACAGTCCATGGGACAGGCAGCTGGTTTGAAGGGGGTGCTCCCTGACACTGCCCCTCTCTCCTGCTTCCAGTTCCACTCCAGATCCTGGATGTTACAGCAAACTTCCCTTTATATCATCTGAATGGGACCCTTTTCCTCATGATCAAAGTACTCTCACTAAAATAGTAGCCAGAGTGATTACTCAGGTTTTGTGGCTCTCAATCCAGTGCTCTCTCCATTGTATCTATTGGTCTTTGTAGCTGTTTGGGCCTTTCTTTTCTACCTCCTGACTGACTTTCTTTATGCAACGTGTATTGGGGGTGGGAGGAGGCAAGATACAAGATACAATTCATACAGTCTATACTACTAGTTATGCCTTCTATTATTAAGATGACTCTTTCAAAAACAACCAATGTTGACTTACTGTACTTTTAAAAATTTTGTTCTCAGCCCTTGATGACTCTGTTATTGCATAAACATGTTATCAATCATCTTACTTGTATGAATATGGCTGGATTTTTTCCCCAACTCTATTTTTTATAGTTGTCTAAACCAGTAGAGTGGAGCGCAAGAGTTGGTGTTATCTCTAACGGCTGACTCATAACTCATTTCCCTTTGGTAGTTTATACTGGAAGAATTTAACTCAGCACCATCAGTCAGGTTTCAACCAGAGAAGCAGACCAGTGGGAGATTATATTAAGAGATTTATTGCAAGAAATTGGCTTATGTGATTGTGGAGGCTGGCTAGGCAAGTCTGAAATCTATAGGGCAGGCCATGAACTCTTGGGCACAGTATGAAACTGATGTCCACAGGCAGAATTTCTTCATCAGGGAAGTCTCAGCTTTGCTCTTAAGACATTTCAGCTGATAAGAGTCGGGTCTACCTGGATTATCTAGCATAATTGCCCTTATTTAAAGTCAATTTATTATGGGCTTTAATCATATCTACAAAATACCTTCACAGTTAATTGAATAACTGAGGACTGTAGTCTAGACAAGTGGACACATCAAAAGATCATCATAAGCACCATGGAAAAGGGTTACTATGAAAATGCAAAATGCTATCATTATTATGAAAAAAGTAGATTTTTTGTTTGTTTGTTTATTTTACTTCTCTAAGCTTCAACTTTCTCTGGAAAAAAAATGAGCAAATTGGATTTGACTGATTTTTTAAATTTGCTCAGTATCTATTTATTCATTCATTTGCCAGCAATACACTTTGCTAGCCATTTTCATTCATTTCATCAGCAAATCCTGTCAGTTCTGCCTTCAAAATATATTGGGACTCCTACTACTACTCTGTTTACTATTACTATCCTGCCCCAAGTTACTATCTAGATTTTTAGATTATTGTAATACAGCATCCTTAATTGGTCTCCTTGCTTCTCACCTGGTCCCCACTGTAATTTAATGTCCATATAGCACCTAGTGTAAGTCTTCTAAAACTCCAGATAGATCATATTACCCCTTTGGTTAAGCACTCCAAGCAATTCTTTTATCACTCAAAGTAAAAGCCCAAGTCCCTTTTTTGGCCCATGTGTGCCTACATGATCCTGAGCCCACAACTTCACTCTTGTCGCCCAACTCTTTCATCTGCCTTTGCTCCATCCCAGTATCCTAGGCCTCCTTGCTTTTGCTCCAGCATCCCAAAACTATTCCCATTGTAGGGTCTTTACACATACTGTTCTCTCTGGCCAGAATGAGGACTTTACTTTGTTTCCTCACTTCCTTCAAGTGTCAGCTTAATTTTCACCTTTTCATAGTGGACTTTCTTGGTCACCCCTTAATAAATAGCATCCTTTTGCAATATCATAATGCTCTGTCTCCTTTCCTGGTGGTATTCTTCCTTGCATCCACCACTTGATCTGCTTTGTTTCTTGCAGTACCTAGAACAGTGCCTGGGATGTAGTTGGCATTCAAAAACTATTTGTTGAGTGAATGTGAGATAGAAAGGTATCAACTTGTTGTGAGAGGCAGGAAAAAAACCTAAATCCTCCTATCTGAGCACTTTACAGTGCTTTTATGTTGAGAAAAATCCTTCTGTATATCAAATTTGGCAGGGAATTCTCTCTGTTTTTTTTCTCTTTTGAATGGTATTGTGATATCGTTTCTCCCATGACCACTCATTGAATGTGTTTCCATGGTTACAGTGTTATTTCTCATCAGAATCCTCTTGAGGAGACACCTGAATTTTGTATCCCAATAAGTTAAAATTCCCTTTGCATACTATGAAGATATAGGTGGACTTTCACAACTTCAGTTTCCTGTGTCATTCACCAAATTATTTGCAAAGGAGGGTAAAAGACATATTTAGGGTTCAATCCAGAGTTCTGAAAAATGGCACAACAGGAAACAGACAAACTGAGTTACCCACACGTTTGCTGATCAGCGAGAGTCCCAGTGAGATCAATCCAGTTTTGCCTTGCTTCTCACCAGTAGGGCCTTGGCGAACTCGTTATTATGCCCTTGTCTTTGTAACCAATCAAGCTGTGGATTCCTTAGGCTGTTTACTTTTTCTTTTCTATTCTGAGGATAGGAATAAAAGTACAAACAAGTATACCTCTAGAGCCTAATTTGTGAATTAACCCCAGAAAACAAATGAAGTATGGCTAATGTTTACATTCAGTGAGCACATGGGGATCTCGCTGTGTTAGTACATCACAGAGGAGCCAACCATACAATTTAGACAAGTTAGCATCTAAGCTCAATTTTTACATGGAGAGCTAGCATAGAGAACCTCTGAGAAGAGAGAAAAGTTTATTTTTACTTTGTCTTATTTTGCTTTTTAGTGTCTGTTTCATGTCCAACCCCAAGCTTTATAAAGATCTCAAAGTCAGTATCATTGTAATCACTGAAAAGCAAGTTAGATTTTTATTGTGATATCTACAAAATGCGGCAAGAGAAACTGCATTTTAAGACATAGAATAGCATGTTCTAACCCTATGCCTTGTTGGAGTTCTGTTTGCTAGCTTTTCCTCCATAGGCTAAATCTGTTTGTTCAAGCCTGTCCTCTGACCACATTCAAAAAAAAAATATTCAAAACTTATTATATCTCCCAGAGTACATGTTATCCTTGAAAGAATTAACTTAAATTCACTTATTCATTCAACAAACATTTGCTGAGCATATACTATGTACTCTGATAAGAATAAGAACTGGCCTCTGAGTTTAAGAAAATCAATATTGTGTGCACCCTCAAGCAGTGTAGGGAGATATGATACAATAAGCATATTATTGAGCAAGATGTGATAACTCCTGCAAATGAAATAAATGCATAAAGTCATAAAAGAGTTTCTGTTCCTTCTGGAAAACTCAGTTCCTCACTTCCTTGGTGAACAGCCTCATTGATTGTCCATCACTAAAATTTTTCCTCCACTACCCCTCTCAAACTGAAAAGGATTCAAAACACCACTCCAACCTGAGTTTTAAGATCTACCTTTTTGCAGATGTATTTTATGACTAAATTGCTCTGTCTGTCTGACATAGGTCATTAGTTTCTTGACTAAGATCTATGCCTTTTTCTCAGTCTATCCCTGCACTAAGTAGCTGCTATTTCACAAATAATAAATAAAAAATGGTGATGACTGCCTGAGTCTTCAAGATCTACTCACTGGCTTCTAAATCACATCTTTCATTTCTTTTGTTGGGGAATATGGCAAATACTTCTTAGAGCAACTGAAAAAGTTAGTTTGGCTGTTCTAACCAGCATTTTTAAAAAAGGCTGAATGAGAGTAAATGGAATCAATGATTAGATGAAGTGATTTCCTGGGACTGTAGAGATTGAGTATAAAGATATATGGCACTTTCTCTGGTCCCAAGAAAGGTACAGCTGTTTGGATTCCTATTAATCAATTAAGGATGAAAGGGAAATTCTGCCTAATAAAATGGACTGAGTCATAGACAATTGGCTCTGGAGCATGTCCCTTTCAGAATATGATTTGGGACCTACGTTTGCAATTCTTTCAGCCAAAATGGCCTCAGACTCCTGAGTTCCCCATAGGATCTCATCTAATGTAATTTCCTGAGATTGAAATACTACAGCTGAAAACACAACAGGTCACATGTGGCTTAGAAGCTTAGGTGGGCAGAACTGCACACGAGTCCCCTGAAGTAGGCAGGACAAGCATATGCATACACCTACCCTGCTCATCAGTTTTCTCTGACTTCATGTTGGCCTCAAAGTTATGGTTGTTCTGAAGTCATCAGTCTTGCTTACACCACTTCCGTACAAGGCTAGCCATGTGTGTATATAATAGCCATGGCTATTATAATGTTAATTTGTAGTAAAAAAGCCAACTATTTGGACTAACAGATGAAAATTTCAAGGTACTAGGAAAAACTTAAACAAATACCTAGTTGATTCTAAACTGCTGTTTGGCATCAAATAACCAAGAATTTAACTTTCTCACTAAATTTATCAGTTTTATTCAGTTAGTGAATCTCATTCTAACTAAACACTGATCTACTGGGACTCATTCTTCATCTGCCTTTTTTTTCTATGCTGAATATTTGACTATACTTGTCATCTAAACTCTGTAGACTTAAAACAAGCTTATATCCATACATTAACTCTCGTCCTTTGACCAAGTAGATACATAGATTAAACAGATAGACTTTTTAAATGACCTTATATTCTCTAAATTAAATCAGGTAACATTCAGATTTAATGTAATACAATGTTGATTATGAAGGTTTTAAAGCCATAACCCTATTATACATACTTCTAATTTGTGGAAATTGTACAAATGAAATTTAGATATATAGACCTTCAGTAATGATGACATGGAACTTTGTGCCTATAGATATGACAAGAAGGCATTTTGACTGCTGCCAATTCCAAGCTTGTTACATAGTATTTGAAACTGACACAGGAGAATACACTACAGATCTACGTATTCCTGAGGGTTCATTTTCCACTGTGATGGCACCAGCTGTATGGAACTTGCATGAGTCACAGGTTAAGCTAGAAATAGCAAGTGTCTGGAGGAGCAGTTCTCCTTAAAGTGAGGTGTGCTCCATGCTTGTGATGGAGCTTTAAAACAATGTTTTGGAATCATGCTGCTAGATTACTATGAGCCTAGTATATTTCAGGTCACAAAGTTTGTTCTAGGGCTGCCTCTGGGTTTTCCACAGGTAGTTTATGGACAATTGAAGATTCTCATTGGAATAGCACATCTGTTCCCAGGTGAAAAGAAAAACATGACAACCTCTCAGATGAAATGAGCCACTAGGTAACATTAAGAAGAATTCAGCTAATAGCTGCCATTTCAATAGAAGCAGCCCATCAGATAGATGAAATGGCTAAGGGCTTTATGATAATGGTTGCATTAAAAAAATCAGTCCCAAACAACAGATAGTTTTCTCTGTTCAGTTACATATTTATTCAGTCTGTGTTTGTGACATTTGGTTGAATTTATTTTGTTTGAGTTTGACCTAATCTGTTATAATTTCAGTAAAAGTGGTCTCTAACAAGGGTTAAAAAATTCTTTACAGGGGAATCTTGATCAAGTACTTTAAAAGATGCTGTGTTGAAACCGTCTCTACCATTTAGATCTTCAAATACTTGCCAAATTAAAAACAAAAGGGAACTGATTTTCATATGCTTTGCTGCTTCTTATTACCAGCGAAATTTTACCCTTTTTGTTCTCTGACCTAACAATAAGTCAAAAAAAAAAAAACAAAACAAAACAAAAATGTAATATGGACCAAAATTTAATAATGTACTAAACGTATACAGTTTATTATTTCCAAGGACCTGTACTGTTGTTACAGTGTTCTTAATAATGCCTGCAGCTGACCCTATCAAATAGTGCTGCACCTGCCAACATTTCCTTCCCAAACCAGCCATCCCCATGGCCTCCAGGCCTTCTCACAATTCCCAGGAAACCTGAGATGTAATTAAATCTTCTTATAACTCCCAGAAAGTTCACGGGGTTTATTCATTCATTCAACAAATATTTACTGAGCACGAAATACTGGCCCTACAGCACACTGAACAAAACATACAATCCCCCGCCCTCCCGGAGCATTCATTCTAGTGGGAATTTGGATGGAATCAGACTCCGCCAACTTCCCAGGAAAGACTGAAACCTGCAGAGGCCTGAACAGGATTCCCCACCAACTTCAAAAATCTCTAAAACAGCTGATCCAAACTCCAGCACAGATCCTAATTTTTTGGAGTTTGGAGACTCTGGGATGGGCCAGAGATTTGGAACTTTGTCTTCATGGGACCAGAAGTGTGGAGGACATAATATTTTTTTAACAATATAACATTTTTTATTGTTTTATAATCATTTTACAATATTGTGTCAAATTCCAGTGTAGAGCACGATTTTTCAGTTATACATGAACATATATATATTCATTGTCACCTTTTTTTTTCTGTGCGCTACCATAAGATCTTGTGTATATTTCCCTGTGCTATACAGTATAATCTTGTTTATCTATTCTACAATTTTGAAATCCCATCTATCCCTTCTCACCCTCCGCCCCCTTGGCAACCACAAGTTTGTATTCTATGTCTTTGAGTCTGTTTCTGTTTTGTATTTATGCTTTGTTTGTTTGTTTGTTTTAGATTCCACATATGAGCGATCTTATATGGTATTTTTCTTTCTCTTTCTGGCTTACTTCACTTAGAATGACATTCTGCAGGAGCATCCATGTTGCTGCAAATGGTGTCATGTTGTCAGTTTTTATGGCTGAGTAGTATTCCATTGTATAAATATACCACCTCTTCTTTATCCAGTCATCCGTTGATGGACATTTAGGCTGTCTCCATGTCTTGGCTATTGTAAATAGTGCTGCTATGAACATTGGGGTGCAGGTGTCATCCTGAAGTAGGGTTCCTTCTGGATATATGCCTAGGAGCAGGATTCCTGGGTCATACGGTAAGTCTATTCCTAGTCTTTTGAGGAATCTCCATACTGTTTTCCACAGTGGCTGCACCAAACTGCATTCCCACCAGCAGTGTAGGAGGGTTCCCCTTTCTACACAGCCTCTCCAGCATTTGTCATTTGTGGATTTTTGAATGATGGCCATTCTGACTGGTGTGAGGTGATACCTCATTGTAGTTTTGATTTGCATTTCTCTGATAATTAGTGATATTGAGCATTTTTTCATGTGCCTTTTGATCATTTGTATGTCTTCCTTGGAGAATTGCTTGTTTAGGTCTTTTGCCTATTTTTGGATTGGGTTGTTTGGTTGTTTCTTATTAAGTTGTATGAGCTGCTTATATATTCTGGAGATCAAGCCTTTGTCGGTTTCATTTGCAAAAATTTTTCCCATTCCGTAGGTTGTCTTTTTGTTTTACTTCTGGTTTCCTTTGCTGTGCAGAAGCTTGTAAGTTTCATTAGGTCCTATTTGTTTATTCTTGCTTTTATTTCTATTGCTTGAGTAGACTGTTCTAAGAGAGCATTTCTGAGATGTATGTCAGATAATGTTTTGCCTATATTTTCCTCTAGGAGGTTTATTGTATCTTGTCTTATGTTTAAGTCTTTGATCCATTTAGAGTTTATTTTTGTGTATGGTGTGAGGGAGTGTCCTAGCTTCATTGCTTTACATGCTGCTGTCCAGTTTCCCCAACACCATTTGCTGAAGAGACTATCTTTATTCCATTGCATATTCTTGCCTCCTTTGTCGAAGATTAGTTGACCAAAAGTTTGTGGGTTCATTTCTGGGCTCTCTATTCTGTTCCATTGGTCTATATGTCTGTTTTTGTACCAATATCATGCTGTCTTGATGACTGTAGCTCTATAGTATTGTCTGAAATCTGGGAGAGTTATTCCTCTGGCCTCTTTCTTTCTCTTCAGTAATGTTTTGGCAATTCTAGGTCTTTGATGGTTCCATATAAATTTTATTATGATTTGTTCTAGTTCTGTGAAATATGTCCTGGGTAATTTGATAGGGATTGCATTAAATCTGTAGATTGCCTTGGGCAGTATGACCATTTTAACAATATTGATTCTTCCAATCCAAGAGCATGGGGTATCTTTCCATTTTTAAAAGTCTTCTTTAATTTCCTTCATGAATGATTTATAGTTTTCTGTGTATGATTCTTTTACCTCCTTGGTTAGATTTATCTCTAGGTATTTTATTACTTTGGGTGCTATTTTAAAGGGGATTGTTTCCTTACTTTCTTTTTCTGTTGCTTCATCATTAGTGTAAAGAAATGCAACTGATTTTTGAACGTTAATCTTGTAACCTGCTACCTTGCTGAATTCTTTAATCAGCTCTAGTAGTTTTTGTGTGGACCTTTTATGGTCTTCTATATATAGTAACATGTCAGAGGATGTAATACAGTCTTCCACTGTTACTTAGGTGGTTTTAGTGAAGTGGACCCTCAGGGATATGTACGGTTGTCCATCTAAAATAAAACAAAAAGCAACAACAAGATTAAAACAAGCTTCGTTAAATATATTACTTATGCTGATATGTTTCTTCTCTTTATTTTTATGTTTAATTTTATTTCTCTGCAAAGCAGACTGTCAAAGAATTTGAGATTTTAAAGAATTGTTTTTGATTTGCTTTTTTACAAATTCCTGGCAGTGATATAAAATATTAAGGCAAAATTTGTTTTTGTTTTGAATTTCCTAAATTTATTAGAACACTTGTCTCTATTAAAAATATGAGCATTAGGTATATTAAGAGAGATTTCGAAGGAGCTTGAGACAAAATTGTGAGTGATGTTGCCATATGGATGACAATAGCAAGACAGTGGCACTGGTATGAAAAGGTAAAAACAGTTGACTGACTTGTACAAACTTCTGTAATGATTCAGGGGTGGAAACAGCCACTATCTATATAGCCCCTGAAAAGTCTGGGAAATCTATGAAGACCACGTAAATACCTAGGACCTGGCAAGGATGTTTTGACCCACCAAAAATGTGGGCACACTGGGAAGAATTTTGTAAAGATTATTTGAGAGTGCCTAAGTTTTAAATTTACAGCCTTTGATCTACAACTTGAAATTTGCATTTTTATTAGAAAGAGATTTAAGTCCTGGATGAACTGTCCTTTACCACTTCTAAGTCTTCTCAGGTCTAAACCTAAGGTCCAGAGTGCACATCAACTGTTGTCATTGACACTGAAGTGAGATAGTGGCTTTGCAAAGAACCTGTCTTTATTTATCTGACCATATGACACAGAGCCACCTCAAGTCTCTTTTCTGCTCAGTCTTTCCTCTATTAATGTCTCCTGATTGGAGGCCTCGAGCACAGCTGTTATTGTGTTGGTGCAAGGAGTCTATCCATAATGACCTTCTGTACGGCCAGGAAGCTGTGTGCCTGTGAGCACCCAGTTATATCGCAGGCTAGACAGCACCTTCTGTTGGCTCTGGTGAATGAGCCAGGAAGCACAATGATAAATCTCTATGATTAATCTTGATTGTTGGACAGGAGCACAAGAGACCCCTAACCCCAGCCCAACTTTCTTTTTCATTAGCCCCCTGATACTATCTCCTGAATAACATCAAAAGTAAACAGCTTTTAAATACTGCACAAGTTTCCAATACTAAAAGCTGATAAAGTTTATTGTACTTATAAAATAAATAGAAGGAAATGCTTTCAGTTTCCTAGTCACAGGTCTCTGGGGAGATTCCAGGTATAATTTATTGCTTCAATTTTAAGATTATAGTGTCCTTTCATACACACTCTCTCTTCTTTTGCTGTCTCTTTTTTCTCTTCAGTATTTTATGTCTCAAGCACAACACATAAGTGAGCAGGCACAGACAATGTCAAAGCTTCTGTCACATACTCTTATTTTTGTCACAAGGCCTTAGTTACCTCTTTAAAGATAATCCTCTCATAAGTTTACATTTTTTCTCTATTTATGTTTCTATTCTTTTCTTTAGTTAACATATAGACTGTTCTTTCATTATACCTAAGCTGCTTCTAATTCCACTGTTTGTATTCTGGAACCACCACCTATGGAGCCATGCCCTCATGAATGTATGAGATTAACATATGGCTGGTGATCTGCAACTGAAAATATAAAATGTCCACTTCCAATAGTGTTCACCCAGATTTTGTAATTGTTTTATATGGAAGAAAATCTTCTGTGTATTTGATGATTAGACTCTGAGTTTTAAATGCTCAAAAAAGGGTGCTTAGATAAACTTCTGGTCCCATAGATGCTCTACTTACTGATTAACCAATGTTGTTCACAGGTTCTGGAAACCTGGTCTTTCCCTGGATGTAAAAATGGCAGTGACTGTGGAGAATATCTGGTATGATAATCTCCTTTCCTTCACACCACTCTTGGTTTCATTATTTATGAGGTGCTGCATTTTGAAAACACATTTGAACTTGAATTATCACCCTATATATATGGAATTAAAGTGCATTTAACCTTTCCTTAGCTAATTGCACTGTATTCCACGCAGTATCCTGCAAGGCAGAGGTAGCAAGCAGCAACATCTTAGGTTCAGGGTGAGATGAGAGAGAAAATTGTTGTGTTCCTTTATTTATCATAAAGATCAACTGAAAAGGCGGCCATCTGAGAACAATGGGTAAAGCCTTCAGAAGGCCAGAGCTTTGCCAAATGTGGCTTATAAAATGTAGAAGTGTCTTTACCCATGCCTTTTACAAGATGGTTATTTATATTCACATATGGAAAGGCATGGTGTAAGATAAAAAGTACTATTTTAGAGTGTTTATGAAGTGCCTTGTTAATTACTATTTTAAAATAGTAATACTTGACATTTATTGGGGCTTATGATGTGCCAGAAGTTGAGACATATACGTATTTTTTTCTTTAAATGTCATAGGAAAACTAAGGAAAAGACTATTGTCCCAAATTTACAGAAGAAAAGTGGGGTTTAAATAGGTGAAGTAACTCACTCAGGGTCACGTAGGTTGTAGATGGTGGAGCCAGGTTTAAAACCCAGCTCTGATTGACCCCAAATCTCTACTTTAACCAAATGTACTTTTAAAAGCCTTTTTTTGAGTCACTATGTAGTCTCCTCCAAGGTAACTATTTTTTAAGATATTATGGAAATATTTGAAACTTGTTTAATTTTTTTGGGGGGGTTGTTTCAGTAAGAGAAATCTGGATAACACCTTGCTATGTTTGATCTTTTATTAAAAAGACATTATACTCTTGCAGCAGAGTAGAGATGAAATAAGTAAGAGAAATATTAATAACCAAAACATTATATATTGACTTCATGTTAGCCTGCAAAATTTAATTTTTATTTCTAAAACTTTAGAAATATTTTTTCCTATTAACTTTAGTTGTGGAAAAATTCTCTGCAACCCATTCTGAAATACTTCATTAATCTTATCTTATCCGGGGTGTAACTCTGCTCAATAATGTTCTTCGAGATGTCTCAATTTGAGTAAGAAATAAAATGCTTTGTTTAAACCATTGGTCTTAAACAGCATTGATGAGCAGTATAAATATTGTAATTCTTAATAAATTACCAAAATTCTAAACTAGGCACTTAAAGATTTGTGCAGTTGAGTCTAAATCCACTTGTTTTGTTGTTGTTGTTTGTTTTAGTTTGGTTTTGTTTTACCACACAGAATTGTTCTTCAGCTGAACTGGTAGTTTTCTGTGTTTTCTTCCATTCGGAATGCCTTTTCTCCTGTTACCCCCTTCCAGTCTTCACATCTTTTTTGTACTCATTTGACTCTCCTTATATAGAACCATTTTGTTTTACAGTTACTTGTTTACTAATTTTCTCCTAGTGAACATCTGCAGGTCAGAACTAGGTTTGCTCCTTTTTTCTTCCCAAGAATGTTTTAATCAATTAAAATTTTTTTTTGACTATATGTCATTTAGTTCTCAAACCAGACTTTATTTTTAATAACAGTTTTAGATTTACAGAAAAATTGAGAAGACAGTACAGAGAGTTCCTATATACCTGACATTCAGTTTCCCCTAATAACATCTTACTTTAGTTTGGTACATTGGCCACAATTAATGAACCGGTACTGATATGTTAGTATTAACTAAAGTCCATAGTGTATCTAGATTTCCTTAGTTTTTATCAAATGTTTCTTTCTATTCCAGGATCTCATAATGATACCATATCACAGTTTTCATGTCTCATTAGGCTACTATTGGCTATGACAGTTTCTCAGAATTTCCTTGTTCTTGATGACCTTGACAGTTTTGAAGAGTACTAGTCAAGTATTTTATAGGACCCCACTCTACTGGAATTTGTCTGTTTTTCTGATGCTTAGACTGTGGTTATGGCTTTTGGGGGGAGGAAAACCTCAAAGACAGAGTGCCATTTTCATCATATCATATTAAGGGCACATGATATCATATTGATATGACCTTGTTCATTTAGCTATAGTATTGTTTTTCAGGCTTTTCCACTGTAAACCATCACCCGTTCTCCCCCTTTCCCAATTTGTACTGTGTGCAGCCCACACTTAGGGAGTAGGGATTTGTGGACCCTCCTTGAGGGCAGATTATCTACATACACTATTTGGAATTCTTTTGCAGGAGAGATTTGTCTCATCTCTCCATTTATTAATGTATTCAATCATTTATTTATATCAGTATGGACTTATGTAATTTATGTTATATTTTGTGCTATAGTCCAAAAGCACTTTATTTATTTTCTCAAATTGTTTCAGTTTTAGCCATTAGGGGTTCTTTCAGTTGGCGCCTATGTCTCTTCAATCTGTGGGCTGGGATGGGAACCCATCCCATCAATTTACGGTTTTGTTGTTGTTGTTGTTGTTGTTTGTTTGTTTGTTTTTTGAGCACTTCCTTACTTCCTGGTACTATAAGATGCTCCAGGTGCATCTTGTACATTTCCTGCCTCAGTACCAGAATCAGCTATTTCTCCAAGGAGGCTCATTTTCTTCTTGTGGGAAAATGATATTGGAATCCAAGATCTGGGTGCTAAATATGCTCATTTTTACTGTTATGTCATTGTTTCTAGATCCTGTCTGCTGACATAGCAAAGAAATATATGTCTATATCTTAATTTTTTTTCTTTTTTTTCCTTTTTTCTTCCTTTTTTTCCTCTATATGTCTGTATCTTAACTCATGTATATATATTTATCTACAAATATTTCTATATGTAATCATCTGTACCTTTATTAAGCTAAACATGGGTCATACTGATGTCTCCAACTTTAATCCATTACCACGTGGATTATTCTAGCCTCATCCTCTTGTTTACCTATAACCTTCCACTCTAACGATGAGAAACTTGGTTCCCACCAACCACCATCCACCTACTTAATTGTTCGATTCCAGTGTACATGTACAGTGATTTCAGAATTGTTAACTGATCCTGCCATGTAGCACAACTTTATCAACCAAAGTACAGTGCTTATGTGCAGTTCCTTTACCTCTGGTCTTATAGCCTCCACTCATTTTCAGCATTGCTTAGATCAACATTTTTCCATACACCTATTCAGTAAGCTTCTTTTATACTTTTATAAAACAGGCCCATTTGTCAAAATCTGCATTCCTTTATGAGATTTTCTGTACTTCTAAATTATTTTTTTAATTTCTATACATTAATGTTCATTCTTTGTGCTGTAAAGTTCTATAGGTTTTGAAAAGAAAGACATAATGTCTAGTATCATGTAGAATAGTTTCACTGCCATAGAAATCCCCTATGCTTCACGTATTCAACCCTTGACCCCTTTACTCAAATGCCTAGCAACCACTGATGTTTCTACTTTCTCTATAGTTTTGCCTTTTCCAGAATGTTATATAATTGGAATCACATGTAGCTTTTTCAGAGTGGCTGTCTTCACTTAGCCATTTACATTTAAGATTCCCCCATGTCTTTTCATTGTTTGATAGGTAATTTCTTTTTATTCCTGAATAATATTCTATTTTATGAATAGAATAGTTTGTGTATCCATTCACCCATTGAAGGACATCTTGGTTACTTCTGGTTTTTGGATATTACGAATAAAGCTGCTATAAACATTTGCATGCTGGTTTTTTGTGTGAGCATAAGTTTTCAAATGAGGGTAAATGCCTTGGAGTGTGATTGTTGAATCATATGGTAGGACTACATTAGCTTCATAAAAAACTGCCAAACTGTCTTCTGAAGTAGCTGTACCATTTTGCATTCCTACCAGCAAGGAATGAGAGTTCCTGTTGCTTCAAATCGTCACCAACATTTAGTGTTGTCAGTGTTTTGGATTTTAGCCATTTTAACAGGTGTGTAATGGTATCTTATTGTTGATTTGATTTGCAATTCCCTGATGACATATAATGTTGAGTATCTTTTTATATGCTTATTTGCCATCTGTATACCTTATTTGGTAAGGTGCCTATTCAGATCTTTCGCCCATTTTTAAATTGGGTTGTTTGTTTTCTAATTGCTGAATTTTAAGAATTCTTTTTATATTTTGGATACAAGATCTTTACTAGATATGTGTTTTGTGAACATTTTCTTCCAGTCTGTGGCTTACCTTTTCATTCTCTCAACAGTGTCTTTCACAGAGTAGAAATTTTTTAATTTCAATAAAGTCAAGCTTATTATTTTTTTCTTTAACGAATCCTACTTTTGTTGTTGTATCTAAAAACTTATCATCAAGTCTGATGTCACCTAGATTTTCTCTTATGTGTTCTTCTAGAAATTTTATAGTTCTAAATATTACATTTAAGTGTATGACCCATTTTGAGTTAACTTTTTATGAAAGTGTAAGTTCTGTGTCTAATTTTTTTTTAAATAAACATCTAATTGTTCAGTGCCACTTGTTGAATAGACTTTTCCTGCTCCATTAAATTGCCTTTCTGCCTTTGTCAAAGATCAGTTGATGATATTTGTAGGTGTCTGTTTCTGGGCTTTCTATTCTGATCCATTTGTCAGTGTACCCATTCTTTTAACAATACCACACTGCATTGATTACTGTAGTTTAACAATAAGTCTGTAGATCTCGAAGTTGGATGTCAATCTTCCAGTGTTGTTCTTCTTCAATATTATATTGGCTATTTGGGGTCTTTTGCTTTTCCATATACATTTTAGAATCACTTTACAGATATTTACAAAGGAGCTTGTTGTGATTTTGAATAGAACTGCATTGAATTTATAGAGGAGTTGAGAAGATTTGGCATCTTAACAATATTGAATTTTTCAATTCATAAATATGGTACAGCTCTCTGTTTAGATCTTTTTTGATTTCTTTCATCAGATCTGTAGTTTCCCACATACAGATCCTGTACGTATATCATTAGATTTATACCTAAGAATTTCAATGTTTGTTGCTAATTTAAATGGCATTGTGTTCTTAATTTCAAATTACAATTATTCACTGCTAGTATAAAGGAAAACACTTGACCTCTGTATATTAAACTTGTATCCTGACAGATTGCTATAATCACCTATTAGTTCCAGGTTTTGTTTTTTGTTTTTTTTTTTTCCTTCTTTCAACTCCAAGATTTTCTACATAGACAACTGTGCCTTCTGGGAACAATGATATTTTTATTCCTTCTTTTTTAATCTGTATACTTTTTTTCCTTTGTATTGTCTAAATGGACTGGCTAGAACTTCTAGTACAATGTTGAATAGGACTGGTGAGAGGGGACATCCTTACCTTTTCCCAATCAGAGGGAAATTCTCCAGTTTCTTACCATTAACTATAATGTTACTTGCAGGCTTTGAGTAGATATTCTTTATCAAGTTGAGGAAGTTCCTCTCTATTCCTAGTGTACTGAGAGTTTTTATGATAAATGGGCTTTAGATTTTGTCAAATAGTTTTTCTTTAAAATTGATGTAATCACATGGTTCCTTTAGCATGTTGATTTGGTAGAGTACAGTAACTGATTTTTCAAATGCTGAACCAGTGTTTTATAAGTAGAGTAAATTCCTCCTGGGTTGTGGTTTTCAAATCCTTTTTATACATTGTTGGAATTGCTTTGCTAATATTTGGTTGAGAATTTTTGCATCTATTTTGGTCTATAGTTTTCCACTCTTATTATGTCTTTATCTGGTTTGGGTGTTAGGGTAATGCTGGCCTTGTAGAATGCAATAGAAAGTGCTCTCTGCTACTGATTTCTGGAAGAGATTGTAAAGAATTGCTGTCATTTCTTCCTTCAACAGTCTGTACCATCTGGGCCTGGTGCTCTGTTTAGGAAGACTATTAGTTATTGATTTAATATATTGAATTAATAAATATAGTCTGGCTTGGATTATCTATTTTGTTTTTTTTAATTTTTCATAGTTTGTAACCTTCAAGGAATTGGTCCATTTCATCTAAGTTATCAAAGGTGTGATTACACAGTTGTTCATAGTATTCCATTTTCATCCTTTTAATGTCCATGTGTCAGTAGTAATGAAAATATCTTTTATTTCTGATACTGATAATCTGTGTCTTTTATCTTTTTTTCCTGGTTAGCATAACTAGCAGTTCATCAATTTAATGCTATTTTCAAAGAACCAGCTTTTATTTTGTTGATTTTGTCTACTGTTTTCCTGTTTTCAACTTTATTGATTTCAGCTCTAATTTAAAATTTTTTCTTCTTCTTCCTGTCTTTGGCTTAAAATTCACTTCTTTTTTTAGTTTCCTAAGGTGAAAGCCTGGACTACTAATTTGTGATCTTCTTTTCAAATGTAAGATTTAATGCTATAAATTTCCCTTTATATACTGCTTATACTCCATTCCACACATTTCAATAAGTTATATTTTCATTAAATTAAAAATATATTTTTAAATTTCCCTTGAGATTTCTTCTTTGACCTATATGTTATTTAGCAGTGTGTTGTTTAATCTCCAAATATTTGAGGATTTTCTAGATATCCTTCTGTTATTGATTTCTCTGTTAATTCAGTTGAGATATGAGAATATATTTTGCATGATTTCTAGGTTTTTAGATTTGTCAAGGTGTGTTTTATGGCCCCAGATGTGCTCTATCTTGGTGAATTTTCCATATGAGCTTAAGGAGAATATGTATTCTGATGTTATTGGATCGAGAATTCTATAAATATCCATTAGATCAAGTTGATTGATAGTGCTGTTTCAGTCAACTTTATCCTTACTAACATTATGCCTCTTGGTCTGTTAATTACCAAAATAAAGGAGTTAACTGTCCAGCTAGAATCATGGATTTGTCATTTCTCCTTGTAGTACTATCAGTTTTTTTCTCATTGTTTTGACACTCTGTTATATGCATACCCTTTAATGATTGTTATGTCCTCTTAAAGAATTGACCCCTTTCTTATATCTTTCTTCATCCCTTTGTGCCTTTATATTTAAAGTAGGTTTCTTGTAGAGAACATACATAGTTGGGGCTTGTTTTTTTATGCACTCTAATGTCTTTAATTGATGTATTTAGACAGACTTTTCTTAAATAGAGTCTTAGTCTTGCAGTTCTTTCAGCTTTAATATACTGTTACGGTTTCTGAAGCCGTGTATATGTGGTAATATGGAGTGGGGGAGGGGAATTATTCTGTAATTTATAATTAAATTTTAATCTTTTAGTGGGCCTTTGTCAACAGGCTGTGACCTTCACCTTTGCTCCTCCAAACCTTCTTACCTTCCCTCACCCCACCTTTACATAAAACAGGAAGAGTAGAGGGAGTTAGGGAAATGTCCCTCCCAAGCTTAAATATAGCTTCTTTTTTCCCTAGAGAGCAGACCTTTGTTATGGGAAATGCTTTGGACATATTTACAAATGGTCACTTTTCTCTTCCCTTTGCCAGAGAAATGAGCTGATTTTTTTCTTGTCTCTTAACTATGAAAACCTGGTGAGGTTCCTAGAGGGTCAAAGCCATTAAAATATTCCCCACTGCCCCTAAGACTGTACCTTCCAAGAGTTTCTCACTCTTATGGTAGTACACACTCAACCTCCAGCAATTCATCAAAATGATCATTTCAGCATTCTTATCATTACTGACTCTACAGGCTCCCTACTCCTGGTAATGATCTTCGTTGTTACTCTCCATATTTGGTTGTCTCTCTAGATTTAAGGGTGACTGTTTGCTCTGTGACTTTGATAAACTTGCCCAAGACAAGTTACTAATTTTAATTTTGTTTCAGTTTTTTTTATGCTGTAAAGATGGAAATGACAGTTCCCAAACTTTTTCCAAGCTTATGTATGAACTCTACTCCATTTTGTATCCTTGAAAGGCTCCAGGAATGTCTTGTGTTAGTGTTTGTTGAATGACTGAATTTACAGATAAAATAAACCAGGTTCAGGTACAGTTAAACAAATTTTCCCAAATTTTCAAGAATTGCTTATTAATATAAACTTAAAAACATGGAAAAAAGAATGTGGAATAACCACGATTCTCTATTATATTCAAAATTATTTTGTGTGATTTCAATTAGAAAACAAATATACAAGGTAAAAACTGCCTAATTTTTAGAAACATAATTTTTTAAATTGCTAAACAAACATTTAATCACATTCTTGTTTCCAGAACTTCAAGCAACACATAGGCATATAGATTAAAATGTGAAAATATCTCTTCAACCACAGCTTGCCTCCCACTCACCTATTAAAAAAGTTGTTTCATTTTGTTGTAATATGTTTTCAAGATCTTTCTATGTTATTAGATGCCAGTCTCCCTCAATCGTTCTTTCATTTGACAAATATTTATTGTGCACCTATCATATGACAGTACTATTTCAGGTACTAGGAATGTTAGTAGTGAGCAAGACAAAGTTCCTACCTTTATAAATCTTCTAGAGTATTAACAGATGCCAATAATAAACATAAATAAATGAATATATAATGTAATGTCAGAAAGTGATAAATTTAATGAAGACATTAAAGCAAGAATGGTTAGGAAAGGCCTTATTCTCCTTTACATTTTTACCTTTTATGCCCTTTTAATTTCTTATATAATAAACATGTATGTACCCTTATGGTTTACTGGTTATCAACTCTAGCTTAATAGCATTGGAATATAATTTCTAGATTTTTATTAAAATACCTAGTATCTATTTGATCTTTATTATTTCTTCTCATTGATTATTTAATTCATTTCACAAATATTCCTCAAAAGCCTACCATTTGCCAGGCACTGTTGTATATGATGAGGAACTAAAGATAGAGATATACACCTGGGGATGGCAGGTAGATGTAAAAATTCAAGTTAGTTTGGTATCTAAAGCACTTGACACTTCTCTGTTTCAATATATTCATGCATTCGCTTGAGTCCTTCTTTTATTATAGTGTGCTAATGTAATCCTACGTGGCTTTCAGCTGCCTCTCTCAGATTGCCTATTTCTTCCTTCTACAAAGCAAAAGCAGAAAGAAAAAGAAAGAAAGAAAGAAAGAAAGAAAGAAAGAAAGAAAGAAAGAAAGAAAGAAAGAAAGAAAGAAAGAAAGAAAGAAAGAAAGAAAGAGGGAGGGAGGAAGGGAAGGAGGAAGGGAGGGAAGAAGGAAGGGAGGAAGGAAGGGAGGAAGAAAACAGAGACAGAAAGAGAAGAGGGAGGGAGGAAGGGAGAGGGGGAGGAAGGGAAAGAAAGGGCAAACTATAATGTCTGTACAGAGACTATAAGACTTGTCCCAGAACTAGACTGTCTCTAAACAGAAGATGAAAATATGTATTCTACCAAAGAACAAAACAACCCCCTGCTCCAATACTACCCCTTTATAGTTGAAAGTTGCTATGATTTATTTTACATGGAGAGCACTTACTTTTTCTGTTGTCTCTTTTACAAACTGCTTCATTAAGAATGTCTTTGAGAAAGTGGCTTTTGAAAGAATCTGTATCTTACATACAGACCAACTTAAACAAGTTTCCTTAAAAGAGAGTTAGCTCTATTAGCTCATGATAATAGCATGTAACATTAATTGGGGGCAGGGGGAGTCTAAACTCTCAGACAATGAAATATTGAAAATGTTAAAGAAACCAAAATAAAATAATAAAACACTGGGGAAAGAATATAGAATAATCAATATACCTTTTCTATTATTGTCAAAGTTCTATTTTGTACCAGGGGCTGGAAGGAGAAGGGAAATGATGAACTATTGCTCAAAGAGTATAAAGTTTTAGTTATGCAAGATGAGTTAGTTCTACTAGAGATTTTCTGTACAATGTAGTACCTATAGTTAACAATGCAATATTGTGTACTTGTGTACTTTAAAATATGTTAAAAGAATATATCTCACGTTAAGTGTTTTTATCATACCTCCCCAACACACACACACACAAACACAAGGAAGTGTTTGGAGGTGATGAATATGCTTAGTACCTTGATTGTGGTGATGGCATCATGGGTGTATGTGTACATCTAAACTCATCAAGGTGAATATGTTAAATATGTGCAAATTTTTATAAGTTAATTGCATTTCATGTTGTTTGAAAGACTTAATTTGTATGTTTTAGATTTGAAAAAATATATAAATTAAAAACTGAGCAATCTTTTGAAACATAAAAGACCCTGAATAATGACAAATATTTTTGAAAATGGGCAAATAATTGATAAAATGTTTTGACAATATAACCTGTGTTTAATTAAAATACCTCAATTGATATTCTTAAGAATCCTGCAGGTTGAGTTTTTTATCACTGCACTGTCTTTCTGATACTGAAGCAGTGGATAAGACAGAACAGGGGTCTTAACAAAGGCACTACCCAGTAAACGGCGGTAATAGTGCCCATCCTTTATCTTTTAGGTCCCCATTCCATTGTCTTCCTATTAGGTCATTCTGTTTCATTGACTCATCTGAGATCGTATGGTTTGGGGAAGCTCTGAAGACAAAGCAGGCTAAATACAGTGGCATCTTACAGACAGTCAATTAGATGTATACACAGTCAACCTGAACAAAAATAAAATTACATCTCTCTTCTTCCCCTCAGTGATTTGTTTTTCCTAAGACACTGCTCACAGTATTCCTCTCACTTGAGTTTGTTCTTTTCTTCCTGCCATCTATCCTCCTCAAGTCTCTCCTTTGTCTTGAGACTTTCCTCAAGTATTTTTGTAATAATGTAAAACTGAAAAGGGCCCAAGTATGTGAATAAGTAAGGATATTTTATTTTATATTTTTAATATATGTTTATTGAAGTAGTCAGTTTACAATGTTGTGTCAGTTTATAGTGTACAGCACAATACTTCAGTCACATAGGAACATACATACATTCATTCTCATATTCTTTTTCACCATAGGTTACAAGATATTAAATATGGTTCCCTGTGATATACAGTATAAACTTGTTGTTTATTGGATTTTGTGAGAATTTATTCCTCCTGTATTTCAAAATGAGAAACAGTCTGCTAGAGTTCAGTAGGTGTTCTGTGTGATTCAATGGATTTGTAGATGTAATTCTTGGTGTATTTGTGGGAGAGGGTGAGCTATGAGTCTCTCTATTACGCCATCTTGGCTCTGCCCTCAGTAAAGGATATTTTAAATTAAGGAACTTATTCAATATCCATTCATGATAGAACCTCTTCAAAAACTTGGAATAAAGAATTTCCTCAACTTGATAAAGAGAATTAACAAAAAAAGCCCACAGCTACCATTATGTCTAATGGTGAAAGACTGGATGCCTACCCACTAAGATCCAGGAACAAGGCAAGAATGTCCACTCTCGCCACTCTTAATCCAACATAGCGTAGAAGTTGTATCAAGTGCATTATGACAAGAAAAGGAAATAAAACGAATACAGATCAGAAAGGAAGAGATAAAACTGCCCCTACTTGCAGATGGCATAATTATCTATGTAGGGAATCCACAAAAGAATAAAACAAAACTCTAGATCTAAGTGAATTTAGCAACATCACAGAATACAGAATAATATGCTAAATCAATTGTATTTCTGTATACTAGCAATGACCACATGGACACTGAAATTAAAAATGCAATATCATTTATAATGTCTGAAAAGCTAATGCACTTGAGTGCAAATCTATAAAAACATGAACAAGATGTATATGATGAAAACTTCATAACACTGATGAAAGAAATAAAAGAGATTAAATAAATGAAGAGACATACCAAGTTCATGGATTGATAGACTTAATATAGTAAAGATGTCAAGTCTTTCCCCAACTCATTTATGGTTTTAATGTAATTTCTTATTAAAATCTCACTTACACTTTTTGTGGATATAAACAAGAGTATTCAAAGATTTACATGGAAAAGCAAAAGAAGTAGAATAGGTAAGAGAAGAAGAAAGATGGAGGAATAATTCCACCTAATTTCTAGATTTATTATATAGCTACAGTAATCAAGACAGTGTGACATTGGTGGTGGAATAGATACACAGATCAGTGGACACAATAAAAACCCAAACATACCTACAAAAATAAGCCCATCTAATTTTTGACAGAAGTACAAAAGCAGTTCAAAGTAGGAAAGATGGCTTGTTCAACAAATGTGCTAGAGCAACTGGACAGACTTAGCCAAAAAAAATAAAGTAAAATAAAATAATAACAACAAAAAAAAACCTTATCATACATCTCACACCTTTAGAAAAATTTAACTCAAAATGCATCACAGACTTAAATGTAAAACTATAAATCTTCAAGAAATAAACATATAAGAAAATCTTCAGTATCTAAGGTTAGGCAGAGTTGTTAGACTTGACACCAAGTCATGAACCATAAAAGGAAAAAAAATAAATTGTGCTTCATCAAAATTTAAAATTTTTGCTCCACAGAAGACTGTTAAGTGAATGAAAAGACATACTACAGAGTGGAAGAAAATATTTGCAAATCACATATTGGGCATGTAGTATCTAGAATACATAAGGAATTCTCAAAATTGAACAATCTGAAAGTAAACAGTTCAATGAGAACATGGGCAAAAGACATTTTACCAAAATTTTTCACACTGTGGCAGATAAGCACATAAAAAAAGATGCTCAACATCATTAGCCATTGTGGAAATGCAAACTAAAACCACAATGAAGTATCACTACATATCTGTTGGAAGGGCTAAAGTAAAATGTGGTGGCAAAACCAAGTACTATTATGGATATGAAAAACCTGGAGCACTCATACATTGCTGGTGGAAATATAAAATGCTATGGCCACTCAGTTTGGCAGTTTCTATAAAAGCAAAACATGCAACTACCATGTGACCCAGCAATTGCCCACCTGGTATTTATCCCATAGAAGTAAAGACATATTCACGTAAAAACGTGTACACCAATGTTTACTGTACTTTATTTATAATAGCAAAAGCAGTTGCCCACTTGGGTGTTTATGCCATAGAAGTAAAGACACAGTCACATAAAAACTTGTGCACCAATGTTTATTGGAGCTTTATTTATAATAGTCAAAACTGGAAACAATTGCTATTCTTTATGTTCTATACAGACAATTCTCTAAACCCTTAAGATGTTAAGTAGACATAATTTTATCATGTTGTTATCTGATACTGTATCTTCTGTTATTACATTCTCAACTGTAATGTAAGCTTCTTGAGGTGACACATGAAATGTCAGGTAGCACAGTAGTGAGTACACTTTTTAATGGAATCATCTGGATAGTTGCTCCAACAATTCCCTTTGGTTAACTAGCATAGGCAACCCACACCTGCGGACTTATTTACACTCATTTCCTTTAACTGCTTTGCAGCTCTGCAGCATTTGACATTTTTGGCTTCCTCTTGCTAAGAATTCTCTTTTTTCTTAACTTCTGTGACCAGTCTTCTTTTGATTCCCTTAGTTATTTCATCTATCTTATGACTCATTCTTTGATACTTCATCTTTCCAAACTCTAAATATAAATATTACTTTATTTTATTTAGCTTTTCTTTTTTTCTCTCTCTCTCTCTAGTTTCCACTGATAATTCCAACCATGTTTCTGACTTTTTTTATTAAAACATTTTTTTATAGGTGGCTTTCTAATTTTCAGTTCCAGGCCATACCTAAGCTCTTAGACTCTAATTCCTGACTGTCTGATGAACATTGCCATCTGAACTGCCCTATGGCACTTCTAACTCAACATTCTCCAAACAGAACGTATCTTTTTTCTTATCTCATTACATACATCTCCTTGTTTTGTGCTCCTTATTTCTTATAAAGACCTCACCAGCATTAATGATATAAATTCTGTATGTTTACTGTGGCCAATAAAACTTTCAAATGTTGTACCAGGAAACTGGCAATTTCTTATCTATGCTGAAAAGGACCTCCCTTCAGGCTACTTCCTGGTCTCTCTACAGAAATTATAAACATGAGCTTTAGAGATACATAACTGATTTTAAGACAAAGCCTGCATTTCTTCCTACTTGTATTGGATACCTCTAATGCTCAATCTCCCATCACATTACCCTGCCCATTTACTCCAGCCATTGCTACAGCAACCAGCTGCACAAAGGAAAATCTGACAGCATCTCAAGTCATCTCCACCTCATATTTCTTCTTACTTCCTGATCTGGGGCTCCTAGGCTTCATGAGGCTTACCTGCAGAACCTGCTCAGCCATTCTGACACAAAAATGGGGCAAACTTTGATAAACAGGGGATGGAAAATTAAGAGCTTATGAATAAATATCTATCTCTTTTGTCTGTCAGTTGCACATTTCTGAGACATATTTTTCCAAGGATCCTCAGAGGTTCCCTTCCTAGGACACTTGGATCAGCCCCCATTGCCCATAGCATTAACCTGCACAGTAACATATCCTTGTAGTCAGAATGAAGTCATACTGGAGTAGGGTGGGCCTCTAAAGGAATATGATTGGTAGCCTTATAAAAAGAGGAACTTTGGACATAGACAGCACACAGGGAGAATACCATGTGAAGATGAAGGCAGAGACTGGGGTGATGTTTCTATAACCCAAGGAAAGGCAAAGACCATTAGCAACCCACCAGAAGCCAGGAGAGGCATGGAACAGGTTTCTCTTTAATGGCCCACAGAAGGAACTAACTCTGCAACACATTGATTTTGGATTCCTAGACTCCAGAGCTGTGAGAGAATAAATTTCTGTTGTTTGAGCCATGCAGTCTGTGATATTTAGTTTTAGGAAACTAATATACTAGGTAACTAGGTGCCATTAATACAAGCAAGAAAGCCAAGAGGGAGATTGCAATTGAGAAGACAAAAGTAGAGACGGGACAGAGCTTCAATTTGGGGGCATACTTGATTCATTACAAGAGAAGTGTAGAGACACAAGTGCAAATTGGAATTTTTCTGTGATAGGGCAAGAAACATGGTCCCCATTAATTTAGCCGGAAAGGAAAGCATTATGTGAAAAGGGCAGAACTGATCCTCTGCATGTAACTAATGAATCTGCACTTGAAAAAGCATGCTCACTCCCTTAAACCTTAGATGGATAGAGAAGAACCAATTAGGTAAATTGGGTGAAATTCAGATAAGGAATTTAGGAGAATAGAAGATTGGCTTTGCAAAGATGAAAGGAAGGAAATGTACTTAGCTAGACTAAGTGATGATTAAGTGGGATTTGATGATAAGGGACACAAATTTTAAAGGTGAAGCTTCAAAGTAGAAATAAAGTGATGCAAAGAGAAAGGTGAATGCATTGTACCAATTTTATTATAAATACAGCAAAATGTTTTTGTAATATGGAGCTGGGAGAGGTGGGAGAGCACTTTGTTAACATGACAACAAAGTGAGAAAAGCATAAGAGTAAACTGAACAAATTAGATAACTTAAAATTTGAGTCTAGAATAAAAAACATTTGCATTAAAAATACTAAAGGAGAAAATACTAAGGGAGAAATGAAAATAGGAAAAGCATTGTATTACATATGACTGATAAATGATCAATAGAAAAATTTTATAAAGTGCTCCTATGTAAAAAAGTTATTAGTCTATTTATAAAATAGGAAAAAATATTTTAAAAGTTAATATGTTGAGGTAGATGTATCAATAACTAGCAGACAATTGGAAAGATACTCAAAGTCACTGATTATCAAAACATGCAAATTAAAAGTATAAGATATTTGTTCTTATCACATTGGAAAAATTTTTGGAAACCTAAAATACTTAATGTTGCTGAAGGTACAGAGAAATCAGTACTTTTGTACACTAGTGAGGGGATTAAAATGGGTCTAGCCTTTTGAGCCAATTTCAAAATTATTTTCAAAAATTTAAATGTGCATGCATTTAGTTTTAGCCAATCAACTTGTAGGAATTTATCCTACAATAATACTACCACAAATTCTTAAAGAAATATGTACCATAGTATTTTACTGCATAATTATTTAGGTATTGAAAAATTAGAAGCAACCTAAATGCCATTATTAATATAGAAATAGTTAAATAGTGAGGGTTATAACACAGAGTATTACGTGGCCATTATAAAAAATGAGGTGGATTTCTGTGCAGTTATTATGACCTAGGAAGATGTCTGTAACACTTTTTTTAAGTGCTAAAAAAAGGGGAATGACAAGATGGTATTAGTCATATAAAGCTTTTTTTTTTTTTTTAAGCAAACAGATACACATACATTCATCAAAAAGCCTTAACAATGCTTATATCTGTTAGGTGAGATTATGAATGACTTGTGCTTTACTTTGCACATATCTGTAACTTCTGAAATGTTTTCCATGTGAATATATTTCTTTTATAATCAGACTGTTAAACAAATGGATAAAAGAAACCCTAGTTAGGGAAAACAAAAAAAATAAAAGGGGACACGTTCCAGGATTCCATTTTTTAAGGGTAGGAGAAAAATACCTGTTGAGAAGATGCTTATGGGTACTAGATGCATCTGGCAGGTGTGACACTTCATCTAATTAGTATTATTTTTTAAAAGATCAGTAAATTCATGATGGAATTTTAGTGTAATAAATCTAGTACAATATATCTTTGGATTTTATGGATTTAATGTTCAGAGTTCCATTGAAATTTTGTGATATAAAGTGACTTTTCGTTTTTCTAAGGCATAAACTTGAGTAGGTACTGTTTGTGCAGCACCTGCCCTCCCTTCCACCTGCTTCTGGTGAAAGGCCATTTACTTCCTGGCCACACCTATGAGCACATAGTCAAGATTTGGATGGTCAGTCAGAACACCTTGTTTTCCTGATCACAGTCATTACTTAAGGCTTGAAATGGAATCTATCTTAGATTGGTTTTCCCAGGAATAGACCCTCAGATGAGTGCTGTGAAAATGCTTTATTAGGAAATAGTCTAAGAAACATTCAGAGGAAAGTTAGAGAAGGATGTGGTCTCGGGAAGGAAGAACACCAAGCAAGGCTGTGGGGTCAAGGAAGGTCCTACGAAGGATATTGTCGGGGTCCCCAGGACCGATCCCAGGTTTGATGATTCACTAGGAGGATTCACAGGACTCAGCATATAATTGTGCTGACAGCTCTGAGTGAAAGGATGCCAAGCAAAATGAGCAAAGAGGAAAGGGGTGTATAGGGTAAGGTTCAGAGGAAGGCAGGCATGGGTTTTCTTGAATCCTCTTCTAGTGGAGTCATGCAAGACACAGTTTCTCCAGTAGAAGAACTGTGACAACACGTATGATATATTCCAGCCAGGGAAGTTCCTTACAGGCTGAATGCCCAAGGCTTTTATTTGGGGCTATTCACATAGGCATCCTCAGCCTGACTCTTACCAAAGTTCCAAACTCCCAGAAAGAAAGCATATGTTCA
This sequence comes from Camelus ferus, assembly GCF_009834535.1. Classification (NCBI taxonomy): domain Eukaryota; kingdom Metazoa; phylum Chordata; class Mammalia; order Artiodactyla; family Camelidae; genus Camelus; species Camelus ferus. The sequence continues at coordinate 52,558,492 of NC_045696.1, forward strand.
GCATAAACTATATTGTTCAGGTACAGTGACCCTCATCAGGGAGTGGTGTGGAAACCCTTCTAAAATCCAGGTTCCCAGATACCAACCTTGCTAGTGGACCTTTTTAAGGCTAGCAGTTTCAATCCTGCTATGTTAACTCTTTCCTACACAGGTACCTTTGGTTCATTCCCATAGGAAAGCTCTGAAAACTGTAGGCTACACCCCACTTTTGGGTAAGGGAGCTAAGGTGTATTTCCACATCTGTCAGTCATTGTTTGAAGACTACCTGACAGGGACATAGACTTCCAAACACTTCTAGCAATCTGTGTGGGCAGACCAAGCTAGTTCCAGCTGCCTGGGGCCAAGTCCTCCAACAAAGAGATGCAGGCGTTGGCTGTTGAGAGTGACAGCACACCAGGAGACAGGTGCATAAAAAAATGGACCTGAGCCTCAGAGGATATGGGTGAAGTACTGATAGCATCTGCTACCATGATCCTTCCTGAGATTGTATAGACTGAACCAGAGATAGAGAAACCATCCTCTTGACATAGGCAAGCTGGCATGTGAGCCTAATACTGTCTGTAGCTATATTCTCTATTTTGTGGAGAAGACCCTTGTGCAGTAGCTGAGAGTGGAATAATGAACTCATCTACAAAACAGAAACAGACTTGCATTCGTAATAGTTTTATGGTTACCAGGGGGAAGGGGGTGGGAAGGGATAAATTGGGAGTTCAAGATTTGCAAATATTAACTACTATATACAAAAATAGATAAAAAAAAAAATAAATTTCTTCTATATAGCACGGAGAACTATATTCAATATCTTGTAATAACCTTTAATGAAAAAGAATATATATTTGTATGTATGTGTGTGTGTGTGTGTGTGTGTGTATAACTGGGACATTATACTGTACACCAGAAATTGACACATTGTAACTGACTTCAGTTAAAAAAAAAGCCTGGGAATCTGTACTCAGAGAGAAGCAGAGAGATAACAGGGATAGAAAACTCTAATAGTCCTTCAAGTTTCACCTGAAACCTTCTCTCTCATCAGTCCTACCAGTGACTCTATTTTTTTTCTTTCAGTTTTATTGAGATGTAGTTGACATACAGCAGTTTGTTTGAGAAGTACAATATGATGATTGACTTATGTACATCATGAAATGATTAACACAGTAAGTTTAGTGAACATCCATAATCTCATATAGGTACAAAATAAAAGAAAAAGAAAAAGAAAAAAAACTGTTTTCCTTGTGATGAGAACTCTTAGGATTTACTCTTAACAACTTTCATAAAACAACAGCAGTATAGTTATGTCTATCATGTTGTACATTACATCTTTAGTACTTACCTTATTTATACCAATTGCCCCTCCCCACAACTCCCCATCTCTTGTAACCACAAATCTGATCTCTTTTGCTGTGAGTTTGTTCATTTTGAAGCATAACTGACCTACAACACAATGTTAGTTCCTGGGGCACAAACATAGCAATTTGATATTTCTATACACTACAGAATTATCACCAAGTAAGTCTAGTGACCATCTGTCACCATTGCAAAGGTATTACATTATTATTAACTGTATTCCCCACATTGTATATTTCATACCATTGATTCCATTATTTTGTAACCAGAAGTTTGTACCTCTTGAAAATCACCCTCACCTATTTCTCTCATCCTTTCAACCCTCTAACACTGATCCTCTTATCTTAGCCTGTAACACGTCTCCTTTTTTGCTTCTGCTGACTTAATTTAGCCTTGTAGCTTGTAACCATTCAAGAGAGTCCTGGTAAAAATACTCTGTACATTGTCTATTGCATCTCGCAGATCATGGGTACCCAACTCAAAGATATTTAATAATACATTGTATTTCCTTTTAAAGTTAGGAACTTAGTGCTTGCTTCAGCAGCACATAAAGTTGGAAACTTAGATGAATGGATTCCATGTTAGGTATTTCCAAAAACAGATTTTGACAAACTACACCCAGATCTTGCCTCCCACCTTATCTAACTCACCCCTCCTAGTCTGCTTTTGTAGGACCACAAGCAAAGAATGGTTTTTACATTTTTAAATAGTTGAGGGAAAAAATTAAAAGAATATTGTGTGACACATAAAAAGCATATGTAATTAAGATTTCAGTGTTTATAAATAATGATTTTAATTTCATGAATAAAATACGTGTGGAAATTTTTTCTAGTCATATAAATACCTACATAATAGCCTTGATTTTGGCTCTTGGTCAACAAAGTCTGAAATATTTATTATCTGGACCTTTTAAAAACTTTCTGTTAATCACCATCTGGGAACAATGGAATTGGAAAACTGACTAACCCTTCTTTAGGGAAGGGACCATGTGGTTATTATATGTATTTTTTAATAACCATGTATAATAATACTTAGAAAAATTCTCTGCAAATAGAAGCATGGAGGAGATTGAACTGACAAAATTGGATGGCATTTAATATGCCTGATGGAGGAGTAGCTAATGTTAGTGATGACCCACCACTAAACAATGACTGCAGTGATTCCAAAGGCAATTAATGCTGCTATCTGCTTGCCCTTCAAGACATGGTAAGGTGAAGGGGAAATGATGAACATTTCCTTGTGATTAAGTTTTGAGGAATCTATTGTGGACTTATATGAGATATCCAAATCTAAGATTCTGGCAGCTCAAAAATCAGAGATTCAAGTGTGTTAATTAGCTTATATTTTAAAAGTAGATACATCTCTGAGAATACTGAGCTTCTCAGTCATTCATACCCCAGTATGTGTAGTTTTTACCATGATTATCAGATTGCTTTTTGTTTAGCTGTTGCAGGAAATGGGAGGTATAAGCAAAGGAAGAATAGGAGGGAGAAAAAGAAAATGTGCTTTTGGACCCTGAAAAACCTTGAAGAGGGTGATCCTGTGTGTGGCTCCATTAGGTGGGTTTTTATTTTTGTCAGCCTGAGAACTGTTCCTAAGAGTAATAAGATAGAGGAAAAATAGTTAACTTGAAGATGTGGGAGAAGGTGTGGAGGATACCAAGGAAATTTGTTTCATTGCACAATTTTATCTAGGAACCAGATCTCCTTATATACCTGTGTTAATGCTGCCTGCACATAATTAGAAAATCAGTGAGGATATATTATTATCTTAATTTTGATGTTAAAGATACTTTCATAGACAAATTGTATATGGAATCATTTAAACTTTGTCATATACAGGTGTTTCCAAACACTTTTTCTATGGTCGCATCATGTCCTTTCCTAAGGGATTACTTGAAACTAATAATCATTTAAAAGCATTACTTCTGGACTGCTTTCAAGGAGAATTCTTATCACTATGAGTGAAGATGGAGGCCAAACTGGTGAATGAAGACAACGAACCATAAAGCCACTGACTGCCGTCCTCTCAGTCACCCGTTGGGAGGAGTTCCTGGTGACCCACCATGAGGAAGAGATCTAGGCGAGCTTCTCAAAGGGCTCTGCTCAGCTTAGTAAAACTTACTAAGTGGAGAACTGAACTTGAGGAATTCAGTAAGTCTTAGATTCAAGTTCCAGATTGGGGGATTCTATGTAGTATATTCAACACATATGTATGAAGAACCAACTATTTTCTCTTCGCTGTATGCCACCTTAGATACAATGGTGAGCAAAATAGAGAGCTTGCCCTCCTGGTACCATCATCTACCTGCCATCTAATGCACATGTGACCTTCTAGTCTCCTGTAACTTATTAATATCCAGTGTTAGTATGTTTTCAGTCTTTAATGCATGATTACTATTAAATCTATTCCCACCTAGGATTGATTTAATAAATAAAACAATTATGAAATTGGGTTCAACAGGGTGAAGACAGATACATTTTATAATAATAATAACTAAGTTTAGTATATGTGCTGCCAAAGCAATCACAATAATAACTAACTTTAAAAAGCACTTATTAAGGGGTAGGCCCTGTGCTAAGTTCACATGCATTATTTCCAGTATTCCTCCCAACAACTCTATGTGGTAGATAGTACATTTTTTTTCATTTTATAAATGAAGAAACTGGAGCTTATAGAAGTTGCTCAAGGTTGTACCACAGGTGAACTGTATTTCAACACAACTCTTACTCTCTAAAGATTGAGTTCTTAACCACTGAGATACAATGTCTTTCTGTAAACCACTGATTATTGCCAGATGATGACTGGTTATCACACAACTGTCTGTCCCACAAGAAGTTAGAATCAGCCAATAGATATATTGACCAGGCAAATTAGTTCCACCTAGAAGGAAAGAGCCAAATCTGGAGAAGTAGAATGGGTTGTTAGAGGAGTATGTCCACAATGAAGAGACTTTCTTGACCAGCAGTGATGGCTCACATTGGCATCATGGAAACCAAAATTAGGTAGATCAATACTATATGTGAAAAATCTTGAAAGCCATGCACAGGAGTTGGAATTGAATGCAGCAGACATTGGAGCATTATAGAAGTTCTTAATCTAAGGCAGTAGCTTGCAGAATGCGTTGGTGTTGGCTAAAATTGTTCTGTAGTTTGGTTTTGAGGCATGGTGTTTGGTGGAGATACATAGTGCATCCTAGTGGAAGGCGAGAAGAGAAAATGAGTAGGCAAACTTTGAGTGCATTGAAATTAAGGTAAATTTAAGATGTCATTGGCTAGCTATCCATGTAAATATGCTCCATAGACAGTTTAAATTAAGGTAGTTTTTTGATTGAGCAATGTTGAAGTTGGCAGTTAGAGTCTATACGTAGGAATATTCATTGAAGATGACAAGATGGAATAATTGTAGAAGAAATTGAAAATGAAGAGCAGAAGGCCAAGATAATAGCTTTGATGGAAACCCACAGTTTGGTCATGGGAGGAGGGAGAAGAGCCAGCAAAAGAGACAGAGAAGAATCATTAATTAAGGCTGGAGAACAAAGGAATACAATGTCATGGAAACAAGAGAAGGCCAAGAATGAAGGAGCAGGTGCTCAACAGTGTCAGAAATCATAAAGAGGCTGACAACATTCAGGAGGGTGAAACCCGAGGAGAGATTGGACCTGACAAATGGGAGATCATTGGTGACACTTGAGAAAGAATTCCATAAGGTGGAAAAGGCAGAAGCAGATTTCAGGGAATACTTAGGCAGGAATGTGAAGGCAGTTAACATGAGTTCTAGCTTAAGTTCTTTGGCACTGAAAAAGAGAGAAATTGATGTGTTCTAGCATAGCACACTCTTGATTTCATAATGAAAGACAATGGAAAAGTGAGGCTCATCTAAGAGAACTTCACTTTCCAGCAACATTTGCTGGAGCCTCTATATTTTTTTGTGGCAGAGAAACCAGTGGTAGAAATTTGTCTTCTTACTATTGAAAACTGAACTGCACAATTCTCAACTTCTGTATTGCCTTTCCATCAGCATTAACTTTACATTTTCCTTAACTTATCATCTTTCTGTGCTGATAGTAGGAAGGAAAAAAAAAAACATGCTAATCAACTGAGATAAAAGTGAAATTTCCAAGACTGTCAATCTATGTGATTTCTCTGGTGACTTTTCATTGGCAACAGAGTATCTAATGTTCAGGGACAAGAGAAATCAGACCGCAGGGTGCCTGCCAGCTCTCCAGGGGACAGAAACCCACTTTTGCATGCATATAAATGAGCCCAGAAATAGGTTGTGAGATAAGAAATGGTGTGATGTGATAGAGCTCTACACTGTGTATAGGGGCCTGGACACTCCTGGTAGAAGGGGAAAGTGGATGCTGTGTGGCTGGGGTAGATAATGACCCTAGAAAAGAATCTTTCATAGGCATGATGTATTTTCCCGGAGTGCTGTGCCAAGATGGCACGTTGTTTAATTGTGTAAAATATAGCACCAAACAGCTCCTTTCCTCTCACCTTCCAAAAATGCTTACATTTGCAAAGGGAAAGTTTGGCATTAGTTTCTATTCATTTTAAAGGATTAAAAAAGTCTAATGTGGTGATATATTGATCTTTTGAAAGGTCAGCAGCAGATTCATGGGTCAAGGTACTACTTCTGAAAAGCCAAGATGCTATGTGATGGGGGAACCACAGGAGAAACAAGAAAGGAAAAAAAAAACCGCAGCAGAATGCCCATGTAAAATCAACTACATTTCTTTTTTGTTGTTGTTCCTAAAGAACAATCTGACATTGTGTGTGTGTGTGTACACATACATAACATTGTCATCATTTACTTTAAGATTAGATGTCAATTCAGTGATTGCAAGAAATAATAAGAAATACATTTCAGTTTTATGGCATAACTTTAAAGTTAGGAAAAGAGAAAGACATACAGAGAAGGCCAGGGAGATGGGAAAAGGAGAGGAGAAAGGGGAAAAAAATTAAGTGAAGAGAATAGAAAAAAAGAAAATTAAGGGAAAGTTAAAGAAAATTAGGGAGAGGAAGAAAGAGGAAGAGGAATATGTATTCAGTCAATGTCTCCTGTATTCCTAGGAGGGAAATTAAGGTAAAGTTAAAGAGCTAAGAGGGAGGATGGCAGAGCAATGGAAAAGAAGTCCCGATAAGCCATCTCTGTGTTAGGAGATGATTGTGCTGGCGATCTGTTGCCCTTTTTTCTCACCCACTGTTCTTTGCCTGGTTCGAGGCACCAAGATAGGGGTGCCTGCATGTCATCAACCTTTAAAATCAGGACTAGATCTCTAATAATACATATTCTTGTTTTATTTTCAAAGTTCAAAGCAAGTTTTTGAAATAAAATTGTAGTTTCCTTTGGGAGCTTTGAGGTTTCTTCTTAAGTGTGAAGAGATGACAACATTTTAGAGGCTGACTTTGGAGTCTTAGTGATATCATTGCACAAGTTCCTGCAGGAAGTTGTTTGACATTCAAAAAGCAAGCTATTTCATTTTAACACCTCTGATGGTTTATTTTTGGAACCAGCTATTATTTCACTATAGTGAGTTCTCCTGGCTCCTTGTATATTCAGGTACCCTCCCACATACTCTTTGTGTTTTAGGTTTGTTCCAGTGAGAAATACCTACTGGATCCATCCCTCCATTCATCCCTCCCTTCCTCCCTTCTTCCTGCAGTGATGCCCCTATGGTCCATAGCTCTTTCATTGCTTCTCTTGAACAGCGTCACAGGACTCCAGAGGATGCATACTGATCTCTGACCTGCCTCACCTAGGTCACCTTATCTGAAACTTGGATAGAATCCATCCATGTGCTGCACACCACCTCTCAACTCTAGCCCAGTTACTGAAAATTGATGTACATTTCCCTGATTCTTTCTAAAACAGTTGCATTCAAGGCTGACCACAAATTGCCAAAGTATTAAAAACACTTTAATATAGATTTAAATATATTCTCCCCATTTTAAAGGTTACTGGATTACAAGTTCCATGAATGTAAGGATTTTGTTTTGTACTAGACAAATTCCCCAAGGTGTAGTAAACATGTGTCCCTGTTTTCTCTGCACAGAACTGAATCGATATAATCCTATATGTCTCTGATTTACTTTAAAAATTGGATGCATATGTAACAGTCCACTCAGTACATTGCATATATATGTACACACACACACACAGGCTTCTATGGCTGAATTCCCTCATGACCACTGAGAGCTGGCACAGCGGCTTTGAATTGTCCACTCTTGGCTAATGAAGTAGCACATTGTTTTGCAAATGTTCTCAATCAATGAAGACTTGTCTGTGTTGTCCTAAGGTGAATTTTTTTTCATTTGACTGTTTTCTCAGCTGTGGCATCTCCCTCTGCCATTATTCTGGGGAGTAGTAGAGACTCTTGTAGCTGACAAACCTGTGCACTCGATGATCTTCCTTAGTGACAGCTTTAGTACTACTGCACTGAATTGTATCCTACAGGTTTTACAGAGGGTGTTCTAGTCACCTTCAAGGAAAGGATCAAGAACAAGGGGTAAGGGACAGCAGGCATGTAAGAATTACTAGGAGAACTTTGGCATTATGAAGGGCACCAGAGATGCACATCTCTGATAGTCCTGCAGGGGTGACCCATAGTTATACATCAGATAGTCAGATGAAACCTTGTGAAGGCCCGAAGTGTCTTCAGGAGCAGTGTCCACGGAAAGGTGAGGAGACCGTATCTCCACAGGGACTAAGTTAGAATGATGTGCTCTAACTCTGCTTAGGTTAGGCTGACTGAGTTAACACCTCCATTTCCAAAAAATGTATCCTCCATCCTGCATAGGTTATACCTTTAGCGTAAGAAGTTGGCAAACTATGGCCTGCCAAGCAGATCCAGTCTGCCACCTACTTTAGAAAATAAAAGTTTTAATGGGACACAGAAACACCATTTCTTTATGTCTTTTTTCTGGCTGCTTTCCTGGCACACCAGCAGAGTTGAATATTTGCGGCAGAGACTGTTTGCTCTGCTCTGCTATGGTTTGATATGTTAATAAATAAACCATTTTTTGGTACTAAGTTATTTCAGTAGGGCTAGTGCTTGGCAATACATTCTCAAATTTGAGCTTTTCTGGACAATTAAAAACAATAAAACTTAGTTTATTTTACATATTATAACCCACAAATTTATATTCATTAATGTTCTTCCTCTGCTTTTAATCAGTAAGAGTTTACTGGTTTTTGTTTTAATGAAAAAATGAACTTCTCCATCTTATATATGTGGAAGTCATTCTGTAATTCCACACTATGAAGGATTGAAGATCTCACTGGTAAAACGTTAAGAAGAATTGTGGTACAGTTCAATCTTGGTTGCCAAGGATGAGAAGTTGAGACATATATAAAAATCCTGGAGTCATGAAACATGTCTAGCTTTGGGAAAATATTGAAATTTGGGGAAAAAATTGTATTGCAAGATTCCTTTTGTACCTGTTTTCAGTCACTTACTGACCTAAATTGTTTAGGAATGTAAGATATATCTATACACACACACACACACACACACACACACACACACACACACACTTTGGTTACCTCCTAAAATATTTTAGCATAATACTTCATGAGAAAAAGTTATTTTTGACAAGAATTACAAATTCACTAATTGAGCTTATTTTTTGTGAGTTTTTAATTTTTATCACAAATAGAATAATAAAGTCAATTAAGCTAATGATTATCTCTGAGCAGACTGGTAAGTTGTTCACAGAAAAAGAGTTAAGAGAAAAAAGAATGAATTCATTGATTACAAACCCTGAAGGTATAAAAAAGTCAGTCTCTTTCTAGGGTCAGTTACTATCTTTAGTTAACTTTTGTTCATGTTTATGATTTCACTTACTGAGTTCTGAAAAGTCAACTTTTCTCAGTCATCAAATGTATTTTTCTTCATTTCATGTATTACCACAAACTTGATTAGTTCTTCCAAGTGTTAACTGAGGTGGGAGACTATAAGGAAGATACACAACAGAAGAAACAGACTGATTTGTGTGGAGACTTGTGCTAAATCCTACACCATTCTCTTGGACCAGGACCTCTAAGATGTCCTGTGTTTGTGTCAGAAGTCCTAAATGTGACATTTCTTTGGAAATCCAGGTAAATGTAGTCTTAGTGCTATCCTTATTTACATAAAAGCTGTTTTCAAATAACAAAGCTGCCATGGTATCAAAGTCGGAATTTACTGTGATGACCCAGAATATGGAACAGTGGTGCCAGTTGTCACCAACTAAATGAAAACCAGGATTTAGACCTTGGGCTATGTTAATGAACTCTTTAATCTAGCAAATGTTCTAGCTTGATGATTTTTCCCAGAGACGTAGAGATGTCTACACTGAGTAACAAACTTGACCAGATGACTTAATGTCTTTCAGCTAGCTCTAATACTCCACAGTTTTGTTACTGGTTTTCAATTCTTGGGACAAATAAATGTTCAGCCATATGTATTCAAGTACAGGATAATAGATAGTAAACCTCTAATGAAGTACAAATAATTTGATTGTCAACAAAGACACAGATTCTCCAAATGAGTTGTTTTTATCTGGATTATTTGGTATAAATGTTTGAGAACAACATGCTATCTGATTCAGATGTTATGAAAAATTTGGTTACAATATTGATATGTAGTTGATTGATTGGTATAATCTGTATAATATTGACTCATAGGTAAACCTAGATAGCATAGTCACCATCAAATATTAATTTAATAAATAACTATTGCATGTCTCTTATATGCCAGCATTGTGCTAGGCTCTGGGAGTCCAATAATAAAGGAGAAAGATGCAGTCTCATGGATCATATAGTCTAGTAGGATATTACTTATGATAACAAAATTAACAATCGAGTGAATAAGAATAATTGTAAACTGGGATAAATGTCAAGAAGGAGAGCAACACTGTGGTAATATTAAAAATAAATGTGTTGGGAGGAGGGTATAGTGCAAGTGGTAGAGTGCATGCTTAGCATACACAAGGTCCTGTGTTCAATCCCTAGTACTGCCTCTAAAAATAAGTCAGTAAACCTAATTACCTCCCCCCCCACAATAAATAAATAGATAAAAATAAATGATTTTTGAGGTGCCATTTCAGAGTAGTTTGGAAAGGCCTTTCTGGGGAAGTGAGATCTACAGACAGTCATAGGAAAGAGGGGGAGGGGCAAGCACTCCTAGCTGAAGGAACAGCATGTGCAAAAGACCCAAAGTGGGAGATGCTGAGGCACTGAAATAAGGCCACCAGAGTTGGAGACTGGTGAGCAAGGTGAGCAAGGTGAGCAAGGGCAAGACAGACAGAAGGCGAGGCTAGGAGTCATAGACATGAGCCAGGTAATACAGAGCCTTGGAAAAGGTTGAAGTACAAGGCCATAAAAAAATTTCAAGCAGAGGATCTATATGACCTGAATTACATTTTAAGAAAATAACTCTTACAACTGCTGAAATGAGATGCAAGGGAACAGGAACAGCAGAAGGAGGGAGGTGGTTAGGAAGTTGTTGCTGTAATCTAAGCAAGCATTGCTCGAGTCTTGGACTCAAGTAAAAAAAGAAGAGATAAAAAGAAGTAGAAAGATATAATGTTTAGTTTAGAAGTGAACTCAGTACTACATGTGTGTGGAGGGTGATGGAAAGGAAAGGATGTCTGTTGTTTTTGTATAACTTAATAGGCTCTGAAAAAGTCAGTTTTTTGTTTTTCTGTTATTGATTTCTGTGTGGACATGGGGTTGTTCTTAGATATCAGACTTTTTTGCTGTGACTACTTTAAACTTTTTTCTTTGTTTTGTTTGTGTGTTTTGGGAAATAGCTTAATGTTTTATTAGAGAGAAAGTCTCTATGTTTTATTAATTTATTTCCTTGTCCTATTGAAGATAGCATGACAGTATCTAAAAGTATATTGCTTTTGGAGTTTTACTGTATTTGGATTTTCTGAAGCTTTCTAATTACATGATGTCATCAGAAAGGCGTTGCACATTCTGCCTTAATAACATGAAGGTTTTGTTCATAGTGTGTCTGCTTCCATCTGACTTGTCTGCTCAGAAAACTGCTCAGTTATTTTATACCTCTTCCTATCTTTTATAGTATTTCACATGTTTTATGACCACAGGGTATTTATTCTTCTTATTCCACATATGAGGATGTTCAGTGGCTATCCCTTTGTGCTGTTGTTAATACTATAAAAAGCCTTCTAAATTTTAAAAGATTGGAAATGGAAAAATAAAATATGATGTAGTTCTACAATGGAATATTATTCCACAATAAAAAAGAGTGAAGTACCAGGGAACTCCTAACACTCAACAACAACAAAAGAATTCAGTTTAAAAATGGGCAAAGGACTGGAGTAGACATTTCTCCAAAGGAGATATACAAATGGCCAAAAAGAGCATGAGTAGATGCTTTACCTCACTAAATGCAATTCAGAATATCTTTTTATACTCCATAACTTAAAATTAGAATACTTACCATACCAATCATGGCTCAATGGCAATGATGTACTATAGCTTGATCTTAGTTTTAGTGCATTATATTCATTATACTTATTCATATTTTCTTTCCTCTTCAATTGGATTATAAGTACATTTTCCTTTTTTCTACATCTTTCATGTTATCAACAGCTTCTTTTCTTCCAAGTTATATTTATAAGTGTACTACTTTGTTTGTGTTTTATTGTAATTTCTCTTAATTTGGAAATTCAGCTTTCTTCTCCTTCCATTCAAACATCTTTTCCCTTTTAAATGTACCTGAGAAATTACCTTCTTATAACTAAAAGTCCCATCACTTTGCTGTTTTGTCCTGACTCTCTCTCCAAGGTTATTTGGAGAGGTTGTTCCCTGGAAAAGAAGAATTCTGATTATTCTGCGTAGCTCCAGAAGACAGAATGAAGATAAATTGTGGGAAGTGAGAGGAAGAAAGATTGTAACTCAGTTTGTGGAGGACCTTTCTAATAACTACAACTATGTGACGGTCTCTGGCTGTGCCCAGGTAGGAGCTGACCATTTGTCAGCTCCTGGAGAAGGAATGCCAGCTGTGCAGTGCCATGCCTGAGGGAAATGATTCCTTCCAAATCTCTCCTAACTCTAAGATACCATCATTCAGAGAGGATTTTTTTCAATTCCCATCTTCTTCTCAAAGTCTAATCAAAAATTTAAATTAAAGCAAAAATAAAGTAAAATAAAATAATACCTCTTTGGCTTAGCCACCAAATTAGCATATTCAGGATAATGGCATTTCTCCTCTCTGACTCCCTCTTTGACTTTGCACTTTGCAAAGTTGGACTTTGTTCCCTGTTCCCACCTTTCCAATATATGCATCCCTTTCTGTTATTACTAGTGCTGTCAGCTCCCAGTGCAATGATTAGTCTTAGCTACTTCTCCAAATCTCACTTTTTATTTTCTATTTTTTTTTTTACATTTAGCATGAACTGACATGAAAAAATAAAGGACCACATTGGCATTAAGAGACTAACAAGAAAGTCTTGCCTATTCCCATAATCCCTCAAATTTATTTTCCCATCTATCATTTCATTAAGTTGAAAAAGAATTTCTTACGTATCTCTGCAACTCAGTTGAAATACCACATTGTGTGATACTTTAGTATTGGGAGAAGAATCCTAGTTTGTCAAGTTAAAGGCTTTCCCCTGATTTAAACCATCTGAATACACTTCCTGCATCCCTTTTTTTGCTATAATCATCTTTCACAAGAGTCAGCCATTTTCCATCCCTCTGAGAATGCTCCATTGTGTTCAGTATCTTAACATAAATCCTGCTGTTCCAGCCAGACTTTAAGCTCATTGTGACTGAATTCTTAATCTGATGTCTAATATCAGATAACAAAAAGACAGTAGAAATTCCCCCAAATACTCAAAGGTGTAGGAGTAAGACAGAAGTAGGTTTAAGATTGGCTCTCTTTGAGAGAAGCATTATTACTACGTTGAACTTAAATACAGGTTTCAAATGTGGAAATGATGTGCTCTTGCAAAGATGTAATGTGTGACGTGAAAGAGCGTATATGGCCTAGGATAATCCCAGTGAGCTGAGGGAAGGTGCTTGCCCACTCCATGTCAGAATGACCTCGTTGTTAATTAGCCACCGTGGATCTGTCCTAGGTGTTAAATGTCAGAATCATAAAGGCCTTCATGACTAATGTCACATCTTGATTGTTATTGCTAGCGCATAGTTTGTGGAATCATTCATGCTCCTTATCAGATTAGTATTTCCAGGATGAAAGATATCATGAATGAAAAATGAATGTGCAATAACGAGTACCCTATAGGCACTCATGACAAGTCAGGCCCTTTTGCCTCTCACCCTCCCAACCTACTCACCAGCTTTCTATTTTTGTCTAAGCTCTTCAGCAGTAAATATTATACCTGGGCAATAAATAATATGCTTCCTGCCATTTCCTTTCTTTAAAGGTGGAAATCTGTAATTGAGCCTCTTTCTTGCAATAGGCTTATCCTGTATTATCTTTTTGAAGCCAGACTCTTGCAACACAAAAATGCTACATCAACCTTTTATATACAGTGTTCGAAAGTCATTAAACCTGGAAGAATCTATTTGGCCTATCAAATTTTTATTTGCCTCAGTCATATTTTACTGGGTTACTTCCTTTCCCAAGTGTCAAATTTACTTTCCGTAAGTAAAGTAAACATTAAGGGTATATACCCTTAATGTTTTCATGTTAATTAAAAAAAAAAACAACAACAAACATATACACACTACCATCCCCTCATCATCATCACCACATACACACCCAGACACATATTTGCATATCTACTGTAGATTTATAAAGATTATTTCATACTTGATTTCTTTTACATCTCTGCTAAATCATCATGTTAATTTACTTTCAAAGCTACTTATATGATTGAATAGATGGAAGCTTGTGTACATGTTGGCAGAGGGCAGAAGGACAGACTCAGCCTCGAAGGAAATGAATGTCACAGTATGTACTAGCTCTCCACAATCTCACATTGCTTGTCTCATGATGGCTGCAGATCTTGGTGAAGCTTAGTCTTTTTTCCCCCTAGGAGGGAGAAGACTTGAAACTGAACCTCTGAGCTGAGAGGATAAATGGTTGCTAAATTATCTCCATGAATGTAACAACAACATGTGCCTGTCGATCAATCATTTTGAGTAAGTTGTGTTCTCCTCTCACTCTAGTCCAGTGGGGAAGATGTGTAACATCTTGAAAAGCAGAAAAATACAGGAGTTCCTTGGGGGAATTCTTAAAGCAAAACACAGTGAATAGTGAAGTCTGGGGCTATAACAATGAGCCAGAATAACAAGTGAGAGCTGAGGAGGGCGTTAGATAAAGAGGAGGTGGGTATCTAGACTCCTAGCAGGTACATGTGCATGTCATTACCTCCCTTTCTTTCTCCCTTTCCTTGTACCCTGAGTGGAGAAAGATTTGAGCATTGGAAAGACAGACACTAGGCTATTGAAGAGATGGGAGGAGAAGAGACTGACGTCCCAATCTTCTACTCTAGTCCTAATACCTTGGGGGTCATTGGGAAACTAGAGTATACAAGTCATGCAACTTTCAGAAGCTTCTTCAGGGTCTTAATTTTTTTTTTCAAAAGAGAAATTTTTGTACATCTCTTCTATCTCACTTTTTCTGATTGCTCTTCATTTTCCCAAAATCCTTGTATACTTTTCAGCTGCTACAGGATTCGCGTTGGGTTACCCCACCCAGGCCCCCTGCTATCCTCTGCCAATGCCCAAAGCTACAAGTGACCCTTCCCTCTTTGAGTTCATTAAAATCAACACCCAGATTCAGAATGCAGTTTATTTCATTTATGTAGGTTTTCAATTAAATTAATTCACATGAAATTATAAAAAAGTGGGATTTAACAATTCCCAGATTTCTACTTTTTTAGTCTGTGTGAAATATTAATTGATGATCTGGGTTTATACGTTTGGAGGGAAGGCTTTTCCCAAATTTGTGGCCTCTTCCCACCTCTACTCCTCTTCCTTCAATGAGCCATCTTTCGAACGGTTCAGCTTTGCTTCATCTGCCCATCTTTTTGAGCCCTTGTAAATATTTCTGTATTCCTTTGGACTTAGAGACAGTTATGGGGGTAGTAGGCACATTTTCAAATACGCAAAAATCACAAATCCAATCATGGAGAGTTTCCTCTTTTATATCAATATCTGGCTGTTAATTTACTCACATGTTGCAGAACTCAATTTTTAAAGATGATAGGAAGTTTATCATACATATTTAATAAGTATTCTTTATTTATGCTGATAGAAATGCACAAAAGAGATTAGCGGAGTTTTAAACGATAGTTAAATAAAAATAACCAAGAGCCATTGGCTTCTCTCTGCTGTACCTTGTTATATAAATGTCTGATTTTAATTTTATCCTTTAAATGTTATTTTTCACTCTCAAAACTGCAGTCCTACAATAGATAATACTATAGACACTTAAGCATGTTATGTACATTAATATGTTAAAGACCACACCCATTATTTATTATTGTCAGGTGAGCTAAGTTTTGTGCATTCCTAATGCTTTTTCTGTCATCACTCTGCATGTATTTAAGCTTAGTATAACATGTCATAGATTAGAAAAACTCTTATTCCTTGGGGTTTGTTTTGATTTACACCTACATGTCTCTGCAACACATGTCTACAGAGCTCATTTAAAGGCCAAGTAGGCTCAAGCATGTCTGTTTGGTGCATGCTTTGCTCCTGGCTCAGAAGTCACTCATTTACACAAATACATGAATATGGGAAATGCTATGTATTACTTGTAGATTTGGACTTGTAGATCATTAGAAGAAAGACTTTTTTATATAGCAAGATGTTTAAATGAGTTTTTTTGAAACTCATTGTTTAGACTGAATCCCTAAAAGGGACATAAGAAGGTGGCAAATTCTGAATTCATAATCCAAAGTGAAGTGATGAATCATCCTCACAGAATTTGCAAAGGAGGCTTGAAAATACCCATTTTATGACCCTTTGCTTACCACATACCTTTAACCTATAAAGGGGGACATAGAGGCCTACAGAGGGAAGTTGGGAATTTGAGAAAGGCTTTCCCTAGAGAGATGCTCAGATCAAGTCATGTGAATTCACCACTTTGACCCTCCCAAAAGGGAGGGTAGGACTTCGTCCTCACTTAACTGGTGTGAGGGACTTCAATAGGACCAATCAAAGAGCTTCAGTAACTTTCCTGTAGTTTGAGGAACAGTGAACTTGTGTCTGATGCAGTCTTGAGGACTGAGCACGAGGCCATGTCTGAAGCTGCTTGCTCATATAAGAAGCAAAGAGAAGTAGCTGTGGCAGGGACAGTCTGCATGCCCAGAGTTTGGGTGGGCTAAAGATCTGTGAATGTATCCCATAGACCTGGTGTGTACTCTTAAGAGGAATTTGTTTGATATAGTCTAGATGCACTTTGAGAATGTTGTCAGGAAGATCTAGGAGATCTCAGCCAACAGGCCTATGGCTAATGGAATAAAGTTACTAGGTTGGGGAGATGCATTTGTACTATAAAGGGAGCTTCAGGTAAAGATCCCTAGAAATTGAGAAGAGGTGGTATCTGAGCAATCCACACAGCACCTGATGGGAGGTGCTGGCACTAAACTACCTCAACCAATTGAAACCAGGGACAGATTACAAGGGTGCCAATAAAGTAACACCTTTTCTATCCAACTACACCACACACACACACACACACACACACACACACACACACACACACACACACACACACTTCTATCTCCAGAGGAGCCAAGAGTCACAGCTAATGACTTTTTTTTTTAAGGGGATAAGGACTTCTTTTAACAGACTTTATTTTAGACCAGTTGTATGTTCACAGCATTAAGCAGAAGGTACAGTAATTTCCCACTTACTTCTTGCCCCCATACATGCATAGCCTTCCTCATTATCAATGTTCCCCATCAAAGTGGTACATTTGTTACAATTGATGAAGCTACATTGATAAATTATTATCACCCAAAGTTCATAGCTTACACTAAGTTTCACTCTTGGTATTACACATTCAATGGGTTTGGATAAATTTATAATGTTATGTAGCCACCATTATAGTATCAGTATACAGAGTAGTTTCACTGTCCTAAAAGTCCTCTGTGCTCTGCCCAGTCATCCCTCCCTTCCTTCAATCTCTGGCCACTGCTGCTTTTTTTATTCTCTCCATGATTTTGCCTTTTCTAGAATGTCATATAGTTGGAATCAGACAATATGCATCCTTTTAATATTGCCTTCTTTCACTTAGTAATTGCATTTAAGTCTCCTCTCTGTCTTTTCATGGGTTGATAGCTCATTTCTTTTTAGCACTGAATAATATTCTGTTGTCTAGATATACCACAGTTTATTTATCCATTCACCTACTGAAGGACATATTTTGCTTCCAAGTTTTGACAGTTATGAATAAAGCTGCCATAAACATCTGTGTGCAGGTTTTTGTGTGGACATAAGTTCTCAACTAGTTTGGTTAAATATCAAGGAGTGTGGTTACTGGATCATATGCTAAGAATATGTTTAGTTTTGTAAGAAATCACCAAACTGTCTTCCAAAGTGACTATACCATTTTACATTCCCACCAGAATGAAAGTTCTGCTGCTCCACATCCTCACCAGCATTGGACTTGTTGTCAGTGTTCTGGATTTTGGCCTTTCTAATAGATGTGTAGTAGTATCTCACTGTTGTTTTATCTTGCACTTCCCTGATGACATATGATTGTGGAACATCTTTTCATATGCTTATCTGTCATCTGTATGTCTTCTTTGATGAGGTGTCTCTTAAGGTCTTTGCTCATTTTCTAAATTGGATTGTTTTCTTATTGTTGAGTTCTAGGAATTCTTTATATATAACAGTCCTTCTGTTGTTGTTGTTGTTGTTGTTGTTATTTTGCATGTGAATGTCCAGTAGTTTTTCTAGCACCATTTTTTGAAAATACTATCTTTTTCTATTAGTATTGCCTTTGTTCCTTTGTCAAACATCAGTTGACACTATTTATGTAGGTCTGTTTCTGGGTTCTCTATTCTGTTCCATTGATTTATATGTCTATTTTTTTTTTTTACTAATACCATGCTGTCTTGATCACTACAGCTTTTTATTTTTTTAATATATTTTTGTTGAAGTGTAGTCATTTTACAATGTTGTGTCAATTTCTGGTGTACAGCACAATACTTCAGTCATATAGGAACATACGTATATTCATTTTCATATTCTTTTTCACCATAGGATTATTACAAGATATTGAATATAGTTCCCTGTGCTATACAGTATAAACTTGTTGGTTATCTATTTTATGTATATTAGTATCTGCAAATCTAGGACTCCCAATTTATCCCTTCCTACCCCCTTACCCCCTTGGTAACCATACAGCTTTTTAGTACATCTTGAAGTCAAGTAGTGTCAGTCCCCTAACTTTGTTTTTTCCTTGAATATTGTGTTGGCTATTCTGGGTCATTTGCCCCTCTATGTAAACTTTAGATTCAGCTTCTTGATATCCACAAAATAACTTGCTGAAATTTTCATTGGAAGTACATTGAATCTATAGACAAGTTGAGAAGAACTGATATCTCAACAATATTGAGTGTTCCTATCCATGAACATGGAATATCTCTCCATTTATTTAGTTCTTCTTTGATTTTGTATGTTAGAGTTTTGTGGTTTTTCCTCATATAGATTTTGTACATATTTTGTTAGATTTATACCTAAGTATTTCATTTTATAGGAGAATGCTAATATAAATGGCAATATTTTTAAAAAATTTACCATTAATTCCACTTGTTCATTGCTGATATATAGGAAAACAATTGACTTTTGAATATTAGCCTTGTATCCTGCAGCCTTGCTATAATTGCTTAGAAGTTCCAGAAGTTTTTAATTAATCTTTTCAGATTTTATACATAGATAATCATGTCTTCTATGAATAAAGACAGTTTTATTTCTCCCTTCCCCATTTGTATACCTTTTCTTGTCTTAGTGCATTAGCTAGAATTTCTGGTACTATGTTGAAAATCAGTGGTGAGAGGTAACATCTTTGCCTTCTTCTTGATCTTAGTAGGAAAGTATCAAATTTTTCATCATTAAAGATGATGTTATCTGTTGGTATTTTTTAGACATTCTTTATTAAATTGAGGAAATTCTCCTTTATTCCTAGTTTACTGAGAGTTTTTAACATGAATGGGTATTGGAGATATATGGGACATATGGTATGATAAGAAATGAATGAGTTTTAAAAAGCAAATGTACCTTAGAAAACCTGTTATTTAATATAGGTAAATTATGTAAACTGGTTGGAAAACATGAAACAATGGTTGTACTTTCACATCAACCACACCATGTGGGATTTTTTTTTGAAAACAGAAAACTTTTTACAGTATCTTAAATTTTAAACAGTACATAATGAGAATACAAAACATTATTCTGTCTTTCTCCTGCCAAAAGTCAGAATTTATAATGCACACTCATTTCCTTAATCCTTATAAAGAGCATCATGCAATATTTTTAATGGAATTTCTATTTGTTGAGAAATCCTTTGTGTATATTTGAATGCACCAAAACCATTTACATTAGTTACACTTGGCAGAAACTAGAGGAAAGGGTGATGTAAAAGCTCCTTAGAAAAGGTCAGACAAAGCATGTTGTGTGCTTGTTCTTGCTCTAGCTTTCTTTAGTGTGCCTACCCTTTAGTTGCACAAGAACTGTCTCTACCGTGGCAGTGTATGACTTTTGTTCCGTAAAATGCGAGTGATTTTCATTGCCTCTGAGAGAGTAAGTTTTGATTCAGCCATTACTGATTTGAGTTATCCAATTCAATTATGTTTAATTGGGCCCTCCCCACTGATGAGTTAATTGCAGAATTACACCATCAATATATGCCAGACATTATAGCAAATGTTTTTTAAAATTGTTACACTAGTATGATAATTAAGAATGGATAATCATTCAACTAATTTTAGGGTAATTCTATTGTTTGGATAATTTTAGTGTTTATCCTTCTGTATAAAAGATCTTCCATTCACCTGCTTTTAGGTTTCTGGATGGATTTAATTGAGAAATACTCTAAAATTTTAAAAAAGCAATCTTTAAAAAATTTTTTTAAACTATTGTTCTTTGTTGCTTTTAGCCTTGTGAGTCATATTTTTTTTCTACTATTTCATACTAAAATAAAATCTGGATGTGAAATATATTGTTGAGACTAGGATTTTATAATTACTAATTAAAATTCTTTTGTAGTCATAAAAGCCTTGTTCTCAATGGAATTTATAAGTTGTTCCAAATATGTTATGAAATAATTTCACTTTAATAATAGATGTTTATCAATTTTATTGAAGGTATTTGTATAAATTTTATTTTGAAAAGTTCCCACTGTTCTCAAAACCTTCTGAAAATTATTGATCTACATTAAAATTTAGATAAACATTTTTAAAAATTATTTGCATTGTAACACTCTGGGCTTTGGATCAAATTATTTATATTTTAGTAAAAATAGTTAATTCTGACATTACATTTATAACCTATTAATTTAAACTTATGGATTTAGGTTTATATTAATAATGTCTATGAAAATATGTTTGCTAAACATTTTGCTAAAGATGACAGTATTACAGAACATAAAATATTTTCAAGACCTTTGCTATTGTCTGTTGGCATACAAATAGAAAATGTTTTTAGAAGTAATTCTCACCTGTTCATTAAAACAGTTCCAGGAATCTGATAGTTAGACTTTATAAAGAAACAAATCAGATTAAGGAACACCAGAGTGATAAAATCAGAATTTCTATGTTGTTAGATAAATTATTGGTCAGATAATCCAAACACTCATTTGGTGATTGAGCACCTATTATGGTAGGTACAGGACTCTTTGTGCAATATAAATAATTATAAGAAGTGGTCTCTGCTCTCAATGAGCTTAAATGTGGGAAGCAAGGTATAAACATGTGAGATTTAACTAAAAATATTTAATTCAATTGAAGAGATTACTAAAAACAATGGCTCAAGAGAGTATATTACCAACTGCCAAAATAATTCATTAAACAATCTGTTGTTTTCAGAGGAAGCTACCTAACCTATCCCAGATTGTTATATGGAAGAGAGTCCCATGTACATTCTTTAAAACTTGCAGAGCATCCATTTTAATAATTAAACATAGCTTTCTCTTAATTTAGGTGTTTTGGTGACATTTTTTACATAGGGCATTCCTTGAAATTCAATACAAATTCAGTATTTTAAATCAAAATCTATACATTAAGGATAATAGATTCTCAGATGCAAGGTCTCTTTTGGTTAATGTGGCAAGAAGAAAATATGGAAATAGGAAAATATGACTAATATAGAAGTGGGCAAAAAAGGAGACTTCAGTTGGAATTTTCTAGTATTTGTGGATAACAGATTGAGTCTAAGTTTTTTAGAGCTATATTGTAACAAGCAATTGGCAATAAGGTTAAGAAATGATAATGGTATTTGTGGTGAAGTGGGGAGGATATTGGTTCCTTTGATCAAGGATTTTGAGCTCTGAATCTTCCATCTCCTTGCTCTCTTTTTCTAATTAATTAAAATGAAACAGCCTCTTCTTCCCTTTTTCTCCTTCCCTTTTCCCATTCACTCTGCCAAAAAAAAAAGTTCTCTGTTTCTTGGGGTAAGTTCCTGTTGCCACTACTTTCTACTGTGTTAATTTATCTCCAAAGAATTTGACACTAGGACTCCAGGTCTTTCTCCCTTTTATCTCTCTTTGGATATCACTGTCTTGTGTAGTCTTCTGCGGTATATGTTCTATTGTAATGAGCATGACATGACTATTTTACTTCAGTGCAAGGGAATCTGAGGGTTGAAAGTATATTTGAATCAAAAAAGTTATAGTTATGCTTTACCCAATTACTAAGTCTATCTTCTGAGTTTTGTAAGCTAAATATCCAGTCATTACCATGTCCTCCTCTCTATTTTGTTCAATAAATAACTCCATTGTGAATCCACTTCTACCCCACACTTCCAACATTTCAGCTCTCTGTATTAAGAAATTTAAGAAATTATCCTTCAAAATACACACAGTACTATATAATCTTAGATATGTAAAGGAGAGTTTGTCTCATCCATGTCTTTGATGAAAAAATTCAGACTCAGAGAGATAATGATCACAAAGAAAATGGCACTACAGAGATTCGGCAAAAGTCATCTGGCTCCAAATTTAATTCTCATACTTACCACTCTTTTGCCAACAGTAGACTAGAATTTCCCCTTCCCTATAGTATTAAATTGTACGAACTCCAATAATCATTATAGAAGAACTTCACTATTCTAGCCTGTAGTAAGATTGATTTAAACAATGTATTTTTTTTTTTAATCAGGTAATACAAAATTAAAACCAGATGTGCCTAGCCATGCTGTAATCATTAAAAATAAATTTTCTTTGTCTCATGGTAGGTTATTCTGAAATTAGACCTCAAAACTTCTGAATTATTAATGGCCAAAAGCAGAGATAAAAAAAGTTACTCTAAAATTTCCAGACTCATAGACTCACAGATATAGAAGACAAACTATAGTTACCAAAGGGGAAAGCAGAGGGGAGGGTTAAATTAGGAGTTTGGGATTAACATATACACACTACTATACATAAAATATATAAACAGCAAGGACCTACTATATAGCACAGGGAATTATTTTCAATATCTTATAATAGCCTATAATGAAAAAGAATCTGAAAAAGAATATATATATGTATATGTATAACTAAATCACTTTGCTCTACACTTGAAACTAACACAACATTGTAAATCAACTCTACTTCAGTTAAAAAAGATGGCAAGTATATAAACAAAATGCATCATAGTGTAACAGATATTGTTATGGAAATATGTAAAGAGTTCAGTGGAGTCACATAGGAAATAGAATAATTAATCAAACCAGGGATTAAAGAAAGTTTTTATCACGGAAAAAATTTTAAATAAATAAAATAAAATAAAATTTTCATACACTTGCCTCCTTTGATTCTGGGATGGAGGCAGGAATTTGGTTAACACAAACATATACTTGTTTGGTAGACATCAATAGGACATACATGATTGTTTAGGAAAAATACTTACCTTTCCTTTTCTTCCTTTTCTGTAGCTTCCATTTCCCACCAGCTCTTGCACTTGCCTGCCATTTCCTGAACGCCAGTGTGACTAATGAGTGCCAGAGGCAGCAGATAGGGAAGGTGAGTGTTCTCTGTCTGCACTCTTATATGAGCCAGTAGGATTTCTTGTTCTTTCCCATAACATTCCATTCAGTTGATCACTAAACAGTCAGATAAAATGTGAGAGGCATTTGGTACTTGTTAATACAAGGATGTGGATCAGAGATTATACAAGAGTCAGCTGGAAGCCTGGTTGAATTTACTTGCTAATTTCACTTAAACCTCAGTCAGGAACGTACTGTTGAGCCCCACCTATGATGCAGTGCATCCATAGTCTACCTCCTCAATTTTGCCCAAGACCTGGCTATTGAAACTTTATTAGAGTGGATGCAATTTTATAGTAGATCTCCTAACTGTAACCTCAAAATCAACTTCATTATGCTATAGGTCATATTAAATTGCTATAAGATTCATAAAGGAATCCATCATTCCAAATGTGTGGTCATGTACTCAGTGAAACAGTCAGCTCCCAATTATTCAGGGAATCATTTTCAAGTCAGAGGATCAGTAAGGTCTCTGTTCTTCTTTTCCTTCCTATAGTAGCTGTCCTTTTGGTCATTTTGCTGCTCATTAGAACCTGCAGTAGGGGGCCAGAGAAAAAGAAGTAAAAATCAATTCTGTCTTTTTTGTGGTACTTGTGACAATGCAGAAGATGTGGAAGCTACTGATTATAATGAGGCCTGTGGATTATCTGCACATGTTATTGAGGTTCATTTTATAGCTGTGGGAAACTGGGAATTGCCTATGTTGAAAAAAATTTTCATGTATGCAGCCACCTATATTTGTCATCTTGATTGTTATTTTTTAATAATAAAAGTAGTAGTAATAAAAACCTAAATATCATATGAAATAAAAACAAATTCTCTATCCCTGTCTGCTGCAGCCCCACTCCCAAGAAGTAACCCATTTTGGACAATTTTATTTTTAGATCTCCTATTGATGAGCTCCATTACTCTAAATAGTATATCTCTACTGTTATTTAACAAGTCTAAATAGTTATCTCCTACCTATCAACTCTGTGTGTGTCTGTAAGCATTTGCTGCATTGCCTTTTGGTATCCAATGATATTGAGTAGATATTCGATGGCAATTTGTTTATTATCCTTTTGTTAGTAACACCCTCCCCTCTTTTTTTCTTGAAAGCTTTTAGGATTTTTTTCCCCCTGTATCTTGAAGTTTGAATTTTTCTTTCACCCTGCTTGGCATTCTACCAGCCCTAAATCTGAAAACATGGATACAACTTCAGCTGTAAACAATATTATTTAAAACTTATTATTTAAAAACTTATTCCTCCCTTACACTTTCTCTGCTGCTTCTTTGTAGAACAGGTATTAGATATGCATTGGGTATCCTGCAATGATTTTCTAACCTTCAACTTTTCTATTAAATTTTTTATCCTTTTATATGTTGATTTACATTCTGGGAAATTTCTTCAACTATTTATTACAGCCTTTTTTCTGATTTAAACAAAATTTGTTAATCGCATTCTAAATTTCTAAAAACTCTTTCTTATACTCAGACTTCTTTGTTTTGGTATAGCAGGCTATTTTTTATTTTTTGGAATCAGTATTTTCTTAAATACTTCTGAACATATACAATAAAATAGTTTCAAGTTCTGAATTATTCTTGCTTATTTTGAGGTCAGTGGTTTTATTTTCCTCCTCTTTTTATTCTTTATCTGCTACTGGTTTTCCTCAAATTCTGAATTAAATCAATTCTAAGATGCTTACTCTTTTTTTCGGATTTTCTTAGCTCTGAAATCGGGATGCAACTTAGAATCAATAGAATGTCACAATTTAACTAGCGATGCTTTTTTTTTTTCTTTTGCAGTATATAAAATAATGTGTTCTACAATTAACACCATCTTAGTTGAAAGGAAATAAGTAATTTGGCCATCTGTAGTTGGTTGTTAATATTTGTAAGGGTTAGGTCAGCTGGCATGGTTTTCTTATACAGTTATTTAGGCTTATTATCTCTAAGTGCATTTGTATTCTAGGCAGTTGTGTAAGTTTTTCAGTTGGTAGGTTTCATTTTAGGCTGCATAAGCGGGACAGGCAGACAGGTGTGTGTGCCCTGCCTCCCTTACCTAGTACCAAATTGAAGAGAGCTTTACTCCAGGGTGTGGCACTCACCTATATGAGCCTGGTTTTTCCCAGGAAGATCACTTAATTTTTTAATGTAATTTTGAGCCTGAGGATAAATGCTTCTACCATATTCAGGGACAAGGGTTGGAAATTAGGTGTTAATTTTCAACACTATTCTCTAGAGAGATTATCATCTGGATTTTTGCCTTTTTTCACATCCTTAATCTAACTGTCCTTAGAGGTTCTGAATTCTACTAGATCCACCTGGGTGGCAGTGTTTTCTTGCTAGTGTTTTCACTCTGGTTTCCACCACTTCGACTTGTCTATCAGTATGATCAAGTTGACTGCTGCTGCTTCTTCATTTAGGTCTAGATCAGTGGTTCTTACCCTGGTCTGCATGTTGCAATCACCTGGGGAGCTTGGTAGACCACAGATCCCTAGATCCCACTCCCAGACATTCTGAGTTTGGGGTGTGGCCTCACTAAATCTAAGAAGCAACCAAAATTGAAAGCTGTTGGCCCAGAGCAACTCTGAAATCTAAAATGTCAAAGGGGAGGCAGCATAAAGTATTGATTAGCAGTAGAACTTCTGTAGCCAAATTGCCTGGATTTAAGTTCCAGCTCTACCACTTAGTATGTGTCTGATCACAGGCAAGTAAATTTCTCTGTGACTCAGATTTCCACATCTGCATATTGGGGGCTATAACCATAATAATGTTCCTTAAGGTTATTATATGGATTCAATAAATTAATATTAAACAATGCTTAGATCATAGTATTACATGAATATAAAATAATAAATATGCAAGCTACTGAACATTAATCTTCCTATGTCTTAAATTCTTAGCTTCTCACTCTCCAACACTTTGAACACTGCCTTTTCTGAATCTGTCATTCACTCATAGTTTTGTTTACTTCTAGAAGTCTGTATAGGAGACTCCATTGTTCATCACTTAGTCCCTCTCTTGCAGAGTTCTTGACTTTGTAGCCCTGTTGTCTTTTTGATGAAGCAAACCACCCATTGAGTCATCCTTCAATTTTCCTTCTCTACACCTCACTTGGACTACTGAATGCTGTTGAGAAAAATGGTGTCATTACAAATTCATGGGCTGATACTCTTCTCAGGTTCTTGGCACCATCTGATTTTTTTGTTCATATATCACTGATGGACTCTTCTGTTCCTCACACAGTGATTCCTCCAGACTTGCTCTCTACACAAACTATTTATTGGTTCTTTTCTCCATCTCAGTGAACAGCTTTGCCTCCTGCTTCATCAAAAAGTTAGAGGCTATCAATTGCAGTCTTCTTCACCTTTCTACAAATGGATCAATTAGTGTACTCAGCTTACTTCTTTTCCTTCAGATCTCAAGGAAATAATATACCTTGGGCTCAAAGAGAATTCACACATCTGTGTTCCTGGTCATTCTAATTCTCTCTCTCTGTCCCTCTCACTCTCTGCATCTCTCTCTTCTGGGTTTCAATGTCATACACAACATCATACACAAGCTACTTTAAAGAATATTGTACACTTACCTTCTTTCCTGTCTCAATTCCTCTTACTCTCATCCTAATAAAATTAAATGTCAGGCCTCCACACTTTAAAAAAAACTTCTCTGGTGACCTCACTGCCAAATCTGATGAACTGTTTTCAGTCCTCATCCTGTTGGGTTTCTTATAGCAGTAGACATGATGTATACTTCTCTCTTTAAAGAAACATCTCCTTTGGCTTCTGAAATATTGTTCCTTCCTGTTCTTTTTCTTTGATAATCTTTTATAGTCTTTATATGGGCATCTTTTCTTTTGTCCACTCAGTTAGTATTGGTGTGTCACAGATAGCTTTATAATTCTGGACGTTTCCTCCACTACTTTATTCTGATACTGCTACTGTATAAGCTGTGGCTCAAAAATCTTTATCTGCAGCCTGAAGCTTACCCCCAGTCTCTGCTTCTTTAGAGACAGCTGTCTAAGAGAACTTTTCCATCTGGATGGCCTAAGGAAACTCTAAAATTGAGCTCATTTTCTTTTCCCTAATCTTGTTTTCCTTCAAATTTTACTAATCTTAGGAATTAGTGACTAACTGATTTAGTGAATGTCCAACACAGAAATCTAGGAATCACTCTTGACATCACCCTCACTTTTACTTCACAGTCGAGATGAGTTTTTATACCTGGTTGTTTCTACATTTATAAATGCTTTCATCTGCCCCTCCCCCCATTATCTACCTCCACTACTATTGTATTAACTCAGAATCTGATCTTTTATTGGCCAAGTTTACTATAATTGTTTCTTAACTGGTTTTCCTACATTCAACTTACTTCTTCCAATCCATCCTTCACAAGGAATTTTTCCCAAAACTCATGTGGAAGAAAATGAATGTCTGTTTTAAAATGAAGATTAAACCTGTTTTGTCTTATTCTTTACACCATTATAAGAGTGATTTGACTCATTCTGTGGGAGAGGGTGAGACCATTTTACCTCCCAGGGAACAGAGATGAAGCAATTATATTTTTGAAGCTATAGTCCATCTTGCACTGAGGAAAAGAGAAGCCAGCTTTCCTCATGCTAATAGTTTGAACTGTTGAACTACAGTTTAAATGGGTCACTAAGGTTGCTCTTTTGACAAAAGAAAGTAATTTAATTTTCAAGAGAATAGAGATCTTTTTCTGTGTGTGTCTTTTTTGTTTTATTTTGTTTTTCTAGTGAGTAGAACAAAGGTTCTCAAGGTTCCCTGGACTAAAAGCGTAATTATCACCTGGGAACTTGTCAGAAGCACAAATTCTTGGCTTCTACCCCAGATCTACTAAATTAGAAATTCTGGCCATGGAATGCTGCTAATATGTGTTTTAAAAAGCTCTCCAGGGAATTCTGCTGCAAGCTAAGGTCTGAGAAACACTGGCCTAGGATGAGGTCTGCCACATAGTGGGTGTTGAAAAATCATTCGTTGAGGAAAAGGATAAATATTGGTATAAAGAGATAAAAGGGCTTTGAGGTTGCTAGGTTGTTTTAAGGGCACTGTGGAAGCTTCTGGAAACCTTGTTGAGTCAGAATTCTCTCTAAATAATCATTGTCTTCCTGTGAGAAGGACTTTCAGGTTGCTGACATCTTGGACCTGAGTCCTTCAATGGCCTGGTCTTTCAAAAAGTAGACCCATCTCTTCATCTGCACCAAGAACTTTTCTTTCAAGCTGAAACTCCAAGAGCAGCCCCTGAACACCAGTCAAGGAAGCTGCAAGAAGCTTTGGTTTGGGGATGGCTGTCAGTTAAGTCTCAGCTGGGTTAGTAAGGGCAAAATACTGCCATTACACGTGTGCACCATTTGTGATAGTGTTAACATGTGAGTCTGATTGCAACTTAGATCACATCACAGGCATCACAGCACACATACACCCACGCACGTCACTTTGCCTTAATTCTAGATGGGACTCAGTCACCAACACAGTGGTTCAGTGAGACAAAAAGAAGAAACTCTTCCTGACTGCTTGGAATGGTAGGGCAACCTGCAATCCCCGGTTAAGACTAGAAAATAACAGGCCTTACAAGAGCTGAATTAGCATCTGTATAGACGTAAGTTTCTCATGGCTAATATACCAGCAGAGCAATGATTCTAACACGGTCTTTGTAAGGTGCTCTGTCTGTTGACCCTAATTAGTTTCCCTAGAAGGGTCATGAAATATGATCCACAAATCCATCCTTCTTAATCCAGCTATCTTTAAAAAAGGTAAACCTATTTCTAAAGGGAGAGCCCTGGACAGCACAGTAAATATGGTCAGGAAAAGATTCCAATTTGCCATTAGGAATAATCGCCCTTTACCACTCTTATGGAAAGTTTTCCTCTTGTTTCTGAAAGAAATAATCGTTAAAAGTTGAGGTTTGGGGGAAGTGCTTTTCTAGTGCTAGTGAGGAAGTATAGAAACCTTAAGCAGGGAACATCCCTATGATGCTTCAAGAATAACAGGCACGTGAGCCGATGTCTCAGAGCCTCCCGCCCCACCTTGTGTTGAGGTCATCAACATCTCCAAACTGATTAACACTTCCATCTTTGTTCTTAATGCCTAAGCATTATTGAGCAAGTCTTTGGACAAGATGAGAATGGGAGAGCTGGGCAAGTCACTCTCCTGAAGGCCTGTCAGGTTAATAAAAGAGGTTCTGCATATGCCCTGAACCTGGAGGCCTGGTTCAGAGAACACTGCTAAGGGAACCCTCAACATAGGAGGTGGTTAATTAGGTCCACCTGAGATTGGTGTGGGCTCTATCTGTGTGAAGTTCTGCAAGAGGACTGTGTCAAGTTCTCAGTGAACTTTACATTTTGAACTCAGCTTCCTTAAAAACTGAACACTCTCCCCAAATTTGGTAAGCATTGGTCAGGATGGGCAGTGGGGGTGTGGCAGTGGGCAAGGGAGAAGAAAGTGTGGCTACTTCCTATGGAAAGTTTTGCCCCACCCACCTATCCACAGGAGCTGGTGTGGAAGAAAGCAGCAGTAGCTGAAATCCTCAAATGTAGCTCCCTGGGCTTCCCGGGACTCAGCTGCTGAAGTGCTTGGCCACAGGCTCTCAGACAGCGGCTGAAGGAAGTGAACCCCAACATCCCACCAAGAGGGAGCTCAGCCTGTTCTCACTAGTGTGGTCCAGAACACCCACCGTGGGGCTGAAGTAAGGACGGCACTCTAGGCCCAATATCTCAGAGGGAGGAGAGGGTACGGGGACAGAGCCCTGACCAACAGCTCCAGAAATCCAGGTTAGGCTGTCTTTGGAACTTAAATTTCTCCCAGGACTGCAGGGGCCTGTGCGTGGAGGTGGCCAGGCAGGGAGAGGGAAGTAAGCTTTCTTAGTGGGTCACAAGAGACCATTGTATCCAAATTGTTCCATCAAAAACATTTGTATCCTGAAGGATAACCTTACCAAGGCCAGAATTAGGTGACTTACAGGGCCAGAGTTTTTTGAAATGAGAGTGGTGGGTGGTCAGTGGTTGGAGTCACTAAGTTGTAGCCAGAACTTGAAAGCCAGCAGGGAGTCTCATTATGAACTGGAACCAAGCGTAACCTGTTTAGAATGCTAGACCTATGCTCTTAGAAGCATGCAGACTTGAAGG
The DNA here is from genome assembly GCF_009834535.1 of Camelus ferus. Taxonomy (NCBI): domain Eukaryota; kingdom Metazoa; phylum Chordata; class Mammalia; order Artiodactyla; family Camelidae; genus Camelus; species Camelus ferus. The sequence continues at coordinate 52,589,147 of NC_045696.1, forward strand.
CCTTCCACGTTTTTCTGTCTTTAGATGAAAACATCTGTGTTTAGATGCTTACAGAGTATCGAAAGCACACGCTAATGACACCTTACTCTTTTCTAAGGATTGAACCTCCCAGACTCCTCAAGTTAAGCTCCAAGAGCTTTGATTTCAGGGACTTCCCAGTACCTAAGGAGTGGAAAGAAATGGAGAAAGGAACTTTAAGCCAAGAGTAATGTTTTCTCTCATCATGATTGAAATGTGGAATGTGTCCAGGGTGAGAACACAAATAGAACTGAATGACCCTGACCATTTGAAAAAGGTCCGGAAATATCTCATTGTATGAAGTTAAGGATTTGAGAGTGAATTAATAAAAGAGTTGCCAAATAGAGGCCTAACCTTTGAATCTATGCAATCCTTTTGTGTCCCCCACCATGACAGTGAGTAAGAAAGCAGTTCTGAGGCACTGATCCTGTGACTCTCTACTCACAAAGTGCTCAGGCATGAAGTCCAAAACGATGTACAGTTTATAAGACCTTCTAAAGTCTAAATTCTAACGGTCTCTGCAGCCTTAGGTCTTATCACATTTGTAGTTCCCCAAACAGTGCCCAGCCCGTGGTGATCACTCAGTGCAAAGGTATGTAAGATAAAGTCTTCTGTCTGGATAATGCTTCATCTCTGAAGAGCCATCCAGGGTTCTGAAGCCTTTGTCACTCTCCCCTTTCCCCAGATATAACAGTTACTATTGTATATGTCCTTCTATAATAGCATCCATGAGACTGTGAGCTCCTCATGCAAAAATGGTATCATTCTACTCTGTGTTCCTAGAACTTAGCATAGTCCCAGGTATTCAGGACACACACAAAAATATTGAATGCATGAGTGAATGAATGATAAACAAGGAGCTGAAGCACAAGGTTGCATAGTGTCTTAACCAATGCCAGTTTGTAGAACCACAACCAGGACCAAAGTTAAATATAAAAATTTTAGCCCCAGCTCTCTTGAGAACCCCACAAACTCTATGTTACACGAATCATTTTTTGCTTTGTTTTGCATTGAATATCTATAGCTATATATAAAGTGAACGCCTGGTGAGTGGGCGGATGGTGGTGTTCACTCTTATTTAGTGAAATGTGAATATGTCAGAATTACAGAAAATAGAAAGAAAATGGTTTATGCAAAGCTGTCAGTTCTCATGCCTGTTTTTTTTTTTTTAAATCTGAGATGGTGCCGAGATGGTTCAAACTTAATATTCACATCCATTTTATCACATCAAATATGATCATTAGCAAACAGTGTTTGATGGTAACTATTTCCTGACTGACAATAGCCATCCGGTGGTACCCACTTTCCCATATGCCTGGGGCTGATACAATTCAGATAGTGTGGAAAATAGTGGGAGGAAGGAAGTAATTAAAAAAGAAGGGGAAGCTGGGGGCAGGGGAGAGATACCAATTTTATCTCACACAAGAATATCCCTGTACCTATTCTCTGGAAAGTTATGGGTAGGGACAGGAATACTATTTTTAAACCTGTTTCATATCCTGAAGTTGGCATGCAGTCTTGCCCATAGGATGAGTGTCAGGATACCCTGAGGGTGGGCACCAGTGTTTAAAATATGCTCAGCTGTAGCCTCAGAAAACAAGAAGAAATTATCTCTAGAGTACTGTGGATGTGGAGTAAGCTGGAAAAGTAGACAGTGATGAAATTATAAGCTCAGTGTCCCAAGCAATATTTTGTAACCAGTTACTTACCCACCCCCTCCCCACCTTAAGCAACACTTTACTGCCGCCAGCAATACCTTTGCCATGTGGAGCAGAAGGTAGGGTGGGGGCTACGTGGCGGGAGGGAAGCCTGGCTGGCAGGGTTTCTAAGCACCGCAAAGGCTTCTGAGGCAGCAGCATCACCCAGAAAGACAGGAGAGTGTTCAGCAATAATTTGTGAACATTGAGGATCCAAAGGGAGGCGGCTTTAACTGCACTCTTAATTTCAGGGCTAGCTGGTTGCGAACACTGACTGGTTATTTACCAAATTCCTGTCCTGTTCTTTCTGACTGAGCATTCAGCTTGATTACATGACCCAGGCTCCCCCAGCTCCAGTTAGGTGGGGTTGTGTGCTGAGTTGTGGCCAACGGAATGTGGGCAGGAGTGATTGATGCCTTTTGCCAGGCCTGGCTCCTCGTCCGCTAGTCTCTTTCCTCACTCAAAGCCTGAGTGGAGAGGAATCTGAGCCTCCAGAAGAGGGAGATGCCCCCAGATAGGGTCTGGGTGTGTATATGATTGACTCAGGAGGTGGCTTACCAGAGAGAACACTCTCTCCTGCTAGCCATTTGGATTTCATATGTCATTTGATGGAGCCACTGAGGTTTGGGAGTTTATCCTTTGCAGGAGAGAAAGCTGCAGCTTCCAAGCCTTTCACAAAAATGACTCAAATAGTCTCACATACTATGTCCTCCCATGTTCCCTGTCACTCTCAGGAGCACTTTCTTAACATCTTTCCTCCCATTTTGGGCATGCAAGCAAATGCTCATGCAGAATGCCAAAATCTTACTTGTGGCTAAAATAGTAATGACGTTTAAATAGCCGAGGAATCAACAGAGTGATTTTTTTTTTTTTTTTTTGAAGAAAAGGTATACAGAATCAAGGGGACATGATGAGCAAAGCTTTTAGTCATCCTGGCATTCTTTGTTTTCATCGACACACACATGTAATTTCAACTAAAGTGCGAGGTCCCCATGGTTCCTGAAAGCTCTGGGGTGCGACTGGAATAATGCGGCAATTTAAACAGCTGTGGGCTCTCAATTTAAAGCTGAGATGTTAAAGTGAGGTTATTAAACAAATAAATAAATAATGATTCTCTGTATATCTGGGGTGTATCTGTAGGAGATTGGAAGTTGGATGGGGGCTGGGAGACACCTAAAACAGGGATGCTGGTGAGCAAAGTATTTCTTCAAGGTCCTGTTGCATATTTGAGTCTTAATCTAGATCCACAGCCCTCTTATTTACCTGAGTGATGAATCAGGACAGAGTACTCCAGGAGAGGGCAAGAGTAACCTCTAAAGACTGAGGGCACCCCTGCGTATATTTTGCCCATCACTTGCTCTTAGTCTGACTTTTCAGTTGCCTCTACCTAAGGATAAAAAGGAAGTTCTTTCTTCCACATAGATGATCCCCAGGTTTATTGCATTTCCTTACTTTTCTACTTCCCCTGTGGCACTCAGGCCTTGGAGTAAATACAAAAATCAAAGTTGATTGAAGAGCAGAACTCTTCATGATTACTAAGTGAAGGAAACAGGGGTATCCGCCCGAGCAGTTGAAGGAACTGGAACGCTGAGCTTCAGGAAGACACCAACTAGACTTTCCCTGCAGGATGTCTGAGACAAAGCGACAGGGAATCTGTCTACTCATCTTTGCCAGGGAACTGCTACGGATAGAAGAACCAACTGTTGGTGCCTTTCCCCTGTCTGATTTTCAAGGAGACTCCTCTGAGTGTCCTGAATGACCCAGTCCACCAGGGACCATGATCACGGTCAGCAACTGCTAAGCTGTGCCTTTGACCTTGTACCTCTTCCTTCCCTTGATGTCTTTTTTTGAGTCTGCTTTTGGATTAGAAACCTTCCTTCCCCATACACATGTCATTTGATTATTGCTTTCTAGTAGGTTTCCTGCCAGTTACGTTTCTATCTCAGAGAGACCCTAGACAGTAGTACTACCCCAAGATGGAGGAAAGATCCCAGAGTGACAGTTTGAAAAAAAATTCCCAAGAAAACTATTCATTATAAATTAAATTATGATTTACAGGTATATTCGCTTCCCGGTAAGAACTCCTTCCTTTTGATGTTGAACTCAGCTGGGTGATGTACTTGGTCTATCCTACCACCTTCCAGAAGGGAGGCATTGTGAGATTCTGCCAGTTCTTTTGCTTCTGCCTCCTACCATGAAGTGGCCCATCCCACTTAGAGATTTCTTCTTTAGCTTGGGTCCAAGAATAAAGAGACACATGGAGCAGAGCCGAATAGATTCAAGCAGAGACACAGCATCTGCAGCCAAGCTGCAGCCACCAATTATACTGTGCTCTGTTGCTGAAAGCCACTAAGATTTTGCGGTCAGTTGTGAATGCAGCAAAGCTGACTAATATACCATCTGATCAGGAACACTGGGAATGGATTTTGTGAATGAGAGATAAAAGTTATTGAATTAACCCCTATAGTCTTTGAGTTTTCTGTAAGTAATTACCCTAATATTACAATCCCCTCCCCACTTTCAAAAGCCTAGGACATTCATTAGCCCCTGAAACAAAAGTGCTATGATGATGTAAAGAAAAAACCTAGATCCTCAAACTGGGTAGGACTAAAAGGAACCAGCTTAAGACTTCTGAAAAAGCTGGGATAGTGGCAAACATCCAGCAACCCTGTTTACTGTAAGTCAATGTGTTACAAGTAGAGTGTGGCAGCTTTAGTATATGCCTTTGTAATAGCTACATAGACAAAGTTGGCTTTTCATCTTTATCCTGTTTTACTCCCACATTTGTTAGGTACTGTTTCTTAGCAGCATGGTTTTTGAAGGGACAAGATACTTTCAAGCTGGCTCTGCAACCTGAAGATGCTCTTTCTGATGACCTCTATGTTTCCTGAGAAGCTCCTTAGATTCTTTATTTCTCACTCAAATCCTCTGAGTTATTCTCTCTCCATAATTGAAGCAGATGTCAACTTTTCTAACTGCTTTTTTCTAGCTCTGCTCTTAATTACACCTAGGATACATTATCCTGGCTGTGTTGGCTTTATTTTTTGGTATCTGCTTTTATCAATTTACCCCTCCTTTTTATCTCCTTCCACTTTATATATCCAAGTGTACACTACCCTGTACCATTGTAATATTGGGAGACAGTTCTCCATGAGTCCTTTGTGTTTCTGCACAACTTGTGAGTAGAAGCACTGACAACTTTTTGTTCTAAACTGTCTTTCAACTGTTTGTATATAGCAGCCTTGGAAGATAGAGGTAGCGTCTTGCTCCAGAAGAGAGGGCAATCTTTTTTGCTATTCAGTATAATAAAGATAATGTCTTCCTCCAGGGTAAAGATTGGGTGGGTTTGCTTGCAGCCCACTATAAGACACTGGGGCTTCCTAAGCTCAGGGTTCCTCAGTGTAACAAAAATAACTGTGTCCACTCCACAGCAGTTATCCATGCCTACCTGTGTCACCTATGGGGGCCTTAGAAGACGCAGAGAACTGGCACAAACATGAGTCTCATGCTACCTTCTGAGTAATAAAGTCCTTTGTCTCTGACCCAGAAATCTGCCAACATTCATAAAACTATGGTGGGCTAATTTGTTAGTTTGTAAGTTGGACAAATTTTTGGATCCCTCCCAGTTCTTGACATATACTGCCTCCTATGTAATTATAATTTAAATTATGGCATATAACATCATAAATTAATATCTGTAAGTATCCACGTTTATATGTGTCATATGTGATGCCTCTTCCTTTAAAAAAATAAGGTTGTAAAACCACAGAACACCCACAACACACACAACCATGATTGTCATTGTATCCCCAAATGTTTAGCTCAGTTCCTTGGTCAAATAAAAGTTTTGTTCAATGATTAAATGAATTGGAAACAAGGAAAAGAACTGTACATTATTTACCATCAAACCATCAACCCATTTATACCTCTAGTTACTCCTGTGCTTCTTGATAGAATGGAGGAAAGTCATCACTGGCTTCAGGTCTCCAAAACAGCAACCCAGTCTAGCCGATATCTCCCAGAGGTGGATGCACTGGTTTTCACTAAGAATGTATGGAGGCATCTCATTCCCACCTGCCCAGGGTAGTGTTAGGGTTTTGTCCTCAGAGAATGTTTTTGACTTTTTGCCCTAAACATACTATCATGTACAGTGCCATAAATTTTGGCTCTTTAGTACCTCACTCAGTATTTTTTTTGAGCACCTTTTCTTCATAAGAAAATACTAGGCCCTTGGGATTTAAACATGTAAATGGGCAAATATAATTCAAAAGATAGCAATAGTGAATAATAATACAATTAAAAACTCTAGAAGCACAGAGAGGGGCAACCAAGCCTAAGGATTGGAGTAGAGGGTATGTACAACACCAATATTTATATCCCAACCCAATTTGAGGGCCCCATCCACCTTTATTTTATTTCTTGCTTCTTAGACCCTGATTTTACCACATTGGTACAATCATCCATTCATTTTTACCCTGTCCTGACACCTTACTTCAGCTTTTCCTACCAGCCTTTTACTCCTATAAAAGCCCTTGGTTTGGTTTTCATCCCTTTATAGAATTTTATTCCACCTATCTTATTTTCACTTTCAGCTCTGGTTTTCGTGGTGCTGACCACACAGGGTCACCCATTTTGGTTCTAGTGCAGTCTGGGCAAGGTATCTGTATTCCTAAAAGCCCCCGACATGTGTTCTAATGTGCTAGCATTGTTGAGAATCCCTGCTCTAGGCTCTTCTACAATGCCACCAGTTCTGAATGGAAATGGATTATGCATACCTGTCAGCTCATGCTAGCCAGAACCTGGTTTTTGCCTGGTTAGTTTCTCTCCCATAGCCTAGACTCCCTTTCTTCCCATTTTTTGACTTTACAGAGAATAGCAAAGCCCTTGCTAGGACTGTGTGTTTTCTGATTAAAGGTTAACAGTGTACTTCCAGAGATAGAACTAGAATCCAGGTGTTTTTTGTTGCTATCAGTGAGACTTGCACCAAGTCTCACAAGGTATAGATAATCAAAAGCAGGATTTAGTGCTAGCCTCTCTCCATCCTAGACCTAGTGGAAAAGAAAAGGGATTGGGGAGAAGAAAGGAGAAAAGATTATAGCTTTCCACCTCTCCTGGTAGTATACCATATACAGAGAGAAGAGACAAGGTTGAGAGTTGCCATGCAGCCTGAAGCTTCCCTCAGAAACAAAGACCTTCCTTGCCCAGCCATGGGAGAAGCACCTTTCTCAGCAAGTCTCAGCAGAGACTAGGGTGGCTTCATGGACTAGGGGTGGACTCCTGCTCCAGAGAGATAGCCATAAAGATGCACCCACTTTATTTACACAGCAAGCAGCACGTTCCTACAGAGAGTGACTAGGCATCCAACGTCTAAGATGCTCAGACATGAGAAACCTCCCCCCCAATTTCTTAAAAATATGTAACTATAAATCAGCCACACTCTTACATTTCAAACATTTTTACATGTAAAGTCAAACAGCTGAAGTACACTCATGTTGCAGAAGTCAGATTTATATTTAAATCTTTTAGTCTTCCAGCTAATTTAGGAGATAATCCAAAAACTAGAGGAAGTATTATTACACTGTGGTATTTGGAGGAGTATCCAGGCACACTTAAAAGCATTGGCTTAAAGATACTTTCCAATTTAAATTGCTAGTGGAGTCCTGAGTGGATTGAATGTGTCCAGGGATCCCTATCTTTATAGCATTGTAGTCTGAGACCTGGGGGCTGCTGTTTAATCAGTTGATCAACCAACTATCTATTTGATCAATTAATTCACAAAACACTAATTGAGTGCCTATTATGTGCTAAAGACTGTGCTAAGTGGTAAAGATACAGAGATAAATAATAAGAAAAAAACACCATCTTCGCTTTCAATATAAACAGGCAGTTATAATTTCAACATTGTGACAAGTGTTATAATCATCAGAGAAGAAGTATATGTGTGTGTAAAGAAGTCAAGATATATATAAAAGCACTAATACTCCTCTCTACTAGGGGTAAAGATACATTAGAGTCAGAGGAAAAGATGTGGTATCTCAGCTCAGTTTTCAAAGATTTCATATGAATTTATCAGTTGCAAAATGCTGAGGAGAGCAGAAATTTTACAGACTTAAGAAGGATGAAGCTATGTGGTATAAGTGATACCAGTAGTTCAAAATGTTTATGCAGGGAGGGGAGCACTGGTAGGAAAGAGACAAAAGAGTCAGGGGCCAAATCAATGGTGCCTTTGTCACCATGCTAAAAAGTTAGGATATTATTCTATATATGACAGGGAAGTTTTAAAACCAGGAGACTGGTTTGATTAAGTTGTGTATGTGTGTGTCTGTGATATGTGTGTGTTTGTATGCCAGTATGTGTGTTTCAAAAACCTTTCAAACACTGAAATAGTAGCAGTCACGTGAGGAGCTCTGATATGACTGCAGATAGGGAGACAAGTTAAGAGGTAATAGATGATACAGTCATGACCCATATCAACAGTAGGGGTTGGAGATGTGAGGAGATATTTCTGAGAATTGACCTGGTAAGATGACTATGTGATTGTGGAGATGAGGAAGGGAAGGGGGAGTCATGCCTTGGGTACTAGGGTAAAGAAGTTTTTCACCAAAACAGGGAACCTGGGGGGTTGGTGATAATGATTTCATTTTGAATGGGGTGAGTTTGAAATGCCTATGGCATGTGTAGAGAAAGAGGTCTGATAGATAGCTCTGTATACAAAGAGTGATGTAGGCTGAAGATTTAAATCTGGGGCTTGTAGTTAGAGATGGAATAGTAGATCAGATCTTCTATGGAACATGTTAAAACATTAAATACAAATTTCTAGACTGGTGTTTCTCAAGTTTTAGTGTGTGTGCAAGTCACCTGGAGATCTTATTAAAATACAAAATTTGATTCAGTAACTTTGGAGTGGGCCTGATATCATTTCTAACAAGCTGCTAGGTGATGCTGATTCTGCAGGTATGAGGCCACACTTTGAGTAGCAAGTCTCTAGAAAACACTAGTGTTTAAAGAAAGGCAGATGACAAGAATCCACAAAAAAAGGACTGATGCAGGAATAGAATGAGGGAAAAAAGGAATATTGTCTTAGTATCCAATGGAAGACAAAATTTCATGAAGAAAAAAATTAAACAAAGTCAAAAGCTACTGTCAAGTACAGTTAAGAATAGACTGGTAAATGTCAACTGAAATGGGCAATTTGAAGGTCATTTTGAATTTGAACAGGACAGTTTTTGTATTGGACAGAGGCCAGTAGTAGTGGAGAGCTATGTGAATGGTAAATGGGGAAATAGAGATAGCAAGGAACTAGCTTTTCTAAAAAACAAAACTAAAAGTTAACTATCATGGGAAAGAGACTGATTGATAAATCAGACTAAGTGATAAATTAAAAGTGACAAAAGGTTGAAAAAGTATCATCAGTTTTAAGATAGAAAAGACATGCAGTTGTGGTAAGCCAAGTAATGTCCCCTGTAAAGATACTCATATCCTAATCCTCCAGACCTGTGAATATATTATTGTAGATGACAAAAGAAACTTTGCAGATGTAATTAAATGAAGGATCTTGAGATGGAAAGATTATCCTGGATTATCCAGGTGGCCCAATGTGATCACATGGGTTAAAAGAAGAAGGCAGTAAAGTCAAAGCCAGAAGAGTTGTGACAATAGAAGATGGAGTGGTGCTAATACTGGTTATGAAAAAGAAATAGCCAAGGAATGTGGGCAGCCTCTAAAAGCTGGGAAAAGCAAGGAACAGCTTCTCCATTTAGAGCCTCCAGGAGGAATAGAGCACTGTCCATACCTTGGTTTTAGTCCAGCAAGACTTCTGAGGTCCAGAACTGTAAAATAATATATTTATGTTGTTTCAAGTCAACAAATTTGTGGTAATTTGTTACCGTAGTGCTAGGGTACTAATACAAGGATCCTTAATATACTAAGGAGAAGAACCAAAGCAGAACTGGGATGTGTTACCGCAAACAAGAGAAGGAAAAATAGAGATCCAGCAAGATATAGCTGTTACCTAACCTGGACTTGAGTCCACTCAGGTCTGCACAGCAAAGCCAAACTACTGACACCACGTTGCGATGAAGGAAAGTACAGCATTTATTACAGGGTGACAAGCAAGAAGAACAGGCGGCTCATGCTTAAAAGATCCAAATTCCTCAATTGCTTTCAGAGAAGGATTTTTAAAGGCAAAATTAGGGATGTAGATTGCAAGGTGCTTGATCAGCTCGTGGACTGATTGGTTGACATAGCAGGACAATGTTTCAGGAGTCAACATCATCAACCTTCTGGTTCCAATCAGTCTGGGGTCTCTGTGCTTATGGTCAGCAGTTTCTATCTGATGAGAGTATGGTTTGTATAAAAATAACTTAAGAATGTGCATTAGACATCATTATCTATGTCCTCCAGGGAGGAACTAAATGTCCTGTGACTCTGCTATACGGGTGATCTATTGTTTAAACTGTTACCAGTTTCCCCAGCCCAACTGCTATTCTTTGTTACTACATGTTCACGTTTTTTAAATCATTTACTCTTGAGCCAGCCTTTTGAGACTGGAGTGCGATGAGTGCTGAAGGAAAACTTTTACTTCAAAAGAAGGGGGACATGGTGAGTTGTGGGGGGCTCATATACCCAAGAAGGTCCCAAAAGTTCCTGCTGGGTTTCATAGCTACTCTGGAGGTCCAGCTTTCTCCAAGACTTTACATCATGTGTGAGGCTATGGACAAAATAACTGTCTACCACCCTCTCATTATCCCAAGAGCTTCTCCAAAAGTGTGCATCATCAGCCAGCCACCCTTGCCATTGTCATGAAGAGGTAATGTCATTGCAGCTGTCTCCAACTCAGTCACTTCTAGACCTTCACAGACTCAACCCAGTGTTCTTAGATGTCCGGTCTAGTCTCTTTATGAACAGTTGTCATGATCATTACTTCTTTCTTTCCAATGAAGAAATGAGAGAGATTCCCTTAGATTCTTTATGAAAGAAAATATAAGGCCAAGAAGTTTATAGACTGTAACTGGAAAAGAATCTGGGCTTTAATGATCATAGCCTGGGTTCAAATTTCTGTTCTTACTATCTTATCAACTTGGAAGAGTAACATCTCTCTGAGCTTGTTCCCTTGTCTGTAAAGTAGGGGTCATAATGCCAGCTTCCTGAGGATAAAGTGAGTGAATATATGTAGAATGTCCAGGCACACTGGAGGCTGCAGTGAGGTTGGCTCTCGCTCATTTAAAGCACTTTCAGGAAAGTGTTTTGTTTGAGAAGGGTGTGTCAGCTGCTTCACTGTAACTACACACAGAGACTGACTCCCCTAAATAATCTCCAAATTTGGCTAAGCCCTACTGGGTACATAAGAAATTGACCAGTGGGAGGACCCTGGGATTTCTTGGACTGTTTTCTCCTTTGAGGGTTTCTAGGCTGAAACTAAAACTAAGAGAGTCTCAGCTCTTGGCTCCTTCTATTTCTACGTTATCACCCTCTGCATGAATGCAATTTATTCCTCACCAAGTTCAACCAAGTTCACTTTAGTATAGGGAGGGTGTCCTTGCAGCTCCCCCATACCCTGCCAAGCCTCTACCCCGATTCCCGAATTCCTTCCTTCTTTCCGTACTGGGGCAGCAGGAGACAGGTATGCGCCTCCTGGTTTCCATGGAGACCCTACTTGATGTCAGTGGCGGCTCCAGAGCAGGAGGGAAACCTGACCGTTTCTATTTGACTGAGGAAAAGTGGGGGAAGGGGATGTAAAAAGGAGGAAACCGGAGTAGGGAGGATGGTGGAGGTGAGCCTGTGGGTGTTCAAGGACTCAAACGGGAGAAGAAAAATCCCGTTACTGAGTCACCTCACGCAGGGGCAGCAGGAGGCAGAGAGGTGTTTATTTCACGCGTGAGAAATACCTTCTAAAGACTTATGTCTGATTTCAAGTTGTAAGGGACAGAATTACCCAGGCGACTGGCAACCCGCTGTCTTGGTCTGGGCTCCGGGCTGATAGCGCTGCTCGGTTTCATTTCCATGAAGCAAGGGAGAGTTTTCATTCCGTTCAGAGTCTCAAATTGTCTTAAAGGCTCACTGCTGGTGTAGGAGGGGCCACACAGCTTTCACTCTCCACCCTTCCCCCTACAATGTCACTAAATAAAATCTCTGGGCTGTGGATTACCTGCTATTTATTGGCTGAATCCCTAATGAAAGGATGGGGGAGGAGGAGGAGTTGGAGGTTGGGCAGGATATATGCTAAGATTGAATTGCACCAACGGCTCAGATGATGTCATCTCGAATAAAGGTCTGACCTACTGAATGTTAAATGTGGCTGGGTGATGAATCCTCAGAGAGGATCGATGGCAGAAACCTCTATGAAAGGACCATGCCACTTCTTTGAAATATTAAGCAGGTAGCTGTGCTGATCTCTGACTGCAACTCCCAGAGTGCTGGTGGAATTTCAGCTTTCTGCTATAATCACTTAAACATTACTTACTGCCCTAGATAACTGTGGGTCACGTGGAGTTTGCACCAAAAAAGGAAGTGTTTGAAAGAAAAACTATTATAAGCCATCAGAGTGCCTGCCAGTCTCACAAAGAGAAAGCAATTCAGTTTAATAGACACTTTCAGAGGTCTACTGTGAGTCCAGTGTGTGCGAAATGAATGAGACGGTCTTTGCCTTCAGGGGGCGTACACTCTGATTGGGATGGCAGATTTCACTTACAAATGACCAATAGTGCCAGGCAGCAGGTAGTCAATACCATGGGAAGTCCAGGGAAGGTGAAATTAATTATAATACAGTAAAGAAAAGAACAGTTTATATTAGATACCTCTGAAGTCTAGCCTTTTATAATAGACACAAAAGAGAAAGATACAGGGAAAAGTTCTGTAGGGATAGAATAGAAAAAGGAGTTTTACAAATTGCCTGATGTAGATGCCAAGTCTGCAAAATTGTCAAGTGACATAGTGAGCTAATTTTCCACATTTTTTTCCTCTCTGATGACTTATTATTTCTGTTGCTGGGATTTATAAGGGACTTTGTGTTGGTCCTAGCTTGGCCTCTGTTCTGTTTTCACCACTGACTAAACCACAATATTTTGATATTAGAGGTTCAAAGGTTCTAATTTTAAAATAGACCCAAAGGCTAGAATTGTGAGAAAGAGTGCTTTAGAATGTGTATGAGTTCAGGCTGAGGGAGAACTGTATGAGTATGAAGGGCATTAAGAAACTTGTCTAGTTGAGATAGGACTGAAATAAAGGAGAAATTTGTGCCAGTTGGAGCTCCTTCTCAGAGTCATGGTATGTAGGAATGAAGAGATAATAGTAACATCACAAATGTTGGAGAAATTTTTGAAATACCTGTCACTCATGGTCTGAGTTTAGTGCATATTGCTCAGTCATGAGCCTTCTAATTTTCTTTCTGAAATTAGGAAAAATTCAGAAATACGTTAAAGGTCTAGGAAGCCAAAGGCTGTAATTTGGGGCTGTAAGCCTTTGACGGACGATACTAGGAGGTAACGGGATTAGAGGAGGGTAGTTATTTCTTAGAAAGAAGTAAAGAAGAAAGCCATATATGCTCAAACTGGTCATAATTTCATTGAGATATTGGTTACTGAAGGTTTATTTTCTAGGTCCTACTCTCAGTTGATTAAGGAACATACGTATAATAAAAACATCTCCCCAGAGTTTTGGCAATGTAGCAGGACATTAGCAATTTTTAGATGAATAAAATGTGAAAGCACAGAATGCCAAGAATCTACTTATTTTCATTCTTTTTATTTTATCGTTCTCAGTCATAGGGTTTACCACAGAATCTTTGGATTCCTAGTTTACTTCCTTTCAGGCCGCTCTGCCAAGCTTCTGGATAACTGATAAAACCCTCTGTCTTCTTAACTTCAAATAAACACTGGCAGACACATGGGCACCTCATTTGTCCAAACACAGTCAAATGCACTCATACAGTACATTTTAGTGGTGGTAGTCGGTTTGACATAACAGTTCCTAGAAATGAGTTTGGTAATTTAAGGAGTGCCCACCTGACACCACTAAAAGCTGGAAACAGAGGTAGTGAAGACAAAATAAAAATCATAAAGAAAAAAAATGAGTCATAAATAATACAAAGATGGAGAGGGAGAAAGGTGGAGAAGTGAGATTAAGAGAAAAAACTGAACAATGGGATGTCTGAAGCACTTAATGAATAGGTTAGGATATGAACAATGAATGAATAAATTTTCCAGTTTACTCTCATCTTGATTTAAAGATAGAAATTTCAGAACTAGAAAGGATGTTGTGATCTTCCAGTCTACTTTTCCATTTCACAGATGAGAAAGTAGGAGTCAGGAGATGAGTGACTTTATCAGAGTGGATTAGACATGAAGCCAACATTAGCACCCAGGTTTCCTGCCTCCTGGTCCTGTGTGAGTTCTGCTGCATGATTTCCCACACTTGTAAAGGCTAACTAAATCCCAAGTTCCTTTGAAATTTAAATACTTTCCCACTTTTTCTTTAACCTCTAACAGAAGTGTTTACATTTATTACATTGCTTTATAAAGCTTACAAAGTACTTGATCTTATTTAACCTCTATACCAATTCTGAGAGAAGTAAATATCAGCTATAAAATGACCCACATGGGACTTTTATCCTAATTTCAATTTGCCATATGTTTTGTTCCCCAATAAAAACTTAATTCTCATGTGTGGAGTACTGGGGTAAGTTAAAAATAGACCATACCCTTTCTACTTTTCCCCACCATATTACCATGTAGGAACTCATTGTCCTTTTAGAAAATGAAACATATAGAAGTAGGAGGACAGACAGGTGACAATAAAGGCAAGCAAGAAAGAAGTGATGATGTGGTTGGCAAACAATATTTGCAAGTTGGTGCTATGGATGGTAGTGATTAAATCTGCTGATGATTCTAGATATTTATGATCGGGGAAGTATTACCTTAGCTGCTTCTGTAACAGGGACCCTTGGTATTTCAAGAAAGTTCTCTTTGAAGCTGATGAATTCAGTTCCCAGAAAAAGACCTAGGACGGACGTTGGGGAAGAGGAGCACCTCCTCCCCACCAGGAACTGCACTCTCCAAGGCCCAGCCATCCAAGGCAGGATGGTTTCAATCACTCCTACTATCCAGTCACCGCTGACACTACTTGGCAGCCAGCCTGCCTCTAATGGAATGTGTCCTGCAGCTGGGAATTAGGTCATCAGTAATTCACTTAATAGCATTTTATGAGCTAGGCTCTGACACAAGAGAGTGATCTGGCCTTATCAGCAGGAGCTTTCCTTGATGTGAGAGGAAGGAGGGAGGAAAATATACCATCCTGAATAATCAGACACTACATGCATTTCCAGAAAGTGATGGGTGTTTCTTCAGACTCTCTGTGTGATCAGGCTAGCTATATGAGCGTGGGCAAGTCAGTTCTCATTTCTGAACCTCTGTGGTGTCGTCCAACTCTAACAATGTACTTCTGACTCTAGGGTACTCTTTATGGAAGTTAGAAAATGTAGGAGTTGTCAGATTACCCCCGCCCTTCCCTGACAGTGCTCCCTGGAAAGGAAGATGGATGATCCTACTTTTCTACCACTAGTCTGCTTGGAAAAGAAAAGCCCTGATTTGTAGTTTGCTAATTTCCATGGTGTGTTCCCGATGTGGCTGATTTCAAGCCATCAATGATTTAACAAGTGGCCAGCAAAATTTCTGACAGTCAGCTCTTATAAACTGGGATGAGGCACTCCAGCACACCACTGGTTCTCCCCCCAGTTAGAAAGAGCTGCACCAGTGAATAGACTCGTGCATACACACATAGCTGGATTGTCCACACACAAATATTTAGAATCTATCTCCTTGTTTTGCTTTTTGGATGAACAGATATTTACAACTTCTTCTTTTTGATTCTACTCCAGCTGCTATTCAGAATTTATTTGAAGGAAGGAGGGTAGAGTGCGTGCTTAGCAAGCACGAGGTCCTGGGTTCAATCCCTAGTACTTCCATTAAATAAGTAAATAAATCTAATCACCACCACCCCCCCCACCAAAAAGCAGAATTTATTTGAAGTCCTCTCAGAACTATGCAGAGAATTCTCATTAGCAAAACATCCATACTCATACAGCTCTTCACGTGAATTCCCATTTCTTTTGCCACATATTCAGGGAGCCATTTGGCTTTTCTTTTATTTCCTTCTGCCCCCTACGACACCCACATCTTTCTTGTTGAAAAACCAATATGAACTTCATGAATTGTTTAGAAGGTTCACTGCTCTACAGGGCTCATAAGTTGAAAAAAAAAATCACCAGGGTCTTTTCTCCTTTTCACTTGATTTGAGAGAAGCCCTTCTTCTGGGTCCTGGAATATTGGTGTGTAAAATCTTCCAGTTGCAAGGAAATTGGGATGATTGAGGCTGAAATCAGCATCTGAAATGGTGATGAATAAATTCATGAGTCAGTTCCCTTTTATCCCTGCAGTTAAATAGTGTGTATAGAAAATATTAAATTAGCAGTTGTCTACTGAGAATTTACTACATGGACTCAACAGTGCAAAGTATTGTGAAATATAAGAGAAAGTATAAGCTATGATATCCACTTTCAAATTTATAATCTGGTTGAAGCGATAAGATTAACATGCCCAAATTAATGAAAATCAATTCAAATCATTTTATAATCAAGTGTTTAATGATGTAGCACAAATTCTAAATGCAGTAGGAGCATAGAGAAAAGTAAAACTACTCGAAGCAAGCATTATCCAAGAAAACTTAATGACTGGCAATGGCGCTTAAATTGCCCTGACATGAGGATAGTGTTTACATAGTCAGGTCAAGGTACAGGACCAGCCAGGCCAGGGGAACTGCATTTAAAAGGCTGTGGCATAAAACTGGGAGAGGGTAGAAACAGGAGATGGTGGAAAGAGAGGAAAGAAGTGAAATCCCAGTATGAGTGTGTGTTGAGGAGAGAGGAATGAAAGACAGAATACAAATGGGAAAGGGTCAGATCACATAAGGTTACCACAGTTCCGATCTACAACCTCTGCAGCAACCAGTGCAGGAAGGCAAGCCTTACTCTCCGCAGCCACCAGTCCAGAGAGTCCAGGACTAGGCCAGTGACTGTCAGCTACCCTAATTTTTTGTCCCCCCACCTCCTGCTTCTAATTTAGGACCAATGAGAGAGAAAGCCGAATATGCTCCCCAGACCAATTCCATCAGTTGCCCTGCTTCTAGTTAGTCCGCCTCCAGCTTCCCTGTGCCAACAGCCTTCAATCAGAGCACACCTCAGGTCTTCCCCTTTTTCCACCAAAAAGCTTTCCCACTCCCCTGCCTGCCCTTGAGTCTCTACCAAACTCATGTGATGGTGGCTGAATCCCTTCTATGCAGCACACACTGAATTAAAGCCTGATTGTTCTCATTTGGGCAGTCTGTTTATTTCCACAGTTGAAAAGGAGCATGTCTATAATAGTTCTGTTTGTCTCTTATTATTACACAAATATGTGCACTTGTTCTCCTCTCTCCCTGCTACTCTCCCTCCTTATCTCTTGACAGCTACACTTTATACAGGCTTTCTTACCAATTTCTTAGAATGTCCATAATAAAGACAGATGTCAAGAGAGCTAGTACCTCCATTTCAGAAATGAATAGAATGAGGCGTTCAGGGTAGTCTCTGCTGAGGACATTCATTCATGTCCTTTGGATTTAACATGAGGGGTGAATGCCTCAATCCTACCCTGCCCCTTGACTCTAGTTCACCTTTTCCCCAACAAAAGGCCCTTTTATTATTATTCTTTTAATAATAGCCCCTTATTGTATAAGTTTTAGTCTAATAATGATTAGTGTTTTTCTAGTATATTTTAATTTAAAACATCTAAAATGTTTAATCTGAGTTTCTGATCAACACAAGATAACAAGCATTGCTGTCATGCTAGATGATATATTTCCAGTCAAACCAACAAACAAGCATTTTAAATAGTCAGTGCAACATGATCTTCAATATAAATATATGGATTCTATTAGGGCTTTCTGAAATTCTGAAAATAATAAATAATTATCCCCCATTTCCATTCATGCTTTTGAGGAGTTATTGTGTTTCTGGGAATCCAAAATTGGGAACAGCTCCTTAGATGTTATAAAAATTTTGTTACAACTTTACTAATTCCTGGAAGCTCAGTCCTTTACATCATATTCCAGAACTCTAAGGTAAATTACCTTCTGGGTTTTACAGATAGAATTTGATCATTTTGGATATTTAAAGGAATTTGATACCCCTACCTAATATATATGGATGGACTAGAAGTAGACACACAGCTAGCAATGAAGTTTTCTGGTATAATATCCTCTTCTTCTCTACCATATAACCAAGGAGCTAGAGGCAGCAAGGTGGGCAGGGAGATTTAGCTTGACCATCCTAAATCTCCCCATGATCTTGCTTTCCATTTAAAATCTTGGGTCTGAATCTTAGACAGTTTTTCAGCTGTTCCTTGAGTAATTACGCTTGGTTCATTTCATTACACCCCTTGTTATATGTTCTTACCATACCCTGAGTGTTTCCTTCATTGCACGTACTCCCAGCACCCTAATGACACCAGCAAGAGGTCTTTATGTCACCCTTGGGAAGAGGGGAGATTACTTTAGACAGTGTCTCTTGTGGATGGATGACTCCCTTCCACAGCATGTGTGATCCTGTTAAATGTAATCAGGGAGGCTGGGCCTTCCTTACCAAGGGATCCTGTCTTCTTCCTGAACTTTGCTCAGTCATCTCTTGTCATAAGTCTGGGGGATGTATTTTGAGGCATGTTTTAGTTAAGATGAGCTAGGCCATTGGAACAAACAGCACCAAACTGAATAATGGCTTCACACAGCAGAAGTTTATTTCTTCCTTATTCAACAGTTCCTCATTGGCACCTGACTTTCTCCATATGGTAATTCAAGAACTGAGACTTCTTCAGTATCATTGCTCTGCTGTTCTCTAGGGCTTTGTCATCTTCCATTGGCCGAATATGGAGAGCAAGGAAGAAGCACACCTACTTCTTATAATGGCTTGACTCTGAACTGGCACATATCCCTTCCATTCATATTCTGTTTGTGAGAACCTTATGCAAGAGAGGCTAAGAAATTTAGTCTATCTATGGGCCAAGGATAAGAAGAAAATGAAAATGTAGGGAACAGTTAGCAATGTCTGCCTTAGGTATTTGTAGCCTCTGCCTACTTCTTGCCACCCACTAAAGATATTGGAATATTAGTAGTGTTGCAAAGAAACCATTATACATATAGCTTTCCTCTCCCTGGCCTCACTAACTTATTCAGCAGTAATTGTCATTGTCTTTACTGGAGAGGAGAATTGCAGTTGATCAATCGTCTCTAATTTTCTCTAGTTTGTGGTGAACTCCCCGTGGCTGCTCTCTGCTACTGTGACAGCTGCTCTTGGCAGATGCTCCTTTTAGCTTAGCTTCGCTTGCCTTGAGGTCCCACAGCAGTAGAACAGCTCAGGGTTGTGCTTTCAGCTCTATCTCTTGAGGGCTAACTCATGACCTCTAGGTCTTTGGATTCTCACAAGACCAGCTACAGCTTGGGGCCCTACTTTAGTCTGTCTCTAATTCTTCTTGGAATAGCATCACAGACCTATCTTCCCCTTTCTTTTTCAACTCTGACCACAGCCATGCCTCAGCTAGCAGTCTGTGCATAAAGGGACCTGATAGCCAGATTCTAAGTTCCAGATGATCACCAAGAGTCTAATATGCCTTTGCTAGTAGAAACAGACACTCTGTAATGATGGGATACAAGCAATGTGCAAGATGGATAGAATTCCATTTTGGAGCAAAAGTCACTTTTCTTTCTTGTTCAGATCAGTAGCTTAGCATACTGCTCATGTTTTCTAAATTTCAAAAGACCTTACATGTAATCATTTATCCAGTGATTCATTTACTTTTCTATTCAACACATTTTTGAGTGTCACTATATTTCAGGTACTGGGGATATAATAGTAAACCAGATAGAAACAGTCCTAGTGATTTTGCATGATGTTGTTAACAGGGAACCCTGGGTCCCCATAAAATAAAAAGTTTCAGGGATGCATGGATTATCCAGGGGCTTTTGAGTAGCTCTGTCTCAAGCTGGACAGGTTGTCTCTATCCTACCTCCTATTCATCCCTGTGTGCTTTGTTGCACAGACTTTAGAGTAACCCAGAGAACCATTTTCCTGAGGAACTGGCTTTGGTCTTAAATAAATCAACATATTTAAAGCACCTAGCAAGCTCCCAAAATAGTAGATAAGACAATTAAATGGCAGCTATTATTAATTATAGCATTATGCTCTTTAGGAAATCACAGGGGGAAAATTGGTCCAGCTGATAATTTTAAATTGCTTTTATTCCTGTAAAAGCTTGCTCAGGCCTGAGTACCTCTTTTGTGTGGCATGAGATCAGCAGACATGAGTTGATGACTCAAATGTTACAAAGGAATGGGGAGTGGAGGGATAAATAGGGAGTTCAGGATTTGCAGATACTAACTACTGTATATAAAATAGGTAAACAAAAACTTTCTAGTATATAGCACAGGGAACTATATTCAATATCTTCTAGTATCCTCTAATGAAAAAGAATATGAAAAGGAATATATGTATGTATATGGATGACTGAAACATGTTGTACACCAGAAGTTGACACAACATTGTAAACCAACTATACTTAATATTTTTTTTTAATTTAAAAAAATATTACAGTGCAGCTCAGTCATGGCTGGGATATTTAATGAATCTTACAGGGAAGAATGGTGAAGATCTGTGGTGGGAACACCGAGAACACAGCATAGGGATGCTGCCCGCCTCCAGAGAGCATGGCTAAGCACTGTCCTCAGCGTTCCAACAATGACTCTGTAGGACACAGAAAAGGACAAAGGTTCAGAGGCTGGGAGGTGGTGAGGTTGGGGAATGAAACTGATTATTTTGCTACTATTTCTACATGCTTCGTCTTCCTCTCCTGTGTTATACCTGCCTCTGTACCCAAGGAGACGGAGCCTTCCAAATGAATGATTCATGAGGATTACAGCCTCAATGTGAGGATGTTATGCAGTTATCACCAGGGATCAGAATCATTGATCAATCTCAGTATTCAGTGTGGCTTCGTCTGTGTCCAGAACTGCATGAGGTACGGTGAAAGGAGGCAAGAGAAATTTATGATGCCATCTCTACCCTTAAAGAATTTATGTGGAGACCAGACAAACACAAAAAACGCTTACAGAACAATTCAAGTCTGAACTGTTTGGCACAAACTAGAAAGGCAGTTTTAAGCTTTAGCCTGGCCTTTATAGCCACCTGCAGGGAGGCACTGTAGGGCAGTACAAGAGGACCAGTTTGTGGTCCAGCACACCTGGATTCAAAGTTTCACTCTGCTACCTAATGACCTGTATAACCTTGAGCAGTTTACGTAGTCTCAAAGCTTCATGTGTCAAACAAAGGAAATGCTTTATCCTAGGGTTTGAGTGATCAGTGAGTTGAAAACATCAATTATCAGGAAAATAACAGAGACACAAAAAATGCAGGTGACCACCCGACATCCAAGTGGCTCTCCCACAAGAATCTCAGAGACAAAATATTTAAAACCAGGCACATCATCTTCTCTACAATCCTCACATGGTAAGACTTACTTGTCTTTTTGACTTCCCATTTTTTTACCCCATTTCTTTTTATGGCAGCCCACCTTTTCTAGTCATCAAGGCTTGAAACCATCACGTCCTCTTTGACTGAAACACCCTCACCTCCACATCCAATCTCTTTCAAACTTCTACATTTTTTTTTTCTTTTTTAACTTTCAATGTGTCTCTAATCCAGAGGTTCCTATCATAGTGTCATGATTGGGCTTTAAGAGGCCTGTGAACTATATAATATTATATGGGAAAAGGCTATAATTCTTAAGTGTATCATCTCAGATAGATTGTATACCACAGTCATCCCTTTACTGCTATTTCTTCTGCTACCATGTAGTTGCAGGTTTTTAACATTTTCTGCCCAAGTACAACAGCCTCCTAACTTACAATCTTCTAATTTGTTTTATTCTTTGTACCACTGTCATTGGCACCTTAAAATATGCTTCCAATCATGCCATTTCCCCAATCAGCAATTTTCAACAAACCAAAAATTCCAACTAACTTTGGAACTTTTATGTTCTGGTTCTCTGTCCACATGCCCTATGCTCCAGTGAAACAAACTGCTCACTCTTCTTTGAATATACTATTAAAAAAAATTAGTTGCATCTTTTGTAATGTAAAACATGAGGGAAAAGATGCAGAGCAAATCATCAGTGGACAGAAATCATAGATTTTCAGAAGATTAATCACAAAGTTCCACTCCAGGATGCTCCTCCCACTCGTACACACCTTTGTGCTCTGCACTCCTTCACAGATAACTCATAGTAATTTGAGTTAGAGAGTGGGTGCTTAGGATAGGCCAGCTCTGGACCAACTGTGGTTAAAAAAAAAAAAAAAAAGAGTCAACTTTTGTTGCTATTTCAACGTAAAACATTCAAAGAATTTCCTTTTCTAAATTCCAAGATTATTAACCCAAACCCCCCTACTTGCAGCAATTCATTTCCTTCTTTGGCAGATTTGACAGTCTACAGCTGACAATATTTGGGTGCCCACTCAGTTCTGGAGCCATGGCCCCTCCTCTGAGGATGCCCTTACAGACCTCAACACATAAGGAGGGCTGCCCACCAGCAGCCAGATTTGCACTATGTTACACCTCCTTCCTGATCGTGACTGATTGGATAATAGTGGTACCTGACACAGCCTGGGTCAATCACGTTCCCGCCCTGGACACTTGGAATTGGAATAGAGAGACTGCGAGCCAGGCATGAGATGCAGCTGGAGGTCTAAGATGTAAATAGCAGGAGCTGTTCAGGGAATGCAAAAAGCTGTTCCACAGTCAGAAGGAAGAAAAAGAGAAGATGATATGAAAAACTTAGACATAAAAGAGAATAAAAGTGTTCTGATGCCTTTCAGTTCCTGGTTTCAGACCTTCCAGGCGTCTGGCTCTGTCCTTTTCTCGGATTCTCTGAAAGGCAGGTCTCTTCCTCCCCTTCCCATTTTCTTTTACAGTTAAGCTAACTTGAGTTGATATTTCATACAGACAACCAAGAGTCCTAACTAATACTATAATCTGATTCCAGGCTGATCTTCCTTCATTCATTCAACATACATTGATTGAGCATCTACTAGATGCCACACACTCTGTTAGCCTCCCTGCAGGAGCATATAAAGAGAGACAAATAGGTCATTATAATTTAATAAGAGAAGTCCTCTATCAGACCTATGTGCAAAATACATAGGCATGGCAAATAAATAGAGATTGAGAGGAGGGAACATAGGTATTTTGAAAGTAGATGGTGCCTTAACTAATCCTTGAGCCAAGGCTCAAGGCTTTATCAAGAAAGAAGGAACAACGTGTGCAAAGGTGTGGAGGCAAGCAGAGTTTGATCTGTTCTGGGAACTGCAAGTCTCTTCTATTTGGTGTCTAGTGTACTTATATTTGATTTCCCCAATGCAGAAAAGAGAGAAGAGTGGCAAGATGTTAAGGCCTGGGCCCAGTGTAAGGAGTATTTTCTGTCATTCCATGGATTCCCTCTTTAGGTGTTGGAAGGATTATTGATAATTTTAGGCAGCAGATTTAAGACCTTATTTACAGTAGCTCAAGCTCATCAATTTTGGATGGCACATTCCAATGTTTTATCAAGTGAAACCATGTAAAATAGCTCTTATTAAATGCCTTGGGATTCAGGTACAATTATGCCTGTGCCTCTATCTGGAGTAATCACTTTCGATAAATGGGCAAAATTCCTCTTCTCCTGTTATTTCACCAACTGCTTAATTTGTGATTCTCTCTTCAACGTGTTCTATCTTTCTCTCTCTCTCTGTTTCTCTTCATACATGCCCATATTTTTTTCAGTCATTTTTATATGTATGTTAATATCTTTCATGATTTATCTCTTAATATAAATCATTTTCTAATTTATTTTACAGTAATTATTATAATTAAATTTTAATAGTACTCACATAGCAATTAATCTCATTACAATTAAAAATGACATAAAGCTGGGAGCAATATAAAGCATTTTGGATGTCAAGCCAGGACCCAAAAGGATCCCCACAAGCTAGAGTGATTATTGGACTCTTAAGAAAATCTGCATAATAGTAATGAAATGTAGGGTCCACACTTCAGTCCTAAAATCCAAGTACCCAACGATAATATGGAAGATAGCCCAAGCAGAAGAGCTTTTAGCTACCCATTCACTCCATGTAAGTCAGTAGTGTGCCGTGAACTTCCCCCAAAGCAGGTATGTCTGAAGGTCCATTCGTGGACATATGCCTCTCTTAAAGCAGGAGCCAGTGGTCCCACCATTCTTGATACTGGGTCTATGACACATAGAATGTTGGGCTTATTCAGGCTTATCACACTTTAAGAAAGATATAGAAAAGTCTTTACCTGTTTCAAGAACTGTGAGATCATGAGAAGACTCCAAAAAAGTGGGGATTTATGATATTTAGTTTAGAGAAGAGTCAGTTGTTTTAAAATATTCAGAGAACTGTCATGCAGAAGAGGAAAGGGGGTCAGACTTGTCATTTATAGCCCCACTGGGAAGAAACAGGACCGACAGGGTCAGGATGGGAAATTCATGTAGACAGACTTTGGTTTAGGACAAGAAAGAATTTTCTAAGGGCTAATTCTGTCTAATGACAGAATGAGCTGCCTCAGGAGGGTAATGATGTCTCCATCTCTGGAAGTATTCAAGCTCGGGATGCATGACTACCTGTGAGGTTGCTATAGAAGAGATCTGAACTTTACCTATTTTTGGCTTAGGTTCTTGAAGTTTCTTTAGGGATACTATTTATACTGACACCATCTTAACTTCTAAAAATCTTTCCTGTCCTTTGAGATAAAGATAAAAATCCTCCAAATACGCTTTCTTTCTATGTAATTAGAATCACCCTTTATGTAATAAAAATTCATGTTGTACTTACTGCACTTTTCTTTTAATATTTTTCACATTGTTTCACGTAGTGGCTATGAATATGTTTTATCACCTCTCATGCTGAATGAATGAAGGGATGAATGTTGATTAAAGACACATAAAAGCAAACATCCAAATGATTTTTATTAATCTTAATTCTTCTTTAAACTATTTCAAAATCATTTCAAATCTGAAGTACAATTCAAAGAGTATCCATATTCCCCTTACCCAGACTTCTCACTGTTAACATTTTGTTGTATTTGCTCCATCTCTCTCTTTTCCCTTTCTTCACAGACTCTCTCCTTCTCTCTCCCTCTGGGTATGTGTATATGTATACATATATAGACACACACACATATACAAATATATTTATATAATCTAGACATATATTTACATATAAATACACATATACAGTATATTTTCATTATCATTAGTCTTTTTTATAGCCATTTGAGAGCAAGTTGAAAACAGTATTCCCCATGACCCCTAAATACTCCAACTTGCCAAAAATATTCTCATACACAACCATTGTACAGGCCTTTAAATCAGGAAATCAATAATGATATCACACTTTTGTCCAAAATACAGACCCTATTCAAATTTGCAAACTGTCCCAACAATAACATTTTTTCCTTCTGGTCCAGGATGGCATCCAGGAACTCACTGCATTTATTGATCATGTCTCTTTAGCCTCTTCCAAATCTGTGTCTAGTTCTTTATCCTTTCCCTGTCTTTCATGTTCTCAACAGATAGTGGAGGGCCTAGAGCTGGGCTCTTTAACATGGTAGCCACTAGCCACATGTAATTATTTAAATTAAAATTAATTAAAGCTAATAATTTCACTTCTCAGTCACACTAGCCACATTTCAAGCATCCAAGAGCCACAAGTGGCTCATGGCTGCCCAGTTGACAGCACAGCTCTGAGACATTGCCATCACCGCAGTAAATTCTGTTGGACATTGCTGGTCTTCAGAGTGGCTTTCAACCTGGGTATCCCTAATGTTTCCTCATGGCCAGTCTCAAGTCATGCTTTCTTTGCAGGAATATCACAGAAATGATACTATGCTCTTCTCAGTGCATCACATAAGGGAATATTTTCTTTAACATCTGTGTTTAATTTGACTCTTTACTCCAAATTACCATGAGCAACACTTACTAAGTTCTGCTGTGTATATGGCAATATGACATTACAACAAAGCATATAATCCAGTCCTTGATATCAAGAAACTTGTCAGTCAGGAAGCTAGATATAGCATAGTTGCTTAGAGTCCAAGCTTCAGACACAGAGAGCTCTGTATTTGAGTTTCAGCACTGCCATTTTATAATCTCCCTGTTCAATGTGCCTGTGTTGAGTGCATACTCAAGTGCAGGCCATTGCAGGAAGTAAGTTTGTCAGCATCAGAAACCACGACCTTCTTGGTATCCTGTACAGCACCTCAGTTAGGTAGGCCTCCCAACACGGGTAGATTGATGGAATGAAACAACCCATAAATTCTATGATGATTCAAAGACTACATAAAATTTAGTCACAAATAAAGTTTAAGAAAGTTGTGCTATGTCAAACACTCTTGGTAACTTTAAATGAAAGTTGTGTATTAATGGAAAGGATTATGTTGAACTCATCCATCCTGGCTGCAGATGTACTTAGAGCTGACTAAGCCTACCCAGAGTCACTCATATCTTCGCATGCAGTAAGTCTGGTAAAAGGAACTGGAGGATTAAATATTTATGTCCTTCTAAAGTCCAGGAAAAGGGGAAGGGGTGTATATTATGTAGTTACACAAATTAGATTTCCTCCTAAGAAATAAATCATGCTATTAATCTATCATAAGTAACTACTGCATGCTATGGGCTAAATCTCCATTTTCGGTTTGCTGTTAAACACAGCCACCTTTTTGGGACTGTGATTATGTAGAGTCATTTGGATCAAAAGCACAAACTCCTTTGTCAGACTAGCTCTGTGAACTTGTCCAAGTTACTCAACTCTCTATACTTCAGTTTTTCCATCTGTGAAATGTGGACACCAATAGTTTCTAGATCATAGGACTGTTTCAAGAATTAAAAGAGAAAATTTAATGTAAAGACCTTTCTTAGCATGGGTCCTGATTCATGGTAAGGGTTTAATACATGCTTGCTGTTGCATTTTCTGTTTTATTTCTTCTTTGTTTGTCATAATCGCACCTTCCTCCTGCTCTAATACTCATACTTACATAAAATCATAGAATTTTAAAACTGAAAATGTTATTACAAGTCACCTTGTAATCCACTCATTTTTTAGAAGAATGAACTGAAATGTGGTTTACCTGTGCTGGTAGAATCTGCTGCTCAGGGGCAGAGCTCAGAGTAGAACCTACTACATCATACTGACTGTGAACCAGAACTGGTTCTTTGGTCTGCATGCTTATTAAGTGCTATTATATAGCATTAGGCTAAGCCTTAGGGATTAAAAACAAAAAATGATGATGATATATTCCTTCTTGGGAAATACTCACAAGGGGTAGGGATCTGGGGGACAGGTGGGGAACGAAGGTGTAAATTCATTGTAAATGCCATGGCTAATTTAGAGGTGTGCAAAGGGAGCTATGAGACCATTTGACTCCCTTAAGGAACTCAGGTTTTGACACATATTTTTTCATAGATCCGAGAAATTCATTGAAAAGCCACCTGCAATCATCTTTTTCAAGCAAAATACCCATTGACACACAGGTAGTCAGTCCCCAGCTAGGACTTGACTCATGTCTGCTTCTAACACCCACTCCTATCAGAGCTGTTGGTTCAGTTTACCAGTGTGTATATATGACCTCTTCGCTTTCAGCCTAAATGTGGTTTTTAATTTGAGAGAAGAAATAGATAAAACAATGACCTGAGAGCATAGATTTGTTTGGTTGAAATCTAATTATGCTGCTGACTTGTTGTATGACTTAGTGGAGATCATTTGTTCTGCTTTTATCTACTTACCCTATCAAAATCTCCTACTCCCCTGGGCTTTTGTGGGAAAGATTTTGCCCAAGTGATGCATGATGCTTTGTAATTATGAAATATTTTGCACTAAAAATACTAATTTCTTATGTCTGTCATTCTATTTGATACAATTACGATTTTTGCAAATGTACAAGGAATAAAAGTAATAAAATAATATTTGAAGGACTTAGAGTCTCCTTTGTTTTGAATGAATATGTTTAATCTTTCTGCAAATGAAGTAAGAGTTTTCTTCATAGAAGGTTTGGAATATGTATTCAACGTGATTGCAGCTTAAATTCTGGGGCAAGGAAAGATAGGAGTCCTCAGGATAATGGACAAAACCAATTTTAAGGAGCTATCATCCTGAATCCTATGAATTGCTGAATTCATCTTATTCATTTATTCATGTTTCCATTCAAGAGCAGTACATTGAATTCTTACATGTCAGTTGCCAGACTGGACATAAAAGATACAGGGTTGAATAAACACCCTGTCTAGCTAGTTAATGGATGGATGAATAAATGAATCTATAAATATCTATCTCTCCCTGCCCCATAGAGGTCCTCACACTCTAGTAGATGAGACAGAAATATACAAAGTCAACTGTAATACAGTGTGATAAATGCTATAACAGAAAGTGCCAGGGAGGAGACATACTAGTTCTGCCTGACAGCTCTATCAGAGAATGCTTCATACTGGCAATATTTAACTCAGAGATTAAAGAATTAGCCAACTCAGATAGTGCCAAAGCCAATTATAAAAAGTCCATCATATCCTGACTGATTTATTTTAATATTAAACATTTTTAAAACTATTTATAGGATTATGGCTATGTGGTTCAAAATTCAAAAGCCACAAAGGGTATGCAAGAAAGTCCCTATCTCACACTTGTCACTCCGCTATTCATTCATCTATTCCCTTTCCTGAAGGTCCTAATGTTATCAGTGTCCAGGGATACTAGAGATAAGTAAAATGTGTGTGTGTGTACAAATATCCAAGTATATGCACACGCACACATTCGCTCACAGTTTTCCCCATTTTTATACAAATTAAAGTATAGTATACATACTACTTTGTACTTTCTGTGTTGCACTTAAAAATGTTTCTAGATCGCTTCCCATTACATGTATGTCTCTTTCAATCTTTTGCTAAACATATTTTACTCATGTCTGAAGAACTTTGGAGATAGATCCCTGTTATCTTCCAGATTCTTGTGTGTGACTACTAAGAATTCTGAAGCTACTCTTTCCTGTGTGACCTCTTTTACTCTCTGCAAGTTTTGAGGATCTTGTTTTTCCTCCTAACGTTTAGAATTTGCACGGTAGGAGTATCTTTTTTTTTTTTTTCCAGTGACTCTGGTGAGGATTCAGTGGGCTTGAGATTTATGTCTTTTGGTTCTAGAAAACATTCTTGCATTACTTCTTTGAGAAATTGTTTCTCATCATCTCTTTTTTTCTTTTTCTGGAAGTCTTACTAATTAAATTTTTGATCTCCTGGTGTGATAAAATGAATGTGGATTTATTCACCAAATGCTAACCTAGATGAACTACATTATTAAATTTGAAAGTAACTCCTTTTGTGACAGGCACACCAAAATGGAGTGTCCTGTAGTGATAATATGGAACTTGTTAAGATGAAGAAGTGGTTAAAACTGGAACTGTTGATATGTGTTCTTTCAGGGTTTTACATGTATGCATGGCTTATGCATAGTTATTTAGTGGGCTATAGAGGTAGACTGGCCTGGGTTAAAATTTGCCTCTACCCCTTACCAGCCTCAACACTCTGTTTCAACATCTGCAAAATAGGGATGGTAATGACACTTGTGATGTTTAATTGTGCTATTTAAATGTTAAAATGTACTTAAAGAACTTTGCACAGTGCCTGGCATCTAGTAGATAGTCAATAAATAGTATATGTTGTTACTAAGGAAATGGGTTAAGAAGTTGACACTGTTTAGAATACTTTGCCCACTAGAATTTAATTTCATTGAGAGCTGCCATATGCTTCTGTAAACATCCTGATGTTCCTTTGTAAGACATGAACACTGCACAAAATGGATCATTCATCTAACTTTAGGATAGCATGTCTTATGTTCTTGTATCCCAGAAAAGCCCTTTTTGTTGCCGTGCTGAATAACAGCTCAAGAAGTTCTTTAACAACCTGTGTGATTTAATCCCCTAGTGAGATGTTCATTAACCTATGAAGTAAAATAGGCAACCAAAGGAAGCAAGAATGAGGGACCCAAACAGAAAGAGGTGGTGAGATCAGGGGAGGAAAAACAGATGTAGACAGAACCAAGACCAAAGGCAGGAAGGGAGAAGGAGAGATCGAAAGAGCCATTGGGTTGGGATGGTGTTTTAGTGAAATGGTTCTGTCAGTGTGGTAAGTGGCCTTCCCTGGAATCTCCCAGAAGAAGTCTCATGAGTCAATCTTATTAGAGATAAAAATAAGAAGGCTGTTGTTGGACATGAAGGCACAAATCCATCAGAAGAGTTTTGACTGCCATGTCCATTCTATGTGCAGCTAAAACCAAGAGAGACATACATAAGCTACTAATGGCTGCTGCCTCTATGGTGTATGGAGCAATGGTTTTTCTGAGAAAGCGTCTTGTTGACAGAAACAAATGTTAGTTTTGCCTCTATAGTCCATCCACTGCCTTGATTCTGTCATCCCATTAGCT
This sequence comes from Camelus ferus, assembly GCF_009834535.1. Lineage (NCBI taxonomy): Eukaryota > Metazoa > Chordata > Mammalia > Artiodactyla > Camelidae > Camelus > Camelus ferus. The sequence goes on from NC_045696.1 coordinate 52,619,455, forward strand.
GGTTGCCCTAGTTTATCATGCTCTCTCCGAAACCAAGATTAAGAGAGTAGAGAATGGAATTACTTCTGAATCCTGATCTAAAGGGGTGTGAATTGGCTTTAGCTCACCCGACCATTCCGGAGGCCCTTGTTATAGACTGAATGTTTGTGTCCATCCTAAAATCATATATTGAAATCTTAACACCTGACATAATAGTATTAGGATGTGGAGACTTTGGGAGGTAATTAATTAGGTCCTGAGGGTGAAGTCCGCATGAATGAGGCTTAGTGCCTTTATAAGAAGAGATATGAGAGAGGCCTTTCTCTCTGCCATATGAGGATACAAGGGGAAGCAAGCCATCTGTAAACCAGGGAGGGGACTGTCACCAAGAACCTGACTATGTTGGCACCCTGATTTCATACTTCCAGCCTCCAGAACTGTGAGAAATAAATGTTTGATTATACCACCCAACCTGTGGTATTATCTTATAGTCTGAACTGACTGAAAAAACTCCAAAAGTACTTAGTTTCTACTAGGGTTTAGTGGCAAAAGCAGTGAGCTGTTTATGGATAGAACTGTTTCCTGGCTGTGGTTCTGCCAGTTGTCCTTGGACAAATCTCCTCACTTCTTGAATACTTTGCTTCCCTTATGTATAAAATCATTTTATTCAACTAGCCAGTTGGTTCTGAAGCCCCTTGAGTCAAGAACCCTTTGAGAATCTGACAAAAGCCACAGTTCATCTCCTAAGAGTCATGCATGTTGCAGTATTAAAGATTAGCAAGAGGTGAACACACATATGAAGACATCCTCTACAAAGCTAGATTGGATGTCTATTTATCCAAAAACACAAAATATTTTGGAAATGCTGCACAGAGCAGGAGCAGCTGCAGTCAATCCCAGTGTAGTTTCTCTTGGGCCGAGGTTCCTAATAGGGAACTGATGATAGTATTTGTGCAAATTAGGATCTTACCTGATCCAGGAAGGGGAATGCTTGCTCTACCGCTTCAGTTTATGCCCAGGGCTTGCTTCACTGTTGATGAACTTACATTGACAGCCTGTGAGCTTCCAGTCAGGGGAAATGTCACAAAAAGCTGGTCTTTTATTCTTAAGTTATGTGGCTTCAACTCAGCCACATCCTTACCTAAGGAGAAAATACAGTCAGTATTCTGATTTCCACCTTCAGCTTTCCCGCATTTCAGAAAACACACACACACACACACACACACACACTCACACACACACAGTTTAGCACATAATTTCAGAGGGTTCGTTGACCCCCACCCCTGCCCTAAACTTACCCTGTGGACTCCAGGTTAAGTTTCTGATCTGGATGGTCTTCATGATGTTTCTGACCTCTAAAATGTTTTCATTCTGAGCAAGACATTTTACTCACCACTAATATTCCTTCAGACTACAGTGGGAGGATTTGGGGGTGGAATGAGCAACTTTCATCTTGTAGCTTTCAGACTAGCAATATAACATTTTCTTTTTGATCTATTTCTTTTCCTATTTTAATGGTATAGTTGACAGAGTTTGGAGCTATCACGAAAAGTTCAAAACAACTTCATCTCTCACTCTTGTTCACATTAGAGATTATTATGCCCCAGAATAATATTTCTCAAATCCAAGGTGAAAGATCTGGGGGGGTCATTCTGTGCCGACTTCAGCTGAGAGTAAAATTAATGTCTGTACTGTGGTTTCTATCGCAACTTAGTTTAACCTGCTCCTCTTGTCTTGAGAGAAGTGTGATATCCTACCCTTCATGTTTCATGCGAAATTTCATCTTGGCAAACTCTTATTTTGCCAGAAATGGTTTCATGTTCATGTGACCATAATTATCAGTTCATGTAATACTGTTCAACTAAATACCCAGTGGAGCCCTTACTGACCTGTTTAGCCATTCTCTCTGAAAATAATTTATGGGAATAGGTAACATTTGCCGAACATTTACTGTGCGCTGGGCACTACACTAAGCACTTTGCAAATACCATTTCCCATAATCCTATTTTGATTGCATCCTTTCAGGGATCTGGAAGTCATCTTCTGTTTTCCCCCGGCTTTAGACCAGCAGGTCATAGCTGTTTGTGAGGAAGCAGTGCTTTTCGTTTTCCTAAAGCCTTGGGTTTCCGCCTGCTGCTGCTGCTACTGTTCCTGTGATTAGTGGGAACATGGAGTGAAGGATGAGGCCAGCAGCAGCTGTCTGGGAGGGAGGAGCTCTGGGCTTCTGAGTGCCACCAAGAGGTGACCACTCTAACCTCAAACAGAGGATCCTGGAAAACCTTGGAAGTGCAGAAGAATCGTGGAAATAAAGCATGTGAGCGCCTACTAAGTTTCATGCTTAGTATCGTCTGATTCACCGCATTTCTTCCTCTCTTTACTATGCGAGATGGATGTTTTTACCTCTCTCAGAGGCAGAAGGCTGAGGCTCAGACAGATCCCCTAGCTAATGCATGTGGAGCTGGGCTTCTAACTAAGCAGGTTAGCCTTCAAAGCTAACCCCCCCTTCCACTGCCTTGCAATGAAAGAGAGGAAAGGGGAGAGAAAGGCATAGAGGAGAGGGAGTCATGCTTTCACAAAAGCAATATGGACCCCAGAGTTTGAGACTGATGGACAGAACCTGATCAGCTACTCAGAATTCCTGATTTAGATGCTGCTGGGTTGACAGGTGGCTGGGTTACCTCCCTGATAGGAAATAGTAGATGTCAAGCAGCAGCCGGACAGATAAACAAACAATAAGAATACTCATTTGAGTGACCAGAATGCTTCTGCGTCAATTGTTTTAGACCATGAGCCACATTCTCTCATAATATAGCCTGTAAACCATTTTGAGCAGCTGATCATATTTTTTTTCAAAATAAGCTTGAGTCATTTTTTACTTACCTTAAGGGTTTAATCGCATATATCCAAGGGACAATAAAACCTAAGTAAGCCAGTTTCTGAAAATTCTTTTGCTCTTTGCAAAGGAATCTTGCCAGGGAGGGAGACTCTTGCTATCATAATTTAGGGTCTTTAAATCAGAGTGATGAGAAATCATTTTAATTAAGGAAAATCCCTATGTCTTCCCCAACAGCTGGTTTGCTTGCAAGTAAGGAAGCCTTAAAATGAATCAGAGAAAGAGGGTTTGCACAATTTCTAAAATAACTTGATATATTTAGAAGTGTGACTCTGCGTGTGCGTGTTCTTGTGCAAATGTAGAAAACCAGAGAGCTTGTGTGAAAGAGTCTTAACTATGTTGTAATTTTCAGAGTCTTCAAATATCACATGAAATACGCAGCATAATTCTATAGTTCTACATGTGATGCTCAGTTATGCCTGGCTGTGAGCTCCATGTTGCCATAGCAGTGTATGAAAGTATGGATTTAATGTTTTTAAATTCAGGAAATAGAGCTATTGTATGTGCCGACACGGTAAAGAGGTTATCTTAAGTATATGATAGTGTGAGGTTAAATATCCATGAGGAATAGTACATTAGGAAATTGTTATTTGTAGACAGATATATGCACCATTTTTCCTTCTCTGTAATCTGTGATGTTATTGGTGGTTTGACCGCAGAACAACAGGTGTTGACTAATGTTAAAAGCCGAAAAACAGTTTCTATGGAAACCAGATGCAAATTTAGATCTGTACGTCCACTCTTTGCTGCATATAGGAAAAAAATGTGTTATAATAGAAATGAAAAAAAAAACCCTGAAATATGATTCATGTCTGTCTCTTCTGAGCCTTAAAATATCTACTAAATACCATGAGATGTTGAGCAACTTCTCAGCCTCAGCTTCATATAAAATCTGTAAGAATGATGGAATCATAGGAACATTTTTATGGTCTTTACATTTCTGCATTTTTTCTAAATTCCATTTTCTGAGTATGTATCTAAAATAATAGCAAATCTATTTATAGAAAATATAAAATTCTATAAATGTATAGATAATCAAAATAATATTTAAAATACTAATCGCTTTATATATATAATTTAAAAAAATAGAAAAATGAAAGAAAAAAATTCAAGTCACTCACAGTACCAAGACCCAGAGAAAACAGCTACTAGTATCTTTGTATCTTTTCTTCCAGTCATCTTCTTATATAATTATTTAATGTACTTGAGATCATTTAGTATGCATATACACTATAAACACACACTATGTCTTTTAATTTAACATAACATCATAAATGAGCACATTGAAAGTAATTAATGGGCATCATTTTAATGACAACATAGTATATGGCGAGATAGGCCTTAAAGTATTTAACTTTTTTGGGCTTTTTGAATAATTAAGGTGTTTGAATTGTTTTTTATTATAAATAACACTACAATGATTGAATTTGTGCGTAAGTTTTATCCACATTTTGGATATATGCCTGTAAGTGAGAGGACTGGGTAAAGAGTACAATATCTAGCTTCGTATATACTACTTTTAAGATTGTGTATGCATGTATGTATATGTATGAGAGAGAGGGAGACTTTTACAAGTGACAGGAAATCCATTAAGACTGACTTTAAAAGAAGGTTTAAACAGTATTAGTAATGATAATAGCTAACATTTATTGAACACTTCCTATACGTCAGGCACCATTTAAGGACTTATTATTACACATTCATTTAACTCTCATGGTATTCAGTAGGGAAGTACTGTAATGGTTCCTATCTTACTGCTCTCTCCCTGCCTCTTGCCTCTGCTCTCCTCAATATGGCTGCATTCCCAGGCAGGTCCACTCTCTTTCTCTCTAGCTGCTCCAGATAGATTCACATCCTCTCAGACCCACATCCACAAGATGAATCTTGCTTCTTTTCTGGTTGCAGAGGCAATAATTCCAGAATTGACTCTGGACCTGACTTCTGGCTTGGTCTGGGCCCCATTCTCAATCTTAATCCAATCACCAGGAGAATGTAAGGCCCTGGCTGGCCAGATGGAAGGCTCGCTCCCACCCAGTCCTGAGCTAGGAAGAGAGTTACCTACCCTGAAGTGCAGGGCCTGAGACTGGGGATGGAATCATTCCACCAAGACAAGCCAGCTACTGCTATCAAAAGCAGACCAAATGGAAAGCAGAGGGTTAATTCCACTACGGCAGCAAATTCCACTACAATGAGGACTCAGAAATTTTGAGTGCATTTAGAAAAGGGAACAGTGGCAACAAACTTTCTGGAAGAAAACTATCTTTCTGGTTCCAGTTTCTGAGGAGTAGTGATTATTCTCTTTCACATTTACAGTATGGAGTACTGGTTTTGGTCTGAAAGAACTGTTCAGGTGCCAGACATACCTAAGATAAATGTACTCATTTACATTCAAAATTCAAATATATATCTAAAAGATAAATTTAAAGAAACCCTGGTAGATTCACTTTTTCCAGCTTAAAGCACATGCCATTGTTTTCCTCAACCTATGTGGTATGTTGAAGAAATTATCCAGATAAACAGCATTTTTCCCAACTATAGGACAAAATATAAGGTTTCTTTGCTGCTTTGCCAGTGTTTGGGGATCTAATATAGACTGAAGATACTTGACAATTAGAATAATCACCCACAACTTGATGGCTGCAGTACCGAACTTCATTTACCAAGTATGTCTGTTTATTAATCTTGGCATTGTTCTTTGCTATGTAATGGTGATACCATTGGGTAGGAGAGAAAAGATGTCTGAGCTGTACATGGATTGCCATGGAAACAGCAGCTGACCAGTCAATGGAGAGTACTCAGAATATATGCCTCCTCCACTCAACAGTCTTGATGAACTGATGTTCTGATATTGAATTCTTCTGGCTCTCATACCATTTGCAGTGATAGTTTTTTGACATTTAAATATATGACATGCACCTGTTTTTGTTTTTTTTTAATCAGATGTAGACATTTTTCAGTCTTAAAATTTTTAACCTCCATGTACATACACCCACACAGGCAGTTACTTCTCCCTCCAAAATGTTCCCCAAATTTCTCATACATTCTCCTTTCCCAGTCATTTAACTCAACATTTCCTCACACCATCCACTTGTCTCCATCCTCCCCACCTTTACATCCCAAACCACCATAGTCTAATTGGCGTAGAACGATTTTCACAATATCAAGAAATATATAAATAAACAATTTAAAAGCCTGTTCAGTTTTAGATGTAATAAGAAGACCAAGCTAAAAATATATTCAGAAGAACTACGAAAGGGTCAAGCACCAAAAGCATGAAATAGCCCATTTCATATTTCTCTACTGAATTCAGGAAATAAAAAAGAGATCTGTTTCTGAGGAAAGCTTGAGAAAAATTAATGAAGAAAAAGTTAGAGTTTTTGGGGACATAGTCTAATTTATAAAAATGGGAGTAAATTATGTTTTGCAATAATCTCCCAGTTCTGAAACTAGTCCCATTGATTAGAAAAGATTTCTGTTGATTTCTTTCAAGTGGTGAATCCTTGATCTGCAGAAAAGTTCAGGCTTTCTGGGCCTTGAATGAATCTCTCACGGAGTGACGTGTTCTCTACAATAGCTTCCGTGAACAGGAAGGAGTATGTACCACAATGATAAAGACAAAATCAGGCCATCTGGTCTTTGCTATTGTTATTGCATAAGAGATTTAAAGGACTGACTTCCACTGAACAGACTGAACAATAAACATGGCTGCTGACATTTAAACCTATCTCCAGATCACACAGTAAATTTGTGGGGAGAATTGAGCACAAGTCTTAGAACCACTTAATGTGCAACTCATTCACTGGTAGAACAATGGCTAATCTGATGATACAGTAATGCTTTTATTGTTTGGGCTCTCTAAAGAATTAAACATTATGGAAAAACAATCCTTTTTGTGTATAAACCAAAGCTTTAAAAATGTCCGATACTCACCTCCTTGACTTTGTGCAAGATTGTTCTAGGAGCTTGGGATACATTAGTAAAATAAAGATTGCCTAACCTCATGAGGTGTACATTCTAACAGAGGAGGCAAACAGTTAAGAATGAACATACTAGGCATGTTAATTATATAATATATTAGAAAGTAAATGTTTCTGTGAAGATGACCAGTAGCCTCTTAAATACTAAAAACTTATCTTTCTTGATTTCCTCAAACATTTGGTATTGTTGAACCCATTCTTCTCTTTCTTTCATCCTGTAGATGCACATATGTTTTTTGAGTGCCTGGGCATTGTTCTGTGTGCTAGGCATCCAACGGAGCACGTGGCATGTTCTACTGTCCCCTTTTCTTCTAGCAGTACTCTCACTTCTAAGCCACTGATCACTTCCTCTGTCTTCAGCAGTCCCTTTCCCTTTTGTCTGCTCCATAAATATTAGGGTTCTACTTCTACAATGTTTTATCTACTGTCTTCTCCTTGATCCATGTGGTTTGTTTTTTTTTTTTTTGTAATCCCACTGACTCTGAACCTCAACTATATATAAATGACTCTACATCTTATCTCAGTAATTCACTCATTGATTTATTCATTTAATAAATATTTGTTGAGCATTTTTCCAACCACGACACTAGGAGCTGGGAATTCAAGAATACGTAAGAAGGACGTGGTCTCTACGTTCATGAAAATTACAGTCTAGTGGAGAAGACAGACAAAAAGCATGTAAAGAAGCAAATGAATAAAAATAACCATACCATTGTGAGAACTACCATGAATGAACCAATGACTGCAGAAATTCTTTTTTTTTAACATTTTTTATTGATTTATAATAATTTTACAATGTTGTGTCAAATTCCAGTGTAGAGCCCAATTTTTCAATTATACATGAACATATACATATTCATTGTCACATCAGAAATTCTCTTCTGATTACTACTGCTTTTTTTCCATGAACTGGGAGCAAGGTCATGAGATGAGATTGAGGATAGGGGAGAAGGTGGTAGATGTTTTAGGAAGAGAAAAGCTGTGAAATAACCATCTTGGAGAGTGAGAGAGTGAACAGAGCAACGAAATTGGGGTAGCTTTACAGACCTGCTTGAGGACAGTGATAAAGTGTTTCATGTGTCTTTCTCTAGTCATTCAGCTACAGGAGTGCAGATAAGGAGGAGATGGAGAATTGAAGTGAATTGGCCATGAAATTTTGTTAAGCTGCTGTCATGACAAAGGAGGAGGAGCAAATAAGTGGGGAACACATGCAAATGTATACATTCTAATGATGAACTATGGAATTTAAACTATGTAAGGAGGGAAATATGGACTCGAGAAGGGTGAGAGGCAGTAAAAAAGTGGCATGATCTAGTGATGGCCAACACTTGTTGTAGTCAGGTTCTAGAAGCAATGAGCTGCAAAGATAAAAGTGAGTGTGACAGGGTCTGAGAGTGAACTGAAAGCGGGGGTTGATGGAGGAACCACAATGAGAGAATTAGAGGGATTGTCTATGTGGATGGTAAAGTTGTCAAGAATTATGGCAGGAATAATGTGGAGGATAATGACAGTATTCCAAGAACTAAAATCTCCAAAGAACTTGTTTTGGAGGTTAAAGTGGGTGGAAGAGAATGAAAGCTGCCATTCTGCTTTTGTGTTTCTTGTAAGTCTAAATCTGTCTTGAAATGTCAGAAGCTCACTAAGTAGACTTTATTTCTTCTCCTTATCCAGGTTCTTTCTTTCCCCTACCCTGCTTCTCCAGGGACAAGATGTCCCTCTCTCTGACCCTTACTTTCCTTACCTGCTGGTTTTTGTTTGTTTGTTTAACTTTCTTTTTTGACCACCTCTCCTAACTTTCCAACACTCTCTTTGCCTCTTCTCTATACTTCCCTCTGCCCATATCTCAAGACTTATTAATGGGAGAGTGAATTTTAGGAAGATTAGACCAGAAAGAAGGTTAGGGCCAGAGATAAGGAATATGAGAAGAAAATGGGGTTGACCTATCTAATTTATATCATCTCCTAAAATCTATTCTACTCAACTATCCACTAGGCTCTTTCAGGCATAGTCATGGTGAATTTATATCTTGGACATGGTGTAAAGTTGCATACATGAGGCTCAATATCAAAATATTACCTGAATAGATATGAAATGCCCTATAATGTGTTCAAATGGGTAGAGTAAATTTGATTATGCATTCTGAAAATGTACCCAGCACTTCTAAAATGGATACCTTTCTACAGAATAGCAGCAATAATGATGATTAGTATGGCATCTACCGCAGTAACAACAAATGAAAAATCAGTTCCTTTCACAACAGAATTGAGCCCTTAGATTTTGCCTACAGCACAACACTGCTTAATAATCAGTAAAAACTATTATTATCTACCTTACCCATGATTTGCATAGCATGGAGTGTGCCAATTAGCATTTTAAAATATTTAAGGTATAGATAGTGACCCTAATTGCAAAAGATTATTTTCTAAGAAAACATAAGGGGTGATCAAATGACAGCTTATAAATATTCTTCTCTAAATGCTGATATGGTGGATTATAGACTTTTGCACATGAAATAAAATATGGAAAAAATAAGATATATTTTTAAATGTTATCTGCCTTTTAGCATGATTATAGCTAAACTTTACATTCAATTTCTCCTTGATCCCACAACTTTAACTCAATTCAGTTAATTTGACATTCTTTGGTATTAGCATTAAGACAAATTCAAGAATGAATAATGAGCTTATCTCTCACACAGCACTGAAAGTTGTTGGGTATTTTTTTAATCCTTTTCCAATAGCTGGAAATCTCCATTCCCATTGGAAATCTTTCTGAGAAATTCTTCCTGATATTATTGCCTCTTTGTCATACACAAAAACCCTGTGGCAACACCATTAGTTTGATCTTTCAATGGCAGAGTCTCCCCACCAGACTTAATACTGAAGCAGAATTGGATTTAATCAATGCTTATTTAGTAGACTGAAGATTGGATATTAGTGGTGGTGTTTTAATAGCTGTATAATACTCATGTTGTGTATTTAGTGCCCCAGGACCTCTTTCCTGAGAGGCTGGAAAGCAAGGATCTTTAAACACATTTTATGAAAGATATGCTGATGTTCAGTGGTAAATTTCAACTCAAATGTGGAAGCACTGCCTTTTTTGAGCTTGTCTATATCCTTGCTACTGACAATGTGATCTGTAGACTACCTGAGTATCATCAAGGATCCGTTAAAGACACCCTACCCTAGATCTACTGATACAGAACCTGCTTTTGAACAGGGTCTCCAGGTGATTCTTATGCACATTAGAATTTGGGAAGCTTTGAACTATGTAATTTCCTTCATAGATGTAGAATAATGAAAGAAGAAAACAGGGAAACCATGCTATGAATATTCATAATATCCTTTCATTTGCTCAACATGTATTTTTTGAATATCCTGTATGGACCATTCCCTGTACTAGGGGCTAGGGACACAACTATGAATAATTTAGACTATACCACTGTATGTATGGGTGTTTCCAGGCGCGTAGATGCTTTGCTATGGGCCCAACACTGTACTGGGTAATATATGACAGCGAGAGAAGTGGAATTCATTTTTTCCAAATGTTTATGAACAGTTAGTACATGTATAAGTGCTATAGGAGCTACAAGGGTTTATAAAGGTGTAGGCCCTGCCCTCGAGGAGCTTACGTATAGTGGCAAGAAGGTCCCCAGTTTTTGTAACCCAGTTAAGCCAGCAAGATGTACCTGCACAAAATAGTTTGGGGATAAAGCACATACAATAAATTGTAGGATGTGAATTATGAATGGGATTGCAATTAGAAGAGGAAAAATAAATACAGTGCTTAAAATGCCATTTAGATTAGGTCTCAGGATGATACCTGGGATGGATGTTGAAAAATGCCGTGCAATGCAAAAATGAAGGGATATTCATGGTAGATTTTAGGAAGGATGCATTTTCAAATGGATAGTTTAGAAAATAAAAGGAGGAAAAAGATTTGGAAGATACAGGATAGAGTTTTAAAGGGTAGATTTGGAAATTCGGGAGCTATTGAGTTTCTTTATAACAATATATATAGTCAGACCTATTAGAAAATAAACTGAGAGACTGTATCCAGATTATAGTTTAAAAGATTAACCCAATGGAATATAAAAGAGCCAATAAACCACTCATTTACTGGGAGTTTGAAGATGTCTGTTTGACCCACATCTCCAGGTGTAGGAAGGGCCAATCTAGTGGAAAGGCAGAGGTTTAGAGGTCAGAACACCTGAGGTTTTGCTTCTCAATACCATGCCCAAGTTATCATGTCCTAATGACCATCACAGCCCTCACTTCCTTTTTCAGTAAGAGAACAAACAATTTCATTTCTGCCACTGTGTCAGCAAGCATATGATCATCCCCAAGCCATGGAGCCCACCCTTCATGCCATTCCAAGAGAATTTCACACATCTAGCGTGACTGCCTCTCGTGGAGCATGCAAACCAACATGACATGTCTCTCTGGCATGGTTGCTTATAGAGTCTCACAGAGTACGTACAATAATCGTAAGTCATGAATTTTCTGGGATAATTCTGTTTTCAAGTATTCTGTCACAATAGCTCTCTAAGTATATTATTTGCTTAATGTAATGAAGTGGGAAAAAAAATTGAGCTTAAAACCAGATGGATGAGTTCAGATCACCAGACAATTTATCAATCCTCTCTGAGACTTAACTTCCAGGTTGATAAAATGAGGATAAGACTTCCTTTATAGAATTGCTGTAAAGATTATGGATAATGTATATAAAGCCTAGCACAGTACTACACAAGGAGTGAGCCCAAATAAAAGGTAGATTATATAGCCACATCTACCTACATAAAATACATGATACATGTTTCATATATATGTATACAAGTATATTTTTCCCCTTAAGCACTTTGTTTATGCTATAATTTTCCATTTGTGCTCGGTGCTCATTCACTTTCTCTGAAGCCTCTGTTCACTTTTCAACACCCTTCTCTTTCTCCTTTTTCATTCTGTACAGTCTCATCTGTCATGGAAAAATCACACATGCCATGAATGAAGGTAAAGAAGCCTTTATACCAGTATCTTTAGCCTCCTCCTCCCTGTACTCATTACCATATGTGCCCCAAAGAAAGAATCTACAGTCTAAGCATAACTAAATTAACTTGATTCTTTCTCTACTTCTCTTTTTTATGGATCATGAGAGTGAAATTATATTTCTAACAGGTTCTCTATCAGTTGAACAGGTGAATGGCTAAATAACACCATCTTCACTTACTAATTCATAGGGCAAAGTTGGCCTCCTACTGTAATATGCACAGAGTAGCAAAAAAATTTATATACCTTTGAAAGTTCACATTCCAGTGGGAGAGACAATTATAATACCATGTGATAAGATCTATAAGAAATACATAATTAAGCTAATTATAGCTGCTGTAACCAAAAAAGGTGCATAATGGTTCAGATATGATAAACATTTCTCATTCATGTAAAGTCTGAAATTGGTGACTGATCAGAGGGTGAATTCTCCTTCAAGAGATGGTTCAGGGGCCCTGGCTCTTTCCTTCCTGTAGACTACACCATCTCTTAGGTCTAGTGGTTACCAGGGGAAGGGAAACAGACAGTGGCAAGGGGCACACATGTTACTTACGTTCACATTACATTGGCTATAAGGCAGTCAAATGGCTATGCTTAACTGCAAGGGAAGCTGGGAAATATTGCCATGCTCTGTGCTCCAGAAGAGGAGGAATCAGGTGTGACAATCAGTTGGCTAGACTCTGCCACGAGAAGTAAGCCCAGAGTGCTGTTGGACCATGACTTTCTGAAGCTCTGTAAAGCTTTTAAAGAACTTGCCAGTGGGGGTGAGGGCAGTAGAGGTGGGGTGGGGTGGAAGTATCATAAGGTCAATTTTATTCAAAAAAGATATATTAAATATATCCTGCTAGTCACTATATTATATGTTAATCAGAATCAACTGCTGCCTTCAAGGAATTTGTAGTCTAGGATCATGGACCAGGAAGCTTGGCATCACCTGGAAGGTTACTGGAGCCCGAGACCTAGTGAATCAGAGGTGATCCATGTGTATGTGAAAGTTTGGAAAGCACTAGTCTAGGGCATTTCATAGATACTCCTCTCTGGGAATATTGTTCTACATCTCAGAGATTTGAAAGAGCAAGAGCATCCCAGAGATAGGAGGCTGGTGGGCATGGGAAGAGCTGCTGGAGAGAAAGGAACTGATTGGAAGCCCAGGGTAGACCACCGAGGATGGTTAATGGGGCTTTCTGGACAAGGCATCAATACCCAGCAGCTTCCACACAACCAACTTATCAATGTCCTCACAAAGATCTATGTTATACATGCCTACATTCTTCCACACGACTACTTATGTGTCCTCAAATATAATGTTGTAGCTAAACCGTTATGCATTTGAAAGTTAGAAGCACTTATGAAACTAATGGATTAGAAGTGTTTTATGTACACTGGGGCGGGGTGGTGGGGGTTGGCTTTCAGGCAAAGCGGTGACTCGAGAGTCCTGCCCTGAATATTTTGTATCTAAAAGTGAAATCAAAAACACAAATGCCAAACGATCTCTCATATTTTCTAATATATGCATGTGTATAGAATTTCTCAACCAGCTTCAACACAAAGACACTTATAAATGTATTTAAAATCCGACAAATCTGGACTGAAATTTATGCCAGCTCTACTAGGTTAGGCCTTAGGACTTCATTTGCCTTAGAAGTGTGCTATGTGTTTAACCACTTCACCATTACCCATTTTTTCCCCTAGCCTCTCTCTTTTGCTCTCTTTTCTTCCCTTTCCTGCAGAAAAGCACTCTTGCTATTCTGACGTCTGGAACATATGCCTTCGTAAACAGAATGACTGAAAGACTGAGTTCTAAGCACAGACAGCATAATATGTTGTAAGAGGAGATGGCTTAGAATTTATAATTAGAAGCCTGTTTCAGCTTCCTTCATGGGACTGTTGAAATTCTTTTCAGGGGTGTCTTGACTGCCTTGAAATTGAATGTCATTGAGGATTTTTTTTTTTTTTTGCCCTCTCTTGTTTCCTTGGCAACAGGTTGGTGATGCAGCAGCTGAAATCCACTGTCTCCCTGGAGATACTGATGTGGGCAGGTTGCAAACCACTAGTAATGCCTGTGATGGATGCTGAACTTGCCCAAATCTTTTCATTCCAGTTCTGCTATATACACCATATAAAGAGCTCAACCTAATAAAAGCATAGCTTTACAATATAATTTTTGGCATGACTATCAGTGAGGAAAGTATTCACCCTGCTTTTTAAAATAGCTTACCTTTGCACATAAAACTTAATACTGAGTTCTTGAAATGTAGAAGTTTCAGGTAATTGTATTCATCAATTCGGTGTCAGAGTAATATATTGAAAAAATTGTTCTGTGTTAATATAAAGTCTGAGAGAAGAAGGCAAGGGATCAGGGGTCAGGACCCTCTCCTCTGGATTTATGGCAGGCATATGGTCCTCCTTGGGCAGCCACATCTAACAGTCACTTTCCATCCCTTGAATGTTCTGAAATAAATCATACCTGTGAACTTCAGAGAAAGGTGCAGAGAAACTGTAAATGGATATCATCTGTCAGTGTTCTTTTCTAGAAGACAAGGGTAAAGGGAGCAAGTAGAGGAGAAAGGTCAGCTGGGATGGGAGCATCATTTAGGGAAATCATTTAAGAAGATCAGAGGGACAGACAGACATGGCTATTGAAGTTGCAGATGGACAAGGCAGCTGGGATATAGATGGACCTACTCCCAAAGATAGAATGGTCTAGACACACAAGGAGAATGAACGAAGGCTTTATGTAAACATGATCACAGAGGGAGACCCAGGTTAAAAACAAAACAAAATAAAACATAAGATTAGTGCAAAAGGTGAGCAGAGAAGATAGAATTAGACAAGAGAAAACTTACAATTGAATTCAATTAAAAAGTAGAGTTTAGAATGGAATTGATTTCTTCTTTAAATAACTGAATCTAACCAAGTGCTGAATTTATGTTGGGAATAGATCCAGAGAAAAAGAAAATCAGAAAGAAAATGTGTTTAACCTGAAGATTATGCAGAGAAAAAGATGCTGAGAAAATATAGTGAATGTGGGTGCTGGGTGCTCTCTGAGAGACAGATGGATGAGATGATACAAAGGAGAATTAGGAAAAGGAAAAGATGAAGTCACATGGATAAGATTACTGGTCATAAACTGTCCAACGTAAGAGAACACCTACTATGGGCAATTCAACTGAAGAAAAATATACACTAACAAATAACAAACATATTTAGTAAACATTTGCACCAAATAGGTAGTAGTTACTATGAAGCATGCTAAGAAGTATCATAAAAATTTTTAATTTTTCATCCCTACATTGTGACTTGTGAATATTCATTGTGATGAGTTCCTTTTGAAGTCTAGAAAAATGCGCAGGTAACTGGCTTTTTGTCCTCCCAGTGCTGATAGTCTCTGCAGGTGGTAAGGAATAAATATCTTGGGAAAAGGCATTTTTTGCATAGTATTTTTTTTAAAGACTATGTTCACTGACCTAACCTTTGCTCCTTCCTGACATGAGCAGCACAGCCAAATGAATCAACGCTGCTGTTTTTCTTCACATTAAGGCAGAACACATAGTGTGGGAATATGAGGGATAAAAAGAAAGAATGATTGAAGGGAGGGTATAGCTCAGTGGTAGAGCATGTGCTTAGCATGCACAAGGTCCTGGGTCCAATCCCCAGTACCTCCATTAAAAAAAGTTAAATTAAAAAATAAAGAAAGAGTGATCAGAGAATTCTCTTACTGATTCTCTTAGTGGCTAATTGCACCGATTTTGGAGTTAGGTACCCTGTGCTGCATTGGAATCACTAACCCAGCTTTTCATAGCTGGATGACATTGAGGGAGGTAATTAATTTATCACAGGCAGCAGCACTTCTATCTCTAAAATGGTGATAATAATAATATTACTTACCTGATAAAAGTATTCTTGGATTAACCCAGTTCTTGGCACATAAAGAAATCTTAGCTATTATATTTTATGGTGGTCAACATATTTGACTAATCTAATTGTGAAACACAAACTCACTCTTAATTTTAACATCTGGATAGGGTAGCTGTGTTAAGGAAAAAGGAATAAATGCCTCATTTCCTCCTCTTTATCTGATAGTACCTCTGATTCTAACTTCATGTGTACAACCGGGCTTGCTAATGCCTTCAAAATCAGTCAATTTATTAATATTAAAATGTTATATAATGATAGACAAATTATTTTCCTTCTATCCTCTGGATATTTCCCTTTTAAAAATAGTATTTGAATTTACTTAATTCAGGGAATTTAAGTTATGCTAGATTTAGAGAAGCTCTACCTTTTTAATCACATGATAATTATTGTACAGATTCACTGACAATTTCCAAATCATCATTTTTAAATGCTGCTTCTGAAATTCTTTCTCTATGTTTTTTCTCTCTCTCCCTTTCTCCCTCTTAAGTCTGTACAGATACTTTTGAAATGAAAAGAGAATAGAATTAAATTCATTGTGGCCAAGTATCTTTTAAGGTAGAGCAGAGGTCAGCTACTTGATAAAGTAGGGTAAAATGTTCTAGGTCATGCCGGCACCAGCAGCAGCAGTAAAGTATGAAGACAAAGCAGATATTTGAACCAGGAGAGCAAGGCAGAGCCCATGGGAAAGTGAACAGACCAAAAAAGCAATGATGATTCTGTAAGAGGATAGAAATGGATACAACCAGTTGTTGGGTGATGAGGGAGACTGGCCTCTCCCTACCAGAAAGGAAGGGCAGAGTATAAGGATAGCTTGTGAGGTGGGTGGATCAAAATCACAAATCCAGGCAGACAAGCAAGTGTGAGGAGCCCATGAGAGGAGCAGGCTCACAGGGGGGTCGGGAAGCCTGGTAGACAAGGAGCAACATCAAAAATAGGACCAACAACCAAGGAACAATTGGTCTTTTGGTTCTGCACAGGGTTCTGTTCCACCCACAAATTTCTTAGAGATTTCAGTTGGGAAAGATATCCACCATGTGGACAGTTGAAAACTGGTAAGTTTCAGGAAAGAGGTCAGTCACCTGACTGGAAAGAAGGAAAGAAGAAGTCACAGCGCAGGACAGACACCGACCCAAAACTTGTTTGATGAGTTAAATTCAAGTAAGTCATCCAGATCAGATGGCATGTCTAAGATGGACAGGCTGCCTTTAGACATTATGGCTGTGAAGGGAATTTTTGTTCCTTTTTTTGTTCCAAGACTGTCTCTACCTCTGGGCAAAATACCTTCAAGGTTCATTATATTTTCAAACTTGTATTTTTCAATCCAAAGGAAAGTCCCGGGGGGGAGAGGAGCAGAAATACTTGTTAACCAGAATTGCAGGGAGCCAATATGGGCCATGTTCAGATGGTTCTGAGAGAGAGCAACCTCACTTAAGCTGCAGGGGAAGCCCTGGACCACAGCTAACAAGGACTGAGGGAAACAGGGGGAAGGGGAAATTATAGGAGTGCACCAGGCACTGTGGTACATGTTATAAAGGCTGGGAAACACATGACTAAGTAGTTAATCTTTTTCGACATTTACTTATTAATACATAGCCTTTATTACCTCCATTGGCTTTGCACATCAGATGGCTAACTGAGCATATCCTGTGTGGAAGGGACTCCATGAAGGAAGGAAGTTGAAGGGAAATAAAGGGTAGGACGTGGTCCCAAAGGCAAACCCCTGAACCCTAGTTAATGGAAAATCATAGAGTAAAAAAGCTGGAAAGTGTTTGGTTTGGGGATGCCGGGAATAGTTTAATCACCTATGATTTTTTTTTTATGCTTTTATATAAATCAACTCATTATTTAATCCTTTTAGTTCAGTTTAGTCCTTGGGGGCACTACATTTGACATTAAAGCCACTCAGCAAAATTTGTGTGTTTTGACATTTTTACATTATGTTCAAGCTGAAAAATCAAGCTATATATATATATATTTTTTTTTCCTAAACCTTGATAGAGCTAGAAAGAGTTGAAGTAGTTTTCTGTCTTATAAGAGGAAGGGAATTGCTCCTTTAGGGCAAATTTGTCCCTTGGTATACATAACCTAACTAAATAACTCTGCAGTTACAGAAATGCAAAACAAGAATCTATATGCCTTGTTCTTAAAAAACAAACAAACAAACAAAAAATGCTGTAATAGAAGAAGATCTTCTCTGTGAGAAACCAGGGGTTTGGTTTGGTGATGTGAATTATGATGTGGGTCTGGCCAGAAAAATATTGCTTCAAATGAGGCTGCTTTGGGTCAGGCTGAGATAGCAGTGAGGAGGATATTTATCGTCTCTGTGGGGATTTAAACTATATTGTGTCCATATCACTCTTTCTTATATACAGTGTGTGTGTATGTAAAGTGTGTGTGTGTGTATGTAAAGTGTGTGTGTGTGTGTGTGTGTGTGTGTGTTTTCTTGGATCCTCTAGTCACTGAGTCCTAGAAGCTAAGAACTACAGATTGGATTTTCCCTTTTCACCGTAAAAACCATTTCGAGGGGATAACTAATTAGAGAGAGTCAGTGGAAATTCTATCTAGATTGTGCTCTTGATGACCTGTATTTTGATTAATTTAAGCTGAGAGAGTTAACCAGTAATTCCACTACTAGATATATACTGAAGAGAGATTAAAACATACGGCCACATGAAATCTTGTACGTGAAATTTAATAGCTGCGTTATTCGTAATAGCCCAAAAGTGGAAACAATCCAAATGTCAATCAGCTTATGAATGAATAAACAAAATGTGGTATGGCCATCCAATAGAATATAATGCAATAAAAAGAGCGAAATTCTCATACATGCTATGGCACAGACAAACTTTGAAAATGTTATTCTAAGTGAAATAAGCCAGTCATATAAGACCACATATTGTATATTTTCACTTATGTAAAATGTCCAAAATGAGCAAATTTCCAGAGACAGAGTAGCGATTGTGGTTGCCAGGGATCTCAAGGGGCAGGGGGAGCAAGAATGGGAATGACTGCTAATGGATATGAGATTTTTGAGGTGGAGAGGCAGTGATAAAATTGTTGTAGAATTAGATTGTATTGATGATTGTACAACACAGAGAATATGCTAAAAACTACTGAACTGCATACTTCAGATGAGTGAATTACAGGACATGTGATTTGAATCTCAATTTAAAAAAATTCTGAATGACTCAGAGTTTGGACAATGTTCTTCTCTTGGACATGAGCCTGTCTGATGTACTGGGTAGCAGCATGGGCACTGGAACCAGACGGTCTGAATTCGAGTGCAATTTCTACCATTTAACAGTTGTGTGATCTTGGGCAAATGACTTAACTACTTTGGGCCTCAATTTCCTCATCTATAAAATAGGGGAAAAAGTTGTACATATTCATGAGATTGTCTTGAAGAGTAAATGAATTAATAATATAAGTACCTGGCACTTAGCCCACTATAAACATGTGTTATTATCATCACTGTCATGCTTACTGAAGTGTTGTCACGTTGAGATCTGAGAACAGGGTTAGACGCCGGGGGGTAGGAGGTGGTATTCCGTTTATAGGAAGTGATTATTCCCATTGGCAGTCATCCTGGTAAGTCACTGAACTTTCGATAGATAATGAGATTTGGGACAGTAGTATTTAATACCTCACCAAGGTCCATCTTCTTCTTCTCTTTTGGCCTACTGCTGTTGGCATCAGAAGTCTAAGGATTGTAGACTTGAACAGATTCATGGTGTTGGAGTTTTATCAGTCCCTGACTCAGAGAAAGGCTTGGAAGGATGCAGGAAGCCATATAGTTGATATAACAGAATGATATAAGTAACCTGTGAGTGTGCACCTGGCCTTTGAGCTCTGAGAGCAGCGCTTCCAGAAGCGCTTGAAGGTAAGCTCTACTGATTGTGATTCCCTTCTGCCATTCAGGAACTTCAGTAAAGTTCTATAAAAAGGCGCAGCCAACTCAACTCGGCTGCAAGGAGTGAAGAGAAGGATGTACTCCATATTTCCGGTAGCAGAGTCCAGCCTGTGGCCCCCTCTCCTCCCACCCCAAGGCTAGTGGAATAGTTACAGAATACACTAGAGAGGTCAGACATCCCAGACTTACAGGAGGAGATCAGCAGAGGTATAATCAGTGATGATTAGATGGAGTGGGGATAGATTAAGTCCAGAGCACACATGACTGGGGAAAAAGCAAAATCCCAGCCTCGCAAAGAGGCCCTGACATTACTTGGAGAGGGCTAGAGGAGTTGGGGAGGTACCAGTGTCCTACCATACTGGCAGGTGTGGCTTAGGATAATTATAATCAGGGTTCTTAGGTTACTGTAATATCACACATACTTGTAGGTTTCTGAAGCCCAATATTCGTCACATGCGAGATAGTCAAACTTTCAAAACACAAGAGTTTAATTAAGAAAAAGGCTGCCAAAATGGCTCCCCACCATTTTCCGTAAGAAGAAAACTCCTTGGCTCTCTCATGTTTGGATCTACCCCCAACACTCTGTATTTGCCTTTATCACTTTTTTTTATTTATACTCTTTTATGACTGTTTACTTGTCATTCTCAAACACAAGGTTATGGGCTTCTTGAAGATGTGGGCTTCTGTTGGATTTTTAAATATTTCTTCTCTCTTTTTTTTTCCTTTTGCTTATTAATTTCTGAGTCACCGTTGCTTAGCTGAGCTCCTGACTTAAATTAGGCACTCAGGAGGTACTTGTTGAATGAATGAATCATCGGTTGAGGATAATTTATGTATGAGGATCTTTTAAGTCAGATTTCAACCAGCCTTTGGTGATAAGGTGATGTCCAGTTATGTTTCTTCTGCTCCTTTACTTTTTCTAAGATCTACAGAGCTGTCCACTTTGATGCTTTGTGCAGATCAACCCCTCCCCTTTTTGGAGCCATTCTCCTCCCACGTTCTGCTCCTTTGTGCCCTAGGAAGCTCCTGTTATGTTACCAAGATCCTTTCTGCTATGTTCAGATCTTTTCTTAAAAAATCCCTCTGCATCTTTGATTAACTAACGCTGGCCCTTTACCTCTGAGATAACTCTATCTTAATCCCATTGGCTGGCTTCTCTTTTTTTCCAGTGACATTAAGAGGTTGATGGTTGTAGAACTGGATCACTTAATTTCTTTTTTATTTTTATGTCTGCTCTTCTTGGGTGAAGTGGGCCCAAAAAGAGTAGGATGAATGTTGCAGAGAGTGAGGAGATAAGCCCGGCATGGTTAAGTTGGAAAGTAGACTGGAGACATATTAATGCTGTATGATGGAGTCTGAAGTTTTCTTTTGAAGAGAGGGTGATGGATTAAAGGTTTTTACATGAAGAAGCCACACAGAAAAAGCTCTAATTATGAAAAATAATGAGTGGCATGTCTTAAATGGGCTAATGCTAGCAGAGTTTGAGTCAGGGAGATGAGATAACACAAGCTGACCATGGGAAATGGCCATGGGTACAGGCGGAGGGAGATAGACATTTCCAAAGAAGAATATGTAAGATTTTGTGACTTACTAGGTATGGGAGATGAGAGAAAAAACGATGACTGGCATCTCCGGCTTGGGTTGTGCACAAATGGTGGCTGTGTATTAACAAGTAGAGAATAGAAAAGGACAGAAATAAATCAGCTATAAACTCAGTGGTATTATTTAAGTAAATAATGCCCGTAGGTCTTTCATGGGCAGGGTCTCACATGGATGAGTGGCAGCTTAATGGTACAGGTGTAGGTAGGGCCTCAGGTGACAGATGATAAAAATATATCAACTGTCAGCATTTTCACTGAGACTTTCCACATTAATCAGGATTACCACAAAGACCTAGCATAAGAATAGCATAAGAGAACTAACATGAAAATCAACATCTTTCAGTCTAAGGCCAAGTTATGCCACTTACTAGCTGTGGGAGATAGAATATTTCACTTCTCTGAGCCTTAATCTTTCTAATCTGTAAAATGGAAAACTAATACTTACCTCGTAGGGTGGTGATAATTGCTAACTAAAAATGTGTGAGGAATTGATTTATGAATCACCAGACATAATAGCTGGCTTGAAGAAATAAAATGGTAGTCTTAGGAGTCATTTAGGCTTTAAAAAGGCGAGCTCCAGAAATAGCAGGACAGGCCCAATATTCTGTAATTAACTGCAGTATCCGTAATTTTGATGAAACTTGGAAAGGAAACCCATTTAATAATCCAAATGGCTTCATGAGATGGGATGTTACATTCTCATACTTTATGCACTGATGGTGTGTCTGAGATGGAAGAGGCTTTAAGCATCATAGAGTTTTATTTTTCAGATGATGAGTCTAAGCCTAGAAAGTTGTAAAACTTGCCTGAGGTCACAGAGACCAATGGGCATGTGCATGAGAACCCATTCTTCTCAACTTCCAGCTCAGGACTCCTCCACAGGACCTTTCCATTGCTGTTGAAAAAAATACATTTCACTCTGGCCAAAGAATCATCTTTAAGGGCCTGCTTTATTTATTTAAACTTCATTTTATTTTTAAAATTTTTTTAAGTTTCAGTTTATTGGAGTAAGAATGATATTTGGTCTGAAACTCATCTTTGCTGGCCTAGATGCTTTACCTAAAACTATATATTCTTTGGTCTTTTCCTAGAAATTAACATTTTTTTCTTTCCTCCCCCTAAGCCCTCCCCCACCAAAAAAAAAAAAAGTAAAGCAAGGGATGGAAAACTTCTACACATACTTCAAGCACTTCTAAGCCCTGAGGGGAAAAAAACCATAGAAAATTTACAGTGGTAAGATGGTGGTGTTAGCCAGAGCTTTCTACAGCCCTGCAGTAAAGGAGAACTTGCATTGTGCACAATTTCAAATCCAAAATGACAGGAAATTTTCTTTCCCCACTTTTCTTGCCACTCTTCCAACCTGCCATAGTAAATATAAACATTTCATTTTAATTGTTGGGGATCTTTACCCTCTCCATCCCCATGATTACCACTTTCCAATCCCTTATCAAGTAAACTCTTGACAGGGGCCATCCTGACATCAGGCTGGGTAAGGAAAGGATGTGTCCTGAGTCCCTTGGTGCCTAGAAGGGTTCTCAGGTGATTCAGAGAGGGGAACCTTGTGTACCATTCTTGAAAGTGACACATTCATTCAAGCATGTTCTCCTTTGAAAGCTGATGTCTGCTCTCAGGCTGTGTTAGATGGTGAGTCAGGGACACTGAACTAAACTCTGACTAACTCCTGTTCATACTCCAGAGGCAGGAAGTGTGCCTTCTTTATCTTAGTATTCCCTGCTCCTGATTTTCAGTGCCCTGCATGGACAAGTGTACACAACACAACACAGTTACGCGTGTGTTATCTGTATGTGTGTGTGTTTAATTTATTGAGATATAATTCACATAGCACATGCACAATACAGTTTTGCTGAATAAATAAATTTATTTAAAACCTAGTGGTATTCTTTCAAGCAAGAACATTTATTGAGCACTCGCCACCCCTGCCAAATCCTTATCCATTTGCTTGCTGATATTCTTAATAAGGAGTTTGATTTCTTTTCCTAAAATTCTGATATCTATGAAAATACAAATATTTCCAAGACTAATAATAAAACAACAAAATTTAATAATAATAACAATAAGGTTTAACCTTTAATGAATGTTTATCATGAGCCTATGTTGTGCTAAGCATTTTGTGTGCCTCTTCTTATTTTCTCACTACAGCATCACTTTAAGGGAGGCACTATTATTATCTCCATTTTACAGCTGAGGAAACTGAGGCTCAGAGACGTCATTTAACTTGTCCAAGGTCAAAGATCTAGTAAGGTGATGAGCAGGGTTTGAATGAAGGTCTGTAGACCCCCAAAGCTCACTTGTTACACTGTATCAAGAACTTTCCAATACTTCTCAAAATGTTCATTTACACTTCAGTGAAAAAAAAAATTTTTAAGTGTGTAAGTATTTATGAAAAAAAAACTTTCTTTGAAGTTGAAGATACTGATGTTCAAGTTATACCAGAGAAGCAATTGACAAGAAAATATTTGTAGACCTGAAAAAAAAAGAAATAGGATCTCAGTCAAATATTGGTGTTCTTCACAGATTTACTCTGAACCAGTTGAGATTATGTAGACCGAAACACTTATGGATTTTCTTTCATTGCCTCACTCCAGAATTTTAGGGTACCTGGCACAGCTTTGACATGGTCATCTCCAAAGCATTTCTCTGACTGAGAGCCAGCAAGTAAAATTCGTGCAGTTTCTATTAGAAATAGTTTTGATATAAGCATCATATAATATTGGAAGTTAAGGATAATAGATGGAAGGAAGAAAGACAATAGATTGAAAGAACAATGTTAATGGCAAATGTACTTTTAAGATTTTTGCAGTATGCATCTATTTATATATAAATAAGTATCTAATTTATATATAGTTATATATAATATAGTCTCTATTTAATATATGTATATTTATCTTGCCTGTAATTTTCTGTACACCCAAGCAGACTTCTCAACACCAACATAATTTGGACTCACCGGAGAATCCACAGGCTTCACTCTGGAGATGAATGGACTCAGACAACCATATATGGGAAGAGAGCAAGCACTGCTCCAAGTAAACAGATGGAATTGTTCCCTGAGTATTTTTCCAAAAAGAAAAGATGCAGGGGTAGGAGCCAGAAGAGAATAAGCACAGACAGAAGCACAAAGTTCAACGGACTCAAGCTGAGCAGGGGGGGGAGACAGGCGGGTGAGCAGATTCACACCGCCCTCGTCCCTGCTTTCTCCGCACTCCAGCGGCATCATTGTCCGGCATCATTATCCACAGAACTTCAAAAAATTGCAGACTCCTGGGCCCCACGGTGAACCCAGGCTCGGTGAACCTGAGAAAGTCATTTCTTGTTCATGCAACATTGAGTGACCAGAGCGCACTGGAGCTTGGGGAAGCCACTGCATTTTTGGAATATGACAAAGAATGCTGTCTCATTATGTTGTGAGGGTGAATCTACTTGCTGCATAATGTGTGGCAGGTGAATGATTGTTTGCAGTGTCTTCATCTTTAAAACTCAGGTACCTAGTGCTCGCTCCTATGACAAAGGAAAGGGAGATAAAGCAATTGGAGCATCTTGGTAGGAATAAACAATACAGATACAACAGGAGCTCTACATTTTACTTATGTAAACCAAAAATATAGGCTATGTTTTGCCTGCTTTTACTGGTTTCCTAGAACTCTGTACCTGAGAGGAGGTGGTGGAGACTTGGCAGGGGTGGGGCGGTGTGGTATTTCTTCTCACAAAGTAGAGTATCCACAGGATCCCTGCCTCAGTTCTCAGTGTATGGGAGGGGGTTGTTAAAAATACAGGTTCTCAGGCCCCACTCTACACCTGTGGTATCATAATCTCTGAGTTATGGGGTCTGGGTATTTGATTTTTAACAAGTTCCCCCAGAAGAGTCTTACGCACAATGAATTTTAAGAACTAGTACTCTGACCTGTAAGTCAGAAACAGGAATGGAAATACATTCATCATTGTAGCCTTTCAGTGTATTGAATGTAATAGGTGACCAAATACCGTCTGTTGAAGTAAATGATGACTGGAAGAAAGAAATTATTTCATCCTTGATCCTTCTAGTAGCATGTTTTCATAATCAGAGGCCTTGGTAGGTTGTGTGTGGGGTGGGTAAGGCAAGCATTAAGCCATACCTCCTGATGAGGAGGGAGCTTTATACACAGAAAATGCCCCTTTCAAAATGATGCAGAAAGACTTTTAAGAAAAGCCACTGGGGAGCTAATTAAAGAGCCAGAGGCAGACAGGCTGCTGAATTGGGTCTTTGGTAAGCCACTGAAATCAAGGAAGAAAATCGTAGACCAAGAATAGCCGTGAAAAAGCCTGAGGCTGGGGAGATACACGCTGATAGCAAAAGGTCAGAGGACAGATCATGGGCAATAAACCGGTAGCTACAAGGGACAAGGCAACCATACGTACATCCAGCTTCTATCCAGAGTGCGAGAGAAGACTGGAACTGGAGACACTTCTGAATTTACCTTTAGTGAACCTTGTGGGGTGGGGGTGCGGTGTGTGTGGTTTGGTGGGTGATGTCAATGGAGCAGAAGAGTTAGCTGAGCAGGAAAGTGCAGAACTCAGGGACTCCCTAGTTTTAAAAGGACTTTCACAATTTGTGGGTTTGGTCCCTTTGAACAAACACCTGAGGCTTCCGCAGGGCAAAGTAAAAACAAGCCTCCCTGAAGAGTTAATTGTTACAAATTGCTTCTTACTATGATCATATAATTAAACTTTCTGTTCTAATGTTGTTTGTTTAAGCCACATCACAGTGTAGCCCCTAGTGAACTATGTTCCACGCTGGCTGTTACACACATGTCCCCATGTGCTTTAATCTTTTCCAAGAAAATAATTCCTTTCTTTTAAGTTAAGTGGAGACTTCAGACAAACCAACTTTAGCAGGAAGAACTTTGGAGATTTCCCAGGAGTGAGTGGTATAGTTGCTAAAACTTCACGGGTCAAGAGCCGTACAAACGGCAGGAGACCCTGTGACAGTCTGATCTGGCATATTGCTTCACCCACAGCTTCACACGATGTTGTAGGAGCAGAGCCAGAGTGGATGATGTAATTACTCTGAAATAGTCAATGGCGTCCCAGCTTTCTTCCTCTGCACTACGCTAATGGATCATCCTTGACCTCAATTCTCTAAAACCCTCGAATAGCATGAAAGAAACCCTAGAAAGGGGTAGGGCTTCCCCAGAATTCCTTTAAAATGCAAACAATCTGGCCCAGTCCTTCAGAAACCACACAGATTATAGCCAACTACTGCCAAATAAAGCAACAAATCCCTCTAATTAGAAAGGCCAATTAAAGAATTCAAAGGGAAATGGAGAATCCCTTATCATTGAAGATGAAGGGTATCTTCTCTCTTTAAAATGTTAATCATCTGTGAGGTATTGTCCCAGGATAAGGACCCTCAGGGCCACTTATGACCAGCATTGTGGCAGAGAGTGGGTGACCCAGCAGACACAACTTGAACGAGACAGGGCAATCCAAATCCACTGGCTGTGTGCTCTTTTCTCTTTTTTGCTGCTTATCTCAGGCTCAAAATTTTTGCTCAGTCTTCTGAACCAATAGCTCACATAAACTACTGCTTTCCTATGGATAGTAGGGTAGTAGATGATGAAAAGGAAGATAGGTTAGGCAAACTGTGACCTGTTGACAGTCAAATGAAGAGCTTGATAATGAAACAAACATAGGTAAGTGCACGTGTCCCCAGTATAGTGCAGATTCCTAACTCGTATTTCCAACTTAGGACTTAAGGAGATCCTTTCTATTCAATCCACTTAAGTTCTTAAGCAGGGGAAAAGTACTACATTGTCTTATAAGGAATATGCAAAGGAAATGTATCCATCTAAGATCCTAGAATGACGCTGACTTCTGTCTTTGATCTACTTTTTTTATCAGCTCATATTTATTGAACAGTTTACTGAGTACCAAGCATTGGTCTATGCACTCTCCCCGAATTCTTTCATTTTCTCCTCATGATGACTTTTTGAGGTAAGTACTTATGATCATTTTCTTCTGGCAAATGAGAAAACTGAAGCCTAGAGAGGTTAAGTAATTTGCCTAAGGGTGAAAATCTAGTAAGCAGCAGAGAGACAGGACTTGTACCTGGGGCAGTCAGATCCCCAGCAGGATCTCCTAATCAGTTAGTACACCCTGCTACCCTTGGTGAAATTGCCTTTGCAACATGTTTGTTAACGATAAAGTCACATCCTTACATAAAATATTCATGTTATTATTATTAAAATCCATTTAGTTCTCTGATTCATTGAGATGATATAATAGACCTATTAAAATTTAGCATATGTGAAAGTGTGGAACAAATCAACATATTTCTAGTGATAATATATCTTCTCTAATCTCAATCATTGAAGAATAGAAGATCTGACTGTGATTTCTTCTTATTTTTCATGTATCTATAAAAACTAAAATAGACTCATTTGACCTATGCACTATAATTTTATTACAACCTAATGAAAATTTTAAAATGTACAGTTAAGGATAACAAGACAGACAAGAAATATAAACAAAGCAGTTTATAACATTATTTAATGCTTTCCCTAAATCATTTGAATGTTTCTGCATGAAGTCATAATGATATGCTCTTCTTTGAGATAAATTGCTTGTTTTTCTTGATTTTGAGATGCAAATTTTTTCACATCTTAATGTTTTTGAAATTAGTAGATGCCTTATAATCAATGTGAATATTTAATATAGAATACTTTATCCTCCTTCCACCATCCAAGAAGCTGTTATTAAAGCTATCATGTATCTTAGAATCTTAAAATAGAAGAAGTTCGTAGTACTTTACATTCTTAAGATCTGTAACACTATGTCAGTCAATATAGAATGCCCACTGTTTTGTTCAGTGGACACAGTTAGCTTTGCCCTAACTGGCAGTTTAAACATCACAGAAAAAACACTGAATATCTTTCAAAGCCTATGTTTGAAAATGTGATTGTATGCCTACATTTGGAATTTTAAGTACTCATCTTTCACTAAAAGGGACTCTACAGTTGATTCCAGGACTGGGAGAGAGAAAATCCAGGGTGAACTAAGAACACCTTGCTGTGCTACAAATAAAGAAATGATGACAAAATGATAAGGACATGTCAAATGGATACAAGAGCCAACTTGTAAGGGCTCCATCTAATCAAATATGTGACAATTTGTGCTTGCAACTAGATAATTAGAGTAATTTTTATAAGCCACTGAATAAAATAACCTATAAGTCCATATTGATAATAAATTAATACATAAATAACAGATGATAAGAGGAAGCTCTTCTTACAATAGAATGTTACATCGTAAATGTAGAAAGAATGGTAGCATTTAAAAATCACCATTTTGCAGTCATCCATAGAAATCAGTTGAGTATATCATCATGGGATGCTATAATGACTGATGAAAGCTGGATAAGAAACAGTATATTTATATAGTCTCAAAGTATCTTCCCACAGACTCCTTGTTAATATCAAGGGGAAAATGGTAAGCCTACAATGAGGAAACGTGACACAGAGCACTTCAACCAGGTGATGTGTTAATATCACCAACGACGGGACAGCCTGACATCATGTGTCTCCTGATGTGATGCATGTGAAAGGGCACAGCATTTCTTACATGTCACACCTACTGAAAATGGATAACCTACAAGGAAATACCAGACAGATTCCAAACAGTTACTCTGTACTCTTCAAAATGTCAATGTTGTAAAAGACAATGAAAGCCTGAGAAACTATTCCAGATTAAAATAAACTAAAGAAGCCTGACAACTAAAAGAAATGTGTTATCTTGTATTGGATTCTGAGTTGGGCATGGGGTGGGGAGGATTGCTATAATGGACATTACAGGGACAACTGATAAAATTTAATAGTGAACCTTTTATTAGATAATAGTAATATATGAATATTAAACAGCCTCAACTAAATAATTGTACTGTTTATATAAGAGCATGCCCTTATTCTTAAGAAAAATCGAAATATTTAGGGGTAAAGAGACATGATTTCTACAAATACTTTCAAATGGTTCAGGATAATAATACATATCACGTGGGGAGAGAAAGCAAAGTAGCATAGGGTTAACAATTGGTAAATTTGGATTAAGAGAATACAGGAGTTATTTTTATTATTCTTGAAACTCATCTGTAAATTTAAAATTATTTCAAAATAATTAAAATAGCTAAAAATAGTTTAAAAATTTTTTTATCTATTTTGTGTTCCATTTGAATGTGTTTTTTTTACAGTAAATTTTGAAGCATTGTGGTCAATGGATCTTTGATAGAGTCCAGGCTGGAAACTTGAAGCAAATGAGTAGTAAATAAGTAAATTTAATGTGTAAGTTGATGGTCAGCCTCAGGTTTCAAAAAGGGTTCTTGTAAAAAAAAAGTTGTTAGATGAAGGAAATCTGTTTAGAAAGATTTTATATAGGACCTTGAATTCTTATTGTATGATTGTTCTTATTATCTGCTTTTGGAATTAAAAAAAAAAAAAGAAAGAACCATTTTGAAATTTAAAGAATTTAAAAAGTAAGTAAAACAACTGAAATGTTAGATGGTATAAATGCCAAGCAAAATGGGATAAAGTTCCTTGTAATGTCATTTGTTAATAAGCCAGTACACTGAAAAGCAGAGTGTGGATCCTGGAATGTATTTGTCTCTAAGAAAAAAGACTTTTTTTTTTAACAACTTTCCCCATGTAGAACCAGGATTAAATTAAGCATGCATTGATAACAGTTGAGTTATACATTGGTACCTTATTATATCATGTATTTATATTTCTTCAAAATACATGAACTTATATACCTCCAAGTAACCTATCATTTTTTTTTATACTATCTCATCTGTCTTCTGGTTAGTCTTTTGTATACTGTCACTTTTCTGGTTAGTTCACAGTTTAATTCCGTTCTCGTGATACAGTTTAATTTTAAGAAAAACCAAAGTTGACTTTAGCAAGTACTATGGTCTAGGCCCTCAATTATTCATGATCATAGTCCATGGAGCCATGATGGTAAATATACCATCATTATCTAAGAGAAAGTTACCTGATTTGTATGAAAGTTGCAAAGCAGTTTGCTTTGGAATCCAAATCTACAAAACCAGGAGTTGGGGGTGGGGAGGGGGCATGGGAAATGCCATTGATGTCTACTGCGTGTCTCCTACATGTCTACTGCATGTCCTGCTTTCTCTAGTACATGTTTCTGGGTCACAGTCATTTTTAATTAAAATCTTGAAAGACTAATGCTGATATATACAGAAAGATTGCCTTTTTGGTTCTTCTTGATAAATAACGACTATGGTGGTGTCCTCTGAAAGCTTTGAAGCAACTTTTTTTGTATAATAATGTGTAAGTTTATAGAAATGTGTTCCCCTGCTACCCTCTTGGTAAAACCATTTAGAGCTGCAGTTTTCTTATCTGAATGTTTGGACTCCTAAGAATATCAAAATGCTTGTTAGGCTAATGAGGCTAACCTTGACATAGGCATTAATTAGGCCTGAATTAAGGAACCTCAAATTACAAAATCATCGATCCACAAGCAGTTATTGAGTACAGACTCTGTGGTCAACACAGCTGCTCCAGGAGAAACACAGTTAAAGTAGCTCCTGTGCACTCCCGGAACTCAGCTCTACCTGGAAGATAATGGAGTCGTGGAAGCAGCTTCAACACAGGCAGTGTCTTCTAGGGGATGGTAGAGGGCAAAGATCAGTGGGCAGCAGGGCCATCTCTCCCTGCTGCCATGGGACCCAGCCCCGCTGTTCAGGGAAAGCCAAAGACCACAGCAGCCCTCTCATACCGCAAATGTGAACCCAAACTCAGAGAGGGTATTATTTGGTAAGATGCACGTAATATAATTCCATCTCCTGCTTTTTCTGATATGAATGGAAAATTAATTGTTTCTTAGCTTCTTAAAGCAGCTGGCGGGGAGGGCAAAGGGGACAAATGGCAGAATGGGTTCTCATTAGTTACAGCGATGACCCTTAATCACTGATGAACTCAATTTTCTGACTGTAAAGGTGAGGATAAAACTACATGACTTGCATTTTCTACCTGGTGGTTGGATTAGGAGAGTCGTATGAAACTTATGTGAAAATACTTTGAAAACAATTAAGTACTATAAAAAAATGTAGACGATTATCAATAACATCTGACATTTATTAAGTACTTATTGTGTGCCAGGCATTGTGCTGGCAATTTATATTCATTACCTCAGTTACCCTTCCACAACCCTCTGAGGCAGGTACTCTTACCAACATTGCAGTGAGGAAGACACTGAGGTTTACAGTGATAAATGGCATAAGAGTAAGTGCCCCAGAGAGATCTCAGGCTCAGGTGACCTGATTCAAGAATCCCCACTTAATCACTCTCCTTACCAGTTCTCAATTATTATGGGAGAAGCCAAAACAGATGTGTGACCATTGTCTACAGCAGACTCTGCCCACTCACCTAATAGCGCCCAGGTTTAGGCTCAGGGTCAGTGTGGAGATAAAACCGTGCATCTTGCTGGGGGAGCCAGGAATGCATGGAGAAGGCAAGTCCTGGGGAAAAGAACATTTCTCAGGAGACTCACTAAATCCCTTTGCCTTATGTATGCACAGGCATGCACATTCCAGGCCTGGGTATTTAACCAAGCTAATTTCAAACTAATATTCAAGGCTTGCAGCGAAGGCACTGATTAATCTATTAGCTGCGTGTGGTAACAAGCTGAGAAATTATTGTTTCAGCTGCTCTCTTCCTGCTCAGAAGCCCACAGGGCTGCCCCACATTGTTCTCTTCATAGTATGGGTTGAATGGAAGTCCCCAAGTCAGTGAACAGGGCCACTTAGGGACACAGTTTCAGGCCCAAGCAAGGAGAAGCGGGAAGATGGCAGCTGACTCTGGGGACCTAGGCTTCTGTTTATAAAGGTGAATCGGAATGTTGCTCTAGCTCACCACTGCTTCTTACCCAAAGCCTGATGCCGCGAGGGAAAGGGGAGATGAGGTTGGCAAATAGAACCTTAGAGAAAATGTGCTTATGTATTGTGCAGGAGCAGGAAGGAGGGGAGGAAGGTGGACCGCAAGGGAGGGGCTCTGTCTTGGTTGCTGCAGTGAGTGGTAGGGTTTCTGGCCAATGGAGCCTGGCTGGCACCAAGAAAGCTTCTCCCTCATGATGTTCCTTCATCCTCACCTGTAACATCTCTTGTTCCAGGCCCCAACAGGAACTCGCAATCAGGTGGAATTGTGTGCTGGCAGAAGAAGCAGCGGCTAGAGATGAAAGTCACTATGCAACAAGATAAATGCCTCAATGCTGTCCAATTTGGACGAGAAATCTCTGCAGATTCTGGGCAGGCTAGCCTGAACAGCAGAAACACATCAACTATGTTATCCTGCCTTGCCCTTCCTGACCCCTTCCAGAGGAGTAGGACAACAGAGGTGATAGAAGACTCCAACTTCTCTCCTACAAGCCAGGTATCCTTCCAAACACATCCTGAAGCTCATTGCCCTTTGGTTTGTTGTGTGTTAGGCTCTGCCAGTCACTCAGCAGACATCATCTTACATAATCCTCACAAAGCTTCTAAGAAATAGGTATTATTATCTCTCCTCCTGCTTTTCTTTTTACAGATAAGGAAATTAAGGCTCAGAGTCAGTAACTTGCAGAAGGTCATACAGATGCACAGAACTAAAGTTGGGGTTAGAACCCATTTTGTCCAACTCCAGAGCTTGGACACTTACCCCCACCATTCCTGCTGAACTGCCACACCTTGAGGTTGTCCCAGGGGAGGAGAGGGAGTGTGGAGTTTGGCTCTGGGGATCTCAGGTTGTGTGCATGTGTGGGTGCATGTACACCTGTGTGCTCCTGTGTGTGGTAGGTGTACACACATGAGCTCATTTCTATTCCCTTTTCTCTCTCCCTCTCAGCCCCTCCTCTCTGCTCTCTTATATTCCTTTTACCCACCTTGCCAGTTTTCTTTTTCTCAGTTCTCTTGTCACCTGCCTGAGAAATTAATTCACACACATGTGTTAGAAATTTAGCCATTTAACTCTTCCTTGAATATTCACATGTTAAGAGAAAATAAAGGGTGAGACACTGATAAAAAAAAAATACACCAGTCCTTCAAGCAGGAGGGGGTGCAGATGTTTTTCTAGGAGGAGAGGAAGTGACATTTTGGGGACCATGAATGTCATGCCTGGCACAGAATGGGGAAACACAAGAATTCACAAGCACTTAGACTAACATCAGAGGCACATGTATTAGAGGAGAGAAGAGAGACCAGCCTGATTCTCCTTGAGATTGCCCAAATAAGCACATTTGGGGTCTCCAAAAGGAGAATCCTCCTGGGCCTTAAGGAGCAAGGACCTCCTAGTGTTACTATGACCCTGACCAGGCTAGGCTGGGCCAGGAGAATGAGCATGGGATCTCCCTGACAGTGCCTCTCCAGGCCACCACCAGCCCAGGGAAGGCAGGCCCGGCTTCTGTGCATGTGTCAGCCATCCCATGGCAGCCCTGATGCACACGCTCAGGGTTTCTGTGGTATCCAAGCAGAAGAATCTGTACTATAAGCTTTGGAGGAGAAGGGTGGAACTAGAGTATCACCACGGTAACATCCTTCGTGGCATCATTTTTACCCTAGTCCAAGCCCATCCCTAATGCAGCCATTTTTAGGTCTATAGCCTTACACAGAGAAGGCCACACGGGCACAGTGCAGATTTATTATGTAAGACGCTTAGTTGGTCTCTTCTCTCTCCTTCAATGCATATGCCTCTGATGTTGGTCTGAGTGTTTATGTTTGCCTGTTCTCTTCCGTTAAAGCAGATCTGGTCATGGTCTTTGTTTCCTTTTGAACAACCACCCCTCCTCCCCAAACAGAGCATAATAAACCCAGTAAGGACTAGAACTTTTGGTAATTTTGTCAACTACTGTATTCCCAGTCCCTGGAGCTATGCCTGTACATAGTAAGTGCTCAATAAATATTTGTTTCATGAGGGAAAGAATGTATTATAGATTTATCAAAAAGTCTGTAGCTTAGCTTTAATATCCAGATACCCATTGGCATTTGGCCAAATATTCCTAGTAAAGCACCTGAAATTCCCATTTCTGGGCCACACATTGGGCACAACTGCAAATATATTGCTTAGTCAAGTTAATGCACAGAACAGGAGGTGACCTATCTAGGAGATCAACTTTCCCTTCCTGGAAATTTTTACCCAGATCTTAGCTATCTTACTTTCTGAATTTTCTGATAAGAATCATAGTGTTAAAATACACTTTGAAAAGACAACCTATGTTATCTGAAGCAATATTTGCAAACCATATATCCGATAAAGGGTTAATACCCAAAAATATATTAATAACTCATGCAGCTCAATAGCAGAAAAACAAATAACACAACTACAAAATGGGCAAAGGACCTGAAGAGACATTTCTTCAAAGAAGATGAAAGGCCAACACATACATGAAAAGGTGATCAACATCACTAGTCATTAGGGAAATGCAAATTAAGACCACAATGAGATAACACTTCATGCTTGTTAGAATGCCATCATCAAAAAGACAAGAGATAACAAATGCTGGCAAGGATGTGGAGAAAAGGCAACCCTTGTGCACTGTTAGTAGGGTTGTAAATTGGTATAGTCATTATGGAAAATAGAATGGATAAATTCTCAAAAAAGTAAAAATGGAACTACCATATGATCTAGTAATTTCACCTCTGGGAATATATCCAAAGGAAATGAAAACACTAACTCAAAAAAGTTTCTGTACCCTTATGTTCTAACAGCATTGTTTATAGTAGCCAAGACATGGAAACAACCTAAGTATCCATTGATGGATGAATGGAAAAAGAAGTTGTGGTATATGTAGTTATCCCTAGGTACCCCTGTGGGATTGGTTCCAGGACCCCTCTCAGATGCCAAAGTTCATGATTGCTCAAGTCCCTTTTATAAAACGTGTATGTGTATGTAACCTATGCACTTCTTCCTATATACTCTGAACATCTCTAGATTACTTATAATACCCAACACAATGTAAATACTATGTAAATAGTTGTAAATACAATGCAAAAGTTATATAAATAGTAGCCAGCATGTGGGCAAATTCAGGTTTTGCTTTTTGGAACTTTCTGGAATTTTTTAAAAAATATTTTTAATCTGTGACTGAATCCGTGGATGCAGAACCTTAGGATACAAAAGGTCGACTATATATACAATGGAATATTATTTAACCATAAAAAACAAAATCCTACCATTTGCGACAACATGGATAGATCTTGAAGGCATTATGCTAAGTGAAATAAGTCAGACAGAGAAAGACAAATACAGTATGATCTCACTTACATGTGAAATTAAAAAAAAAAGTCATAGAAAGAGGTCAGACTTGTGGTTACTAAAGATGGGGGCTACAGGAGGGGGAGCTGGAGGTAGGTGGTTGAAAGCTACAAACTTCCAAGGACTAGGAATGTAACATACAATATGACGACTGTAGGCAACACTGGTGTATGATACAGAGGAAAGTTGTTAAGAGAGTAAATTCTGAGTTCTCATCACAAGGAGAACACTTTTTTCCTTTTTTTTTTTCTTGCTTTTCTTTTTGTTTGTATCTATATGAGAAGATAGCTGTTAGCTGAAACTATTGTAGTAATCATTTCACGATAAGTATACATCAAGCCAATATGCTGTATGACTTAAACTTATACAGTGTTGTATGTCAATTATTTCTCAGTAAAACTGGGGAATAATGCAGTTTAGTCACTTGACATTTAGTGACTGTGAGCATGAGGCACCAGGCACTCTTCTAGGTATCGGAGCCCAGTGACTGAATCATAGACATGGGGTGTATACTCCACTGGAGTCATTTATGAGGAAGAAGGGGCTTCAGCAGTAAGCTTTGCTATTTATTTTTTATCTGGAAGATGTTTGGCTAGTTGTGTAATCAAAGAGGCTGCATTTTGCCTAATAACACTCTAGAGATGGCTGAGATGGGGAGGATACTGGCCATCAGCCTTCCACTCTTTGGTGCAAAGAATTGGGAGAAATATCCACAAAAAGGAAACTAAAGAATTGATTTAAAAAGGGAAGAGAAAGATGCTTCTAAGGTGTGCTGGCATTGAAGGTTCTGAAAAACTGGGGATGGCCTTAGGCAGATGCAGGGATACTCAAGTGTTGGAACCTAACACCCCTATCCCCACCGTGTGAATTAGTTTCTCAAGCAAGTGACTAGAAAGCAAATGTGAGCTCCAGTTGTGGCTTTACTTTTCCTTAGCTCCTGGTCTGGACAAATTCCATAACCTCAATGAGCCTCAACAGCCTTATTCACGGATGAGGATGACACTGTTACTTAGACCGCGGAATTTTGTGAGGCTCGAACCCAGTGCCTAGCTTACAGAGCTAGCTAAACAAATGACAGTTTCTGCTGAATTATTGAAGGATGAGAGAGAGCAGTGATGAAAGGGAGATGAGAAGGTCTCCAAAGACAAACCTCAGTTCTGATTTTTGCTAAACTCAGATCTTGTCCCTCTTCTTGGAAACCAAACATGAATATTATTTAACTTAGATTGAGTCTCACACCCTATTTTTGTCTTTCCCTTTACAGCAGTAATTCTTGAACTTTAGAGGACATGCAGCAAACATGGACACTTGTCAAAAAAAAAAATCCAGATTCCTGGGTTTAAACTTCAGAAACTCTGATGTGGTAGATCTGAGGCAAGTCCCAAGGATTTATATTTTAAAACGATACTTCAAGTACCTTTTATGAATATTATAGGTGGATCCTACTTTGAAACCTGCAGAAAACTGCAAAGCAGAGGCTTCCTAAATGAATCCAGGTCACAGGATCAGCAATGCATCATAAATAGAAGGTGCAAGTGGAGGTTAACGTGCAGGGTGTAGTATTCACTGTATTCAGGAGAGGCCTGACTCAGGATGACATTTGAAATGAGTGATCTGATGGGTAGACGCCCTGCGATTTTTCAACATCTCAATAAAACAGTTATCAGTTTGGCTTTCTATATGTGATTTAAAAACCCAAAGATACTCCCAAATAGAGAAATATTTCATAGTCAGACGGGAGCCTGGATATGCCCTTTTTTTTCTCAGTGATTCGGAACCATGTAGATGACCTTAATCGTCTAAGTTTTTACAGTAATTCTAGGTTTCAGTAGGTTATTTCTGTAATCAAGTAACTATTCACAAATAACCAATTTCACAAAATTAGCAAGGCAGGAAACAAGAAAGAGCAGACTGCCATAAGTAGCACATGCTTCCCTGTAGATAATTGCTGAGGACTGTCTCCTCTCAGAATGTCAATGTAACCAAAGGAATCTATGGAGGAAAAAGAAACAGGAACAGTGATGGCAATGGAAAAAAAAAAAGTAGAAAGAACATCTCAAATAGAGTTAGCCACAGAAAGTCTCTTTAATAGTGACGGGGATACCGAGTAAATAAAAGCTTACTGGCAGTGTAATGCCATTTAACCCCAAGTTAAGAGCTGTTCTAGGAAAACGAAAGTTTGGATCTCTAGAATGCCAACATGGCTGGTTGAGGAATGAAAAATCAAATCCATCAGGATTGTCTACACTCATGTTTTGCAGACCTTTTGTCTCTACCACATTCCAACATGTGACCATTTTCTGCTACAGTCCATGGGCTATCCCCCAGAGTAAAAGAAAACTTAGAATGGCATTATCATAGTGGTGTAGTAGACTGTTACACTGGTGGCCCCAGAAGACCCATACCACTCAGCCTTCAGCCATTGGGCAGTCCCCTCCCACATGGAGTAGGAGCTCGAAGATGGTGTGGTCGATGAGATATTAACAAACACAGCTCAAGCAGAGCTTGATAAATATTTGCACACTGGGGATTGTCTTTTGGAATGTTCACTTTAAGAAGTCAGCTGCCATGTTATGAAACAGCTCAATTTTGACTACTGAATAATGAGAAGACAATTAGAGAGAGGCCTTGGAGGACCATCTTGGATTTTCCACCCCCAGCTGTGCTCCCTGTCAAATGCAGCCACTTGAGTGATCTCAGCTCCTCCACATGGAGCAGAAGAATGCTCAGCTGAGCCAACAACCCACAGAACTGTGAGAAATGAAAGATTATTGAGTTCTTAAGCCACTGGGTTTAGGGTGACTGTTATGTAGCAACAAAACTTAATGTAGAATTTGGTACCTAGAAGTGGGGTGCTGCTCTGAAACCTAAAGCATATGGCATTGGATTGCTTTAAAATATACCTAGGATTTTTGTTTTTTAATTCAGGTATGATGAGGCAAACAGATCAGAAGATGATTGCCATTGAACAGATAGTTTGTGCCCTCACAGTTTTCAAGAGGAAGAGGCATGCTACAGTATGCAGGGTCACATGAAGAAGCACCAGGGTCTGTCAAGAAACAGGAATGAGGGAAAAGTATGGGTAAGAGCCTTTATGTGGTTTTCATGGGAAGGAGTGGGTAAAAAAGGTAATCAGGCTAAGCAGGTTTAGGATTGGTTACTCTGAATAATATCAGCAGGCTTTTGGTATAGAAATCATCTTGAGTTGTGTGATACCTGGCCCTGGGGTAGTTAGGGCAGTGAGTGAGGTGTGAGAACTTGGTAAAGGGGGCAATTGGTAGGTGTGGGCTTTGGATTAGTTGCTTTGTATATGGAAGGTATACTTGCATTGTAGTCATTTGCTGTTTCTGGGAACTTGCTAGCCCTCAGAGGGGTCAGTCTCTTCTGGGTCAGCAAGGCCCCAAAATGTCAAATCATCATAAAATACAGAGAACAAAAACATGATTAATACAGGATTTGGGACTACACAGAAGACGTAGAAAAGTGAGGGAACTGAGCGGAGGCTGGAAGAACACTAGAATTTCTATTGGAGGCAAGGGGGAAAAGGACTCATGTTATACATTTTTAGACAAATGAAGGAAATTGTTACCTGTAGTAACTTCGAAGATAGAAAGATTGGATACTTAATGAGGTTAAGAGTTTAGCTAGAGAGATTTACAGACAGAATATTGAATGTCCCAAATGAATAGAAGCTAAAGAAAGTACTATTCAGATTCCAAGCAGAATTTAGAGGAAATATTTCCAACTCAGGGCTTTTTGGGTTATACAGTATAACTGTTTCTTATTTCCAGTCTCTTCAGTGGGTTAAACATTTTAAAGTAAGAATTTTCATCAGGGATAAAAATCAGCTCCAACATGCTGTCAGTAAAATGAGGCCTGAGGGTAAATATCCAATCAAGGTTGCAGTTATCTGATCCTTTGTTTAGACCTCTGAAAGATTTAAGGCAATGCTTCATGGATTCTCTCACCTGGCAAAATCACTTCTGAGAATTTTAAGTGTATTTTACCACAACATACATACTCTCAGTTCAAACTAAGGAGAAATCTGTGTCATTAAATTTGTGGATGTGGGCTTTTGTCTAATGGAATGGATTTTAAAATTTGATATGTAGAAAGTCCACAGCATTTTTAAAGAAGTTGTATTAGCTTAGACTCAGAGAGATAGGTCAAAATGAAAAGACATCTCTGAGCCACCAACTTACTAATGGCAGGAAGCCATCTAAGAGTGCTACTCAGCTGCCAGTATAAATCAATAGTTATAGAGGGGAAGACCATCTCAGAAAGTGTAGCCAAGAACTTAGAAGAAAACGGAGTGGAGGAGAGCACTGGATTAAGGAACCACTCCTAAGGAGCACACAGCAAACATTCCCTGCCCCCAGGTGACATGTGCCTGCATGGATGACAGAATTGCTGTGGAGCAGTAACTGTATACCCTCTGCTCCTCCACCTGCTGTCGTTTGTGGAAGGTATGTCTATTGAGGTTATCCTTTCTTATTTTTACCACTGAATGTTGGGTGTGTAGGGTAGTTAACTTGTTTTAGTTCGTAGCTCTCTTAACCTGAAGAACCACACTCAAGGGATGTCATCTACACCTGAAACTGAATCTTATGATAAGATGCTGGACACCAAGCCTGAACCTGATGCAGAAATGATATTATGATGATATTATGTGGTCCTGGGAAGGAGGTGA
Organism: Camelus ferus; assembly: GCF_009834535.1. Classification (NCBI taxonomy): domain Eukaryota; kingdom Metazoa; phylum Chordata; class Mammalia; order Artiodactyla; family Camelidae; genus Camelus; species Camelus ferus. Next base: position 52,659,759 of record NC_045696.1, read on the forward strand.
GTCTATTTTAAATGCAGGAGGGACGTGAATCACTGAGGGCCAGAAGGCAGACTGTGGTGTTCTCTTTCATTGGTGGCCCCAAATGATTCATGCCTCTGGCTAGTGACCCCCCTCTGTAGCCCTCTCCTATGTGATTTCTGGGATTGCTCATGTGACTTGTGTTGGCCAATTAGATTTTAGCAAAATGATACAAGCAGAGGCTTGATAAGCACTTGTACTCTAGAGCTTGTCCTCTTTGCACACTCCCTCTTGGAGTCCATATTCCATATTGTGAAAATGCTCAGAGTAGACTACTGAGTAATGAGAAACTATGTGGAGAGTGGCCCTGGAGGATGAGAAGCCACTTTGGTTGTTAAATATCAGTTAAACTATCAGTTAAATGCAGTCACATGAGTGACCTCAGTTGCACTGTGTGGAACAGGAACATTGCCCTGCTTTGTCAATCAACTCACAGAATCATGAGAAATGATAAATCATTATTATTTTAAGCCAAGGAATGGCAAACTACAGCCTGCAGGCCAAGTTTGGCTCACTACCTATTTATAAATAACGTTTTATTGAGACATAGTCATGCCTATTTGCTTCCATATCATCTATGGCTGCTTTTGCACCACAGTGGAAGAGACTATATGGCCCATAAACCTGAAATGTTTACTAGAGAGTCTTTACAGGAAAAGTTTTCTGACCCCTGTTTTAAGTCACTAACTTCAGCAGTGGTTTGTTATGTAGCAGTAGATTAATAAAACATGTGTTTTAGCTAATGAAACTAAAGAAAAGTATAAATTTGCTCGAAAAGTTACAACAGAAGAAGAAAATGGACAAAGAGAAGTAAAGAGAGGAAAGGGGACAAAATGCCTAGTGAGGAAGATGAGATGTAGGGAAGAGATTTAATTAAAAACAAAAAGGATGAAAGGAACAGAGGAAAGGGAGAGAAAAGAGAGAAAGAGGGATAGATTTCCTCTGGGGTGAATCATATAGTCAAGAGTAGCGTTTGAACATTGGAATCTTTTGGTAAATAGCTAAGAAGTCTTGTTTTTGTTTTGTAGGTGGTCACTACTTATATTACAATGAGTGAAAGCATCAGTGCTGGTTGTCAGCACAACCATTTTCTATTAATCTGTGCCTCAGAACTGTGAGTTTTGTTAAGTGTATAATATGCTCAGCTTAGATGCTAATGACCCCTGACTACATTCAGCAAGGAGTAGGCATGTGTCTTAGTCCCTTTGGGCTCTTGTAACAAAATACCATTAACTGTGTGGCTTATAAACAACAAAAATTTATTTCTCATGGTCTAGAGGTTGGGAGCCCCAGGATCAAGGCACCAGCAGATTGGGTGTATGGTGAGACCCTGTTTTTCTGGTTCGTAGACGGTGCCTTCCAGCTGTAACCACACATGGTGGAAGGACAAAGGAACTTTCTCATGCCTCTTTCATAAGGACACTAATTCTGTTTATGTGGACTCCACCACGATGACTAATCACCTCCCAAAGACTCCACCTCCTAATCACATTAGAATTAGGTTTTTGGTATGTGAGTTTGGGGGAATACAATCTGTACCCTCACATGACTGAGTTCTGGCCAATGGAGATGTAAGCAGAAATCACTGGTAAGGACTTAATGGAAAGCATTTTAAAATGACAGACAGTTGGCTTTCACTTCCTTTTGCCTTTTGCTTTCTTTTGCTTTTTGCTTTTGTCACTTTGTTCATTCTTTTGCCTGGAACTTGGATGTGAATTGCATAATCGTAACTATCATCTCCTAACCATGAAGATTGAAACTCTGAGCTAGGGATGGTGAAGCAGGGAGACAGAATGAGCCTAGGTCCCCAAGAGCACCAAGACCACATCGTTCTTGGACCTGCGTAGTCTTTGTTATGTGAGAAAAATGAACCCCTTCTCTTTTTGTGCCACTATTTTTCAGGTTTCTATTACTTATAAATCATAACTAATCAAGATAACATCCTTGCCTTTTCTTAGGAATTCGATTCTATCTTCAAAAAGTTGGCAAATCGAAGGGTGAAGAGTTGGGCTACAACATGAGAACTGCTCTTTTTTTCTCTTGAGCTATTGTGTTGATCCAGCTGTCTCTACTTTCATCATGTTGTAAATGATAAAGGATAAATGCATTCTTCTGATATTTAGGTTTGTTGGGAGTTAGATACAGACATTAGATTTAATTGCTGGCAAAATTACATTAGACTACTTAAACTAATGTATCATAAATTTTCCTTAAATTGCACATTCCTTTTAATCCACTAATAAGGTAGATGAAAGATTTTTGTAAGTTCAGTATGGAAAGATCTATGGTGCCATTAAAACAAAAACCCTGGGTCTGTTTTATCTTTTTTTTAACCTTTGAATTGACTGACCGAATTCTGCAATGACCTTCAAACTAATCTTCCCCTCCGGGATATCTCTTCTGACACCAACCAGTTCTCCAATTATTTGACACCAACTCAGTGTCCAATATTTCAATTCAATTCTGACATTAACTATGCAGAGTTAGCCCACACTCTACAGGTTAAAAGCTCATTCTCACAAGACTTCCCCCACTTCAGACACCAGTTGCAAATCCTGGCCCATCAGTACTTCTGACCAACCAGCTGTGAGTTGGGAGTTCCCACAACTCCTTCCTCCCATTTCAAAGTTTGTTAAAATGGCTCAAAAACTCAGAAAAACACTTTGTTTATGTCTACCAGTTTTTTTATAGAGGACAAAACTCAGAATAGCCAAATGGAAGTGATGCTTAGAGCTAGGAATGGGGTGCAGGGGCTCAGAGCTTCCATGCCCTCTCTGAGCACACCACCCTCCCAGCTAATGGATCTGTTCGCCAACCCCAGAGCTCTCTGAAGCCCATTGTTCAAGAGTTTTAAAACCCAGTCCCCAGTCCAGAGTTTGGGGCAGGGGAAGAGAGAAGCTGAGTATCTCATCTTCTAATCACCTGTTTAGTATTTCCAGGTGACGAGCCTCCATCCTGAGCCTCACCCTAAATCACCTCATTAGCATAAACTGGACTGTGTTCCAAAAGGGTTTCTTTTGAATAATAAAAGGCACTTCTGTCACTCAGGAAATTCCCAGGGTTTCAGGAGCTCTGTGCCAGATACCAGGAAAAGACTAAACGTACTTCTTATTATACCATATCCCCCATTCATTTTTCTTCCACTAGCCAACCATAACAAAATAACATACACGCAAAATCTATCAAATGTTTTCCCAAGCAATAATGAGATGAGTCTGAACTTCATAAAACCTTCAACTCTTACACCTGTTAGAGGAAGCAGTGGTAGCTAGTTTTTAAACTCTGTAGATAAACTGCATATTAACTATGCACAGTTGAAAGTCACATACACCCCAGCTGACATTTCCACCACAAATTATCCATAAAGTTCAGGTTCTTTCAAGGCAGATGGAAAACATTCTGTACGAAAGAAAGTATAAAGGCCCTTAACCTGGGTCAGCCTACTCAGAGAGATGGAGTCCCTGAAAGATAGATCATCTGTTTATGAAGAGTGAAAATCTCTCCATCCTCAGCTTGTCAGATCCTTCAGAATCTTTGACATCTCTGAATAGCCCAGTTCAAGGCAGAAAAAAAATGATATTTCCATCTGATGTGGAAATTGACAGTTCTTTAGATTATAGAGATGATTGTTTGAGTTCATATAGACTAAGGGTTACCCAAAAACTGGGTTTGCCTCTCATTGGGTGTTGAGCCAAAACACAAAACCAAGCCAAATGTCTGGAGAAGGAAGAATTTGTTATTACTTGGAGCAAATAAGGAGAATACCAGGGATCTTTCCCAAAGCAGTATCTTCCCCTAAACAGCCAAATTGGTGAAGTTGTCATGCATATTCATGAGGGTCAGAAGAGATCAACATCCTTATCCCTCAGGTTCCAGCTGATCTGGTGATTGAGCGCTGCAGTCTGATCTTTACCATTGAAACCGAACTGGGGGTCTTTATAAGTGATGTATTATCTTTGCTATTGTTACTTTTTTTTTAATTTATTGTTGGTTTCTACATTCCTTTGTTCCCTTAAGATCATTAATTACTGAGACTTGTTCAAGGACAAGCATTGTGGCGAGGCTTAGATCACAAAATAGCTTTGGCCAAAATTCTCTTCTGTTAAGAAGGCCATGTCTGGTTCTCTTTCTCCAGGGACTCCCTACCCTATCTGCTTACATAAGAATAGGAGGAAATCTATAAATGGGACAAAGCTTTATGTGGGCTGTGCTAACTGCCGTTCTGTCTAGAAGAAGCAACCTTAGAAGTTTGAGACTTTGAGAATAAAAGGCCTCTCAGGACCTTCAAGTATGTTAAATCTACTTCAGGGGAGCTGCCCGGACCATGGATAGTTTCTGTATAAAGTGCTCTTCTTACTCGCACATCCGAGCTCACCACCTGCCTGAGTGCCTAGGCTGAAACTTTTTCTCTCTGACTTCAAGTACCCCCAACAGCAGCTGCCTACCCTGACACCTATCACACCCTCACCTGCCCACCATTAATCCTTATAATCAGTTTCCTGCTCCAGTTGGTTAGATCTGACCTCACCTGACCTCAAATACCATCTGTTTCTATAGCAGAGCCTGAGGTACATGCACACTGTATGTTATAGCAGTGAGTCCCCCACCACTATCATTTAACTATGAGAACGATAAATAAAAAGTAACATGCGTCCACACTCATGTGCACAAACAACATATACATGAACACACACCAACAGCTCAACACTGAAAGCCAATTATCAGATTGTTGTAAAGCTAATTCCTGGAAAACAGAGGTAATTCTGATCCTTGCCCTTTTCTTGAAAGCTTTAATATAAAGCTTTCTCTTTAGTTTAAAGTTTTTTCAGGAAATAAGTTTTATAAAATTATTTTTGTGTCTACATGTACCAAAGCACTCAGACAATCCTGATATTTTCATTCAAGTAAAGGAATGCACACAAAACAGCTAGTAGATTACCAAATATTTAACTGTTTAATGAAGCGTTATATAGACCCGCCTAGAAAAGCTAAGGAGCACAATGCAATGGTAAAACTTGTAAAATCTCACCATTATAGAAATATATGAAAATTAAAGCTGGATATACAGTAAAACAGAATTCCAGTGGGGGGAAAAAAATCAACTAACCCTTTTGAAATACATGAACATAATAGATCTAGAATAGACGGTCTAAATATTTGGATGGGGATTTCGGCTAATCCCAAAATGCATAGGTAGAAACATATGTATGTTATTTATATACCTACATAAATGTTAAAAAAAATACATGTGGAACTATTTTACTTCTGCTTCTATGTAAAATATAATTTATACCAGTATTCTGTTTAATGCTTTCAAAGAAAAGTAAGGCCAATTGGAAGGCTCATATAAATGTAGCAGAAAAAACTAAAGCACAGAAAAAAACTGGTTTTCTAATATGACATAATAAATAGGTAAGGATATGAAAAAGAATGATAACTAAAAAAGTTAAGTACCAGTTGCCTTAAAAATCTGTCACTAACAAGATAAATTGAAGAAAGTAAAAGTAGACAGAAACTAATGGCAAAAAGCAAGCTGAAGATAAACACTTGGGGAGATGAGTATTCCTAAGTAATCAGAATGAAAGAAATGCATCTGAGCCACAGAAGGCATAAAAACTAGGAGACAGCCAACGCTTGGCAGTCTTGTCTGTGTAGCTTTACTGAACTGACCAAACACTGCCAATTTGTTTTATTTTGTTTTCAGCCATCGTAATGGATAGTTACTGAGCAATTGATTGTATCATTGTGCAGTTGGTTGGATTTGGTCATTAAGATGGATGAAATGATTGGACCAAGTGTTCATGGTCTGGTGATCTTGGTCACCTTAATGACCCAGTGGTATTGACTGTGCAGAAACCCGACCACCATGCATTCTTTCCATCTCCAATTGGTATATTCCTATAATCCATGTACTGTCCTTAGAGCTGTTTCCATGCTGTCGCTATATTTTTTTAAGTCTCAGAGAACTAAGGAGCTGCTAAAGGAGATCTAAAATTAACACAAACCAACAACATAACTATATTAAGACATACAAATCTGTAAACATATTGTAGATAATGAATTCATGAACACCACCTACTACTGAGATGGTTTTTTAAAAAGGTACAAGATAAACTTTTCCTATGAAATTTATTAAATTAAGGTTTGTAGATCCTGACATGCCTTCTTCCATCCCCCACGTCAATATAATTTTAGGTCAAACATTAAGTGTGAATTGGATTCTAGTAACTTCAGGGTGTGGTGCCCTGATCTCCTGACTACATTCATTAGTGCTACAAACCTACAGGCTTGGTCCTGGCTCCCATCCTGAGCCACTGCTGACTGAGGCCAGTGAGACATCGAATTAAATCCTGACCTCTAGACCTGAGGCCTAAACATCAGCTGTGGCTCTTGGGTTTTCTTTATGCTTTATAAGTATGCTTTGCTGCCTCTCAGTTATGAGTGCTGGAATTCCAGGTTGAGCCTTGGATGCCTGGCTTAAATGTATAGCCTATGTTAAAGTACTACCCCTTGACATACTGGACCTGGCCATGTTATCTTATTTCTGCTTAACTTCGTCCTCCTTGGTTTGCAACCAGTCATCCAGAGACACTCATCCCCTCCCTACGACCATAGCCCCACTCTGAACTGTTGTACATCTGTTTGGGGCCTGGACCCCACCTGGCACCTGTCAGCTCTCCACTCCAGTTACTGGAGCCTTGCCCAAACACAGCCTTCTGGTGGGGATTCTACAACATATGGGCACATCTCCCAGAATCATGACTGCCACCTGCCTAGCTCCCAAGGGCTCACCCACTGCTGTGGCCTGTCTTCCCAGATTGGATTTTGTGCCCAAGATTGCTTGAATTATGTCTGAGCTTGCTTCACAATTTCCAGCTGGTCTTTGTCCTTGCCCTTCCTGGTGCTAACTCTATAGTCCATCTCCTTGGCGCCTACTCCACTGGCCCAGCACTTCTAATATCTAATATGTTTCTCAGGCAAAACTCACTCACACCTCAACCTAGTGAAGGAAACATCAAACTGGGGACCAAGAAACCAGAGCTTCCAGCAATGTCTTAAACACTGGGCATTTTGACCTTCTTGGTCTTGGTTGTCTGACCTATACAATGAAAGGTGTTGGGGCATATGATGCTGGAAGCTCCTTTTAGATCTGGTCTTTAACTGTAGGAGAAGGTTTAAGATTTGGTTTAGAGGTGTGAAGAAATAAAATAAGTGTGTATACAGTTGGTGTGAAACATTTCTGTTAGGATGACTCAAAAGTCAATATCATACATTCTGATTTGTTTCTATTTAGTATTATACCCACAATCTAGGAAAGGAACTAATCAGAATGCTAGTGAAAAATCAAAAATTATATTACATTTTGAGTTATTTATTAGCACTGGTATAGAAAAAATAATGTAAATGGCCCTAAAAAGGTTAGAAAGATGACTAGAAAGGTTAGATTTTTGCCTACAAAAATTCCGTCAAATGTATCAAGGAAGAAAATTTATTCAGAACAGATGCTGTGCATGTGGGAAAGGCAGCATAAACATTGTCCAAACTATCCAGACACAAGTTTGGTAAATTTTTTAAATTAAGAAAGCAAATAGAAAGAATCTAAAACAGACTATGTGTGTGTGTGTATATATATATATGTATATCTATATGTATATATATGCATACACATACACACACATATGTACATGTATGTATGTACATATATATGAATCACTTTGTTATACACCTGAAACTAACACAACATTGTAAATCAACTATACTTCAATAAAAATATTATATATATATACACTATCAAAAAAAAAAAAAGAAAGCAATGGAGTAATGTAATATAAAAACCAATACAGATTGGAAAACATTGAGCAGTCACTACTAATTTCACCCACTAAGGTAGACAGGACATAATTTCCCCTTTTTCCTTACTTTTGTGCCACTATGGAAGCTAAAAGAAAAGCAAGATACTTACTTTTCTAATCTCCCTGGTAGAATCATTCAACTCAGTTCTGGCCAGTGAGTCATAGGGCAAATCTGCAGTGAGGATTCTGGGAGAGATGTTATTTTCTAATGAAAGGGACAGATGTCAGCACTGCCCCTTCTTCCTCATACCTGCCTGGAAAGTATCTGTAATATCTGAAGCTGCAGCAGCCATTTTAACACCAGAAGCCATACGTGGAATTGTGGGGAAAAACAGGTAAAGATGGCAGAGAAGAAGAGTGGGCCGAGGTTCCTCATGGTTCCACCCATGAGATGAATGAATGAAACAGTCATCTCTTGTTATAGAATACAGCTCACCTCTTATTTTTAAGTCATGATTAGTTGAGTTTAGTTAGTTATTATAGGTCTAAAATCTTCTTGATTACACCCGTTTTCTCCTTGGTTTTGTATTATACACATACATATACTCCAAAAACTTTTACCCAACAATGATAATTCCTATGTGAATGACAAAGTTGTGTCTGTAGTATTCTTTCTGGGACAGAAGAGTTGGATTTGGAAAAAAATTATTTCTGTTTTCAAAAACTAAAATAAGGAGAAAAAATTTTTATCCCACGAACTAATATGTTTAGTATTGGTGTATTTATCTAAAGTTGAATGTTGAAAATCTGGATGGAGAATATAGACTGTAAAAGTACTGATCCCAAAAAGCCAGCATTAATTCACCAAGAATAAATCATGCTAGTTTCCACATTACTTTCTTTGATTGAGGTATAAAATACTAAATAAGGAAAAGTTACTCATTCTGTGAAAATATAGTGAGTTATCTAGAATGTGCTGGGCCGTGTGCTAAGAAGTGGAGATACAAAGAGAGATAAAATTCAATTCCTTTCCTGAAGAAATTTGTTGGTTTCTTAGTTTCTGTATAATGATGAAAATAGGCAGGTAAATAAATACTGTCACTAATGTGTGGTAAGTGCTGGACAAGGGCCTGGACAAGAAAGAATAGTAACATTGAAAAAATGGTGGCATGAGGAGAGTGGTCATGTTTCACAGAAGAGAGTTTACTTTAGCTGTTACTTGGAAGAGTGAGAATTATTTCACTAAAAAATGGGAAAGTTATTCTGTGAATTGAAGTCAGCAGGTATAAAGGTATGGAGATAATTAAGGCATAGACCTCTTTGGAAAATGCAGTAAATTAGGTGTTTAGGGGTGTCATTGGAGAGATGGGTAGGTAGGCTGTGTGATGGTGAGGAATTTCAACTTCTTCCTGCAGTTAACTGGGAGTTACTGTGGGATAGTAAATAGAGGGGTTTCGTGATCTGGTAAGGTTGTTTTGGAAAGATGACTCTGGCTGTGTGTAGAATATAGATTCAAGAAGGGAGACTGCAGACAGGGGGAGTAATTAAAAACCTATCACAAAAAATTCAAAAGAAATGAGAACCTAAAGTATTAACATCTAGCGGGTTTCATGACATATTGAATGTGGGTGAAGAGGAAGAGAAAGTTTTCCAGCACATTTTTTTTTTTTTTTTTTTTGCCTAAACAAGTGAGTAAGTGGCCAGTCCTACAAACCAGAATAGGGATTACAGGAGGAGGTGCATATTTTGGTGAGAGGATGTAGGGGGAAAGATAAGATGTTCATTTTGGGAGAGTGAATCATGCATATGGAGATCTGCACTTGAAGCATTGTTCCGACAAGTTCTCAGCTGCAAATACGGAACTGGAAGTCAGACAGCAAGATGTGGTGGTGGTGGAAGCCGTGGGCTGTGCTGAGGATGCCCAGACAAGTGGTGACTGAGGAAGGGAAATCTGACAAGAAGAAAGCGAAGGCACTTAGAGATGGAGAAGGAAAACTAGGTGAGTGAAGTGTCGTTGAAACAAAGATAAAAGGAAATTAAAGAAAAAACTAAACAGAAGTGGTTAGTCTTGAAGCTTCAGAGAAGCCTTATAAGGTAAGAAATGAAAAGGTGTGTATGTGTGTGTGTGTGAGAGAGAGAGAGAGAGAGGCAGAGGCAGAGAGGCAGAGGCAGAGAAAGACAGAGAGAGAGGACAACTGTGAGTTTCCTGGTGACCTAATTAAAGCCAATGGATTGGTGAACACAACAGGCAAATTGCCAAGAGCTGAGACTTTGAAGAGGAGATGAAGAAGTGAAGATGGTGGGCAGAGGGACAGTAAGATGCAGAGCTAGGGTTAAAGGAGACTATTTTCTTTATGAAGAGGTGGAAGAAGCTAGAGTCTCTTACAAGAAGAAGCTAATGATTCCGTTGAGAGGAAGACGATGATACAAGAGAAGGAGAGGAGGACTAAGTTCTCTGAGGAATTTTGAGATGGCATTCCAAATAATCAGGGGAAACTTTCACTCTACTTTGCCAGGTTCGGGCGCATATAAGTCTGAATGTGGCAAAACAGCAGATGGGTGGAGTTCCTGCCTGAATGCATCTACTTGCTAAATGAGAGCAAAGACACGGTGTTGGTCATGCTGAAAATAAAGAGAAGAGATGGAATAGTAAGCACAAATAAAGTGGAAAAAATGAAATAGGCAATCTTCCAAATGGAAAAAAAAAAGCAGAGTGGAGAAATGGCACTGTTTATATGCTAGTGGGGTAGATGGAGATTGAAAGACGAAAGGTGGCATAGCTGATGGATCCTGGAGAAAGTGATCAGCTTTGCTTAAGAGAAGTGTCATCTTTTTCTCTGACATGGGAAGGAAGAAGGTGAGGGTTTCTGGACTTAAGTCATACACTTCATAAATAATGTCTTGAAAGTCTTATAGACATGTTGGGAAAATTTGGACTAAATGCAAAGGCAGTTCAGTAGAAAACTACCTCGCTGAATCAATGCTGATTAATAGTTTCATGCTTGTGTGGAGGGAGAATTCTATTTGCATGGCCAAGGATTCTGTCCTTGGCCCTCTCCTGTCAGGCATTTTTTTAAATTCAGTGCCTCAGATAAAGATATATAAGGCTTGCTCATCAGATGTGTAGATGACATGAAGCCAGAAGGGATAAAGATGACAGAAATGTGGGGTGACAGAATTAGGATCTAAAAAATTATTGACAGGGTGAAATGATTGGTTAAGCTTAACAAGACGAAAATAAACAAGACTACATTCATATACAACATTTTACCCAGATGAAAAAGTAAAACCAAAGTTAACAACAGAACTAGACAACTTCTAGACACAGCCTTCAAAAAGTTGTGAAGGGTACTGGGTTTAGTTTAGCAGAATCATACGTAAATGTTTCAAAATTTTAGTTGGAGTAAAGAAGTGGTATGCCAGGTGCCATGTGAGCTTTTGCAAACAGATCGTTAAATTTCCAGGAATTTTGCAAGCCAGTAGTTAAACACAGCATTATTAAAAATTAAACTACTTATAAACTAAAAATTAAACCAATTATATGAAAAACAAATACTCAAAACATATCACTTCCTAATTTTTAAAATGTTTTATTAGTGCACTTGAGATTATTTATGTTTATTTTATCTATATGGTGAAAATACAATACAGTGTTGTTTTGCTGTGCGACTCTCCCCAGCTTTGCACACTGATGCCACACTGCAGTTTGGAAAAGGCCACGGTAGGAATATTTACACCAAGGAAATTGGCAAATGGTGCAAATAATGTTTCCCCCATCCCCAGCCCCTGGAGAATCAGTTGTTAAACATACACCAGCACACCACTGAATAGGCTCACAATTCATTGGTGTGGTGGGACACACACACACCACACACACACAAACACACACACAGCTCTTACAGTTCTTTTATGTTTTAATTGATACTTAACATCTAAAAGTATAATTATTAGTTAGAGATGTTACATTTTAAGGGATATAAACAAATTGTAGTGTTTTGAGGAGATAGAAGTCTAACCAGAATGAAAGGACTCAAAATCTCATTAAGTGAAAAACAGCTTGAGAGATGTTTAGTGTGCAGAAGACTCAGAGAGGATGGATGAATTGTGTTTAAATACTTGCTGAAATAATCTGTGAAAGAGGTATTTGTGGTAGCCCCAGGGACTGCAAACAGGACTACCAGGTGGGCCTTAGAGGGAGACAGATATGAGTTTCTAAAGGAAAGACTATCCCAGCAGTTGTCAAAAGTTGAAAATGAGAAGCTTTGGAAGTAACGTGCTTTCCTTCAAGCACAGAGTGTTTTAACATTTGGAAACATCAAATGGAGAGTTTGGGCCAGATGACATTAAAGGTGTCATCCAGCCTCCCAGGATCTTTGAAGTTCAGGGACAGACAATGCACATGATTGAAGTCATGCAGGGCCTGACATCTGTGAATCTGATTACTTGAAGACTTATTAAGAGGATGCACATAGCCTTATTGTCCAACAGACCATTAAATACGTTTACTCTGATGAAGGCCCAGAAGATGACAATTTGCTAATATGAGGAAAAGAGAGACTCCCAATATATCAGACATCAGGAATGAGGATGTAAAACCTTAATGAGAGATTGCCCCCAGTTTAACAAAAGCAAACAAAACTTTGAGATCATTAGTTAGTGTCAGGGAGACAAACGAGATAACATTCTCGGGCTCCAATTTCAATAATTCTATCTTTCAATGCTGTGTAATCTAAAGAATTGGATTAAAATATGTAAAATAATATAAATATAATCTCACCCTCTAGTATTAAACATTTATATGTGGACTAGGGAGAATGTGGTGTGGCCTGAAGTGTAGTGCACTTGAAGATAGCTTGGGAGAATTACTTGCTAATTTTGTCTGGGAAATTCAGAAAGTGGTATTTCAGTCAATGAAAAATCTTGAAAAGCCTGAATGATGGAATTATTTCGTTGACTTTTAGAGAAATTTGGGATTTTGAAGTCCCAAAAGAAGGAAGAGACAGAGAAATCGGAAGGAGAAAACCAAGTAGTCTGCAGAGGAGTTTGGGAAAATTTTATAGATACTGGGAGGAACTTAAAGGATGATCAGATGAGGATTATTGGGAACATACATTTCAGAACCTTGAGGACAGAGAAGGGGGAAAGTCTGTTCAAGAAAATTCTGTGGATGGAGTGCATTAGACACTGTAGGTGTGCTTTGATAGCTTCATTGTGAAAAAGTTTGATGTAAAGAAGAGTAGACTTGGATTTCAGATAGAAAAGGACCAAGTTTGTTAAGCAAAAAATCTCAGTTCTAAATTTGATGGAATCATAGTGGAGTGAAGAAAAGGAAAGGGGAGAAAACAACCCAAAAGGTTGAATTATAGGATGAGCTGCTTGGTTTGAATGAGAGTTGAAATTGATAATGTTTCAGTTAAACCTATCAATGCTTCAAGCCAAGATGAGCAAATTTAGTAATTTGAAGGTATATATCTGAAATAGCTTTTACTATCCAACTAAAAATTGAATAGTACATGAAACCTCCCAACACTGCCTCTGTCTATATAAGATGGTGCATTTTAGAAGGAGGTGTCATAAAGCATCATAGTAAAAGAGGTATCATGAGTCAGGGGAGAAAATAAACCGCGATTAGTTTTGGGATATCGTCTTTGGGGAAGGACAGCGCCCTGATTCCCCAGGTGATGACAGTTAACATTTAATGGAACCCAGATGGGAAACTTGATGTTTGGAGTTCATCAGGAAGCTGCATTTTGTCATTTCTCCATACCGTGAGCATTCCAGAAGAAAGTTCAGGATGGGACAAATTCAGGATCCACAGGAGTGGAAATGATGAGAAACAAAACCATGTCTGTGTAGAACAAAATAACAATTGCAGGTTGAAATAGTTGGGGATCCTGAAAATCGATGTTTGAAGTTTTCTTCAAACCTCCTTCCTCCCTCCTTTTTTCCCTTCCTCTCTCCCACCCCAGTACTCTTCTGGTACAATTATGCATTCAGGACTCAATGGCTCTGAACTAAAGACTGGAAACCAGAAGCAAATTTACTGAGATGCTAATTCAGATTAAGCTCCAGGGCTCCTCACTTGCATGGGCCCTGGGCCACATGTTTGTGCCTCTGTATAAAGTTTGAGATAGTAAGGTATTTTAATAGCAACCCATTAAGACTCCTACCTCTTTCCACTCAAACTTTCCCTCTGCAGCACTCCTCATATCAGGTTGTGTGGCAGGGCAGTGGGCAATTTTGGGAACCAAGCAAGATGAGGTTGTGTTAGTGCTACATTTATATTGGGTTTAATGGGATATATTTATGTTGCTCCTAGGGACTTCCATGTAGAGTTAAGTTGATGCTAGCCATCCATGGCTACTGGGAATACCAGGTGCTGACTCACAGGACATGGCACCCTGAAGGGCAGGACCAGAAGCTGAATTATAATACAAACAGCACCTGGCCTACATCACGTGCACCTGAGTCATGTGGTAAAGATGAGAAACACAGCTGGAAATGAATGAAGCCAGAAGCTAGTCTGTAGGGAAATGCCTCCAGGCATCAGCTATGTCCATTTTTAAGTGGGAGATTCGGTTCTTACCAAAGCCTGACCAAAACTGAAGTTCTTTTCTGTCAGGAATAAATTTGATAATGGCAAGTAATTCAATTATAAATATATAATACCGATGTCTTCTCTTTCCAACTATTTCAATTATTTGAAATAGAATTTTTCAGAATTCCTGTTTTTGTATCACTGCTAGTGCCCTGCACTAGAAATACATCTGTATTTGGAGTCTCATGTTTTAATCCTCCGACTATCAATCATAAAAACAATTCCAATGAACTGTGTTAGACGAGATTATCCTTTCCAGTCTCCTTTAGAATATTATATACAAAGTCATTGTCGTACAAAGAGATGATCAAAGAACACGTAGTCAAAAAAAGAATTATAGAGATGTTAGTTGTTTCAAAATATTACATTTATTTTTTGAATGTTATGATGTGTGTAGTATATATCAATTTTTGAAATATATAATTTGTGATTTCTTATTCCAAATAAATATTCACTTTCATACTTAGAGGCCCCCCCAAATCATATAAGTTTTAGGTCTCATAAAACCCATATATGCCCCTGCTGGAAACACCAGAAATAAACCAAAAGAAACTCCAAAAAACAAAAAACTAAGAAATAGTGCTTGCCATCCAGAAATGTGCGTTTCAGGGAGAAGACTGGCTGGTAAATGAACAACTCCAATACTTTGAGGGGAACAGAAAAAAGATATGTGGAAAATTCTGTGGTTCCTTTAATGATCAAACTAGATGAAATGTTCTGATTTCAATCTCTGATGGTGGAAGTTTGTGTAATATGATGGAATCTTTCACATCAGCCACTTGATACTCTGAGTAAACCGCTGAGTTAGATTTGGTCACACAGGCAATCTCAGACTTTCTTGGTGGCTGCGTGGCTACTGAGTCTTTGCTCATGGGCTGCATACCTTTCTTCTTCTCTTCCTTTGCCACCAGCACATGGTTCCCTCCCTGAGATATCCTTGTTCTGGGATATTGACTACTCAGCAATTCAAATGGCCTTCAGAGTTTGCTGGAAGGAGAAACTCTTGAGAGGATCTGAGGCAAGTCTGGAAAGATGGATGGAGATTTAGAGGGTCCTAAAAATGATCCAGGTCTTAGCTTCAGACTCTTGTCTGCCTGTGGGAAGCAAGATGAATTCTGGCAATGAGGCTGTACTGAAAAGCTCTCAACCTAATGAATATGGTGACATCATATCACAGAGGCTTGCCTTTCCTTGGAATGGGATGCAGCGTGTCTGCCTGGAAGACTTTGGCAGGCTCCGACAACTTCAGTCTTCTTTCTTACAATCAGGTTCTGTGTTGCACTTGAACATTTCAAAGCCTCCATAAAATGAACATTTTCAGAACTGTCTCATTCCTTACCACACCAGGTCCCTTTCAGGGTGTCCTCACATCTGAGCTTTGTATTCTCATTCTCCAGGCTGCCCAGGTTCAATCTCCAAGCCACTTTCGGTTCTTCCATTTTTCTCTTCCCTCAAGATATTCTTCCATGATGTAAATGAGACAGACCATGTAAAGCATAAAATCTGTGATACATGGAACATACTGGGCGCTCAACAAGTGACAGTTCACTTTCTCTCCCACTGTCCCTTCCTGATCTAGGCATTAGAACAGTTCCATCCTCCTCTCCCTGAGCCCTGCTCTATCTGTCTCTCCATTCCATACTCTGCAACATTGCCTTAGGCATTCTCAAAAATGTTCCTACTCACAAAGCTTCTGTCTGATCCCCTGTAGTAGGTTGACTTGTGTTCCTCAAAAAGCTGTATCCAAGTTCTAGCCCCCAGTACCTGTGAATGTGACCTTACTTGGAAAAAGGGTCTTTGCAGATATGATTAGGTTAAGGAAATGAATATGAGATCCTCCTGGATTTAGCTGGACTCTAGACTCAATAACAGGTGTTCTTATAAGAAGAAGGGAAGACAGAATGAAGATGGAGTTAGAGATTGGAGTGATGCATCTTCAAACCGAGAAATGGTGAGGTTGATTCACAGCCACTGGAAAGTAGGATACAGGAATGGAATGGATTTTTCCCTCAGAACCTCCAGAAGGAACTAATCCAGCCAACACTTGAAGTTTAGACCTACAAAATGTGAGAGAATACATTTCTAGTGTTCTCAGTCCCCGAGTTTGTGGAAATCTGTTTTGGCAGCCCTAGGACACTAATAGACTGTCATTGCCTGACCCTCAAGATCCTTCTTAGTTTGAGT
Organism: Camelus ferus; assembly: GCF_009834535.1. NCBI lineage: Eukaryota > Metazoa > Chordata > Mammalia > Artiodactyla > Camelidae > Camelus > Camelus ferus. Next base: position 52,676,352 of record NC_045696.1, read on the forward strand.
GTAACCATCCATCCCTTCTCAGGTTCTCTCTTCCTACTCTCCTTTCCAGGTCCCCCTCTTCTTCATATTGACTGACAGTCCCTCGATCAGGTGGTGATTATTTATGAATTTTGCCTTTTCTGATATGACCTTTTTCTAAAACTTGTTGCATCCTCTCTACTTGTTCAAATCCTAATTATGAAGTAGAAGACATATCCTAGTCCACAGTGATTTCTTTCCTATTCTGAGTTCTTACAACACACATTTGACATTGAGTTCTATTTTGTTCAAATAGCATTTGTTTTGCTTTTTACATGTGTGTATCTCCCTGAGGGCAGGATGTTTTTGCAACATGGGAAATGCTGAATAAGTGAGTGAAGTCAGAAAGTACTGATGGAGAGTGCAGATGTCAGGGGCTGAATTGTGTCTCCTCAAAAGCCACATGTGGAAGCCCTAACCCCAGGTACCTCAGAATGTGACTGTATTTGGAGATCGGGCCACTAAAGAAGTAATTAAGGTTAAATAGTTTCATATGGTGGGGGCTTCTAATCCAGCTGGGCTGATGTCCTTTAATAAGAGGAAATTTGGATACAGAGAGACACCAGGGTGCACGTGTACAGCGGGACCACTTTGTGAAGAGGCAGTGAGAGGGCAGCCCTCTGCAAGCCAAGGAGAGAGGCCTGGAATAGGCCCTCCCCTTAAGGCCCTCAGGGGAAGCCAACCCTGCCATCACCTTGATCTTGGTCTTCTGGCCTCTAGACCTGTGAGAAAATAAATTTGTGTTGTTCAAGCCACCTGGTCTGTGGTATTTTGTTGTGGCACTGAACACTAATAGAGCAGGTAAAAGACTAAGACTAAAAGTTAAAAGAAAAGAAACTCCTGCAAGGGGGAGAGAAAAGGTGAACATAGTCTGTACGTGATTCAATGACACCTTTCTCTCAAGACCGGTCATAAAGTGGCAGACTATCTGACAGAGCCATTCATAAGGCCTAGTAACTTCTGGGTTTATTATAACAAACAGGGTCATTTTAGTATAAAATTCAAAGAGATCTGAGGCTAGAACTAGGACCTGGCCCTCACCACTCTTCACCTTCTTCTAGAATGATGTTGTTGCCTAACCTGAGGTCAGGAAGTTACCTGTTACAGACCAACAGGTAACTTCTAAACTAAAATTATTTAAGAACTTAAATTTAGGCATCTTCTGGGATTAGGTATAAGTGGATCCACTGAAGAGTTGGCTGGGGATCAGGACAGTACTGGTTATTTTATTTATTTTTATTTTATAAATGTATTTTCTTTTTTGCCAAGATCACATCAGTGTCTACTTTTCTCTTCCTCATTCCTTTGCATTCCTATAACCTCCATTGCTTAGAGGAAAAATCATGCATTGGAATTTATTTCATGTTATTTAAATTAAATTTGGAATCTTGAGCTCCCTTCTGGGAAGTAGTTTTTAAAGGCTCATTGACAGACTGCAGTATGTCCAGAGGGAGACATCCAAAATGGTGAGAACTAGGGGGAGGGTATAGCTCAGTGGTAGAATGAGTGCTTAGCATGCACAAGGTCCTGGGTTCAATCCCTAGTACCTCCACTTAAAAAAAAAAAAAAAAAAGTGGTGAGGACTCTAAACACTGAGGCAGCTGAAGCTGGTTGAAGTAGGTGATGTTTGGTCAGTAACATACAGAGGGCTCTCTGTTGGATTAAAGTATCAGCGTGTTCTTCAAGGCTCTTGAGGTAAATGCTGGGCCTAATAGGTGGACCTTTCAGATCGTGGCTTTCATTTCAACACAAAACTTACACTACGGAGTCTAATCTCCAGAAGTGATGAGGTATAGAAGCCCACTGAATGTACTTTAGTGGTTAACAGGGTTTCAGAGTTGTGGCTTTACCTCCTCTTAGCTCTGTATCCTAGTCTAGGTATTTAATTTTCGTAACGTTAGTATCCCCCTTAAAATGGGATTACTGATTGCACCTACCTCATTTTGAGTATTGGGTGAAATAATGTATGTAAACTGCTGAGGAAATGGATGCTAACACAGGTGGTTTAACATGTTAAGTCACAGAGTTCATCCAGGCCTACGCCTGGTTTGGAGCTCTAGACTCTGGTTTAATTATGCCACGTTGTTTTCAAGTTTCTCTCTGATAAATAAAAGGGTGAAGAAGATATAAATGGGAGGGCTAAGGGGAGTACATTGAAAGGGAAAGGAGTTGGCCTCTTTCCACAGCCAACTGTGTTCCTTAAGTTGGACCACATAGTTGACAAAATGATCTTATGTATGAATCTGTTTTTCCTCCCTTTCCCCCAATACCACCTCACCCACTTCTTCCCTTTCTTTCCAGCCCCCTCAGGCAGGTAGGGCAATCCTAATCCACAACAGGAACGGCTCTGACAAGGTTGCTTCTTACCTATTCTTTGCCCTCTTCTATCACTGACACACATAGATGGCTGTTGTTGAAAGCTTGGCTCTGACTGAGCTTGTTGTAACATTAAAAAAAAAAAATTAAACTCAGAACTTAATTTTTTTTTTTAATCTTTGAGTATGAAAACTAAGAAGCAAACTGAGAGGAATAAAAGACCAAGTAAGACTGGCTCTGAAGCAGGTCATGCTTAGGAAGACCTCTGTGATAATTTATAACTGTTACCTACTGAGTATCTCTCTGAGATAGTGCACTCTGAGGTGAGTGTACCTGGGATTTTGTCAAAATGTATTGAGTACCTATTAAGCTCAGTGATCCTGATAATATGTATGATAATAAGCTGTCTTGTTGACATGTATTAACTGGGCTCATATCAAGAGGGGACTAGAAAGACCATGAGCTGTTTAATTGGGGATGCTTGTCGTCACAATGAACAATAAGAAAGGGTTTGAAGAGTTATTTGAGATACTTACCTGAAAATATCACCAAAATTTCAGAAGAGTACGCTATCTAAGGTAAAGCTGCTATGTATGGAGAATGACTTCATTGTGCTTTGCATACATTATATTGTTCAGTCCTCACAGCATGTTGGCAAGGTTGATATTGTTATCTCTATTTTACAGCTTAGAAAACTAGGTGCAGAGAGGTTCACTAACATCCCCAAGATCACACAGCACTGTATATGGAAAAATTATGTTGTATATACTCTTTTTAAGTCATATTTTCCTCCATCCAAATTATGAAGAACCACAGACAGAATTGAAGAAGTAAAGCTTCATGATATATTTTTTCTTCTGATAACAGATGAGTTTACTTTTATTCTTCTTGCCCAAACTGTAAAATATCATTTTGGGCATGCCAGCTAAAGAATGTCCCTCGCCACCTGGCCCTATAAGGATTATGTCATTAGCCAGTGCAGTTGCTGATCTTCAACACACCCTGAAAGGGGTCGGGTGGAGACTAGGAAGGAGACACTCTGTCCTCTGGGAAAAGTGGCAGAACAGGCCTTCAGATAGGTATTTTCAGGGGAAAATTTTTAAGAACATAGATTTTTGCATCTTCCCATACTTATAAAAGCACTACAAAACAGAAACAGACTCACAGACATAGAAAACAAACTTATGGTTACCAGGAGGGAAAAGGGGTTGGAGGAAAAAATTGGGAGTTTGAGATTTACAGATACTAACTACTACATATAAAATAGATAAACAACAAGTTTATACTGTATAGCACAGAGAACTATATTCAATATCTTGTAGTAACCTGTAATGAAAAGAATATGAAAATGAATATATGTATGTGTATGTATGACTGAAACATTCTATACACCAGAAATTGACACAAAATTGTAAACTCAGTATACTTCAATTAAAAAAAAAAAAAGAAAAGCACTAAAACCATTAACTAAGATATCTGTTCCTCATGATGAGCAGTAACCTTTTTCCAAGATGTGTGCTTGATTGCAACCCCTTCACCAAAATCACATATATGTTGACCTCCCCCTTGCCTCTTCTGAGCAGTTCCTCAGATCTGAGAGGCTATCTCCCAGGCTATAGTCCTCAGTGAGTCCCCAGGTAAAATTGAAACTCAGAGCTCTCACTTTGTACGTTTTTATTTTAGTCGACAGGCACCATTCATATTACACGATTTACTGTTCAAATGTGCTTAGCTTTTTCAGTAAAATTAGAAGAAACTCCAATTTTCAAACAGGTATATGTGCAATAAGAAACAAAAAAACTACCATGTGATTTTAGATACAGATGCTAATTCCTAAACATCATTATTTCTGAACTTGAGTGCTTAGACTGTTTAAAATGCAATATATCTGCATAGATTTTTCGAGGATATTGGAGCATATATGAGATACGTTGTGCACATCTAAGTTTACATATATGTATTTATTTTAGGTTAACTGAATACTGAGCACAGTGTATATACAGGGTATGACATTCACATGTTATTTCATTTTTTGAGAGAAATTAACCCACACAATTATTAACTGTGCATAAAATCTAAATAGCAGATATAACATATTATATAGTTCTGACTACTCAGTCAGAATAGATACTCTTTGCTTTTGTGATATTGGGAAAAGAGTTAATAAAGAAATAGAAGCATTCCTCAAGCCCCTCTTCTCTAAAACATACTCCCTGCAATCTCCAGAATGGCTGGAATATCCTTCTCTGCGCCCACCCCACCACCCTCTCTCAATGCAGTGGGAAAGTCGGTGGGTAATTGGGTCCAGATTGGAGGTGTTTAAATATTCATGAGGCTGGCAGGGGATGGGGAGGGGGTGACTGTCTCGAAAGGGGGTGGGGGCTGGGGGAAGTGATTAGTCATTGAAAGCTAGGGAACAATTCTGAGAAAGGGACCTAGAGACAGGGAAGGAAAAGAGAGATAGGCAGAGAGTGGGTGGGGGTGGGGGTGGGTAGAAAAAAGGTGAAGAGAGGGGAGAGGAGAGAGAGAGGGAGAGAGCATGTGCGGCGAGCTATAGCTGTGGACCTTACAGTTGCTGCTAACTGCCCTGGTGTGTGTGAGGGAGAGAGAGAGAGGGAGGGAGAGAGAGAGCGCGCTAGCGCGAGAGAGCGAGTGAGCAAGCGAGCAGAAAAGAGGTGGAGAGGGGGGGAATAAGAAAGAGAGAGGAGGAAAGGAGAGAAGGCAGGAAGAAGGCAAGGGACGATACAACCATGCTGTGCTGTATGAGAAGAACCAAACAGGTAGACTTAAAGATTTTTACTTCTTGCTGTTGTGAAATGACCAGAGTGCAATATTTCCCTGTAAAGGCAGAAAAAAAATGTTTTAACTGCTTCTTCTCTGGCCATGGTGCTCGCGTTTCCTTAGCATATGGTAACTGATGCTTGCATCCCAGCTTTTATTCTCTTTTTCCACGCTCTGGTTTTGGAATGCTACTGCTAATTAAGATGAGGTTAGAAAAAAAATACGCCTTTTTGGCTAGAAAAAAGATTTTTTTTGGCTATCAGTAAATGTTCAGCATTTTAGGTCTCTGGTTTTGCGTGTGTGGATATAGAGAGGGGTGTTGGGGGAAAGATGTGGGCTCTACCTACAAGATGGGGAGGCAATCCTTTTTTATATATTATTTGCCAAAAGCGGGGTTGAAAGGATAATATCCAGTAATGAGTATTGCTTGTTCTATGGTACTATGTTCTCACATGTGCTGCGGAAGAAGCCTTATTTCCTACATGCATGAGCTTCAGATCGGCGCAGGTATTAATGGAAAAAAACATGTGAAGGTTTAATTATTTATTTTTCAATGAATGAAACTGTGATTTGGGAAGTTTTTAAAAAGAAAATCTAAAGACAACTGGGGCTAGCGGAGAAACTGGCCGTGTAGGAGGGGAAAATCCCCTTCCCAAGCTCCAGTAGCCGATTGTGCACCAGCTGGTTTGAAGAGAGGGTGGACCACGCCCCTAGGAGCTTTGAGCTCCGATGGGATGGCAAAGACCAGCCGAGTATGACCTGTTGGAAATCAGGTCTTTTCTCCCCTTCCTGTGCATCTTTCCTGGAATTGTAGTGACCAAGGACGGACTAACATTCCGGATAATAAGCATAGTGACTCATTTTCATCAGGTAGAGGGACACATACGAGCGAGAATCCGAGTCCCCTCCCTCTCTGCACCCCCGCCCCCCCCCCCCCGCCGCCCGTCTCGGCTCCCCGGCCTTCCCGGCCTCCCCGGCTCAGGTTTTTCTTCCATTTCAAATTCCTCACTTATTTCTTGAAAGACATTTTAGAAACTTGATTGGGGTGAGGGTGGGGAGGAATGGCTAGTACCGTGTTCTGCAGCAACGGACAGCGCCGTGGCATTCTCCAAAATGAGCTTTCAAACACTGATTGGAACACGTTTGAGCGATTTTGGCGAAGGTTAAGGAGAAAAATGGCTGTGGGATATGGGTGAGTGTGTGCTTGTGCGTGTGTGTGCGTTCCCGTGGGTGGGGAGGCAGTCTTGGTCAAAAAAGCCCTTTGCACATTGCTTGCCTTAGGGTGGGGTGCAAGAGATAGGATTTGGGCATCATTCCTGTGCAGGTATTGGATATGGGGCAATTTGTAATACATTCGCTGAATCCAAAGGGGGTGGAGGGGGAAGTGGAGAAGAAACAGGCTGCCAGCTTTGCACATTTAGCCAGCGCCCTGGTAGGGGGATGGGGGTTGGGGTGGAGAGGGTGGGGAGTGGAGTAGTGAGGACTAAGGAGAAGGAAGAGGAAGGGGAAGGGAGACAGAAGCAGAATCTCAGAGCAGTGGGTGGAGAGGGTGGAGAGGCATGACAGAAATAAATAAGTAGATAGATAGATAGATAGATAGATAGATAGATAGATAGATAGATAGTCACAGGCACTAGGGGTTTGTGTGTGGTTTGTATAAGGGTGTTTGGGGAAGAGCATGAGAGCCTTACATGTGCCAGTTCCCTAAACTGCTCTGTGGTTCTAGAGATTGATGCTTCCACTGGCTCATTTTTGAAACCAAGAAATTTCCTCTCCTTGTCTTCCTTCATTCCAATACACAAATGCCATAGATACAGGTGGCTGGGCTAAGCACACTTTCAAGGAAAGTACTGAGGTTGCTCCCCTGGTGAGCTGCAGAAATAAAATTTAGGAGGGCGGAGCCCTAAGGAAGTCAGTGCTACTCATTAAATAAAGCTTTAATGTTGGAAAGAAAAAATATGCTGGTTTACAACTTTTTGCCACCCTATGTATACACATACATGTATACACACGCCCCCCTCCTTGACAAAAGAAGCCAAGCATGATTTTTCGAAAGGGAACTGAGGCTAAAGAAATTCCCTTCCTCAAAAGGGAACAGCTGGCTTCACTTGGGTCCTCTTGCTGACAGCCCCAAGTGTTCACTAGGATATGTGCAAAGTGAAGAAGCTGAAATTGTGTGTTTAGGGAGTTGTAGAAATTCACATGCAAGTGTATATAGTATCTGCATACTTCCCGTACACAGTCATGCATGTGCTCTGTATGGTTTCCACATGCCGGCATGTGTTTTAGCATAATTCATATTCAAGAGAGAAATTTGAATATATACAAATGTTCCTATTTTGCCCATACATTTTATAAGCGTGTACTTGTCTGAAATGTTCAAGTCCCCTATTGACCACAGCTGTATGTCATTCACATAAGTCAGTATTTAGGATGCTGTTAAATCAAACTGAAGGAAATGGTGTATTCAGGGCGTGGGCTCACATTACACTGACTGGCATTTATATAGCCTGGGTACTTAGGTCTCACCCAGGTTTCTTGCTTGTGGGTGAAATGATCCTATATCATTCATGGCAGAATCCGATTGTGATTATCTTTCTTCTGCCATCTATGCATCATCCTAGTCCTTAACAGAGAATAAAACAAGGGCAAAAACCTGCAAAGGTCTAAACTCTGCCACACCCATGAAATCCGGCAGAAATGTGGGAGGGGGCTGGCGGGATTGCACTTCCTTCCTCTTCCACTTGAGCTGCATAAAGATGTGATCCTGGATTTCCGAGTTGTAATACATTGCCAATGGCTGAGAAGAAAGCATAAATGATCTTTATTAGCCATTAATTACCACTATAGATTATTATAGTGGGAAGAAGGCAGTGAGAGTGGGGTAGAAAGGAAAAGATGGTAAAGGAGTGGTCAAAGGAGGAATAAATAAAAGAATCCCTGAGATTTTAGTGGCTTATGATTTTCAAATATCTTGGGGCTAACTTTAAATGGCTTAATTACCATGCATTTTGTAGATGATGAAAAACTTGCAAGATGTGATATGTGTCCACAAAGCAAGAAAACTGTGAGGTGTTTCTTTTGTTTAAAAATAAGGATTAATTTGTAATTGAAGTGTAAAGAATACCAGTGCAAGCAACAAGACCCCCTCGCCTCCACCCCTCAACCCCACCAACATCTGCCTTTCCTCATGGAACAAGTGATTCTTATCTTAGAGAGAGTGATCTGTGGTTCAGAATTCCAACCTGACTGCGCCTTTCCCTTGCAGTGTTGGAAAGGTGTGGAAGGATGCTGCCTTGCTGCTTGGTGCAGAGGAGTCCTCCTGATAAACTAGATTCCTCCTAAATTTCACTGAGCCACACCCAGTGTCACCCAGGGACTAAATGAATTAATTAAATAGAGGCATTCTCTCTTAATATAATTAAAACTGTTCATTTTTTTAAAATGGTGATTTCTACCACACATTTCCAAATTTAAGCAGAAGATATCATTTAAAGGGCAATTTTTTTCCTGCCAAATTATCTAGACTTGCAGAGAATCTTAGAAAATTAATGATGAATCTAGAAATGCATTAATATCTGGTGACTGTAATTCCTTCTAACCCATGCCAGGGTGCGTGCGCAATCATCCCTGCTCTCTCATGCTGACCGTCTGTAACTCAGGTCCCCTCCCTCCTCACCCATGCTAAGGTAATTGGGATAAGAAAATATAGGGTTAATTTTCTCTCTTGCTGAGATGGCAAAACTACAGAAACCTTTCATGTTTTATGCTAAAGGGCAGCGCTCTTGTTCGCTGAGAGGGAGGGTGACTTAGGGTCTCCTTTGCCTCCATCACAGTGAAATTGTCAAGTGTTAAGACTGGGGCTTATTAATCTACATACTTCAGTTTTACCTGGCTCTGAAAGGAAAGGGAGGAGGGTGTCTTTGAGGCAATGATAGAGCATATTAACCAAATGTTTCTCCTTGTCATATTGATAAAGTAAGACAAGTCTGAAATCTTCCTCTAAAAGTAAAGGGACATTTCAAAGGATGCACACGCTCAGGTCTTCTCAAGAGAAGATACAGCATGTAACTAATCACTTCCTTATTAACTCCATAGAAGCATTTGGGCAACCAAGTGTGTCTATTGTTAGTCAAAGAAGTGATTGTGGGCAGGAATTCTCCCTTTAGAGTTTCTCAAGTGTGGCCTGGTTGCCTCTGCAATATCGCATTGATCTTCAGAACATTCTTTGTGGTGCGGGGAAGAGCACTGTGCTGAGAGTCCTTTGTTTATGCCACTTACTGATTCTGTGATCTCAAATGAACTGCATGGTCTTGGGCTTCAGTTTCCTCCCATAGAATGGAGTCTAAAAAACAAAAAATGAAAACAAACAAAAATCCCACCCTGTACCTTAAAGGTTTTTGTAAGGAATCAAACAAAATGTATGTGAAAACAAAGATCAGTACAAATGTAAGAAAAGTTTCAAGGTTTGCATGTGAAGCTTGGCTTAGAAATTGCCAGTCTTTCAAGATTATTAAGTGCCTACTATGCTGCGTTTTTCTGTTAGAGAGTAGTTCCTTCTGCTCATAACTGATTCCTCCTCTTTATCATGCCTCGTTCACTATTACATTTACTTTAATAAGGCTTCCATTCCCATTGAAACATATTCTGAAAAAGACACCATATCCAGTGACTCTTCAGTTCACATTTCATTTGATATCTCTTTGGTATTTTGTACTGTTGTCCATCCCTCTTCCTGAAACTGTCTCCTCACTTGGTCCCATGACAGCTCTCCTCTTTCTCCTCCCTCTTGGATAGGTTCTTTTCTGTCTTCTTTGCTGACTTCTTTCACTCTCTACCTCCCCAAATATCAATTATCTCCTGGTTAATGACCTTGACCTCTTTCTCTTCTCATTGAACACACTAATTCCAGGGTGATCTCATCCATGTCCAGAGTTATAGCCACCTGTGTGATTTCCAAATCTGTAGACTGGGTATCACTCCTGAGCTCTGATCCGTAGATATCTCTGTCTAGATATTTCAGAGACATCCATGCTCGTTATGAACAAAGCCAAACTCAGTGTCTTTCATTTTGTACCATTTGGTCTTCCTCCAAATCCCCACCCTTATTGTTGTTAAACTGTCTATCCAGCTTCCGAAATCTAGGAATCTGAGAGTAATCCTAAAAGAATTCTTCTCTTTTAGGCTCCACATCCAGTTGTGAAGTTCTCTGATTCTAGTTAAAAAGATTTTGAACTCATCCTCTGCTTTTTCAGCTCCACCATGAATAACCTTGTTCTGACTTTCATTACCTCCCATCTGGGCAAAGACAATAGCTTCCTGCAAGGACTCCCCACCTCCATCTTTCTCACCATCAATTCTTGCAGATAACCCTGCTCTTATCTTGACTTAACACAAATCTGGTCATATCATTTCCTTCGTGAAAAATCTTCTTAGGGTTCTCTGTTAATGGAAAGCTAATGTACAAACTCCTCAGCATGGAGGACTTGATCTAGTCTTGCCTGTCTTTCCAGTACCATCTTCAAACACCTGTCCTCTCAGCTTACACCACCATGCCAATATTTTAGGCTGTGGTGTCCTTGCTCACTCTGTACTCTCTGCCCACATTTCACATCCCTCTCAGCCTAGAAAATTTCCCTTCCTCCTGTAAGAGTCAGCTCTTTGAGGCTATTCTTGACCTCCCTGAGATAAGTTTTCTTCTACCTGCTTTGTGACTATGCTATAGTCTGTACAATCACTGTTAGATCACTTGTTACACTATACATATAGCATTTGTTTTTTCGCATACTGGTGTCCATATTGTGAGCTGCTTAAGGGAAAAGGTGGAATCTTAATTACTTTTCTATCTCCAGTGCCTACTACAATGCTTGGCACATAAAATAATGGATTTTAACTGTGAATAATCTATTTGCTAAATTAATATAGAACTAGGTTTACAGTCTTTCCGTAAGTTGTGGCATGTCTAAATGGAGAGAACCACCATGAGATTTTTTTTTTTAATCTATTGTTACCAAATTTTGAAGTGGAGCTAATCATCACTGATTCTTGCTGTTGACCTAGAGATATGAAAGCTATCAGTTTTGAATGAAATCGAGCATAAAATGCAAAATGAGCCCGTTGATACTGTGTTTCTCCAAACTACTTCCTTTTACATCCTCCTCCCCCACGAGCCAGCATCTTAGCCCCACTCTGAAGTTAGCAGAGTCCCAGGTTAGACACGTGGTTACCATAATCCTAGACCTTCTCATGCCCTTCCTTTTAGGCCCTAAGTGCTGACACATGTTACTTTGCTCCACAGCTATTTCAAACAGGCCCTGACTTAATCCCTCACTGCTCTTATTTGATTTATTTCATTGATTACACAAACTTCAAAAAAAATACACATAGCCTTGGCCTTTGCTCAGGGGCTTATGCTCAGAATTAATTTTAGGTTCATTTAGGTTTCTTTTCTTCCCACTGAACTATCCACATAATAATATTTCAAAAAGAGAAATCTTACATGAAGGTAAAAGGAGGTTGAATGGTAAGTAGTCCCTCAAGTGCCTGGTGAATGACTGAGAATCAGATCAAGTTTATCTTACTTAGGTTTGAATAGGTTGAAGAAATTTGGATTCTCAAGTAGGCCAATTGTGGCCAATGTGGGGCACATTGTGACCACAGCTTTATAGGAAAATACTATTGGCCAGACTCTCGGTAGTGCATTTTCTCTGACTGAGTTGGCATGGCCTTGAGAAAACAGTAAGGCAAAATGATCTAGAGATGAAGTTGAGTAGTGTCTCCCAGTCTCCAAACCCTTCTTTTATATCTTGCTCATTGCTCTCAATCTCTTTCAGTCTCTTTCTTTGAGTTTTCTTATTTTTTCTCCTACTTTCAGGTCCAAGTGGAGTTCTTCTGATAAGTAATACCAGCTCATGCTAATGTTAAGTGGGTCAGGCCATAAAGGAGAAATGTAAGAAAAAGTCTATACACTCCAACTTTCTAAATAGGTGTTTTAGACAAAGCAGGTATATTAAGCTATGTCTGGTACATAGTAGCCTCTCAATAAAAAAATATTTATTGAGAGAATAAAAGTAGGAAGGGAGGAATTATTATGATGGACCATTAAGGGATATGGTTTGGTACAGAAGACCATTCCTATGTCCTATGTACCTATTGAGAGCTGGCTCTGTGTAAATGCACACTCAGCTCTTGGTCCTCCTTTCAAGGTGGTTGTGGCCAAAGTTGTAATTTCGTCTCCTGTCTACTTAGAACAGAGTGGCACACTTGCAGTGAGTTCAGGTTGTAAATGAGAGTGTGTCTCTCCAGATTTCCTGTTCTTAATTATTTACAGAACTTATTTCTTTAGATGTTGTTTGTTTAATGTCCTGTTTCATGTCTTTGTAGTGGAATAAACCCTTCCCTGGGTTCTAGACCTGGCTCTGCCAATTGCTTGTCGTGTGATCTTGGGTAAGTAACATAAGCTTCCTGAGCCTCAGTTTATTCATCTATGTAAGTGGGTGCATAAAAAGAATACTCCAAATTCAGGCTTGCCTTTTCTATTGTGTTGGTGTGAGGCTCAAATAAAGTGACAAAAATAAAAGCATTTTGCAAACAATGTGTTTTTCAAGTGTAAAGTGTTGTTGCTTGAGGAATTCCACATATTGAAACTTAAAAGTATCCCTGATTCTCTACAAAAAATTACCCCTGCTCTCTGTAGAATATATGTACATTTCCCTTCCCACCCTTCCTCTCCTATTCTCTATACAGTAAATATTAATCTTGCTAATGGATGGAAACATAGCATATCTTTATCACTTCCTTTGAAAACTTCAATGACAGAATTTAAATAAGCAAATATTCAAAATTGTCATGAGACCCCAAGGATCAGTTCAAAGGGATTAGAAATATCCACTATTTTCCTTTGTTATCTTTTTCTGTTTTAGTCTTTTCTTCACATTGTGATTTCTCTTCTCCATTTGCTAAATTGGCTGTTTCTCCCTCATCTCCATCCCCACCCCCACCTCACTTCCACACTGGGTTCTCAGCACTAAGATTATCAGGCATGCTGTGCTCACATCCATCACATGAGGGCCCAGTCATGCAGAAGAGTAGAGAGGGAATGCACCTTGACTGAGAGACTAAAAATGGGGATGAAGTTTGGTTGGGGAAAGCACAGTTCAATGACCACTTAAGCACCGTTTCCATGCAACCTCGGGGTTCCTCAGTGCATCAGGAACTAACCTTGATCAGAAGTGGTATAAACCCCTGAACCTTTTCCAACTCAGCTGATGCCAGATATAATTTAAACTCTCAAGATCTCTACAAAGGACATTTCAGTTCTCCTGTGTCATTAGTTAATTGGGATAAGTTATCAATTTAATAATACAAATTTTATCAAATTCTCATACAAGCAATAAACTTTTGCAACCCAAAGAATCTGATTTCTTAATTTACGGATACTATTCGAAAATATTTTTAAGTATAATAATTGGATCGTTTTTCCAAGAGATTTGTTTTTCCTAGAAGCCAAAAATCTAACATAGAAAAATTAGTATCGTGGATATTTTGAAAAATACTTTTACAAAGGGGGCTTAAATAGAGTTTGATAGAAAGATACATTAACTGGAAACTTGGGGAAAAGCTGGTCATCCAGAGGGAAGCAATTATTTTTTAAATTTTACCTACGGTTGGTTAATGATCACTTTTAATCTTTCACTCTAGCTACCTCTCCCTGTCTCTGTCTCTCTCTGTCTCTCTCTGAGTGTGTCTCTCTCCACACACACATACACACACACAATCACACACACTTACTTGTATTACTTATGTGTCCTTTGATTGGGTACAAGTAACAGACACCACCTTTAAGGGTCTGTAAAAGGGATCTATTGAAAGGAAGCTAAATGTCACATGAAATTAAGAAGTTAAACAGCCAAGCTTATGGGAATCAGAGTAGATCTGGGAACTTCAACTTAAGGAATTCATAAACTTTCTTTCTGGAGCCCTGCATTTAAAAGACTCAGTTACTAATAACCCCAGCTTCTCTGCCTCTCAATTAAAAATTCTAGCTGAGAGATAGAACTATATCTCTGTATATATACACACACACAGTGAGAGAGTGAGAGAAAGACAATATGAGAGAAAGAATGAGAGTAAATGAATCTGATTGGTCCTTCTTGAGTCAGCTAGTTACCAACAGAACAATCATCTCTGTCTGGAGGAGGGACCAGGTCACATGGTTTAGACAATGTTTTGAAACCCACACCTGCAATTTAGTGAGAATAAATTGGCTGAGAGTCTCCTACATATATACTTGTATGTCCACAATAGGGTAGCTCACCAGATTAGGAGGGACTGACCTCAGATGTGGTAGACCACTATTTTCCCTTTGACAGTTTTCATTTTGGCCTGTATTGCATATTCTTATTATTGGTAAGGTTATCATCACTGGTGATTCTTAAAGGAAACTTAACCACACTGATCTCATGAGCTTTTGTATCTAAAAAAGAAAGTTGGGGCAAATCTCCACACCTAGAGTTGACGGGCACTGGATGTTCCCTGTTTTCCAGAAGCTGAACTCTGCCGGGTACCACCTGGCTAAGAGGAATATCAGCTACCATATATTCTTGCTATTTTTATGTGGCATAGCTTTGATCTGACTTTTCTTATTTTGGTTTGTGGGATTCATTTCTGCTACAGGATTGGGCAATAATGGGTGTAAAACATCTCCCTTGGATTTATATCAGAGAAATGCTATTCCTTGATATTAGTCATCTCATTTTGAATGTCCTTGAATTAATTCCAGCAGTAATCATCATATTTATCTATTTTTAGGAAATTGGCACTTTCTAAAATATTGAGCTGTTGGCTCCATATACACCAGTTTGCTCTAAATGTAGGCTTTTGGTAATTAGCTTTACATCCACTATTTGTAATCCCAATTCCAAAAACTATTCAGTGTTATTTTTAAGTGAAAATTTGAAAGATCCTAATGTCTTCCCATTAATGACTACATAAAAGAGCTAGATGAGGCAAGAAAAAAATAAACGAAATGATCTCCAAAAGTTAAGCAAACTCAGAAGTTAGCTGCTTTTCCAAATGGTTTCAGAACCTCTTGGTCAGCATGACTAGCCTAGGAACTAGCCTAGACTAGGGGCTGTTAAAATGCAAATCCTCTTCCCACTCTTACTTGCTTTTTGGTTCAGAAACCAATTTACCAGTTTGGAATAAAAACTGAGAAGTAAAAGTTCCTCTTAATTGCCAAACTAGATCCTCAACAGCTATTCCAAAAGATGCATTCCACAGTTCTACTCAAACCCCAGTGGAGGCAATTGTCTCCCTTATTTACTGAAGAGGGGGGAAAATCAAGGCAGAATTTCTTTAAAGAGAAATTATTGGCTTCTAAATAATTAACTTGCAATTGGATTTCTAGACACATACTGTATCGAGGGCAGCCCACTTTGGCTATCAGACTCTTACAGGGTTCTAATGAGGGAAGGAAATAAGTGTTGAGGCTGTTTAGGGCAAACATTGCATTTCAAAGTCCCATTTCTTTAAATATATATATAAAAAAAGTAATGTTTTATTTGAGAGATGTAAAGGAATAGTGAGACATTATAAGTAATCCATTGCAAATGTCCCCCATTTCATTTTCACCATTAGGCATTTGGAGAATTTTTCTTCCAATGTTTTTTTGGATTAATATTTCTAAAAATTTCTGAGATTTTCTAAAGGAAGGGAAGAATATTATCTCACTTAAAAAATATTGGCTCTTACTTAGTTAGATCTGACCTAGGGGGTTGATTTATTCAAATGTAGTTTTTTTTTGTTTGTTTGTTGGTTGGTTTTTTTTTTTTTTTTTTGAAGATTAGGTACCATTTGCAATCTTCCCTTAACCATTGCATCTTAAGGACTTATTTACTCCAATGAAAGAGGAGGTGATTCTGTTTATCACCTTGGAAATCTACCCTGGAGAAATCAGGTTGGTATTTAGTATTCATCTGAATAAATCTTTCACGCTAATTTAAATTCAGTGTTCCTCATGGCTTTGATTGCCTTTGATTGAGAACACAGAGTGATAGCTTTTGGTAATATCCAGATTTGTCCTCCATACTGATGGACAGTTGACTGGAGAGCTGTATAGAAAACGTCAACAAGATCTAGTTTCTTGCATACTTTCTTCCATCTTGAACTGCATACTTTACACCAGCGGAGTGAAACCAATATAGAAGAGGAAATGGAGATTACTATCCTTGAAAAGGGAGGAAGAGTTATAAAATAGAATTACTGTTTGGAATTGGGCCATTACCCTCTAGTGAAAACTGTCAGGGGAGCATTAATGACCACAGATAGTTCAGACTTCACTTCTGAACATCGTATGGAAGATACAGTAAGCCCAAGAACAAAAATATTGAGAAAAGAATCCAAGAAGTTTGGGCACTAGTATACTTAAGCATACTTAGGGCCGAATTCATTTTTTATCCTTACTTAATTAAAAAGAAACTTGATTCTTGGCTAAAAAAAGACGATGTATCTTTCGGTAATTTTGGGTTTTCCTATAGGCTCTGTAATTCCCCAATATTCTCATTCTAGTGTCATTGGAAACGGATTGGCTCATGTACAAACTGAAGTTTATTTTACTAAGTATATCTTATCATAATTGTTGCTTTTACTGAACATGGGTGTATTGTAAAACTCCATTCATTAAGAACCAGACTATAAGAACCACAGGAAACCAATAGAAAAATAAAATTTCCCATAATCCAAGATTTTTAGATATTAAAACATTATTATTTTTCCTTTTATTTTTTGTTGTTAACCTTAGAAAGTGTACCTTTTAAGTTAATTATCTTCTCCGTAGATTAGACCTCCCTGACAATATCTTTTTAGAGATACCAGCCATTCCAGATTATCCAGCTCATAATATGGAAATAACTACTCTTTCCTCCATCATTAAGGCCGTACTATCAGTTACCAAATTCTATTTGCAATGTCTTTTACATCTGTCTTTTCCCTCTTCTGCCAGCCTTCCTCAACCAGCATTCTAGCAGAGAACCAAGCCCTAATACCCTAAGGCCCTGAAGCCCATAAATGTACTCAATGAATTAACCTCTTTCCCATGCATCTAGACCAGTACTAGTTGTGTACCATCCTTGGCGGAATGAAGAAAACACTCAAATCATTTTTATATATGTTCTGTGGTTCAAATGAGAAGCCTCTAAAGAGAAAGGCTGGATAGTCACCAAAATTCCTCGCTTTTGGCATTACTTTTGTACACTGCCTGGTGGTTAATCTTACTTTTCACTCCCCTTTTCCTCTGAATTGCAATGATTTCTCTTTTTTTAGAAGGTTAATTCTAATTTGTATTTATTTATGATTGTTTTTCAAGGCTTCTTAGAATCTGGTACCAATCTCCTATTCTTGCCTTACTTCCTCCTGGCTCTGCCCTTGACTAAGCTTATGAAATGTAATCTCTCTGGGTTATCATTTCCTCCATATAAAATAAGAGTAGTGAACTAATTTGTCTCTAAGGCTTTCCAACTTCTAAAATAACATGTTCTATAGCAAAGCTCCTCCTCCACTTTGGCATTTTATCTCAGCCAGACTTAGTATGAATTTAAGGATTAGTTTCCCTGTACTTTTGTTTATTGTCATTTCCGCTACTTGGAAAGTCCCCTTTTTGCCTCTAGTTCAGTTTCACCCAACCTCTGAAGGCTGAGTCAAGAGTTATCTCATTTGTGAAGGCTTTCTTGACGACCACAGTTCTCCGTGACTTCTTACCCGCTTAGATCTTCAGTAGCATATACTGCCTGTCCTGTTTCTTCATCATTCATTAAACAGAACACTACTTGGTTATCCATTTGTATTTGTATGTACCTGATTTCCCCAAACTTGTTTCCAAACTCTTTGAAGGTAAGATACCGAGTTCAGTGCTGGCTCCAGAAACACATATTGATTGTTTTTGAGGGAGTGCTCAAGACAAATAGAAGGCTCTGTAAACTCTCAGAAAGGCAAGTGGAGCTGTGCATGACCTCTCTGGGACATTTGAAACCATGATACATGCCTTCTCTTTACTTCCTTGGCTTTTGTAACACCCATTTCTGCTGGGTTTTCCCTTCTTTATCTTTGGTTTCACATCCTTTCTGCCCCACGTCCACCCCCAACTTGGCTCCCCTTTCTCTGCGAACCTCTGAAAAGTAGATGTTACCCAGGCTTTTGTCCTTATTCTTGCATGTTCTTGCTCAACAGAAGCTCCAAAAGTAATCTGTACCCACAATTCCTACCTGACTAATGGGTTTCAAACTCTCCTAGCTCTCTAACCAAATCTTCTTCCTGGGCTCTGTATACCTCACTGTCCATCAGAAATCTTGTTCTGATGACCCACAGGAGCCCAATCTCAACATGTCCTAAAAATAAAGCTTCATCTCTTGTTCCCAAATCTTTTTTTCCCTTCTCCTCTAGTCATCTAAATGGAAATGGAACCCTGATTCATTTCCCCAGTCTTCCTTTTATCTTTAGATGCTACTACTTTTTCTAGTTTCTATAAGTAAAAAACAAAACATCCTTTCATTCTTTGCCAGCCCTCTCTACCTCAAAAATACGCCTTGTCTCTCTTCCCTTTTCTTCATCTCCACTATTGTCTCTAACCCAGTTGTCTCTCATGGAGACTAACACAATAGCTTTTCCTTCTAATCTGCTTTCTTTTACCCTCAACCCCTTACGATCATTCTCCTCTCAGGAAAAAGAGTGATCTTTTAAAAAGTATCTATCCCATCATGTGTTTCCACCATTTAAAAACCTTTGATAGTGTCCTATTCCATGTAGGACCAAAACCAAACTCATTATTACCAAGGCCTATAATATTCTACTTGATCCAGGACTTGCCTCCTTCTCTGAATTCTTCTCATAACCATACCCCTCCTGCTCACCAAGTCTACTGGCCTCCTTTTAGTTTTTAAAACACACCAGGCACATTGCCTCTTCAAAACCTTTGCATGTGTTACTCTCTCTACCCAGAGTGCTCTTTCTCTGACTCTTTACTTAAGAGGCTTCTGGGACAAATCCATTTAAATGGGGTCCAGGTCACTTTCTAACACATTACTTCACTTCCTTTATTTTCTTTAAGGATAGCTCTCAGTCTGATTTTTTTAAAAATTCACTTGTTAATTTTCTGGTCCCTGCTTATCTCTTCAAACTTGAAAATATACTGCTCGTCACATCCCACACTCCAATGCAACTGTGCAGTAACTCATGTTATTTCATCCTTTCCCCCTTTCTAAACACTATTCCTTTTGCCTGGAATATCTTCTTTTCCCGTCTTTTCCACATAATACATTTCTAACTTATTTCCACAGTATGGCTAGAGTTGTATTTTTCTTTGTGGAGACTTCCTGATCCTCCAGGCACATATGTTCATATTCCCTTTGTGCCATCATTGTATCTAGTGCCTGTCTATACTACAACATACAACAGACTTTATTATAAGTACTCATTTACATGTCTGTCTCTTTTGCTATATTATAAGCTCCTTTAGGGTAGAAATCATATTTTATTTATTGTCTCATGTATATAGCCCTAGTTCAATGTTTTGCATATAATAGGCTCCCATTAAATAGAAGTTGCATAAATGAAGCCCACACAAATGAACAAGTATCAGTGTCTAATGAGTAGTACGTGATGGCAAAATTTGGTTAAGTCTAAAGCAAAGGTTGCCCAATTCCCACCAATTAATCATGGGGCCTGCCCACTCTGGCACACTTTATAGTTAGGCACCTGATAGATCTCTCACTGCACAGAGCTGAAACCGCACAGACCTGGATTTCACCCACGTGGTACCAGCTTGTTGCTTCAGCAAATAACTGTCCCCATTTTGTAGAGAGATTCTTCAACACAGACAGAAAGATAGCCATACTTGACACTATAAACTTATGATCTGGGCTAAGGATGACAGCAGCTTAAAATATTATCGCTATAGCCTTTTTAACCCATTAATATGCCTTCCAAGCTTGGTGCTAAATGTTCAGTCTTTTCATTATATCTAAAACTGGTGCCTTCTGAAACCCGTCTCACAGGAGACATGGTCAAGTTCATATACTTCCTCTTTGTTAATGGTAACGACTGCATGTACACACTCACTCCTTTTAAGTTCTTTAATTTCTAGTTTGAAAAAATATGCACTATGATGTTTAGTTGTTGTTGTTTTCTGGTGCCTGTATATGTGCTGTGGAAGTATCCATCTGTCTGATGTTGTTGTATGTATCCCCAAACTGATAAACAAAAGGAAAGATTTTCCTACAGGGGAATAAAGAAACAAATGGCCAGGTAATCATTGACTTAACAACACCTACCATATGTCTGTTACACACAAAAGTAGGATTCCTTCTGGGGAGTGGAGCCAAAAAGGAAGATACGTTCTTCAGTGTAGTCTATTTCCTTTTCAAGAATACGTATGAGAATAAAGAAAGGAGAAGAATGGTTCATGATCACTAGGTAGCTGGGTCCCTCTGAACTAAAGCTATATAACATAGAGATTGAAAATACTTTTTTGGTTTGGATGGAGACTTAAACACTCCTGTAGATTTATTTCTTCAGGAAATGATATTCTAAGTTTCAAGCTGCTAACTTGCAAGGCAAACTTTGGAAACATCTCATTTATAGGTTGGGGTAATGCTCACTCCAAAATCAAATTTAAGAAGCACCAAAAGAATATAATTTTCCTGTTTAGGGAATGGATGAGCATAAGGAAGGCAAGCTGAAGCAGACTTCAGCTGAAAAAAAATGAGTCATTTTTCTCAGTTGTACATTTTTTATTTCGGTAATTATGTGGGAGGTGGAGAAGATACATGAGGAGTTTAGGTTGCTGAGAAAGTAGATGAGAGAAGCAAGTATTTGACATTGGAGAGGTTGGATTGATGGGATATGGCAGAACTCTGAAAGACCCAGCAGACATGGGAGGAACTCTTGGAGCCATTTCAGAAAGAGAATTCATTTTTCATCCCACTGATCTAGCCATACATTCTTTTGTTTCCACTTTCCACAGACTTTTCCATAGGTTATTTTCTCCACAGAACCCTTTAAAGAGTGGAAAACCATTTTCCCATGAAAGTTCTTGACTTCTCAATTGATACATACTCAGAGACACCGCAGTGTCAGGCCACCATAAATTTAAAGCTGCCAATAATCCCATCATACTCCAAGAATAGCCAACAAATCTGGGTTGTTCAGATTAAACGAAATTTGAGCCAAATTCTCTGGAACTAAGGAGGGAGCTTTCTTAGGATTCCAGTACAGGGTCAATAGGTTAGACCTAAGTTGGTACAAACAGATTAGAGAACAGACTACTTAGACTAGGGGATAACAAAATCTACCAGGCACTCACTAAATATACGTTTTTATTACCTCTGAACTAACATTAAGTGCTGCTGTCTTCTCCACCTGAATGTTTTCTTTCCTCCATCTGCCAAACTATGTTCTGCCTCCAAAAATTCTGCCGAAAAATCAACTCTTTTATAGAATCATTCCAGACATTTCCTCATTCTCCATCTGTATCCATACTGCAGTCACTGTAGTCACCTCCTTAGTGATTCCTCTTCCCCCATATCATTTTTGTGTGTGTGTATATGTTGCACATATATATGTATACACACATAGAGAGAAAGAAAGGAGAGAGGGCATATTTATATATGTTTTCTACCTATTATCCTTTCCTGTTTCCCCAGGCAC
This sequence comes from Camelus ferus, assembly GCF_009834535.1. Taxonomy (NCBI): domain Eukaryota; kingdom Metazoa; phylum Chordata; class Mammalia; order Artiodactyla; family Camelidae; genus Camelus; species Camelus ferus. The sequence continues at coordinate 52,698,165 of NC_045696.1, forward strand.
TGCTTAACTTTCAGCACTGGGTTCTCCGCTGTTTTATTTTATTTTTGTTATTTGTAGTGTTTCTTTGTTTTGTTTTTAAGGATTTTTTTTTTCTTTTGATTGATGTATAGTCAGTTTACAATGTTGTGTCCACTATTTTATTTTTATTTATTTATTTTAATTTTTATTTCTTTTTTGAGGGGATAATTAGGTTTGTTTACCTATCTATTTATTTTTAACAGAGGTACTGGGGATTAAACCCAGGACCTTGTGTATTTATTCTAAGCACTCACTCAACCACAGAGGTATATCCTCCCTCCCATCCACTGTTTTAGATTTCACAAACCCGTGTACAATGCTTACTACTAACTGCCTTCTTATTTAATCTCCCAGGGAAAAGCTGTCATCCTCTTTCACTGTATGCCTGATGGTAATAATTATCATTGATTAGTAGAGCTAAAGGTATCTTAGAGATTATCTAGCTTTTATTTTTTTTTTCTTGACTTCTTTTTAGCCACAGAACTTTTGGTCACAGATAATTCTCAGAATCCAAATACATAAGATAGATAAGAGGCTCTGTTTGGCTACAGCAGAGTTCGGTGGCCCAGACTTCTGTCTTGTCAGCCCCCCCTTCTCTCCCCTGATGCCCCACTAAGGAAGCCCAGGGAGCAGAGTTTAGGAAGCACTGACCTATGTGCAATCTATCATGGTGTAGATGGTGGAAAGTGAAGGTCATTCAGCTCAGAAAGGGACTGAGCTGGACTTCCTTCCTATATCACTGCTACTTCTTTCAGAGGGGTCCATATCCCTGTACTCTGGACATGCATATCCCTAAATATTCTAAATTTGTGAAGTCAGCATTTATGTGGTTCATCAGTGGACAGGGTTCTTTTCTCAACAGAACCCTTTAAGGAGTAGAAAACCATTTTCCCATGAAGGTTCTGGACTTCTCAATTGATACATACCCAGAGACACCACAATGTCAGGCTGCCATAAATTTCAAGCTGCCAATAATCCCATCATACTCCAAGAATAGCCATCAAATGAAGACTCGAAGTTTTTGTGTTTTCCACTTTTTGACTCATTTATCTTATTTTTCAATTCTCTTTGTCATCAGGACTAATATTGGGAGAAAATATTTTCCTCAAATGGTATATGGAAGTCATTTATTCATTCAATAAACATTTATTAATCATCTACTGAGCCAGAAATTTTGCAGAGTACTGAAAATATAGGAATAATTTTCTTTTAAAAAGAAAGACTCTCTACCCTACGGCAGCTCACAGTATAGTGCGGTAGAGATACCTGTGTCTATTTAAAAGTATGTATTCTAGGATGTGCTCCTGGATAATTTTATTACTCTCAGGTGTGTTTTCCTAATTGTTCAGGGATGTTTTCACTGTAGGAATACACCAGTGTTTCTTCTCATGTAGCTGTGACTATCTAATCTGACTTGGAGGCCTGGAGGGTGAGTTTTATGAATAAGAGAACATTGATAGGTATTAAGACTTAAAGAATACAACTCCAAAGGATTTTTAATGTATGTACAGTACCTAGATCTGTACCTGGCATGTGGTGAGGACTCAGTGTTAGCTATTGCTTGTTACTGATGTTGGTGATGATGATGCTGCTGTGTCAGTGGTGAGTGAATCATATGTCAAGATATCTTTAGGTAGGAAATCCTCAAGGACTAGTTTCTGAATCTTGGGTAGTGTGTGTGTGTATATACATGTCTGAGGTTTAATGAACATACAGTCAGTTAACTGAGAAATGAGATATCAATGTCACTGATTTAAATTTTGTACACCCTGTGCTCTCAATGGCCTTTAGGGATAATATACATCGATTATTGGACATTGGAACTCAGAGATATAATTAGCTATCTCACAGATGTGGCCAATAAAATAGAAATAGAAATTTGAGGCTGCCTTGCACGTGGAAGCTGGAGAGGCTCATCACTTCCAGGCAACTGGAATGCGAGCATCTCAAGACCTAGACTCAGCCACTTTCAGTCTTCAAGGAGTGATGCAAAGATGCAATGGCAGTTATAAACTATCCTCCGTGATGGTGGCATTTGGGGTCTAGTGTCTATGGTGCCCACAAACTGATGTCCTAACCAGTCAGTGGTTTCGTCTTGACTGTTTCCTGGGTCTAGCTTGTATTCCTTGGTTCCTTCCTATTTTTTGAGCCTTGTTCTCTGGCCTTCCCATCAATAATGTGAGCTCTGATGTTATCTTAATTTAGTCTAGTTTCTATGCTTTCGAGTAAAAATCTGACTCATAGAATCCAATACTTAAAAAATCAGACCAAAGCTACTAATATGTTTCATGCATATTATTGCAGCAGCCCCAGGGCTTTTGCACTCACTATTCCTTCTGCCTGAAATGCTTTGTTCACACTTGTTCTCGTGACTTGCACCCATACTTGCTCAGGGCTCTGCTGAAATCTCACCTGGGTAGATCTCATCAAGGAGGCTTTCTCTTATCATCCTATATAAAGCAGACCCCACCCCACACTCCCTTTCTCTCCCATTTTATTCGCTTTCATTCTTCTCACTAGCCCTTGTATCCACCCAAGATATTTATTTACTATTATCTGCTAACACCAGTGGCATGTAAACTTCATGGGGGTTCCCTGACTCTTTTAATCACTGATATTTCCTGACACCTAGTGGAGTGGCTGGCAATATGAGATGATCAATAAATAGTTCCTGAATGAATAAACGACTTTAAATTCTGCTCAGATGTAATAATAACAATAAGCTAAAAATATGCTATCACTAATACATTCATTCCACCTTCTTCCATGTTCTTGACTTCTGTCCCTTAATCTCGACCAGCAGCATCCCGTATATTTCTTTTTGCCTGTCTGTCAGTATAAATATGTGATAGAGTAGATTTGCTAAGAGTAATGAAAGAGGAATTTGGTCCTGCCTCACCACTACAAAATGCTTGTTTATCTCTCCTTTTACATTTTAATTGTTTAAATATTTGGGGAGGATTTTCCTGCTGTGGTAAATTTATACTCATTAAATTGTCAGATGCGATGATATTATTTATTTATTTGTTGCAGGCACTGTAAGGGGAAATGCTCGCTTTTGCCATTGGCACCATCTGGCTTTGACTGATTATTGTATTTTACCTGATAGTCTTTGGACAGGACTATCAGGGTGATGAATGGGTGAGAGTGGGAGGAGTTCAAACACTGGTTGAGAAAGGATAACAAACCTGTAGCAATAAGTCAGACACCAGGAGGCATTCTAAAACATTGAATAAGATAGACCATCCATCGCTCCGTCATTTGCATTCCAGGTTAATCTTCAAAGAGCCAACATGGCAAAAACATTCCAAGATAAAAACAGCAAGATCTTCTAGAAAAGATTTCAGTTACAAGGCAAAAAGAAAAATCCTTTATGGTTACTGAGTATGCCAGTATTCCACATGGTTGTGGTTGCAGCTAGAATTCTGCATATATCTTTCCTCAGCATCAGTAACTTACAATCTCATGAAGATTTCAATAAAAATGAACCTTCTCAAGACATTCGAACATTCTAAGAGAAAATATGATTTGTGGGAATTAAAGAATAGAATGTACATTAGCAAAGAATAGCCAATGGCCAGGCACTGGATTCTGTGGTTACAACCTGACCTGAACCAAAACCTAATCCCCCTGGCATCCTTGAAGCCTGAGCTTCATCAGAGGCTTTGTTCCAGACAGAAGTGAGGTGATAGCTTAGCTGATGTGGGGCGTCTTCAGCGTGCCTGGATCCATCTGACAGTCTTGTTGAGGCAGAAAGCCTAAAAAAGCTACTCCAACCTTTCATCTTTCCCAGGAGAGAGACAGCTTTAACGTCTGTGTGTGGCCAGCCCCCATGTCATTTTGGTTTATCAGCTGGTCATCTATCACTTTCATAGTATCTCTGAGTTAAAAGAAATGTTAGAAGTCACCTTGTCTAGGCATCATTTATTTATGCATTAGGAAATATTTATTAAGTACCTACTAGCAACTAAAAGATACAGACTGAAAATCTATATGTATCACATATGATTGTCTCCTCTATAGGATGCATTAACTCCTCTTCATGACATCCTTGTTCAGTTGGAGATCAGCCGTCCCTGAAGTAGCTCCAACATTTTGTGTGTTGTTGCTATTCATTGACAAGCCTCCTTAAACAAGAGAAAGCAGGGTAACCTCACTTCAAAGGGTAGTAGGGCCCAACCAAAACTTTGCTTCCCCCTCATCATTCAAAAAGTCAGATGCAGAATCCTTGAAATCCAAGTCCAACACTTGAAAATCTGAACAGTTCATTTAGTGAACTCTTTTCACCTTTGTCTTCTTGTCTTGAGCCCTGTCTGACTTCACTGTGCCTGGCCATTCTCCCTGATCCTCCAGAGATGTGAGCTGAATACCAAGTTGGGATATTTGTAACCCAATGAGTTTCAGTCTCTTGTTGCCACAAGAAATATTCCCAAACCTCTTAATGTGTTTCAGAACACTTTCCCTCCTTCATCAGTGAAGCCTCATCAGCTTGGTTTAGTTCCATTTGCACAGAAAAATCAAGCTTTGGAATAAATCTACAGTGTTAAAACAAAGTTCCTACATTTGTAAGATGCTTTGAAATATCTCAAGAAAAACATTTCTTGAGGCTTTCAGCATTTGGCATTGGCAAGAATTTAGGTATTAAGAGTTCCCACAAAATAAAAATTAAAATGGCATGCAAATATATAGATATACACACAAAACCTAAACTATGGAATTTTAAGGATTTTTGAGATTTCTAGAATGGTCAGTTGTCACTTAGAACTGTGATACCACTCTTACATGGAATCTTAAAAAAAAAGACACAAATGAACTTATTTACACAACAGAAACAGACCCACAGACATAGGAAACAAACTTGTGGTTACCGGGGGGTAAGAGGGTGGGAAGCGATTAACTGGGAGTTCAAGATTTGCATATACTAACTACTATATATAAAATAGATAAACAACAACATCCTACTGTATAGCACAGGGAACTATATTCAACATCTTGTAACCTATAATGAAAAAGAGTATGAAAACAAATATATGTATGTATATGTATGACTGAAACATTCTGTACACTAGAAATTGACACAACATTGTAAACTGACTACACTTCCATAAAATAATAATAATAATAATTATAAGAAATTGAACACTAAACTAACTAAAAATGTGCTACTAAAATCAAAACATACTAGATTATGCCTTTTGATAAGAATATTCTTAAACCATGATTTAAGATTCTCCTAATATTCCCTCACTGTCAGGGTCCAGAAACTCAGAGCCAAGGGTAAGTCAGCCTTGGATAAACAGATTGTCTGGCCTAGGCCACCAATCTGTCCAACATTTGTGACCTATAAAGATTCTTCCTGCAAGCATCTCTGCTTACGCCAACTGTTTATATGCACAGTGGAAACTTCCAAAGCTTCTGTTCCCAGGTTTGCTTTGCTTATACAACTAACTGTTACTGTACTGGGACATTGCTTTTTCCTTTTTTTCTTTCTTCCTTTTTCCCTTTCTTCCTTTCTTCCTTTCAGAGCCAAGAAAGGCTCAATTAACCCATATCTTTGATCAAGGATAGAGGTTGAAGCACAAGACCTGAAGGTTATAGCATTTACACTTTGCACAGTGTCTTGATGATGGAGCAAAGACTCAGGGTTGGCTACTATAGGTGGAGATTCAGAAAGGGTCTGATGGAAGAGCATGAGAAGGAGATCACACATATGCTTCAAATCACTCTGAAGAAATGGAAGAAAATATAAATAATCTAAGACAAAGGAGGGGAAGCTCTCTACAGGTATTCTGAATTAAACGTGGCCCCTCAGAAATATTTGCAGTGTCCTAAGTTAGTAGATTGCTGTTTCTTACAGAGAAGATATAATCAGGAAAGATCTCAATCACCAGAGACCTCTCCTTTGAGAATAATTTGCAACTAGGTGCCATATTGTATGTCAGAAGCCCTTTTCTCATCCTGTTTTATATGCTAAGTGCCTGTTTCCAGGAAACTACACAACTAACTTATATTTCCTGAACCCCTACTGTGGACCTAACTCTGTTACTAACACGTACCATGGGACATATTGTGATGGGAAGGGGAATATAAACCCCACCATCAACAAGGGGAAAGAAGACTGATGTTTAAGAAATACATATGAACTAAAGAATAACACGCATGAAAACAAAACAAGGAAGTCTGTAATTAAAGGATATGGGTGCTGTAAGAGATTAGTGAGGGGTCACTGGAGGAGGCAGAGGAGCATGAGGGCTTTAAGGGTGGGGAAGGCAGGAGAGTGTTTAAGATGAGGAGAAAAGACAGTATTCTAGCTAAGTGGGACGACCCAGGCTTGTGGGGCCTTGAGGGGACCATCCTGAAGAAAGTGAGTGTTCGATGGTAAGAGATAGGGGCAAAATAGGAGTGCAGATGAGGCTTAGCCAAAAAAAAAAAATTAGCCTGCTGTGGTAAGAAATTTGTGCCTTTAGCAGATTTTGACTAAGGGAGTGACATAATGAGAGAGGTCTTTATGGTACGTACTTGGTATTTGTGCAGGATTGCATGGGGAGACTGGAGACAGGAAGGCAAGGTAAGTGGTTATTTTTAACAAAATAAGAATGAACAAATAAAGCCTTGAACTAGGGAGTTTACAACTGGCATTGAAATGTAAAGCTAATTACAGAACTTTTGACAAAAATGGAGCATTCTCAGTGCCTATGGGACATGAAGAAAAGTCTCTGGATACATGTGCTCTGCAGCCCTTCTCATTTCTCTGACCAAGTGATGTGTGGTATGGGCAGTATGACAAGCAAGTCATAAAGCAGTCCTGGTTTTAGGCAATTACTACCAGTCCTGCTGCAGATCTATTTGCTTTTCATTTTCATTGCCCTGGTTCTTGGAGTGCTAGCTCTCTAGCCCACCCTTATTTTCTACTTCTGACCCCTTCAGGTGGACCTTATCAAGTATTCCCCCTTGGCCTCTGAGATGGGGGATCCCTAGCCACTGGGCTCTCAGGCCTGCCCTCCTCTCTAGTCTCAGACATCACCTCTAGCATGGAACTCCTACATCATTCCATTTCAAACCCAATGAACTCTACAAGCCATGCCAATCCCCCCAGTTTGCTCTGTGATAGGTAGAGAAATGAAATATGATTGTAAGAGTTCCAGCTTAGATAGTGGAGTGGAAGTCCCCTTGGCAGAATGAACACACTTGAAAGGAAGAGCTGGTTTGATAAGGAAGGCAATGGTTTTAATTTCCATTGTGATCAGTATGAATGAGGCATCCAGAAAGAAATGCCTAATGGAAGATTTGGAAGTGGCGGGAGAGAGACCAGGTGCAAGTGACTCAGAGCATGGCTGAAAGCTTAGTCATTTTCCTGGGCTTCAGTCGAGGGGGAGTTTGAAAGCGAAGCATTGAAGGGAGGGTTTACGCACCCTTCAATGGCAGAAGATACTTCATTAAAAGAAACAGAAAGATCAACTAGGAAAAGAACTAGCATAGAGAATCAGAGAAGCCGGTCAGGAGAAATCTTCAAAACAGAATGGTGAACGCTAGTAAAGCAGAGTGATAAGACAGATGAGAATAGAGAATAGACCACTGAATGTAGGATGACCATCAGTAACCTCCCGGTGAACAACTTAGTAGAGTGATGAGGATGAAAGCCAGTTTGCAGGGGTTTAGGAGGTACTGAGGTGGAGAAATGCAGACAGTTGGCAGAAACCACACATTTAAAAATTGGGGCACTGAATAAAAGAAGTGAGACTGTAGCAAAAGGGTGCTATTTTTCAAGCTAGGGAGAGACCTGTGTTAAGCAGAGGGAAGAATTGAGAAGGGTAGGTGGAAAGGCTAAAGGGGGAAATAAATGTTCACATTAGTGAGAGGATGGGTTCAAATTAGATTTCAAGAGGGTTCCTTGTGGAAAAATAATATCCCTTTGAAATAGAAAGGAGAAAGAAATGGATGAGAGGTTTGTTGAATTGGGATGGTATGTTTAGGAGATCTTGCCCAAATTTTGAACCCCCTTCCCTTTTTTTTCTCAGTGAAGAACTTTGGTCAGCTGCTCAGAGTGAAAACGGAGAAACAAACACCTTCAGGGGAGTTTACTAAGCAGCAAAAGCAGCACATTCCCAAGCGGGTTATGGATCACCTAGAGGGGCTTTTAAAAATGAAGGCTTCCAGTGGCAAGACCTCTTTTACAAGCTCCTCACATGATACTTATGCCTGCGAATGCAGGAGCCAGGGCCTTATTGGGAAGTGCAGCCATCCTGAAAATACTGTCTAATTGAGGAAACTAGTAAGAAGCTCCAATGTCTCTCATCCTGTGGCCATTTTAATCTTCACGCCCCTCCCAGTGCCCTCTTCACGAGGTATATTTCTGTGAGAAAGAGAGTAAAACTCATGCCAGCATAAACGTGCAAGAGCTTGTGGTTAGATCCATAATATCTGGGAAAGCATTAAGATATGCCTGTAACCAAAAAGGAAACCTCAATACTGATCACGTGCTGACGTGAAGTTTACAAGTTGATGTAAACCACTTATTTTTTCCACTTACTTTTCTTCCAGTCCATTAAGAGTTTGCTTCAGGAAGGCATCTGGGCGCCCCTTTCTTTCTTTGGGTCCCCTTTCTTTTCCCTTCCCCACACCCACTTTCTCCCCTTTCGTCCCCCCCTCCCCCGCCCAGTTCCAACCTGGACCTCAGGCGGGACGTTAGATCTTTATGGTTCCGTGCATTGCACCGTGTTCTGTTCTAGAAGATCAGCTTTAGAAGCTTCAGAGATTTGGTCCCTAAAGCTTTCAAAAGCTGTACCTACAGAAGAGCAATTGACATTTGCTTGCTAGCCTTGACTACCTCTTGTAACCTAACTTTGATACATTGTTATGTATCAAAAATAGTCACTGTTTCTTAATCTAGCCTTACTCCTCATGAAGAGTAAAGGGGAAATAAAGAGTGTAGAAGAAACTAAAATCCAATTCTGCCACACTGGGATACCTTTTATTATTTGGGACTCATATATCGAGAAGCCCGCAATAGGGAAGCATAGGCCTAAGTGATGGAGTTCGGTCAACTGTAGCACTGAGTTTCCTGCCAGGTGAAGGCTCAGTTCCTCTGTCTCTCCCTCTCTCCTGCTCACATACACACACACAGAGGCATACTCACAAAAGAGCTGTTGTTTTATTTTGTTTGAAAAGTTAGGCTTGGTATTGAAAATTATCTAATTAGTTTTTAGTTTGTTTTATTGTTTGGGTTTTTTGGTTTGTTTGGCAAAAAAAAAATATATATATATGTATGTGTGTATATATATAAAAAAATATATATATATATATATGTATATATGTATGTGTGTATATATATGTAAAATATATATATTATTACCAGTTACCCAGGGTGAGAAGGAGTCCGCACTGAGTGCCACAGCATTGAATCAGACACTGTCAAGAGTAAACATATCCTAAGCTCATTTCATATGTAAATTGTGTATTTTTCTCTCCATTCCACTTTATTTACCAAAGCAGAAATGGAAGGTTTTAGTTTCTCTCTTTCCTTCTACCAGTATATGATATATTCAAAAGACCATAGTAATTTTCTCCATTTTTATCTGGCCTTGCTTTTTTTTAAGCACATGTACTCGGTACCCCCTCCCCTGCAGTGACCTCTTCATTTCCATTTCCAAAGTCCTTTTCTCAGTCTTCACTTAACATTTTAACCTAGTTGGACTCTGCTGGACACCCCTTTTTGGTACCAATTCTCTCTTCTCTTGGTTCCTACTCTGGCCCCTTTCAATTCTTACTCCTTGTCTAGGCTAGCTTTCACTAGATCAACCTTCTAATTTTGTCTTCTAAATGCAGATATTCCCCAGAACAAGAGCTTAATCTTTCTGACCTTTTACCTCTAATTTTAATTAGAAATCTTCTCCACCTTTATAGCTTCAACTATCAACTTTCCATGAATATAACTCTCAGGTTATATTTCCTGTACAAAATGCTTCTTACTGGATATCGCTAGTTGGATTCCCCCTTCCAAATGTTTATAATTGAAAGTGAGCCATCACCTTTCTCTAAATCCATCTTTCCTTTTGAACTTCCCCCTTTCTGTTGATTCTTCCAGTCTCGGTGATGATTGTCTCATCTTAATTTCTAAAGTGCACATTAACTGTACTATGCATTTAATTCTGAATATATGCTAGTTTGTTACCTATGTAATCCTCTAATTTTATTTCTTGTTACCATGCATAAATCATAGATATTTTGAAGGCAACAACTGCATTTTTTACATCTCTGTATTTCTGATTACTACCCAGTGTTCAATAAATGATTTTTAATGTTAAGATGTTTCAACTAAGTTGATAATATTTTGCATCTATCTCTCTCATTGTGATCATTTTTTTTAAGAGTTGACAAATTTTGATGAAAATTAGTAGATATGAAGATTTCATTATGGTTCAGACCACTATCTGAAGCAAGACGGCTGCTAATAAATTTACTGATAGGAGGTTTTCTCTAATATTACTAATAGTGGGTTCTGTACAATTTTATACATGTTTGCACTGAATGTGTCCTGCTATTAGGAGCCCTTGATAGAGCAAGTGACCAGTCAAAAACTTTATGAGGCAAGTTGAAGGATCTAGAGTCAGGTTAGGTTATGCAGATACCCCAAGGAAAGGTAAGGGTGAGCTAAAAATCAAAAACTGGACATCTACACCCCATTTGGGAGAATACTTATGTCAGGGAGTATGTAGTTTCTTACTTTTTATTGACCAAAACATAATGCAGCTTTTCCATTGTCAAGAAAAAGATTTGAAGAATAGTTTCTGCTCTTACTTTGTGTTTTATGCCATTAGTTCACCAAGATAACTTCTGCTTCTTAAACTCCTATTTCTCCCAGGACAAGGCTTACAGATTCTTAGAATTAATGAGCTGGAAAGAACTTGACCATCTGGTTGAAACCTTTTGTTTAGAGATATGCAAGTTGCTTCCTCTGGGCCTTATCCCTGAAGTCCCGACTTTGTACTGGCCCTAGAGTTTGGTAATTCCATCCAAATGGAAATGTTGCCATTATAGTATAAAATAACAGTTTTTGCCCTGTTCATGTTTAATATATTTTTCCCATGAAAAACTAGATTCACTTTTTACTTTTTAGACATTTTTCCCATAAAAAAAGATTGATTTCTCACTTTTCAGACACTTAACATTTGAAATTTTAAAATTAGCCCTGAAGAATAGTTTCCAAAATATACAGAACGATAGTAGGGAGGAAATACCACTCTCCATTTCTCCCCTGTCGGTTCTTCCCTCTACCCCACATCTACTACATTTAAGCATGGATGCATTGCTTCCACAATAAGAGAATCCTGCCACTCTTAAGGCTGGAAAACTCAGTTCAAAACTCATTAGTTTGAAGTGATTTGCTCTGATGTAAAATAGTCTATCTCTCATGTATTCATTGTTTTAGTGTATCAGTTGGCCACTATCTGTACAAAGCAGAATGGGTGCTCAGAGCAAAGTACAAAGTCATTTGAACACTGACTGTTACATTCGTTTTTAGTATGACTTTAAGCAAGTCATATACTTGTCCACTTATCCACCTACAGTGGATGAAACAGTAAATTACAAGAGTTTATCTGAAAAGTTCTTCTCTAGAGAAAGACACTTAGGAAATATAAACTCTCCTTACTGAAGAGCCCAGCTCTTCCCAGGATGATCTGAGAAAATGACCACAAATCCAATACTACTTCAGCACATCTCTCTCCTAGTCTTTTTTTTTTTTTTTTTTTTTTAAGCCCTGTTTTATTTGAATACTACGTTCTGGAGTCAAAAGAGTGCTTCAGCAAAATCTGCCTTCCTGGGGGCAAAAGCAGTCTCACACAGTCACACACTCTCAGAAAGGCAGATACTGCTGAACGCTGACTGGACAGAAGATGGTTTTCTTTTTCCTCCAGCAAAAAATTGCTCAAATTACTTGAGGAAGAGACACAATATGATGTTTATTCCTGTTTACAGATGTTTAACCACTGCCCCTTCAGAGGGTCATGTGTCTACAAACAGCATCATGGTAATTATATCCATTGCTGCAAAGAACAGATGTGGAAATTGGTGGTTTCTTGGGGGAAAATAATACCAAGTCCACTTTCCAGAAATGCATACAGTGCAACACAGCTGTACCATTCTGTGCTTACATTTAAAGAATATGGGAGTTCAGTGGTTCCTTATTTTAAAAGCCTGTGTTACCTTAGATGTAACAAAAAGAATGAGATGAAATAATTTCTACTAATGAATTTATTGTATTAAAAATACTTGCTTTTCCTCAGGATGTAAATTTATGTGAATATATGGAAATCAATATTATCCTTGAAAATTAAAACAAAGCAACACTAACCAAACAAGCTAAGCTTATTGTCTTGAAAGAGTTTATTGAACAGGTCTGTATTCCAAGTATATATATAGCACTATAAACTTCACTACCTTTTCTCTGTATAAATGTTCTTTTCCTCTTAAACTGTGTCAAATATTGTGTGCAGAACCCTGTACAGAGATCCAGTATGTGCCTACAGGATGAGATTTCTCCTGGACCAAGGCTATCTGTGCCTTCACATGTTCCAAAACTTTACAGAAGACAATACACATCCTATAACTTAGTCATTGTGATAAAATAGTGGAAGTTAATTTGTGTTTACATTGCATATAATAGTATGCAATGACATTATGCCTAATTTGGGAATTTTGCTTCTGGGGCAAAGAAAAAAAATGTAATCTTCTTTTTCCAGGCTATGCTTTTCTGCTTTTCATGATTCCACACAAACTTCCCAGCAGCACCAAACCCACTGTCTATGATTGAAATGTAACAGAGGAGCAATCTAGTCTGCTAATCTGGGTCTTTCAGGCCCAGAATGGAAGGATAATAAAGAGACCTCCAAGTGCCTTTGGCCAGAGCAGGCCTTTTGACACTCCTGATCTAATTCAGCTCTCTACTTTGTCCCGATTTCAGCCTGCTCATTGTCTGTGGCCTAGGGACTCAAAGGAAAACACAGGAGGTGAGGAGGTCTAGCACCCACTCTATCACTGGTTATCTCACTCTCCAGGTCTTGGTTTCCATGGCTACGAAAGGTCATGGTGTGATGATCTCTTCCCGGTCTCACGTCTTGGGTTGATCATGTCTGTGCATTTTGGAATTTGAGAAAGGGATTCTTGGTCATATGTGTGGGATAGCCCCAATTATCTCCAAACTCAGGAGGCAGTGGGGTAAAAATAGAAGATTCTGACGGTTGCTTGACATAGACATTCTCTTCTCTTTTCTTTTCTTTTCTTTTCTTTTCTTTTCTTTTCTTTTCTTTCCTTTCCTTTCCTTTCCTTTCCTTTTCTTTTCTTTCCTTTCTTTTCTTCCTTTTCTTTCTTTTGATATAGACAGTTTCAATAAAATCAAGGAAGCTCTTTGGAAAACAGGAACAGGAATGTGCCTCAGTTTATCATCCTCATTGTGGTCTAAACCCACTAGGATGCTTATTAAAATGCATTTCAGGCCCTCTGCAGCCCTACGCCAGACTTCCTCGGTCAGCATCATAGGAGGCAGGGCCATGAATCTGATTTACACAAGCACCCTAGTGGTAAATACATACACTGAGGTTGGAAAGCCTTCATCTAGGTGAATGAGAACTTTTTCTGCCAGTCTGTAATTTGATTGGGAGAAAGTCATTAGTCTATGCTAAATTTCAGTTTTGTAATAATGGAAACTTTATCTGTCTTTCCCATTTCCAAGAAAGTGTTAGTATCATAATAGGACAGCCTCTTAGAAAACAGATTCTTTTAAGGGCAAGCAATTTCTCAGCTACAAATGGCTTGCTTTTAAAAAGTAAATAAACTTGAAACTTAAAAATGTTTTTTGCCAGAGAAACAACATAAAATGGTGTTAATGTTTCCAGAGCTGCCTATAAAATTAGGCTGATCCAAAATGTAGTGGAATTTTTACATTTGCAGTGAAAACGTAGGAGAAAACAGTATCATTATTCAGTCTGGGGAAGTAACAGAACCAGTTCTTTATATCTAATTTCACACACACCTCCCCTAAAACTTCCCTTTTCTGATCTATAGCTGTTATGTCAGCCCTATTCAACAGTAGTCAGAATGGACATTATAGCACAATTCCTGTTTATTAGGTAACTTTGGGTCATGATAGGATTCTCAAAAGGAATGAAAAGACGGATTGATAAAAAGGAAATTTCCCATGCTGATTCGGCAAAAGTTTGAAGAAATGCCATTGTGGGGAGGTGAAGTCAGGGCAAGGGGAAGACAGAGAATAAAGGAGAGGAGATTAGAGAGGAAATGAGCGGTTTATGTGATGGTTTAGGTGATGACCTGAGTGGAAGTGTAGGAGAGGTGAGTTGCTTAGGTCTAAGGAGAAGATGTATGGTCACCCCCGAGGCAGAAGAAAGGAACACTGGGTAAGAGATTTTATCAGTTACCCATAGTTTCCACCAGATGGCGCAATTGATCCCAGGGCCTCTTGCTTCCTGGTCAGTTTATCAGGAAAAGGGGAGAAGAATTATGTGCGTCACTTATGTCAACTGAAATAAAATAACACAACGTGAGAGTTGTGGGTTAAGTTTTATCTGGGGCAAAATGAGGACGATAGCCCAGGAGACAGTATCCTAGAAAGCTCTGAGAAACTGTTCCAAAGAGGCAGGGGGAGAACTCAGTATTATATATGATTTCAGTGAAGGGGGTACATTCAGCAAAGCACACGATTTCAGTGAAGGGGGTACATTCAGCCAGGCACACATTTAGGCAGAGGCTTGCTGCTAGTCACAAGGAGCAGATGTCACCGTTAATGATTTTAGTGCTTTTCTAGATGTGAAGAGACACAAGAATTGGGCTCACAAAATCTTCTCCTGAAAATATCTATCTGAAGGCCTATTCAGCCAGTTTTCCCAGAATATAGAGCTCCTCATTCCTGACCTCCATCCTGAACTCTTTTCGGGGAGTGTTGGAGGTCAGCGGCTCATTATTTAATCTGAGCAAAGGTAGATGGCAAGTACCAACGTGATCCAACCCTTGTAGAGGCAGATGGCTAGTGCCAATTTTTAGTTAGCACTTGGTAATTCATTCATTTATTCCACAAATACTGAGTGCCCACTATGTCTCATGAACTATGCTAGGAACGGATGTTGAAATGGCCAATCCGACAAAGTCCCTCAGTTAACTTACAGTTGGGTAGAGATCCAAACAGGCACAAAAATGGCTCTAGAATATTAGTTAATATTCTTCTTACAAGGGGATGTACAGGCTTTCCCCTCTGGTGACCTGCCTCAAGGTCAACCTAGACAAAACTAAAGACAGACAAAGCCAGTACTTTTTCTCCACGAACCCGCCCACAGCTGGGTGACTGCCTCCCAGCTTCTCCTCCACCCTCTTGATCATTCATGATCCAGCCTTCAGTCGTCCCTCAAATAAGAATGTACTAGCCTCTGGCCTCTTGCCTTCAAAGTGTTTATTTTGGCTAGGTGACCGGTATTAATTTGATTAACCAAGAGGGGAGATGTTACAAAACTCCTCTCCTCTGCTGTCATACGCAGTTTAGGTGGGTTTGTTGGGTTTTGGTGTTTTGGGTTTTTTTGTTTGTTTGTTTGCTTCTTTTCACAGTGCTTCCCAAGCCTAGTAACATTTAACTTTTTTTGGTGACCTCTGACATTCTTAGAAAAGCTATGGACATTCAACAGTACAATAATCATATACTTGAACTACAAGGCATACTACTTCAGATTCAGGGACATCCTGAAGCCTGTTCCTAGACCATCTCAGGCATTTTTTAAAACATCTATCTCTTTCTATGTATCTATCATCTCATTCCAAAAAACTGACACAAATGTGGGAGCTTGTGGGACATGTTGGGGAGCAGAGGAAAGGTTTTAAGCAAACTTTAAAATTTTTTCCTAAGCAGGATTGGTTCTGATTGGTGTCTCTCTCCTGTTTCTGTCCAGTGCATACAACTGACAGCTAGGTCTCTCTTCCCCAAGTCACTCAGCCTTTGTTTCCCGGCCCCCTCCCCCAGCATTCTGACTCGGGTTTCCATCCCAAGGTCCCTCTTCCGACTCATTTTCTGCCTCCTTTAGGCGTTGCCTCCGGTCTCTCTTCAGGGTGATCTCATCCCTTTGTTTCTCCTGGGCTGCCACCAGTCAGCTCCTCCCTACGCCCGCGTCCCCGGCTGCGGGCGTGGTCCGGCCGCCGGACCCGAGGGACCGCAGGGCGTGGCTCGGACCGCCGCCCTCGGAGCCCCTCCTCCAAGGCCCCAAACCTCGGGGGAGGCTTCCTGCGCTCCCGGAACACCGAGGAGTTCAGTTTTATCTTAACGAACCTGCACGGACTCTCGTTTGGAAGATAATTGCTCCTTTCAGTGGCTCGGACAACAAAAGCATCAGCCCGTGCCCCAGGGCTGTCCGTGGTAGAGCATCATCGGAGCGCGGTGCACGGGCCCCTCCCTCGCCCTCATCAGTCCGCCTGCCTTCGCCTCCCCGCGGCGGCAGCACAGCCGCAGCCTCCCCCCGGCGACTGAGGCCCCTGTCGCGTCAAGGTTACACAGTGGGTGGGGAAGGAAGAGGAGAGAAAGCTGGTTCAATTGCAAGTCGCATTCTTGTCACTCCCAGTTTTTCCTTGCTTGGGGGCTGCAAAGAGCACATTAGCTTTGCTCCGGCTGTTGGCGCGTGTTTCTCTATCAGAAGCAGGGGAGACGCTGAGCAGCGGGCAGGCAGGGAGGTTGCTGTACGTCAGCAAGAAAAGCCCTCTGGATACCATAAAGGAATGGCCTTGTCATTAGGGTACATCAGAGGCGAGAAAATCAGCTAAGGTCAGGGCCGCAGACAATGACCCTTTATCACTGGAAAAAAAAAAAAAAGTTATCCAGGCTTCTTCGTTTGAGCTTTCCATTTCCCAGGATGAAATACAGGCTCCATAGACAATTGCAAACGAGTTTCTGGGGGGTGGCGGTGGGGAGGGTAAGCGGAGCAGGTGGAAGAAGTGCAATGACTTCTGTAGATGTGGCCAAAGTTACACTGCGTGTGAGATTCTCTCTTAGCCTGGAAACATGGCACCAGCATACATTTGCCATTCATTCAGTAATATTGTTAAAAATTATTACAGAAGATAATTTAATGATACAAACAAACTTTATTTAACACTTCATGAAGACAGCGGTGTCTGGTCTCAAGGGTCCAGACAACTGCAAAACTGGATAGAAGGCAGGATGCTTCTAAGGGGTGAAGAATAAGGACCAAAGATTTAAGTATAGAGCCCAGAGTTGGCTCGTTGTTTGGGGACTGGTTACAATGTGTTCCTGGTCAAACGGATCATTTACAGGGACCAGAAAATTAGCTAAGTTTCAATTGGCTGACATAGTGCCCTGGCTATTTCTTGAGTGAGTCCATCTTGACCTGGGAGAATGGAGGAGCTGCAGAGGAAGGAAGGTCAACCCCATTTGCAAGTGATGAGGGTTAGGCAGCTGACAGGAGTTAGAGCTTTCTCGCCCTGTGTTCTGACCTCTTTTTCTGGTTTAAATAGGTTGAAGCTGACTGTGGCAGAGGATGAGTGATTTGCATGTCTTATTTATTTATTTTTAGCAGTCTTGCTTTTTTCCACCCCTCCCCCCAACTAGGACGGGAGGTTTCATTCAGATTTTCCATACAGACTGACAAGTTGGCTTTAAAAATTGTCGAGTAAGGCGTTCCTTCACTCTCCTGCAAAGGTTTTGGGGAAGGTACAGCTTTTTGCTGACTGATGAATGATGTGTCCCTGCATCCTGAGAGGGTTGGAATTAGATGCTTAAAGGAAGGTGGTTTCTGCTTTCCTAATGAGGTGGGTCATTTGCTAGCTTGCAGAAGCATAGAAGTAAAGGCAACTTGAACTATGCAGAGTCAAGAGTCTCTGCGCAGAGGAGGCTGGCCAGCGGATATATCCTGTGTGTACTCAGTAATCCTTCCCGGGGACTGGCACATTTGAGAAAGATCTTAGTCTCATGATATGTTCAATGTACTACGTAACTAATTATAGAAGGTAAGTCACAGTAGAGGTTAAAGTTTGGGGAAGAGACCCTGTCCATTCTGAGTAGGATTAGGTCACAGTCAGCTTCTTTGATGCTTGCTTTTTTCAGGAAAGAAGAAAACAGAACATATATACATTCGCACACAATTAGGACTTTGATACTTTGAATGTTTGAATCTTAAATCTCCTCATCAATTCCCCCAGGGTACAGACACAGAAACCGAGGCCCAGAGAAGTGAAGAGACTTCCATGAGGTTGGGTTGGGATGGGATGTGTCAGATTTACAACCGTGGTCTCCTGATTGCCCATCCTGGGCTTTTGCTAATTTACCTGCTGCTTCTTATTTCTCTAAATTTCATAATAGAGGCACATCTGAAATTGTACTCTGGTTTAAGGAGATACTCAAAAGGAACTGAGGATCTCCCAGGACAGGTGTGTTTAGTCTGAGTGTTACAGGCCAGTACATTTTATGCTGTGATGTGTAAAAGATTTGTGAAAATGCAGATCCTGAGCAGTGGATCTGGGGCAGGGTGAGAGGGCCTTGCTGTCCAGCTGTGGGAGGTACAGATGCTGCTGCTCCGTATCTGAGCAGCAAAACTGTGGACACCATCTTTCCTCCTCGCCTTTCTTTTCTCACTGATAGAACAACCTGGGGATTTAAGGAGCCCTTGTTTTTTCTGTTACCAGGTCCCTGTGCTCCCTCAGCTAATCTAGCTGCCTTCCCCTGCTCTGTCTCACCCAGACCCGAGGCTGTCAGAAACAGTCCCTAGAGACAGGGTTCTTGAGCTGGAGGGTGTGATCTTTTGTCTAGTGACTTAGCACCATCTCACTTGCTTCCACAAAACCTTTTGCACATAAGCAACTCACTCAACTCTGATGGTTAAAAAAAAAAGTCCTTTTTCTGTCGCACAAGTGTCCTCCCAGCTGCAGCTCATTTCTCTCCTTCTGGGAGTGCAGCTGGCACGCTGTGAGCTCACAGGCCTAGCCCTGCCCCTGGGGCTCAGCAGGGCTCTCTGTGCATCTTCCCAGGGTCACTTGGGTCCTGCACTTCTTCTCCAGCTGCGTGTGATACCCGGATGCAGGTCTGAGTGCCTCTGTGCAGTGTCTGAGTTAAGCGAACAGCTGGGCAGTGACAGGGCAGGGCCCTTGGAAGGCAGGGGAGCTTCAGTGGCACCCATTTCTCACTTCTCTGAAGACTGCCTGCCTCCCAGTGCTCTGCCCGGCCTCTTTCAGTTGCTCTGTGAGCTCTTTTTCAGTCTTTCTTGTTAGAAGCTGTTCTCAGGAAAGAAGCAATTTAATCCCAACTGTAACACACGTTCACCAGGCTTTTATTAAATCCTTAGTATGTGAAACAGTGATAGAGGCTATCACTCTATACATGTGTCTATATGGCGTGTATATATGGTAGAGAGGGTGAGCTCTGCGGTCTGCCTAAATAATCAAATCATAGCTCTACTCTTACTAAATATAGAACCTCCCCAAGTATTGTTTTGTCATCTGTGAAAATAATAATGCCGCTACCTCATACATTATTATATTTATCGTCATACCTACCTCATATGTTTGTTATGAGATTTTCCTGCAAAACATTTGGCTCATGCCTTAGCAAAGTGATCAGTAAATGTTAGCGTCTTAAAATTAGAGTCCTGAACCTTTTATAGAATAGGTTCTTGCCTTGCCCAGAAAAAGAATTCTGTCTCACTCAGAAGGGGAAGCAGCTTAGGAGATACACACTGCACAGCAGAATGTGGGCCATCTCAGAAAGGTGAAAGAAAGAGAGACTGAGAGGTGGGAGGATGTCTAGTTTAAAGTAAAGGAAGATACACACTCCATAGACAGAAAGCGGGGCCGTCTCAGAAGACGAGAGAACGCGACCGCGACCACGAGGTGCGGAGTTGTTAGGTTTTATGGGCTTGGTAATTTTATATGCTAATGAGTAGGGTTATTACAACTACTTTGGACAAGGGGTAAGGATATCTGGGAAACAGACTCCCCCCGCCCCCCGCCTACTTTTTGACCTTTTAAGTTCAGCCTAGGAACTGTCACAGTGCCTGTGGGTGTGCCATGAGGCTCAAGGTCTACTGGAAGTCAAATCTTCTGCCATCTTGGTCCTAACCAGTTTGTCCTGTCCTCAATTGCTGCCATTCCTTCAGTGGTTGTGTCCTGCCCCCTTTCCTCCTATTTCAAACCCAGTGCCATGTGGCGGTGGGGAGAGGGGCATACCACACTACCAGCAATTCTCCAGACATCAGCTAGGTGTCCTACAATTCATATCAGTTCCACCATTATCTACCCAGAGACAGCAGATTCCACTGGTAAAGTGCTCAGTCCTGCAAGACGCCCTCCACTTCAGACACCAATCGCAAGCTCTGATTGTTACCTGTGATTCTGACTGGCTACAAATTGGAGGTTCTGACAACCCTCTCCAACTCAGGATGCCAACTGCAAGGCTACGTTATTACCTGTTCCTCTGAAAATGGCTGTAAGTCAGAGGTTCCCATGACCCCCTCCTCGGGTTTGATTAATTTGCTAAAGCAGCTCACAGAACTCAGGAAACTCATTTACTCGCTAGTTCACTGGTTTATAACAGGATAGAACTCAAGAACAGCCACATAGAAGAGATGCTTAGGCCAGGGTATGGGGAAAGAGTGCAGAGCTTCCATGCTTTCTCTGAGCACGCCACACTCCTCAAATCTCCACATGTTCACCAACCTGGAAGCTCTCCAAACCCTGTGCTTCTGGGTTTGTACAGAGGCTTCATTACACAGTCATTGGCCATTGGCCATTGGTGATTAATTCAATCTCCCGGCCTCTCTCCTCCCAGGAGGTCAGAGGGTGGGACTGAAAGTTCTCCTGGCAACCAGCCCCTCCACCCCATCACCTCATTAACATAACAAAACACTTTTATTGCTCTCATGACCAGAAATTCCAAGGGTTTTAGGAGCTCTTTGCCAAAAATGAGGATGAAGATCAATATATATTTTTTATTATAAATCACAATGTCACAGTCTCTATTATTAATAAGACAATATTCCTGTCCTCAAAGAGTTTATGGAGTAATGAGGAGTTCGAAGAATAGCTAACGTCAATAACTACAATGCAAAGATAGAGAGGCAGATGGATAGATAAGCAGAGGGAGATGTTTGAGGAGGACCAAATTGTAAGTGAGGTCACAGAACTCAGGGAATGAGGAGCAGTTTTCAGTGAGCAGCATGTGGAGTTTAACATAGATGTAAACCCTGTCCCAGGGACTGGCAAACTACCCCTTCAGGCTATGAGTGGTTTTTACATTTTTTTAATGGCTTCCAGAAAATCAAGAGTAATGATATTTCATGATCCCTTACAATTATGTAAAATTCAAATTTCACTGTTCATAAATACAGTTTTATTGAAACACAGTCATGTTCACTCATTTATGTTGCAGCTAAGCTTATTTCACTCCACAACAGCAGAGTTGAACAACCAGAACCATGTGGCTCAGAAGGCCAAAAGTATTTACTCCCTGGCCCTTTGCAGAAAAAGTTTGCTGACCTCTAGGCTGCCCAAGGAGGAGGATGTGAGAAAACTCTCCAACCAAGACGTGAGGATTGGGATGGGTTGTGAAGGGTGTGTGGGGTTCCAGCCAACACAAAACACAGAAAGGTGTTTGTGGAGAGCCAACCTGTAAGTGAGTTCACAGAACCCTCGGAATGAGGAGCGTGTTCAATGAGCAACATGTGGATTTGCTTGGCTAAAGTAAAGAATGTGCTCATGAGAGAAGCAAGAAGGACAGGCTGGGTCCATCCTATAAATTGCTCAAATGCTAAAGCAATTCATAACTTCTTAGCCTACTAAGCAAAGGGAATATTTAAAAATTTTTGGAGTGGGTGGGGAGTTGGGCACCTTATGATAAAACCCTAAGTATTTTAGCTTAATCTGATAAAATATGTAGCCTAGAAGGGAAGACAAACCAGTTTAGAGAGCTTCTATAGTGTTAGCTTTCAGTGTCTGTTTTAAACCTTAAAATAAGGGAATGATGGTGAAATTTCAGACAATTGGTAAAAGGAGAATCTTTGTCTAAGTCTCTTTTGCACACCCCCTCCACCACTGCCACCAGTACCTCCTTGTTACCTTGATTCTCCACAGTGATTTAAATCATCTGTTGTGTGTTTCTGGGGTGATTCTCTGCATTGCCACAGGCAGGCTGATGTGCACGCATTTACTAGAGATGCAGAGGTACCAGGCTTTGACATAGCTTTTGCTATGAGTTCAGCCTGGGGAGAAACTAGCAAATTATTCTAACCTGGAGTCACTGAGTTGCCCCAACCGTTGGGAGAGGAATCCCCTAGGAATCTTTTATTCCTATTCTTGGGTCTAGTCCTGAACTGACACAGGAGGATGAAGAAATCATTGACTTGAGTAAATCCAAATTGTGGGCAGAGTGGTTGCATCATCCTGTCTTCCTGGAACTCTGGAGTTCGGAACAGTCTCCAAGGCTTCCCTGTGTTATAACCTGTCATTTTTTGGAGTTTCACAGTGCTGGACACAGACGTCGTGTTCTGTGTGGCACTTGAGTCACACAAGAGGCTTATGACACATCTCATAGTTGTCAAGAGGAAAAGAAAATAATTTTCATTGACTTCAAGAACTCAGAATCAGGCTTAATACCTCCTTATTTTTACCCAATGAACCTAATGGCTCTGGCTCGGAGATCAGGTTATCATAAATCCTTGGAAAGCAGGTTCATCTGGATTAATCTAGAAGGGGTAGAATTTGCTTGACTGGTTTCAAAAACAGAAAGGAGAGAATTTTCTCTTCAATAGCTCCAAAGGGTGCACTGTTTTCTCCTGGCAGAGCCACAAAGCTGGTTCTTGGTGCCGTGATGAACACTGTCACTAAACTCTTCCAAGGAGCTGTGTGGCATAAGTAGTATGCCACTTGGGGGGGGGGGGGTTGGATATAATCAGAGCAACAAAAATGGCATCCATGGAATGGTTCTAAATAGATTTCCCTATCTACCTCCACACAACTGTGAAACAAACAACAGGAATAGTTGGTTCAAGAAAAAGGTTTTGTTTAGTTCAGGCACTCTGGCTGGATTTGAGTCCTCAGACCCAGGAATAAATCATAAAACCAGCTCTTTGCCACCAGCTCAGCCCCCGCCCCCTGGTAAAAATAAGGGTGCCTCCACTTTATTCATCTGCTTTTCTCATTTAATTAAATAGCAGTAATTCCTGACCTGAGGCCCTCCTCTCACACTTCCCCCAGTGTTGCTCTCTTTGCTCTGGATATGTTCTCTCTCCTGCTTTCAGAATTAATAGGAACCTAGTCTCTGGGCTATTCTCAGCCTCTCAAGTGTGAATCTTCCCTGTCAAAATCTTCACGAGGAAAATGAGTCACAGCATCACCTGGATGATGAGGTCATGTTACCACAGCCCCTGCTCTGAAAATGTATTTGTACTTTTCGATTGTAAAGGGATTTTGACAGGGGAAGATGAAATCGGGCTGACAGCTCTGAAGCCAGTTCCTTTAGACACTGGTAACTAGCTCAGCAGTGGCAGGCACTGAATGTGACCAAGCCGTGCTCCGGATTCTCCCAGCCTGCACTCCGCTTGTCACCTAGCCTGGGAGCCGGGAGGAGAATCCTGCAGAGAGTGGACCAGCTCTGTCTTCCTAGGGTCATTTGCCCTCACGTGGAACCTGTACAAAGTATTCTGAGTCCAAATCCTGGCTCTGCTACTTACTAGCTATGTGATTTTGAGCAAGTTATTTAATGTCCTTGTGCTTAAGTCCCTTCACCTGTAAAATAATAGTACCCATTAAAGGCCTTATTAGAGCTAAATTTAATAAATATATTCGTGTGTGCATATATATATATATATATATATATATATATATATGATATAATAAAGTGCTTGGAAGAGTACTTGGCACATAGTACTGTATAATTTTTCAATTTGTTATTAGAATTATTTTCTGCAAAGACCTGAGGCTATTTTAGAGTACCTTTAAAGAGTTTTGTTTTTTTTTTTGAGAAGAGCATTTATTAATTTTATGAAATATTCATAGTCCTGAAAAATTCCTTCATGAGCTATCAGAGAGAGAAAACCATAAAATATTGATCAAATAATGCACCCAATCCCTAGTCTCCAGAAAGTAGCAATTTTCACTTCATTTGTATTGTTTTCTCTCAGGCAATTATTTATAGAGTTTTTTAAGTACCAGGCATTTTACAAATACTATTTTCTTTCATCCTCAAAAGATTCTGCACAGTAAGTATGAGTTTCCCGACATGAGGGAGGAAGAAACTGAATTCTAACGAAATTAAGGATTTACGTCAGGTCATATATTTGAGCCATGGCTGAAGCAGGATTTGAACTTAGATCATTTGAGCCAAAAGCCCTGCCAGGGAGCATGTCGTCAGTGTGACAGTGCCAGATGACCTAGAGAGAGCTGGGTGCCAAAAACAAAGGGAGGGACAAGAGAAAAAGAATGACAGGAGTAACAAATAGCATTAGCAAACTTAGACTTTCTAGAGTCTTGTGTGTTTGTCCTTAAACTATCCAGCAGCTTGGGGATAGAAATCCAGTTGATTAAAGTCTGTCCGGACCCTGTATGCTATTTACCTGACATTCCCAACAAAAGTTCAATCAGTTTTTCCACACATGGAAGAATACAGCAACATATCTTCTAGAATCAGAAAGAAAACAACTTTTCAGAAACAAAGAAATTTTTTTTCTTTGTATTTCTCAACTACTGTTTGAAATGGGCACTTACCTGGTGATCGATACAGAACATGAAAGCGCGTGCAAATGACCGTTGCAGATAGCAATGCCCCTGCCGAAGCATCCTGCCGTCCGCCTCACAGAAATAAGCACACTGTACAAGGCAGTATGCTTGCTGTCCAAGTGCAGTTTCAAGCAAAATCACCTGTTCCCCTCTTCCGAACGTGTTCCTGCCCCTAATCCCTTCTATATAGGGATTCTGGAGCCACCTCTGTTATAAGCCCTGAAATGTAGACCAATTCTATTCATTAAAAAGTACTTTAATTCGTCTTAGTGCTGATACTAGAATTGCTACTTATTCAGGGACACTTTCTGAATGTTTAGTGTTAAATTCTCAGATTGAATTCTCTGTTAGTTTCCTTAAAATGTCAGTGATTGGGGGCCTAGGTTTAAGACCTGTTTCCTCATTTGTGGGGCTTTCCACAACCTGTTTCAGTTTCTTCATTTTATAAAGGGGATTAGCACAATTGCTCAGCCTACTTCACTGTAATTCATTGGGGAAATTTCTATGAGGTTGCAAGTGCTATGTAAATATAAAAATTCAAGTTACTATCATTTATTTTTCCAAGTAAATAACGTCTTGAGTTTATTTCCATCTCACATCATCGCCAGGATTGCTGGTATCCCCACCCAGGCAGGGAGAGTCCAGTACCTTAACGCTACAGAATGGGGCTTCCTTTCTTGAATATCTAAGGAACTAGTCATCTCTAGCCTACAGCCTTAGGCCATGGGGTTTGTTATAAAGATTAAGTCAAAATAGAGGGAAGGAGAGAGTCTCCAACAATCCTCCATGAATATTTTCACTTGTTTAACTTATGAAAAAGCAGAAATATATATTTGAAAAATAATACACTTGATATGATTCCAGCCAACTCACAGATGAGTATGTTAGGTGTTTTATCTTAGATTTATTTCCTTTTCTAAGTGCTTTTAAAATTATTATTTTAAATGTCATTTCTGTAGTTTTATATCTTCTCTCCTTGTCTGACCTCTTTCATTTCTATAGTTGTTTTCTTTGTTCAGCCTCACTGTATAAAGTCAGTTATTCGGTTAGGTGCTGGCGAAACCTATGCCTGTCTTTGCCACGTGCTCTTGAAATCCATCACTGGGAAGTGAAAGATTTTAAAAGTTGACAAGGTGGGATTCCAGATTAATTTTCCTGTCATCATTTTTCTTAAATGGAACTAATTGTGAGGTTCAAATTTTGGATTTATTCCACAAAATTAATTTAGCATCTACTGTATGCCAGGCACCATTCTAGAAACTGGAGATTCAGCTGTGAGCAAAATAGGAAAAGTCTTTCGTGTGCTGTTTTTTTTTTTTTTTGTCTGTTAGAGGGTACCAATTATAGTGTGCTCTTTGCCTTTTCTCCATCTATCTTTGCAGGACAAATAGAGTTATGAATATACAGAATAAAATAAACGATAACTCTTTTGAATGGAAACAGAGTTCCCCATCAGTAGTGCCTTATACTGTGTTGAATATGCCACCTCATACTGTTTAGAAAGTAGCTGGGCTGCACATGTTAAATAATTACTATATGAAAAAAATTACTATATGAAAGTGAGCTGAAGACCCATTATCTTATTCTCTTATTTCTGATCTTGGACTAGATTTAAATCAAGTACAGAAGCTCCACTGATAATTTCTTTAATACTTGGGCATTTTCCCTAAATTATATGCTATCAACTATGATCAAATCAACTATGCTGAAAAATAGAAATATTCTTACATGAATTTCACCCCCATAAATTATTCATAAATATAGAGTGAGCTGCAAGTAGGTATTTGTTAGATTCATACATACCCATCCGCACTTTATTCTGGTTCTTTCATGGGCTGCAAAAGATTCCGATAGGCATGAAAACTGTAGTGTGTTAGAGAAAAGTTTGCTTAGGGTATCTCTGGCCCTTCAGTGTTGCTTCCTGGAAATATCTTTTGCTCAGTCAGATGGAAAATATTTTGGTTTACTAAAAATGTTCCTAGCAAGAAGAACTGGTCCACATCAGTGATTTTTTTTAAAGCATTTAAAATTCAGTCCTCTTCGTGAGAAAATTTGAAATATTATCATAGTAGTACTTAGAGCTAGTGGAAGTAGATTCAGGGTCAAATTCCTCTATGCTTGGAAGATTGAAGTATTCCTATGATAATTAGAAAAAAATAAATGAATCGAAGTGTCCCAATTGGAGGGATGATGTTATTTTAGTCTTGAAAGTTAGGCATTTATAGATTTTTGCCTAAAGCTCTTTTGTAACATAATGAATGCAAATGTTTGGACATCTTAGACTGAATCCTATGTTGTCCACTTCCTCTTCCCCCAGAGGAAAAGGAAACTATTAACCAGAGCAACAATGTTGGGTATTAAATAACTACCTCTTACACTTAGCTTTCTTATCCGTGATTCTTAAATATTGATGAAAATTACTGCCCTTTTACTTAATGGATTTTAAAATTTGACTAGATCCCAACAAGTTAGTATAAAGATACCCTTCATATTCTTCAAACCAATATTCAGCCAAGATTTTAATCTTGGTTGAAAAGTTAAAAATTCCCATGCCTTGGTTTCCTCTAAGATTTTAGAAATTACAGGACTCCCAAACAAACTGGTCAGTAAAGACTCTAAAAAGATTCTAAACTATAGCCATGAAGATTTCTGACAAATTATGGTGACTCTTCCTACATATAAGGAACTGTGTCGGCACGTCCACCTTTGTTAATTAACATATAGCAACAATTCCATGCAGAAATGAAAGAATTTCATCAGAGCTCAGCATAAAACTTATTTGTGGCAAGATTGAGTTTAAAAAATAAATCTATCTTAATGAGATTATAAACTGACTCTTTAGCCATTAAATACCAGGATCGCCTTTTTCTGGACCTTCTGCATCCATAACTGACGTATTGACACTTGGCCTTACTTTATAAGATGGGTGTAATGCCATCTCATCAGGTGTCTCCTTGAATTCCTGGGAAATTATTGATTATAAATACTGTGAGGTTACTTTTTAAAGTGTATTATAAAAGGAATCCTGTGTGGATAGATCCCTTTCTCTCTGTTCACTAGGGTTTCTCTAGTGCCTGGCAGAGGCACTCAGTATTGTTAAATGAATAGGTGAATGAGGATGTTGACACGATGCTTTATGGATAATCTGCTGCAAGAAAGACTAAGCTATTCCAGGTCACTAATGCAATAGAATTGGACTTGGGGTTGATTGGCTGGGGAGAAGACCTGAGTTCAACTACAAGCTGGGCCACTGACAGACTCACTCACTCTATCAATTGAGGCAAGTGACTTAACTTTTCAGGGCATGGCTTTTCCATTTAGAAGCTGAAAGTGTTGTGCTGAATGTACCAGGTGATCTCTGCTATCTCTGGGCTCAAATATTCTTTGTTTTAAGGAAGCACTTCTTGTTTGTGTGTATATATTATATACATAATAATATATATATTATAATAAAAATGTATATTTTTATTGAAGCATAGCCAGTTTACAATGTTGTGTCAATTTCTGGTGTATAGCATAATACTTCAGTCATACATGAACATACATATATTCACTTTCATATTCTTTTTCACCATAGGTTACTACAAGATATTGAATATTGTTTCCTGTGCTGTACAGTATGAACTTGCTGTTTATCTATTTTTAAGGAAGCACTTCTATTTCCAGTTGGGAAAAGATCTATGTGGTCTGACACCTTGGGGGTACCCTAGCAGCCAGTCTTGGAAAATGTTCTCGTCCTTCTTGTCTCCTCTCTCAGCAAGATACACTCCTAGTGCAATTACCCCCAGTACTGTGAAAGGAATTTTACCAGAAAATGCCTGTAGTTTAAGCCATATTTATGGAGTCAATTATAGGTACAAAAAGAAAGAAACACACACAATCTGGCATTGTCTAGCTCTAGATCCAATTTTTACTTAAAATACTTTCCTTTCTGGGTACCTCTGTTCAATCATTTAAGTTTGAGCTCATCTTAGGCTGGTTTTTCCCTCCCTCCCCCTCCTTTCTCCCCATTCTCCTTCTCCCCTTCCCCCTCCATCCCTGTCTCTCTGTCGCTCTGAAAAAATTTGTATTAGTTGTCTATTTCCAACCTATCCCTAAAATCTAGTTCCCCTAAGTTTCTGATGATATTAAGTGGGCCAGCATTCCTCCAGGAGGAGCTGCATCATGCCTGTGGGGTACTTGCAGCACCTCTTTGGGTGTGTCCACCTACTAGGGTACTCTGCTCTTCTTACAGGATTGTCTCACCTCTCTCTTAACTATGGTCTTTCATGATTCTCTCCCTTCTTGCCCACCCCTTCCTCTCTTGTGACCCTTACACTCCTGAATTGTTCAGGTGAGCCTGATCCCACAGTCTTGGCACCCAAATCTAGTCTGAGCCTTTCTAAACAGTCATTTTAACATAGAGCCTGTGCACAGAAGTTTAAGTCCTGATCATTTGGAAAGTTAAAGTGGCAGATGATCTGAGAAACAGAGAGAAAGAGGGAGAGACAGAGATGGCTTGGGGGTGGGGTGGAAAGAATTGAGAGGGGCACTTCCTTTCCATGTAAAGTATCTTCTTCATGTCATTCAGACTCTCAGATTCCTTCTTTTTATGGTTTCCAGGCTTTTCAAGGGTTTTATCCCCTTTCCTCTGTGCTGTTAAAGAGAAAAGAGTGATGTGTTTTTTCTTGAGTCACTGGAGATCTTTTCTGCTCACCTGCCCACTCTGAAATAATTGGTTTGTTCACATTCATGAGGAGCAGTATTTGTGTTAAAGAACCACTTGGCATCAGTACCCAACTGCAGATGTCTTATCATATAAGATGGTGCCTCATTCAGAAAACTCAAGATAGAGTAAAATAAATTAACAACATTTTGGCTGCATGCTTCATTCACAACTGTTAATTTAACAGGGTTATGCATCCATCTCTGAGCAGAGAGCTCCTGGCAGGGACAGCTGCTCCCGTGCCCCAGATTGTGCTGTGTGCGTCCCAGTAGGAGTCAGTAAGAGCAGCAGGAGAGCAGGAAGGTGGTAGTGCATCAGTGCATCGGAGCACTGAGCAGTGTGGCAACAGTGGCCGGGGGAGGAGGGAGCAGGATGTGCCCCTCCAAAGTGCTTTCATCACTCCTTCATTCTTTGTATGGGTACATGCACAGTTAACAGAAGAAGAAGAAAAATTTGTCTTGGGTTTTACTGGAAATTTGTCAGTCCTGCTTTTACTCTCACATACAGCTTATTTTCAAAAATACCTTTGTATATCTACTAGCATGTTGATGGACCTAAGCAATACAGACCCATATGCTTGTACAAAGAATGCCAGACAGGTCTACATCATGATGAACAGGATCTGGGTCACTGGGGCAGAGCTGGCATGACAGGTGGAAAACATACCTTGTGTTGGCCTGCTGCAATTTGCATCCTAAACTAGAGCAAAGGCCAAGGTCAAGATTGGGGCCAAGCACAGGACTTGGTACATGATAAGCATCCTTTAATTATTGGTCTTTTGAAGGAAATTTGCTGCATTGTTCACTGCTGTATTTCCCCAGTGCCTAAAACACTTCACTAAAGTTAACTAGACATATTGTGATTTTTTTTGAATATATACAAATATTGAACCACTATGTTACACACCTGAAACCAATATAATGGTTATATGGAAACTATAAGTAACCACATTGGGGTGTCATGGTAGGCAGTGGAGCTATATAGAATTTTGAGTATTTGCCCAGACATTCCTTTTCATGACTGTACCTTCTATTCCTATCCTCTGATTTAATTTCCATGTGGGAAAAAGTTATTTTCAGCCTATGTTATGCTGTAACATGATCAAATAGTAAAGATTTTGTATTCTAGTCTTTGCCTTTAGTACTGGGATGGCTCTATTGATAATATAAAACTCATTTTCAGCTTAAACTGCTTTCGGAATAAGAAATTGTGGTTTAGTGAATATGTGCCACTCTTTCAAAAGTGGAAGCAGTGTTTTCCATTCTTTTTTTAAAACCCAGGAATAATGGCCATTTTCTGAATTCAAATTTTGAAGGTCTGGTATGCTCATTACTGATTTTGGACCACGTACAGAGGAAAGCAGACACCATTTTGTGACCAGCACTCTGAGTTGTCACATTCTGAATGAATCCCTCAAAGGCCTGGACTCATTTGCGTTTCACACAAGACCCTGATGGAATTTGCTGTCTAAACCTTGACTATACTCTTTACCCCAAATTGATTGGTTTCCTCAGACTTGAAATCTTGGGGAAAAAATAGACTTTTCCGTAATATTTTTTTTTAAATCATAAAGTTTTTCACGAAGTCGCGCTCAGAAACCTTAAAAAATCAGTATCTTTCAGAGCACTTTGATCAAGACCTAGGGTGAGTGTGATTTGAATTTTCAAGATACGTCTACAAAAGGGCTGATTTAAGTTTGACAATGGAGGGACACTGAGCTGGGGAAAGAAATACGTATAAAACCATGCCAGTGATTCTGGAAGGCCAAAAGGACATTAATTTCCCCATAAAATGGTGTGTTCTCTCCTAAGTTCTTCACCTGGGAAAGAGGGGGCTTGGTCTGAATTTCCAGAGTATTGTTGATTTCTTAACTCCAAGCACAGTGCCTGGCACAAAATAAGTCATTCAACAAATACTTGTTGACTGCTGTGATCTGAAGGAAAAGAACATTATTCCATCTCTCCTTTTTCCCTCCTTCTCTCCATAAAGGTTGAAAAAAATGATGAGGACCAAAAGATTGAACAAGATGGCATCAAACCAGAAGATAAAGCTCATAAGGCCGCGACCAAAATTCAGGCTAGCTTCCGTGGACACATAACGAGGAAAAAGCTCAAAGGAGAGAAGAAGGGTGATGCCCCCGCCGCCGAGGCCGAGGTGAATGAGAAGGATGACGCCGCGGTTGCTGATGGCGCCGAGAAGAAGGAGGGAGACGGTTCCACTCCCGCTGAAGTGGCCTCAGCCACCGGCCCCAAGCCCGAGGAGGCCGGCAAAGCCGGCGAAACTCCTTCCGAGGAGAAGAAGGGGGAGGGCGCCCCCGATGCTGCCACAGAGCAGGCAGCCCCCCAGGCTCCTGCCGCCTCGGAGGAGAAGACCGGCTCGGCTGAGACAGAAAGTGCCACTAAAGCTTCCACTGACAACTCGCCGTCCTCCAAGGCCGAAGACGCGCCAGCCAAGGAGGAGCCTAAACAAGCCGACGTGCCTGCTGCTGTCACTGCTGCTGCTGCCGCCACCACCCCTGCTGCAGAGGATGCTGCTGCCAAGGCAGCAGCCCAGCCTCCGACGGAGACTGCGGAGGGCAGCCAAGCCGAGGAGAAGATAGGTGAGCGACCTCCGGGGCAGACGCTGGTGCTGGGTGGGCCAGGGGGCCTGTTCGGAAAGAAGGGCCACCTGCGCCATCAAGGGAGACGGGAAATGTCCAGAAGGTGTTTTCAGGAAATTCAGGGAAGCTTCAGTTAATTCCCAAAGTGGTACGTCTAAGAGTTAACTCTGGCCACTTAAGTTCTCAAATTGTCTTCAAGCCTGAGAGAGAACTCAGGCAGGTCTGTGTAGCAGCCGGTACTAAACAAATCTAGCAATTACCTTCCTAACTGAACTGGCATAAAGAGTAAAACAAGGTAATCCTGGTTTAAAAAATATATATTCTGTGTGCTGGATAGACTTAGTTTCATAAGAAATTACTGAAGCTACGTATATTTTGTGGATGGGAATTAGCTCATGTGATTATTTGGCTCTAGGAAGTGCCTGGTATAAATGCAGCCAACTCCTTACTGATTCAGATGATCTAGTTTGTGAATTGCCGGCAGCAAAAACATAATCTCAGACCACCTTTCCCTAGCCCACAGTATGTTTCCAGGCATTCTCCCCACCGACTGGTGAGCAGTGTGCGTATGTGTACGTTCGCTCAGAGAATGTTAATTGTGACATTAATCGAGGTCAGGCTAATTAGGAAAATAAGTCTGTTGATGTTGCCAAAAACAAAAGAAAAACCCCAAATATAGAACATGTTGTGAAGTCAAACATAAATTATCATTTTATTATTGAAGACACTACTTTCTGCCATATGCATACATAATCGAGTGTTGACTATGATTACAAAAAGGTACTGGATTCTCTTTGGCTTGGAGCTCTAACTTGGAGTGTTTTCACTGTTACTGCCCAAAGAGCCTGTGCAGAATTGGAACAGAGCATTCCCAGTGCAAGATGAATTTAACAGAATTTCACCCCTGGACATTAGACCTTCCCCTCACCCCAACCCATTCATAGTGGTAAAGGAGACTAGCAGTCTCCAAGGTCTTTCTCTGGCCTAGTATGACCCATGAATACCCTTCAGCCCCAAACCTTGAAGATAAAGTTGCTTCTGTGCCAGTTTAAAAGGTTGGGTTTACTCCTTGAGATTTAGTGATTTAACCCACGATGTGTCCAAGGACTCAAATTTGGCCTGGACCACATTGTGCCCTTTGGAAAGGACCTACTCCATGAGAATGGTCTGGGAAATGTCTTGTTATCTGAACATTAGATTGAGAAAGTAGTTATTGGACATTTGCCATGATACCCATTTCTCCAGATTAGGTACTGCAAATTTTAGACATTTTCAGGTCTACTTCTTCCATCTTCCCCCAAAATTCTGTGAGGAAGAAGCCCAATTATATTAATTATTATTGTTATTAGCATTCTCTAGCTTCAGATAAATCACACACCTCTTTCTACCAGTGACTCATTTTAAATCTTTATTCCAACTACATACCTGCCCCAGGGGCCAGACCTTGAGGTTAAGAAGATGGGAATATTTCCCTGGAAAAGGTAAGGCATGTGATAAGAATGGTTTTGGTTTTCATTTACTCAGCAAAACGAATCTTGTTAACGACTCTTCTTAAAGTTTGAGTTCCAGCCTTAGAGATGATGGCTGGAAATCATTTTGCATATGACAGACTACCTTTATGTAATTTCCATAAATCTTAAAAATTAGTCATAATTTTAAATATAGAAAATATTTGGCATTGCTCAGATCATATTTTATGAACTGGGATTTCTGAAATTGTAAGTAGAGACAGAAAGATATAATGTGACTTTAGGTATATGCTCATGATTTGGCTTAACAGAAAGGAAGACAGCTTTAATCAATGAAGTCTAAAAATAATATATTTTAAAGGAAATTCAGTTTTATTATTTCTCAAGTTATGATCATTCAAATGAATTAATAAAATATTTTATGTAGTACATGCTCAATAAGTGATGAATGAATGAAAATCGGACAGATTTAATTTATAGATAATAATTTGTTTACTCATTCATAGATTCTTCCTGCAGTCTTGCTTATTCCATTCAGTTATTTGATTAAAAATGTGTCTGGTCAGTGGAAGCAAATAGAGATTGTGCTCTGTACTAAACAATACTGATTCCGACTGAAAAATGTCTCAATTAGTCTGAGTTTAATATGTACACTGAAAGGTAATTGAAACGTGTAGATGAAGTTCAACTTGAAGGTAATCACAAAGGGCGGTTTATTTTACATTGTCTCTGAGCTTGGGTAGGTATTGTCCTCTTGGATAGATTTTGAAGTGCTGCCTGTAGTCTGTTTCTGGACTGATGTAACTATTATCTTTGTCTGCTGTATGTGACAAGCACAAATTACCCAGGTATGGTGAGTCTCATGGAATCACAGAAACTGGAGGTGACAAGATCTATTACAACATCTCAAGCCCAAATTCCCAGCGGTCCTGTACCACATTTTCCTCTATCTCCTACTGAATTTCATTCTAATCCATGTTAAAATAACAATATTTCCGGTTGAGCTCTACTATTTGGGAATGAAAGGGTCCTGTGATTGCCTGGAGGGGTGTAGAGAGACATTCTGAGAAGGTGGAGTGGGTTGAGGGCAGAACAAGCCAAAAGAGAGAATTCAGGACAAAAACTGCTGTCAGTAAGAGGATCCAAAACTTTGGACCAAATCTGATCACTACTGTAATACAAATGGGAATTCTTTGTAAATTACACACATTTTGTTTATTTTACTTCCTTTACTATTAATGGGTTTATTAAAGGTGGATGCCATTTGCATTAGGACCTTTGGAATTTTTTTTTTTTTTTGCCTTCTTTTTTTTAATCCTCCAACCATATCTCCTTATCTCTGCTTTGCCACTCTGCCTGCCCATATCTCTGTATGTTTATGGCCAAAAGATTTCAGTGCATCTCTGATGATGATTCCTTTATAGGAGGAGGAGTATTTATAGCATCTTCAGCACACGGCCTCCTTTCAGCTATGAGGAGAGAACTTCCAAGCCTCTTTTAGCGATCATGTGTTTGGTGTCTCCTGCTGGATAGTGTCACTGTGCTCACTGGGCTCCCAGTGAAAGAATTCTCTGCTCTGTCTCTTCTCCATGATAACCTGTTGACTTTCCCCAGTGGAGAACTCTAAAGTTTCTGCCATGGCTATATTCAGTGATGTAGTATTACCAAAGTAACACATCCAGGAGGCTAGAAATCAGCGATGTTGATGAGTGGCTTCCACAGAATACTCCACTAATACTAGTAAGAAGTGTAGCTCTGGGTTACCCTAGATTTTCTGTATGTTGATTTTATTTTCATGGTCTCTTTACTTCTTTCTAATTGGGGTCATCAATAATGATCTGGGAAAGAGATGAGTTCTATTTATCATTCCTCTGAATAGAAAAACAGTAACTCAGTGTCTCTCTACCTCTTTTCCTTCTTTTTCTGCCTCCTTCCTCCCTCCCTCCCCACATCCCTCTCTCCTTCTCTTCCTCGCTCCCTTTGTTCCTTCCTTTTCCCCTTCCAAATAAAATAAAATATAAATATATTAACTTTCTACCATGCTAGGCTTTAGGGTCACAGAACTGAAGATACGGTCACTGCCCTTAAGGAGTTGGGAGTGGGAGTGGGATGAAATGCAGGCAGTGGATGTTGAAAACAATCACAGTAATAACCTCAACTCAATTAAATTCTACAAAGAGATATGGGGTACCTCTATATGCCAGTGCATTCTGGAACAAAATATTGATGAGACAGTTCTTCAAGCAATTTGATATGTGCTAAAAAGGTTTTTATATAATATGTGTTTCTAGAGCCAAATTATTTAGCAAAAAGAATAAATGCAGTTTCTGGAATGCTAATTATGTGTTTAAAAAAAAAAGAAAGAAAGAAATTCCCAGCCCATGTTCCTGGAGTTGGAAAAATTCTTTACACTCCCCAGAACAAAATTTTCCTAAGGCCCAAGTAATCATCCATATTTTTAGCCCTCCAAAGGACAGATCCACTTCTACTGCTCTCTGTGTCATGTGTGAGATTTCCCAAGGATATTTACACTTATTTGGCAGGGTGCCTCATAAGCGGTTTTGATTTGATATGTGGTTTCAACCACTTCCCAAATTTATACACAACTCATAAAGAGTGAAAATTTGGGTTATGAAAGTCCATAAATGCTGTCCATAAAACATGGGCACCCTGTCAGCTACTCAGTGGCATGCTGCTTAAATACTGTTGATTATTAAGCATTTATGGAAACATTTTTATATTGCTAGAGTAATCATTTTTATTGGCTTTCCTTGACAACAATCCAGTGGCATTTGATAATATTTTCCTT
Organism: Camelus ferus; assembly: GCF_009834535.1. NCBI lineage: Eukaryota > Metazoa > Chordata > Mammalia > Artiodactyla > Camelidae > Camelus > Camelus ferus. The sequence continues at coordinate 52,734,533 of NC_045696.1, forward strand.
TCCGCCTTTACATTCTGAGAATTAAGGCAAAGTAAATGGATATTCTGCCCACAGACAGTGACAACAGGGGTCAACTGATAGATTCCTAAAACCTCACCTTCACCTTAGCCTTGCAGTTATTTACCTTCCTTTTAAGGTGCTATGTTTTATCCCAGTTCCTGCATTTCCTCTTTATCAGTTTCTGATTATTGTCAGGAAACACCAACCAGGTCCTAGGACATTCTCTGTCCTGCACACCTACTAAAATAATGCCAAGGAAAGAATGTTGGACTCAGATAAGGAGACCAGGATCCTAACCTCAATATTTTTATTAATCAGATGTGGATCTTAGGAACGTCATTGGTTCTCTCTGAACTTCAGTTATCTCATCTTTAAGACGAGGACTAGGATAGTTGGTTTTTAAGTATTTTTCATTGTTGAAAATACACAGTTTCTAAAAAAATTACATAGTTTCTATAATAAGTAGCACTTAACTGAGCATGTGTTAAGTGTCAGACCCTGTGCTGAGTGCTATGTGGAGATTATCCCATTTGATCATCAGAACCATACTGTGGTGTAAGTGCTGTAATTTCCTGTCCTGTTTTACAGATGAGGAATCTGAGGTTTAGCGAGATGGAGGCACCTAAACTTCAACAGCTGGCAAGTAGCTAAATCAAGAGCTGAACTCTGACAGCCTGATTACAGAGGTCATGTATTTAACCCTGACAGCCAGGAAGAAATGAGATGAGCGGGATGTCTAAGAACATCCCCTCATCCGTATGATCGGGTACTCCAGACTCTTGTCTGGGAATCACTAGCGATCGTATTTACAGACAGGTATCCAGTAACGAAGCATACTCCTTGGTCATAGTTTCCTCACAGCCCCATCACTCCAGAATTATTGGGAATATTAAACTAGTTCTGAAACTTGAGCTCTCAGTTTGAACATCCTTCAAATATTGTTTATTAGACTAAGAGAGCTATGAAGATCAGTTAGAATTAGTTGTTTTTAACGGGATCACTGCTGGCTCCATTAAACATGTCGGGAGAACAGAAATTTAGAAACTGAAATTTTCGGAGCTTAATCAGCTGAAAGTGATTTCATGTATTCTAGACAATTCCTGTCCTCAACTTAGCTTATCAGAATTAGGATCTTTTAAGTTTCTAGTTTATATCTTGTTCCTCCTTTTTGGTGAGTGCATTTTCAAAGGACCCTGATACCTTTACATTTGTAACTAAAATAATGTAAAGAACTTAATCAGTAGGGCAGTGTGGAGAGCAATCACTATCTCGTCAAACAAAAACATTTAAGCAGACAATAGAGAAGAAGAGATGTGTTTTAGAGTCAAGAAATTCATACTGTGAGGCCTTTTATCCATTCTTTCATTACTCATGTTTAATAACTACTGTCACCTTATAAACCAATAAACAGGCATGTAAGTAACACCTCTGATTTTAAATGCTGAAACTACATTTGGAATTGAAAATCAAACAGTATTTCTTAAAATGTGGAATATTTTTCAGGTACTAATGCATATTCATCAAATTTTTTTCTCTTTTTTCTCTACATACATACATGCACACACACACACACACACACACACACACACACACACATACATATACACATAATTCCAAAAGGATTAAAAGGAGGAGGAGGAAGAACCAAGAGTAGCCAGAGTTACAGAAAGTCAGTGCATTTCGCTAAACATGGAGACAAAGCAGAGCACTTGATGTAATGGACTAGAAAGCACTGAGTGGTCATTCCTCTTATTTTGTTCCTGACAATCATAGCTTCATTAAATAAAGAATGAAAAGCTTTCTGTAACCATTCATAAAAGGAAGGGAAGAAGGAAACCAGTAGTGCTGCTTAAAGCTACAAGACCGGAGCCCTTGACGATCTCCCAGGGCTGTGTGGTTTACAGCATGCGTAAAGAGGAGGGAGAGGTTTGAAAAGATGTGTAAGTTTTGCCAGCCCTCTTAGTCATGTTTGGATTTTGTGCCATAAGAAAGTGACTGGATCAGGTGCTGAACCTCAGAGCAATTCATATCATCAAGAAAATTTGAATCACTGCCTTCTTCAAAAAATCTTCAGCATTAATCTCACAGCTTGGCTTTCTAAGCAAATAATTTACTTCGAGGCTTATTTACAAGAATTTCCCATAAATAATTTTCACAACGATGATGAATAGCATCATGTTTTTAATAGATCCAGTATCTTATAGGAAGTACATAGTGCAAATGTTCTGTATTTTCAGCATAACAGACCAAACACTGCCTAAAATCAAGGGACCTAGGTTCTTGTTCAGATTCTGCTAATGATGTCAGGACAGCTCTTGGCACTCTGAGCCTAGTTCTAGCACCTGCCAAGTAAGTGTATTCAACTAGGTCTTCTCTGACTTCTAGCTTCAAAAGGCAAGTATGCAATGGTAGACGAGAGAGGGATTTTGAAGAGGGGGTATGTGGCCTCTTACTCAACCATTTTCACTTTCCCGTAGTCTCTTATTTTATAAACTATTAAATAGTGGGCTTAAGGGACAGGGCAGATAGTACAGAAGCCTGGATAGATAGGCAAAGATTTCAGGAAGAGACAGCACTAAGAAAGTTGACGGTTACAATGGAGGGTCAGGAGACTGCAAGGAAATCTCAATGAAATTTGCTAACCCAGCTTACACTTGAGATTTAAAATAAACAGTTGACAGTGATATTTTCTGATATGATTAGACACTTGCTTTTAACCTCCCTGGGATGGAAAACTACAGCAAGTGGTGGCTGTAATTTACTGTCAATAGTTATACTTTCTTCTTAGACTTAATTTATTATTAATTTATTTTTATACCTATCTTATTTCATGAAAATAATTAAAACAACTTCAACAGTATATAAAGCCTTGGATTCTTGTGTAGAGCAATAGATGCCTTTGGCAGACAATTGTGGTTGATAAGCTTTTTAAAAGATTTTGTCAGGAGACCATCATTAAAGTGTAAGAATTATATAAATAGGCCTAATCCTCCAATTCTCTTATTCACTCTACAGTCATAGGAATTGGCTCTTTGACCACCAGTGAAATTGGCTACCAGGCCTACGTGTCGGAATTGGGCTGCTGTACATCCCAGGAACAGGTGGTGTGAATGGTGCACAAGTTAGGTGCGATCGCTCAGCAGTTCTCACACATATTTTCAATCTTCAGACCACAAATTAAAGGATTTTGGAAGATAAATAATTATTTTTTGGGGGAAAAAATATACAGCTTTATTAAGATATCAATCACAGAACATGCAGTTCGCCTATTAAAAAATGTACAGTTCAATAGTTTTTAGTATATTTGCAGAGTTGTACAACCATCGCAACAATTTGAGAACATTTTTATTATCCCCGCAAAGGAACTCTGTACCCACTAGCAATCAGTCACTTACTTTTCTTTCTTCCACCCCTATCTTAACCCCAGGCATTACTAATGTAACAGATGAAATACGTTAGTTCAATCATCTCACACCATTCTGTTCGGAATGGAAACTGCAGTATCTTCAGGGGAAAAGAAAGGACCCTAGGAGGGCTATTTGCCTTTCCTTATAAATCATGTTCAATATTAATGTTCTTTCCTGGAGGCATATATATGGTCAAGTAAGTCCGGAGGCTAGTTTTTTGTTAATATTTTTTTCCCAGTATGAGTTGGTAGAATATTTTGGATTTTGGAATAGAAACTAGAAACCACTCATCTAAATGGTCCCATCTGTGTGTGTGTCTCTCAGAGTGGAGACAATCATGCTTACAGCCCTGCAAGAATATTCTGTTTGCCTTGGGGTATGAAGAAGTGAAGAATATGATTCAGATATGCTCAAGCACTGTATCCGTGCCTATAGCGTACTTTTCTGCCAACTCACAAACACATATGGACACATACAAACACACACACACAGACTCAGTATGTAGCGAAAGGCCTGTCTAGGAGTTCAGGCCATCGGAGAAAGTCTGGAAGAACAATGAACTTCATGCTTTTTTCACTCTTCAGGTCAACAAGAAGTGAGGTGGGGAGTGGCTCCAGGCACCTCTCTCTGTCTCTTGGAGGGTGTGTGTGAACACTAACTGCTCCTTTCGCTGCTGGTTGTGTTATTGAGATGTGTTTGTGGATCTACAGCGAGATGGAAAGAGTGAGGGGTTAGGACTAAGGCTACCTGTGATGAAATCTATAGTGGATGAAAATCAAAGCCTGCTTAGGCTAATTAAGGGGAGATAGTCCAGGAAGACTTCTTGGTGTAGTTACTGAGTCTTGAAGGACAAGATGTATCTAATAAAAAACGGTGTCTTTTATTTTTTAAAAAAAAGTTGAGAAACCACCTTTCATTCAAATTAACACTGAAATATAAATAATTTCATTCAAGTTGTAATTCAGCAGTAGCTTTTGAAGATTAACCCAGAGTGGGAAAAGCAGCGCCAGCATATGTGTTGTTTATTGTGGAATCCCCCGCGCCTTTTTCAGTGGGAAACAGAAGGCAACCAGTAAGTACTTGATGAATGAGTTAAGGATGAATGAACAATGTTATCACAGTAGAGAAAAATCCTAAGCTGACTTAAAAGACTAGATTCTAACCTTAATCTAATTCTAACTTTGGGCACGTAAATTATTTGAATTCTTTGAGCGTAAGCAGACCCTTTCATGAAACAAACATGTTGGACAGAGGATTTCAGAATCACTGCTATTTCTAAAGTAGCTCGACAGTGCCGTTACGACACATCCCAACCTTTCTGCTGATTCTAAGTGACAGGGGGAGGCAGACACTGGCTCAGGCAGAAAGCTGTGCTGCTGCCAACCTTTCTTCTGTTTTGGAAGCTGAATACGGAAGCTCATTGGGAAGTTCTGTGGTTACTCAGGGGCACACGTCACCCCCGAGGTAGCCAGAATTCAAACCACTGAGGGCTTCAGAGACCACGGTGAGCATTTTGCATTCTGTTCAGAAACATATTGAGAACTAGAGGAAACCAAAGCTGCTCCCTTCTGAAAGCAGGTGATTAATTTCATTTCAGCCCCACGAGTGACCTGTGTGTGGCTCTTGCCAGTGTGTGACAGGTACACCCAGGGAAGGAATGCTCTGCCAGGCTTCTTGGCTCCTTTTCCTCATCTGACATGTTTAAGTAATCTCTGCAAGGTGTTCCGAGTCTGCTGAACCTGCTGAGCCCCACTATAGGATGAATTGTTAATATGTTCCCAAACCCATGGTGTTGGGACAGAGACCAGAAAACAGGCTTTCCCTCTCCTGCTGCCCGTTCTCCTTTTCCGCAGTAGTGCAAACAGCATGCGTGTACAGCTTGTGAGCCGTTCACACGGCAGGCCACAGGGGACGTTGGGCTGGGAGACTGAATAGACTTCTCCCCACATATAAACTGTAACTTGAAGCAACTCTCACGGATTTGATAAAAAGACAGAAAGGACTCCACTTTGTGAAACTGTGTCCAGTTCAATTTAAAGGGCTACGCAAGGCCAGGGTTTAGCAGTGTGGTTGCAGCCCTCTCCCCTCTGGTGTAATCAGATCCTCAGAGAGAGAAAAGCAGCCGTGAAAGATGCTTGTCTCCCTCCTTCCTTCTCCTTTAGTGCAGATGGTTTAACTGTAGTAGGTGGGAGAGGAGAACCTGGCTTCTATTGGAAGACAGAAGCCAGTTTCCTCTTTCTAGCCAGTTTTTTTAAAAAAAGAAAAACAGAAGGTAAAAACCAAAGCAAAACCCTGTCACATTCTGATTAGCTGTTTGGGTATGCTTCCTTCCCAGTAGAAAAGTAGACACTTGAGGTGTACCAGTGTGTTTGTAGTGCTCTGAGAGTGGTCTGGCTAGAAGTTGGGTGCGGTTGTCAAATTACATACTGCTTTTGGAAAATCTATGAGGGGAAACCCTTCTCTGTTTTCCCAACATCCTGATAAAGCAGGTTTTTGCAAGAGTACCACACAATAAATGAAAAAATTGTTTTTCACATTCAGAACTAATCTGGATTTCTGGTTACATGCTTATCACATCAGGAGTCTCCACCAAAAGTTACATTTGACATTTGAGTTAGAACAAGCATTTATCACAGTTTGGGCATTATTAAATAATATTTCTCTTTCCCATTCTCTCCCTATATTTGTTTTGGTCATTGCCTGACCATTTGCCTTGAGGTATATGATGATTGTGACTATACATGGATACATATTGCAATTTTTAAAAAAGCGTAAAAGATAAATCATTTGAGGTTGGTGGTATGGTTTTAATCAGATGTCTCCAGTGATGTGCTGGTAAACTGGCTCTCAACAAACAAACAAACAAACAAAAACCTACAAAACCCCAATTCAGAAAGCCCTGATTTGTAATGTTTGTTGTAAACACTCCCATCACGGCTGATTTCAGGCTACCAGTGTATTGTCACTGAACTCACAGTTGGGAAGTGATGCTAACGACTTGCTCTCAGTAGCCAACAGGAGTCAGCTCCATTGTATCCCAAATCAATATATTTTAATAATTTAATACACTTTACTTTTGGTAACTAAAATACCAGAACAATAATTATCAGTACCCAAACACATAAATACCAATTTATAACACCCACTTATATACATATATGGATGCCTTTAGAACTAGTTTTAATATCTGTAGTGATTTCTGTTGTGCATCGTACACTTATATAAAGGTTAAGAAAAAGGGTAAAGTTTAGAATTGTAAAAATTAGTACTGAAGGGATGGATGGATATCGCCTCAAAAGTGTGATCTGAGCTGCATCTTTTTAATGAATTGAAAGGCCTTTTATCTTTTCAGAGATGAGTGCAGCATTCAGACTGAATTGCTGGCCATGGCTGGCTTTTCTAACTTCTAATGCAGAGGAGGGGTGACCTCTTTCCTTTCCTCAACGTAATTTTCAGTGAAATGATGCTTTTAATTCTAAGTGGAACATTGTGAAATGATGAATTGACAGGCAGTAGAATCAGATTAGTAATTATTAAAAAGTAAAGTTTTTAAAATTTTTAGCCTGGGCATCATTTGTTCAAGTAAGTCTCAAATATACATACTGAACCCTGGGCAGAGCTGAACTGTTTGAGAATGGTGGGGGAATGGAGATGCCTGGAGAGGCCCAGAAGTCCTTTTAACTCTGCTTCTATCCCTCGCCTCTAAATGGACCTTCTCTGGGCTCTGAAGGATAGTTTGAAATATACAAATTTAAGAAACTTCTCTTACTGACTTATTTCCACATGTGGCCAGAGAAATGGTCAAGTTGGACCTGAACCTGTCAGTCTCACTCACTGAAGCTGGTCTTCACAGTGAGTGTGGCTGACTACAGCCACGCTGATTAAGTAGTAAATTATGTATACTATTTAGAAGGTCAAAAAACTCCCCATCCCCATATTATAGTCCAATTGTTCGTCATAGATAGGTTTGGTCTGAGTAACCTCTAGGCACAGTGTCAGGTACATTAAACTATGTTCTATTTTATTTTGGTTCCAAGTAGTATGGAGGTCATGCAAAATTTATTTTATAAATAATATACTTTGTATATATTATTTATTTCTAAATAGCTTTATTTTATTTTTATTAGTAAAATTTTATTTTCTAAAGCCTTGTTTTAAAACCCTACATCAGTGAATGTTGGGTTGTTTTCCTTGGAGCCCTTAAATTTCCAGGGAGTAGCACCACGGAAGTGGTTTCTGGGAACTGGGTTGTCTTACAGAGGCCAGGTTGGTGGAGCTCTGGGTCCTCCACCATCCCATAATCCCCTATTCCTCCACTGACTATTTCTGGATCTTAGGAAAACTCTGGCATTTTAACTGATAATAATTGAAAATTATGTTGTAAACTTAAGGCCAACCTCAAAAGTCCTTGAGTTGTGGCGTGATTAAAACTCAACTGGGCGTGATTCAGAACTCAGCTTTTCATTCAGGCATCCACTCTATGCTCTGATTGAATTGTTCGTCTTACTAACTGATGATCTTCCCAGACATATTATAGGACTTGTCTAAATTCTGATTGTTCAAATTCAAGTAGAAATTGTTCGGATGGTTCATATTCTATAATCATTGATTTATAGTGCAAATTGTTTTAAAAAGAAAAAGAAGAAAGGAAGTTAGGTGACTCACCCAGGATTACTAACCAAGGCTAAATAAAATGACGACATCCATAGCTTCTGGGTCTTTAAGCAAAAGAAACAGATTAACAATGCAACAATATTTTTTATTTCTACTCCAATTGGCAACATAATTGTATAAACAAAACATTCTACTCTGATGAGCTACCACTTAAGGAATTCCATCTATGTAATTTTGAAATATCCACAAAAATAAGATTTCTAGAAAGCTAAAGCCTAAAATCTGTCTCAAGAATTCTAAAAAATCCATCACCTTTCCTTCTTCCACTCACTCTGCAACCCCAGTGAATAATAGCTGTCTGTGCCTCTGTCTAAGAGGATACCAAAAAGGAAACACCGTGTGCAATAGAGTCAGAGATTAACATCCTAAATGTCACTTGAATGATTAATATCATGTCAAGAAACAGCCCACCTGGGTGAAAGGAGTAGATCCAATAACGGCACAATAATCTCAGGCTTAGGGTTAGAAAGGCTTTGACTTCTTATAATTTCCAACAGACTGCTTGAAGACCACTCATACAAAGTTACAGACTTATACCTATGCATACAAATACCCTATGCAAAACCTTTAAGCGCTTACCTTTGGAATGAAATCTCAATTATAACCATGGCCTACAAGGCCGCATTGACCCAACTTCGGCTTCTCTCTCTGATCATGTGTCCTACTCTTCTTCTCTCTTCCCCAGCGAGCCCACATTTCTTTTAATGTTTTCTTTTTTTTTTTTTAATGGGGTGGGGGTAGGTAATTAGGTTTATTTATTTAATGGAGGTACTGGTAATTGAACCCAGGACCTCGTGCATTCTAGGCATGCACTCTGCCACTGAGCTATACCCTCCCCTCCTCAGCCACATTTCTTAGGGTCTCCTGAACACACAGCTTGTTCCTATCTCAGGGCCATTGCATTTGCTTTCTCCCTTGGTCTTCCCATGGCTGCCTCTTAGCCCTGAGGTCTCCATTTGCATACCGTTTCCTCAGAGAAGGCGTTCTTGACCATTTGACCAGAACAGCACCACCCCTGCCAGCCCCAACAGTTCTACCACGTTATCCAATTTGTGTTCTTTGTATTACTCTTAGTGCCTAAAGTGATGTATTTATCAATCTTTCACTAGACTTTCCGTTTCCTGAAGGCAGGGGCTTGGCATCCTTCAGCAGGGTATTCCCAGTGCTCAGAATGGACCCCAGCACAGAGATAGTCCTTAATGGACATCACCGATTAACTCATAATGTGAATTTCCTCTGTGGAGGGACTTCTTTTCATATGTAGTTTGGGAATGTTGCCGCAAAACCGGCCTCTGCACCCCGAAGACGGATTGAGACTCGGAGGCCGAGTTTTGGGAGGATTAGAAAAGAACAGCTGTATTGCTTTGCCAGGCAGAGGGATGTCACAGCGGGCCCGTGCCTTAGAGGCTGGGGATCCATCCTGGAGTGGGAGGTCTTGAAGTCTTACAGAAAAAAACTGGATGGAACAGAAAAGGTGATAATCAGGTGCTTCGCAGGGTGCTGCTACATTCCGCTTAACCTCCATGAATCTCTCTGGTCCTGGGGGAACTGCAGAGGGTCTGTCCATTCTTCTGAGATTATCGTCCCATTACCTTCTTCCCCGGGCATAGCCTCTGGGTTAAAACTATTGTATTGAAGTTCGGAGGTTACTTAGCACAAAAGCAGTGAGGGGGAAAAAGCAAACTTCAGGGTTTCTTAGAAGGAATCAGCAGTTTTAGCATCAGGGAAGTTAGTTTGTTTCTTACTCCTTCAAGAAGTGGAATCATTTTATTTTTCAAATGTGAAGACCCACCAAAAAAGCTAAGAATTTTTTAGACAGGAGTATGATTTTATTGCTTACAGCCCAACTCTCATAGACTTTAAGTAAATCAGCAACCTCTTTTCCATGACCTATCACCCAGGCACCCAGACACCCAGACACTCTGCATCTGGGGGAGGCTGTTTGGCTCAGAAGGGAAACTGGTCAGAGTGTTAGAAGTTCGGGTCCCTAGGAAGCACCAGGTGGGGCGTGGGTGGCGGCTTTTTACTGAATAAAGAGGAAAGGTGAAAGAGAAGGGATGAAGAATGGAGTAGAAAATGGGAGAGGGAAACGGAAGAGGAAAAGTAGAAGAGGACAAGACGTGGAAGCTTCAGAGGAGGGAGAAAGAATAAAAAGAAGTAAGGAAAGAAGAGAAGGCAGAGAAGAGAAAGAAGCAGGAGCCTGAAGCCTGGGGAAAGCAGGACTGGCGGGGTGGTGACGGGGGCAGAGGAGAGGCACTGAGCACTGAGTGATGTGGGGTCCCTCTGCGGCTAGCATCCCCTGTGGAGTGAGCAGGACACTCTTACCTTCTTCTCTGGTAAGAGGGTAAGGTTTTCAGGTGTCCAGCACTCTATTCTTGACTTCACAAATAGCAGGCCCTAAAGGACTCCCTGGCAAGTGGATTTTCTGTCTCCGAGCAGATCTAAGTGGCAGATGGAGCCCGGCTCCCCAAGGAGAAGACACCCCCCACTACACACTCCACTCACTGTTGCTGGAACCCTTCTGCAGCATCAGTCCCCCAGCCAGTGCAGCCTCAGCAAAGCCACGGGCCCTGCCTCTGCTGGCACCCAGGCACAGAAAGAAGAGGCGAGGTGCGCTTCACTGCCCCACAAGTTTAAAAGGAGGCTTCTTTTCATCCTAATCATTCTGTATTCCAAGGCAGGTTTCAGAAACATTTTTTACTTTGAACGCATCCTAGGGAAAGAGTTTTGGAGTCACAGCATCCTGGGTTCTCCCCATGTGCCTTTCATGATTTGTTTAACTCCCCAGTCTCTTTATGCATAAGATGGAGATAATAACATTGCCCTCAATAGTTGTTGTGAGGATTTAATAATGTAACGTATTAAAAGAACCTGATGCAGAGTAGGTCTTCAGAGAACATCATTCTGCTTTACCATTTTTTCTGATAACCTGAAATACTCCCCTCTTCCCATATGGAAATCCTCTGGACAGCTCTCCAAATTGGAGATAGTAAAAGCAGGGATCTTCTGTCATATTTTCATGCGTAAAATAGTTGGTGGAAAAGATTCTTTTGTCCAGTAAATAAATAACCACTTTTTTCTCTTTTTTTTTGGTGAACTAAAGTAACATATATCAGAGCATAAAGTACTACAAAAGAAAAGTGCATTACTTAATGGATACTGCAAGAGTTGACAGAGAATTGCAACAGCTGAGGATTTAGGCAGCTTCCTTCCTTGGAGGACTGCAGTGCAAGGGGAAGATCATAGACGTTGGCACTGGACTGCGTACGTCTGAATCAAAGGCTTTATACTACTAGCTCAGCATCAGTTTTGTCATCTGTGAAATCATATAGTATCTTTGCTGCTGAACTTGGTAGTTGCTGGTACTAAGTAGACCCCATGTAACGTGCCTACTATGATATTTTATTGAACACATAGTAAGATAGTAAGTGTCTAATAGAAAGTCACCATTGTTTCTGGTTTCTTTCAACAGAAGCTGTTGGGAAACTTTTTTTTCCCTTGGCACTACACCTCTGATTTTATAAAGAAAATGAATGGGCAAATAGGACATGTTTTATGGCCGGCAAGAGAGACACATAATGATTTGCAGTCTCTTCTGGGAGTCTGAGACTTTTCTATTTGTCTTACCTTGTAGCTCAGAAAGATTACAGGTCCTCACATTATCAGTAATGATGGAGCTTGGAAGTCAGCCAAGGCCACCAGGTAGTGATGTTAAGATTAATTTAGGCTCCATGTAATTGGTCCCTGAGAAACTGCCATCTAGGGATTCAATAGAAAATCTTGGGGTCCCTTAAGGGATATAGCTAATACACTTTTTCTAGGTAGATATCAGCTATAAATTGTTACATCTTGGATTTCAATCTTACAAACTTAGACCTACGAGGGAACTTAAAAATCTCCTATACCTGGGAACTGGGTGGTCTTCAGAAGAGGCCTTTAAACCTCTGAAATTATTTGCAACATGTTATACTGTGAGTGAACATGGATGATATTCCCATGACCTTGTCTTTCATCAGATACTCAGCTGGGACCATGACACACAAAGATTAAGATCCACTGTCCTCGAACACTCTCCAGGAGATGTTGTATTGTTGTGTATTTTAACGTAAGAGGAAACACGCTCTGGGATTCAGTTTGCATGGTCTGTCCGTGGTCACATAATGAGTTAGCTGCAGAAAAAAGGAGATAAACCTAGATGTCCCAAGACTGTCTTTACTTATTAATATGCATAACTTCCATACTGCACTAGGCACTGTGGGGGATACAGACACATAATAGTGAATACCTGTTGTCATGGAAGTTGCAATCTGGCTGAGAAAAAAAATAGGAATCTTAAAAAAAATACAAGACCAGTCAAGACCAATATAAGTAAGTGCATGCTTGCAGGCTGCAAATTGTGATTGCAAAGAAGGAATTCAGAGGTCAGGATGATGGGTAGGGGCCAAAGGAAAGAAATGAACATCATTATGGAGTGTTGGTGAAGATTCTGGTCCAGTCACTCATGTCAGTGTGGGAAGGTGGGTTATACTGGGCCTGCTTATTAAAAAGCCTTAACGTGGTTAGAGGACTTCATTCTTCGTGCAGCAGTTAATAGAGGGAGAATCGAGGGTGACTGAAGTTTTTACTTTATTGTAATATTTTTGCTCCAAGAATGCTCTGATGTTTCTACAAGGTCTACGCAAAGCAGTCTACACTTACTGATTCAGTTCAAAGACCAATAACAATTTTAGTTTATGCGTTAAAAGTGGCTTCAGTGAACAGCACTTAGACTGAGCTTTTAATCATTGCTAAAGGACGGAAAAAGAAAAAAAATGTCAGGACAGCTTAAAAGTAGAACCAATCACAGTAGGTTGTTCCAACCCTATTGCATCGCTCTGTCCCTTGCCCACAGCCGTTTCTTCCTGGAGAGCGTCCTGACTTTGCCTTCCACCCAGGCTCCACGGCTGGGAACGGAATTACGCTGGTGCCCTCTGCTGGGGGGAGATGGGAAGTTCAGCAGGAAACAATGGTGTCCTGGTCTTTGCACCTAGGGGCTGAATAGGTGCTTCTGGGCCCACAGCAGCCTCCAGGCTGGATTCATTTAGTGCTATTTACGGGGCATACCAGTCAGGTATGGTCTGGCACCATGCCCAAATTCATTAACCAGAAGGAGTAATCAGATTTTTATTGTAAGGAGATTGTCAGCTAATTTTTAAAAGTAGTCCAAGGAAACACTCCCCTTTGACAGTTTGAGAGCTGGACACTCCTTTCACTGAACACAGTGCCATGACTCATGGTGGGTGGTCGCCATCGTGCTACCAAACAATACCTCCTGAGAGGCCAGTGAGACTCTGAGGCCATTTTTTAATCCTGTTCAATTATTATTTATTTATTTATTTTAATGACAGGAAAAGCACATTGATATTCATCACTGAATTCTTGGCTCAGCTAATCAGAATGAATGCCGTGGTGTTAAATTAGATTCTGAGCGTCTATTCGGGTGTTCCTGTAGTACCCTGCTCAGCTGACTTTTTGCTAGAGGTGAAAAAACATTCAGTTGTAATTAAGAAAGGGGTAGGGGAGTGCTGAGAAGGAGACCAAAGGAGAGAAGAGTTGTGAATTCTCCTGTGTGCAAATTGGAGGTGAACTTCTAAAATAAAATGATGGGGTGGGGGAGGAGAGCATGGATTATTTCCATCACACTATTATTTTATTTTATTTAGGATCAATAGCATGGACATGGAGGTCTGCCTCTGGTTTCCATAACAACCTGGCTTATTGAAAGACTGCCGGCTCCACAAATCCCCAATTATCAGCCTTGCAGGGCTTATTAATGGAGCTGAGGATCCCAGTGAGGCAGGCAGCTCATTGCTGGCACGTGCTTGGTGGGCCGGCGGGAGGGTGGAGGAGATGGGAAGGGGCTTTTGTGGTGAGACAGCAGCCATTTGTCCCCCTGTCACTGAGTGGGGTGCAAGGCATTCAGGAGACCATGTGAGCGTCTCCTGAAGCCTTGAGTGGCAGGGACAGCTGTTGTAGGCAGCCCAGAAATCGAAGTGGAGATTGTTATTTCCAGGCCCACCCCGAAGCCATTCATCTGGAATAAATCCATATGAATGTATCACACGCCCCGTATGTTTATTGAGCTCCTATAATTAATTGAGGCTTCCTCACAAAGACAATGGTGACTCTATATTTCTAATATTAACTCAAGCTTTAATTAACATGTGAAGCCAACCTAATGCATATTAGATAGCTTTGAATTACTCAGTCTTTGGTCTGGTGTTGGCTTATTAAGTCCTCACCATTGAATAACTGCAATAGCAACAATCATACTGACGATGATAACAATATAAACACCATTTACTTGTCTTGTGCCAGGCTCTCTGCTAAATGCTCTACGTAGGGTTTCTTGTTTAAGCCTCATAATAACCCAATGATGAGCAGCTTCATTGTCCCTTTTACTGAAGTAAGGGAACTTAGAGGACTTCTCTCAGGCCACATGGCTAGTGAGTGTGAATACATCGGAGTCTCATTTCTGCTCCCTGCATATAACTTCTTTTATTTTCCTCTTATTATTTAATTTGGATGGCCTCGAGACAGGAAAGGAATAGCATGTTTATAGTAAATTCTGTGTTCTCCAATGTGATTGGAGAATGGAACATTCTGGTTAATCAAATGTTTTGATTAATAATTGCCATCTGTGTCATTATTGAATTTCCAATTGGGAAAGGTTTGGGATATAATAAAATACAGACATTACAAGTATAGTAATCATAGTCATAAAATGCTTTAGGACTATTATACAGATGTCAATTTTTATTGTGATGCAAACATGTTCATTGATAAATATGTCTGTTTGACAGAATGCCAGATTTTTTTTTTTTGTAGCAGAGAAAGAGCAATGCCTGAACACTATGAATTTTATATATTTCAAAGTACTTTATGTGAACCACCACTGAAGTGCCATGTGATCAGAAAAAAATCTTTTGGGGTCTTTCAGAGTTAAAGGATATCAGTGCTTGGAAAACTTCAAACTCATTAAATACTCTGGATCCCTAGACTGTGTTTTTATTAAACCAGAACCTTACACTATGGAAAATGAAATACGATGCTCCCTTGAGGTGGTTCAATCCAAATCTGTCATAAAGCACTATGACAGGAAATCCAGGTTGGCCGAATTTTCATCATAGCTGCTCAAACGATTTTTTTTATGCTTTTAGTCTCCAAAACCAACAATAGAACTTGTTCACAAGGACCCTGTCTTATCAAGGATTAAGAGAAGGGCTGTTTTATTTCGTACTTACTGAGCGTATCATCTAAGCTTTTTAGGCGTCTCATACTTCATAACACCTCTGTGAGGTAGGTACTATCTCTACTCTATAGATGGAGAAATTGAGGTGCAGAGAGCTTATACAACAGGCTCAGAGCATCCCCTCTGGGACATGGTGGGTTCTCAGTGTGAACTCAGGTTGTCCAGCCCTGAGTCTGTATTTCTAACCAGAGCTGTCTATATTCAGTGTGTCAAATCTGCGTCTTCCTAGTCTCTCTTAAATTCACAGCAGTCACACCTACCCTCCCAACTTTCTGCTGAAACAAATTTTGCCAAAGTCACAAATGACTTCCTCGTTGCTAAAATCCAGCACTCAGTTCTGTGGCCGCATCTTCTTTGACTTACCGTAGCATTTCATAGTTGATCATTTTCTACTCTTTGAAATATTTTAGTTACTGCTCTTCCAGCCTATTACTTATTCTTGACTTTTCTCCTGACACATTGACCATTCTCTTCCAGTGTCCCTTGCCCTTGCTTCTTCATCTCCTGTTTTCTAATTATTGGAGTCCCCACAGCTCAGTCTGGGGCTTCCTATTCTCTGTTACGTCTGGTCCTTTGGTGATCTCTCCCAGGTCACGGCTTCCAATACCGCCTACCACCTGGTGAACCCGTGTTCCACCTGTGGCCCAGACCTCTTTCCCCACTCCTGACAGCAGCTTACTCAACTTGTGTATCTAATAGGCACCTCAGACTAAACATTTTGAAACCAAAACTCCTGTCTTTTCTCCCTAAACCTGCTCCTTCTTGATTCTTCCTCGTCTCAGGAGATGGCAAGGCTGTCTTTTCCTGAGGCTCAGATCACATCTCTTGGAATTATCACCGACTTCTTTCTTTTCCAGTATTAAATCTGTCAGCAAATCTTGTTGGCTCCATGTTCAGTGTCTGTATCTAGAATCTGAGCACAATTCACTTTCTCTTGCACTCATCTGATGTCAATAAAAGCCAAGTTCTTAAAATGGCCACCAAGCCCTCCATGACTAACACACACATGGGTCCCCACTTGGAGTTCATCTTCTCCCTTTCTTGCTCTCTTCTAGCAATACTGTCTGTGCTACAGCTCCACCAACCACAAGTGCTCACGTCCAGGGCACTTGTACTACTGACCCTCTGCCTAGAAACATCTCCCCTTTCAATGCTCATATAGTTCACCCTCTAACCTTCTTCAGCTCCTGTTCACACATCACCTCCTCAACGAGACTTTCTCTCATTCTCTCGTCTCCTTCCTGACCACCACCTAACATGCTATATATTTTACCTATTTATTTATAGAATATTTTAAGTCCCGTGACACATGAACAGGGTATTTTTTGTTTGTTTGTTTGTTTTATTGTTCTTTTGTGCACGGCTATATCCCCAGCAACTAGAACAGGTACAGAATACTCAATAGATGTGTGAGAAGGAAGATGCCTGCTTAGTCAAGCAGAGTAGCTGAGTCAGTCTCCACTCAGCACTTAGGTGGCAAAGATGCCCCTAAGCCACTCTCACATTCAGTTGGTTTTCTCCTCCTTGCCACTGAAAAAGCTTCCCCTCTGCCACCCGGACAGACATTCCCCCATCTTCCTTCGCCTTTGCAGTTCCTTGGTGACTCCTGTGGTTCTCACATGTAATGCCGTCCCTCCTAATGATTAGAAGATATTGGCAGCTGAGCAATGACTGTAACTGGGCACCAGGGGACCAGATCTGTGTCCTAGTCTTCCTGCTTTATAGTCACTCCCTACATGGAGCACAAGACATAGGGAAGAAAGTGGTTTCATCTCCCCATACAGAGGATGCATTTCTAAAAGAGAACCATTTTAGCAATTCCAAACCCCTGGGAATTCTGCCCTGACTGGAAATAGGTGATACAGACACATCTTTGCTTAGGAGTGAGCTGACTTTCTTCCAAGTTAAGTCATTAAATCAAGATCATAGAAGCTTTAATGTCTAATAAAGAATTTCTGGTGGATTAAAATGTTCTATTTACAAATTATAGTTAACTCAGTATTTACCTATTTGTCGCCCTTTTTGAGTATGTTGAATTTGCCTGCATGTTGATTGTAGCTCAACAGGATTGGAACATTTTTTCATACAAGAGCATTTCTTTGGAGGAACCACTGCATAAAAAATTACAGAATAAATACATGTGCATATATATGAATATATATGTGTGTGTATCTGTTGTTTTGATCACTCAGAGTCCAAGGATTAACTCTCATACCATCTATTAGCTTTGCACAATTAGAAAACAGTTTTATGACCCAGATAATGCCAATAAAACCAGCAGGTCCTCTGTTAGATTCTAGCTGTGGTGGGTAAGATTGCCTGAGTAAAGGCAAAACACTGTGAGACACACAATAAATCTAATTTGCATAGTTGTAGACAAACTTTGGTGAGAAAGGGCTGCTCTGCACTACCAAAGGGCCTGGAGGTCCCTGGGGGTGTATTTGGGTGTGGTGGTACTTGGTCAAGGAAGTGGAGTGGACAGATGTAGGTAGGGGGTGGGAGTGGGCACAAAATTAGGTGATGGGGAGTGGGGGGTTGGGGTGCCAGTGCTACTTAAAAATTCCCATCCAAAAGAAATGTGTGGTGGAAAGGGACCATGGATATGGCAAGCAACTGAAAAGCTTTAAAATCTATGGATTGGAAACCTCTGATGCCAGGCATCTGTGTATGAAAACAGCTAAGTCTGCATGGTGGATGAAGTGGCCCTGAACTGCTATCTCTTCATTTCTCACTCACTGTGCCCACCACCAGCCTCCTTTGTTTGAACCCGCAGCCCAACCCTCGCCGATGACAAGGGGAAGGGGGAGCAGCAGGAAGGGCGAACGCTTCAGGTACGAAGAGCTGTGATTAGTCTGCATTGCTGGGCGCCTGCGAAGGTGGCAGCCATTCTTGGGGACTGGAATTTCCCACTCCCGAGACTTCCTCGGGCAGTTGTTGATGGCGTGTGTTTACTGTGGAAAGCTTTGGTTGACTGAGGAAGTGCCTTGGCACCAGCAGGAGGCTGATGGGAATATAATCATTCCAGCTCAGCTATTCATCTTCAGCAACCTGTGTCCCGACACCTGCCGGGAATGGCAGATTTGTACCTTGTCACCACGTGTGGAATGTGCATGAGAAAAATGGTAACGAGGTTAATGCTCCCCTTCGCAGAGAGTTCTGTTTTCTCTCGTTCACTCCGGTGTTACTCTGACACTCTCTGCCATTACTCCCAACCTTCCTTCCTCTACCCCCCACCGCCAAGCTCCCACCAGGATCTCCTGAGAGTCGTTACTCCTCAGCCCATCAGCCAAAGTTGTGGGTTTCCATGGTTACCCGGCAGCTGGTGTCTAGACACTGAGAGATGCCTTGCAATTGAGCTTCGGATCTAGCTTCTGTCACACACACCCTCTCCTCCCACCTCCTCTTTCCTCCCATTTCCGCTGCATTTACAGCAGGCACTAATGCCAGCACAGGATGGAATTTCCTCTTGACAGGCCATTAAAGGAAGGAGGGGAAGAGAGAGGGTGAGAAACCCAAACTTGCTGTCCCGTCATATCAGTGAAGTGAGAAAACAACTGAAGTGACAGACCCAATGCGGCACGTTCTTTCCTCCTTAGGAAGGATTTTATTTAATTAAAATATTTTAGATTAGGAAACAGTGCCACTAGTCCTTTGGGAGCCATAAGCATCTTTAATAGCCAGTAAAAGCCTTTCAGGATATGGCTTCAGTGATGACACAGGGCTGGGGTAGAATCTGTTCACCATCTCTGAGCAATCAGTGTAATTTCTCTTTCCACGCTCTGGGGAGTCGCCCGCTCATACGCATTACTAGCTGGAGAGCTCTGGAGTGGGATACAGGCATATCCAAGGAAGGGCCTTCACAGTGACACCTCAGGTCTAGAAAAGGCAAGTTTAATCTCTCCCCTGTTTCTCCCGCAGCCAGGAGCTGGCCTGGCACTTGGAGATAGGCCTTAGTATTCTCCTGTTAACAGAAGCAGTTTCGTAGAACACCAGTGTCAGACTTCGTGTGATGGTTCAAGACACAGGACCGCCATAGTCACATCCGAACACAGACGAAGTATGGACATTGTCTAAACCACAAGTTGGCCAGATATTTCCCTAGCCTGGCTATATGAATGGTGATGCTTACCTCCGTCTTCCTTCTAGATAATATTTATTGAGATGCCCAGCCATAAAAGGACACCTGTTTCATTACAGCATCCAGTAAAGATTAAAGCTCTGCTTCCTTGACTCCACCTCTGCATCCCTTAGCACAAGCCTTTCTAAGCTAATTGGTCCTTTCTAACCCCCTCCGACTGCCGTGCCTCGCGGTTCCCATGGTGTGTGCTCTTCCTGCTGTTAGTAAACCCAGCTCTGTTCAACTATGGGTAGGTAGTCTTTTGCTAGACTTTACCATATAAAATTTCTTTCTACATTGTAATTTACACTCAAATTAGCTTCAGTAAAAAATTAATTTTCTCCCACATTTTCTGAATATTTTCAGTACATCATCCCCACATTTATCACAGTTCTCCCTGAGTTCACCAATACTCCGTCTAAGCTCCCATAAAAATCTACCCTAGAAAACAAAATTAACTCCAATTTGTTTTTCCTGTCCCTAGTCTTTTCTAGTTTTTGGTCTCAGTATCTCGACAAGATGGCCCAGGTCCTTGGATGAGTTTAAAAGCCTCTGTACTACTCTTTGGGAATTCTGTGACCTTGGTCAGCAGTGATGGCAAAGACACGTGGGTCAAACAGACAGAAGACAACACACGTCCAAGCAAAATTATAGTGAGACTATGACAAATTTTTTTTATTTAGTACACTTTCATTTAAGTCACAAGGAAAGTCATGTTCCCTGTTTCAGACTCAGTGATGTCAGATCATTTGTTGGGGCAGCAACCATCTCCTCTCCCTTTTTGCATTATCATCTGTAGGCTTTCAATAACTATTAGAGCTACCACTATCAATGACAGAGAAGGAGCTTGCAAGAGGGCCACTTTGGAAGCAGAAAGATGTGTTCAGAGATGACTACACTGGTTCAGACATTAGTGTCTCCACCATCCACTGAAGGGCCAGCTGGGTGCACCGTATGTCTCTCTAGGCCACACCAATGAGGTCACTTACCATCTTTCTTTCGGGCTGAGTTCTATGTCTGGTTCTGGAATCAATGTCATTCTCATTCCTAGGCTATAAAGAAAGAACTCTACACACAGTTGACTCAGCATCAAGTCAGCTTATGCCCAAACACCAATAGTTGGCCTCTCACTTGGGAGCAGTTCTATTAACTAGACTTGAGCTTGGATTGCTTTACCTAAGTCCCTGTCTCATGCATCTCATGTGTACTCTGCTTTACCTGAGACTGAAGCCCTGCCTTATTCTCATCCATTCTCCTAGAAATGGACATCTTGTTCTTGGTCCCATGATTAAGGCTGAGAACATGTCCATGGTCCATCGATACTGGCCTCTTTCTAGACACTGTGTTCTACCAGCCTCCACTGCTTGTTGGCTAGTCCTGCTATTTACCTTCTGTTTGACTCTTGCCCTTAACCATGAACTTCAGGTATCGTGTTAGTCTTACCCACCTGTTCTTCCTTCTACTGCTTACTGGCTTCATGCCCAGGCTGTGGTAGGATGGCTACTGTCCCCTTTGGGTTTGGCACATTTTTCATCAAGTGTTATCAGTACTTTTTAAAATTTGTTCTTTCTGTTTCATGGCCTCAACTAGAAATATGTGTTGCTGAGAAAGGAGAATGAATAGATTTAGATGGTGCACATGGAGAGAGAAGATTTTAAACTTGGGTCACTGAAAGAATGATAAGACCAAACTCATTATATTTGTAGTGATAGTGGTGGCATGATGTCCAGTATACATTGAGATACAGGTTTGGAGCCAGGAGGAGTAGAGTCAAGGATGTAGAGAAATATTTGCAGTCGAAATTCGAATTTGATATGTATGAGGCCAGGAATCATTAAAGCCTGTGTTAAAGAAAGTAATATGCTTACAGTGATGTATAGGGATTCATATTGTGACAGTGATAATATAAATGTGGTTACTTGGTTATGGGGTCAGGGTTGAAGCCATTAGAAAGAATGAGTTATTTGATGCAGAGCCTGCAAAGAGAATGTAGAATTGAATCTTGGATTGTGTCATGTTAGGGAATAGGGAGTAAAAACTGGACCCAGAATGGAAAAAGAAAAGCTAGGAAACAGCAAACATAAATCCAGAACCTAGTCTTCAGTGAAGGTAAGAAAAAGGGACTCTTTCAAGAAGATGTCAAAAACAAAAATACAGCAACGATGAAGAAGATGATTTTATTCAGGCTATCGCAGTAGGGACCCCAGCTCCCACAATCTTGGCAGGAGGCTTTCTCTTAGACTTTTATAGGGGGAGTAGACAAGTTACAGTTGGGGTGATTTACAACTGGGGTTATTTTGCAATCAGGGAAATTCTGGTCAGTACGTTGAACAAGACTTGTTTATTTCTGTGTCTACCTTGTTTCAAAGGCACAAACAATTCTAATCTCAGCTACTCATTCATGAAACAAAGAATAGAAAATTCAAGGATCTGCGCCTGATTTTGTCAGTAGGTTCTGGCAAAGGAGGAAAGATCTGTGTTTGGCCTTGTGACAGGTGAACAAGGGAGTCACGCATGAGTCTTCTGGAGTCACGAGAAAGAGTGGACAGCAGATCACATGGAGAAGGCTGCTTTACAGTAAGCCCTTTCCTGGAGCATAAAAGGGTGGGGAGACTTAAGAAAACAAAAGGTTGGGGGAATTTCTTCACTGCCACTGTTCTCTGGAGCATAAAGCTCAACATGTCCAAAGAAGTAGTCAGAAAAAGATGAAGAGCAATGGTAAATGAGAAAAGGCCTTAAGATTTGGTATATATATATATATTTTTTTTTGGGGGGGGTGAATTTGAGGACAGCACTGTTAGAAAAATGGTAGGTTAAAGTCACCTCTTAGAGAACTAAGGGAGGGGAGATGAGGGAAAGATGGCATAATTACAGCTTATTCTTTCATGAAGTTTGTTGATGGAAGGGAGAAAGAACAGCTTTGTTAAGCTTTGCTGTTAGCTTTGCATTTTTGAACTGTCTTGTACCAAAGAAAACATATTGAGGATATATTTTGTTCTGTTGTTATTCTAGAAGAAGGAACTCCATAAAAGCTTAAGGGAGGTAGATTTTAGATGAATATCAGGAATAATTTACAAGTAGAGCC
Organism: Camelus ferus; assembly: GCF_009834535.1. Lineage (NCBI taxonomy): Eukaryota > Metazoa > Chordata > Mammalia > Artiodactyla > Camelidae > Camelus > Camelus ferus. The sequence goes on from NC_045696.1 coordinate 52,757,107, forward strand.
GGAGGGGCCTGTAGAAGTAGAGCTGTCCACCTGCTAGGAGGATGCTGGGAGATTCCTCCACTGGACGAGTTGTTGCGGGTGGGTCTCCAGAGCCCCTTTCAATGCTCAGGTTTCTGTATATAGTCTCATTAGTTTCAAATAAATAGGATTTTGAAAGAAGGAAGACAGTAGGAGGTAGATTCTAGACATAAGGCGTGTCTCAGAAAATGGCTTTATTAGAGAAAAAACACTGGGTGGAGAAAAGAGAGAAAGCCTTCTGCAGGGTGATTGTTCAAATGGCAGCAGGAGATGATGGACAGAACATACATGATTCCACAGTTCTGTCTCAGGTGAGCTACAGACTCACCATGAATCTTTATTTTTTAACTTCTTATTGTCCCAATGTCCCAAAATAGCTGAGGATATTACATTTTTTTTTTTTTTGCCACTAAATGTAAGTAAAAAGCTTTGAGATCTTTGACTAAAAAGAGAGAAATCAGTACAAATATGAATATTACTTTTTCAATATAGTTCTGGTTGTGTTCCAGTAAATGCTATTGATTCTTAAAGCAATTTTTCACTCGAAGGCAGTGCCATAATTGGACAGGCCCCAGGAAGCCAAAACACACAATGAGTGCAAAATGAATTGTCCCGGTGAGAGACAGGGATTGCTTCTGTTTACCCGCAAGCAAGCATATAACACAAACACCTTTTATGTGGCTTTCTTGTTGCAATAATACTTTTGAATTAATTTCAAAATGGAGTTAAACCTCAGATGGCTTTTTAACACTCTGCTTTCATTGGGAAGGGGAGGGGCTGTAGATGGCGGAGTGACATGCACTTTTATTTCCTCTCCTCAGGACATAGTACTGATCTCTTACGGATTCCTAAGGATGACAGCATTTGTAGCCATTTAAGCTACTTCTGGATTTTCGTTATCCAGTAACTGTTTAGTCATTTAGTTTATGTAACCTACCATAGTCAGTAATAACTATTAAGCCTAAGCCACTCGTTTTAGAGGTCCTCATTTTTCCCTCTCTTTGCATAGAATACCCACTTCTCAGAACATACCTCTGTGCATAATGTGTTGAAGTTTGATACAACAGTAATCCTCAATCCTGGTTCTGCAAGCCTCCAGAGAACTTGAAATTACTTCTAGTAGACCTTAAAGGAAAATTATATTGAGTTTACCTTTTATTTCACAAAGTAGAAAAGGAATGGAAGCATTGAAGAAGAGTGGTGGGGGAGAGAGGGAAGGGGGAGGGAGAGAGGGAAGGAAGGAAGGGAGTGAGGAAGAGAAGGAGGGAGGGAGAAAGGGAAGGGAGAATGAATAGATTTACACAGTGCATTTAGGACTACTGGGGAGAAATGCAAGTTAAAATCAAGCAGTAGAATTCATCATCTCCAAAGGTTGCGAGTGGCATTATGGTATTATGGGAGGGTCACTGAATTCTAATTAGCTGTGAGACTTTGGGCAAGTCACAGAACTCTCTATATTCAGTTTTTTTCAGAGGGAGTGAGGGGACTGAGATCAGATAATCTCTAACATCTTCTTTAGCTTTCATTATTCTGTAATTTTACAAATAATTATAAGCTCACTCTATGACAATATATACAGATTTTGTATTTTTGTCCTGAATTATGTGGTTTAATCCTTTTTCTTTGATAAAATTAGCAAGACAACTGCCAAGTCTGTAGTTTTCCTTGTGCTATGTAAATACAGCCATAAGGGAAAATTAAACAACACAGATAAATAGCTGTCTAGCTAATCTCAAGTACTACCCAAACATATCATGGTGAGAAATGGCAAGGCATGAGCTGAATATGACTCATAAATGTAGTAGTTTATTTTAAAATTTAAATGTTACCCAAGCAATAGATATTCCTAAGTAAGAAAATTTTTTAGGCAGCTGTAGTCGCTATGGGAGTGACCCTTTCAGAGTTAGAATTATTTCCAGTTTGGGTTTCTGTATTTTAATTGTGGAATCAAATCACTTAATCAAATATCAGATCTTGAGACTGGGCAAATCTAGGTCTGTTCTTGCTTTCAAACACAAATGTTGAAAATACAAACTTTGTAATAAGACATATTAATATGTTGATTTAATGTATGTTAAAACATTACAAGTCATTAGTTGAATTTTTAAGTGAAAACCAATATAACCTGGAAAATAGTTCACAAACTTTCTCAAGGTCTAACAGACACAAATTACTATACTTTTGTAACTGATCACTAGATAAGATCGAGGATGTCCCATTGTTGAAAACAATGAGTATAACAGAAATACCTAAGGAAATGCAATCTTTTGAAATGGCAGATACAATATCTAAGCAGCCTGTTTCAGTAAGTGTGAAAAACTTCAAGAAAGAATAACTAAGAGAGCAGATTCCATGAAAAATGACCAACAAATGCTGTTAGCCTGTTAGATATTTCCTCACCTCCTAAGTATGGACCTAAATAATTAACATCAAATACATGCGGTTTGATTTTTGGAAAATTATTAACTTCCTCCAAAATGCAGGAGGAGGAATTATAGATAATCTTTAGGGGGAATAATGCTAACTTCAGTTATGTTTGATCAAGATTCTGAAAGAAGTATGGCATTTTTTGCCTGATTTTTTTTTTTTTTAGAAAGCGGCCACTTCCTACTCCATCTTTAACTCTTTATTTTTCAAAATTTGCTGGAATTCCCTGCTTGAGAAGTCCCAGAAATAAGAGTATTGTAGATAGGCAGAAAGAATAATCCCATCAGAGCAGGCTTCCTCAGGGCCAGTAGGGATTTTCTCCCCCTAAATATGCCCTGTCAACATGAATGCAAGCCTTCCTGGAAATGTAAAGGTCTTTCTCATAATAAAGCTGAAAAGTCTCACTGTATCTGATCATTTTCCTTAAGGTTAAGGGACAAGAATTCATAGGTTTCTTTCAAGTTTTGAATTCAATAATTGATACTGAATCAGGGAATTAAAAAAATTGGATATACTGTCTTTAGCTTGGAGAATTGTCATCCCCTCTGTAAGTTGCCTACTGGACACAAGATTTACTGCACATTTGCAAGCAGGAGGTTCTGGCGCATTCAGTATATAGTAAATGTACTTTTCCTAAAAACTTGTAGGGAATCAAATGGAGCTAAGCCCAAGGATGAGGTTGTTTCCCTTGAAATCAACTGACTGATATTCTTTAGATATGAAATAGAGAAGATCATCCTGTTCTTTTTTTTTTTTTGCCTTTAAATATAGATATTTGTTTTATTTTATTTATTTTTTAACATTTTTTATTGAGTTATAGTGATTATACAATGTTGTGTCAATTTCCAGTGTAGAGCACAATTTTTCAGTTATACATGAACATACATATATTCATTGTGGCATTTTTTTCACTGTGAGCTACCACAAGATCTTGTATATATTTCCCTGTGCTATACAGTATAATCTTGTTTATCTATTCTACATATGCCTGTCAGTATCTACAAATTTGAACTCCCAGTCTGTCCCTTCCCATCCCCCTCCCCCTTGGCAACCACAAGTTTATATTCTATGAGTCTGTTTCTGTTTTATATTTATGTTCTTTTCTTTTTTTTTTTTTAGATTCCACATATGAGTGAATCTCATATGGTATTTTTCTTTCTCTTTCTGGCTTACTTCATTTAGAATGACGTTCTCCAAAGACATCCATGTTGCTGCAAATGGTGTTATGTTGTTTTTTATGGCTGAATAGTATTCCACTGTATAAATATACCACCTCTTCTTTATCCAGTCATCTTTAAATGGACATTTAGGCTGTTTCCATGTCTTGGCTATTGTAAATAGTGCTGCTATGAACATTGGGGTGCAGGTGTATTTTTGAAGTAGGGTTCCTTCTGGATATATGCCCAGGACCAGGATTCCTGGGTCATATGGTAAGTCTACGCCTAGTCTTCTGAGAAATCTCCCTACTGTTTTCCACAGTGGCTGCACCAAACTGCATTCCCACCAGCAGTATAGGAGGGTTCCCTTTTCTCCACAGCCTCTCCAGCATTTGTCACTTGTGGACTTTTGAATGATGGCCATTCTGACTGGTGTGAGGTGATAGATACCTCATTGTAGTTTTGATTTGCATTTCTCTGATAATTAGTGATATTGAGCATTTTTTCATGTGCCTATTGATCATTTGTATTTCTTCCTTGGAGAATTGCTTGTTTAGGTCTTCTGCCCATTTTGGGATTGGGTTGTTTGTTTTTTTCTTATTAAGTCTGCTTATATATATTCTGGAGATCAAGCCTTTGTCAGTTTCATCTTTTGCAAAAATTTTCTCCCATTCTGTATGTTGTTGTTTTATTTTGCTTATGGTTTCCTTTGCTGTGCAGAAACGTGTAAGTTTAATTAGGTCCCATTTGTTTATTCTTGCTTTTATTTCTATTGCTTGGGTAGACTGCCCTAGGAGAGCATTTTTGAGATGTATGTGAGATGATGTTTTGCCTATGTTTTCTTCTAGGAGGTTTATTGTATCTTGTCTTATGTTTAAGTCTTTGACCCATTTTGAGTTTATTTTCATGTATGGTGTAAGGGAGTGTTCTAGCTTCATTGATTTACATGCTGCTGTCCAGGTTTCCCAACATCATTTGCTGAAGAGACTGTCTTTATTCCATTGTATATTCTTGCCTCCATTGTCAAAGGTTAGTTGACCAAAAGTTTTTGGGTTCATTTCTGGGCTCTCTATTCTGTTCCATTGGTCCACATGTCTGTTTTTGTACCAATACCATACTATTTTGATTACTGTAGCTCTATAGTATTGTCTAAAGTCTGGGAGAGTTATTCCTCCAGCCTCTTTCTTTTTCTTCAGTAATGCTTTGGCAATTCTAGGTCTTTTGTGGTTCCATATAAATTTTATTATGATTTGTTCTCATTCTGTGAAATATGTAAGATCATCCTGTTCTTAAGTAGAGTCCATAGCAGAGAAGTTCTTGCCTTTTGAGACATTACTGTTTAGCAGCCTTGATTCTTGCATTATAGAATCATGCCTCTCAAGTTTGGTCAATGGTCAGCTTTGCCTTGCAATCATTTTTGGATGTCAGCCCTTGACTTTGAAGCCTTTTTTCAAAATTTTTTCTTTCTTTCTTTCTTTCTTTCTTTCTTTCTTTCTTTCTTTCTTTCTTTCTTTCTTTCTTTCTTTCTTTCTTTCTTTCTGTTTTTTAACTTTACAAGCAAAAACTTCATAAGGCACAGACTTTTCCTTTCTTGGAGTACTTGAAGACAGTTTCTCTTTGGCTATGGCCTAAGGATAAATAAGCATGAATTAATGGAAAGAGAGAGAGAAGATAACTCATTTTTTAGACACATAGGTGAGCAAGGTAGTGGCACTGTGTTAGTTTGGTTTTTTCCTCTCATTTAGTGCTCACCACAAATCTATGAGGTAGATACTATTATTATTCCCAGTTTATTGATGAAAAAATAGGAAATCAGAGATGATATATATTAAATACCAATATGTGAGAGCCCTTAGCACAATGCTTGGCACAAGGTAAACTTTAAATCAGTGTTAGTACCCTTCCAGTCACTTAATAATAATAGTCAATATTTATTGAGCAGTTACTGAAACATGCCATTCATTATTAATTACTTTAAACAATTAACACATTTGAATGTTATAACAACCCAGTGAGGTGGGTACCAATGTTAACACCAATCACAGGTAAGGAAAATGAGGCAATAAGAGGTTAAGTAACTTACTCCAAGTTATTGTTAAGTGTCAGGGATAGAATTTAAATTCAAGCAGGCTGACTAGAAACAGCTCTCTTAACCACTACTCTGTGCCATCTAAAAATAGTTAATGCTTATAATAGGTATCTATTTTTTACATTTAGGTTTTCTATATCTGAATAGTTTGTTATAAAATTAGAAAACATAAAATTAAAATTAGCCCCAAAATGGGAAATGATGGAATAATGCTTTCCATTCCAATAAACCAGGATAATATTAGGGCTTCTTTTTATAATCCAATATTTTGAAATTCAGACAAATATCTGATATTTGGTCATGATAATAATACAGCTCCACAATTTTTATGCTTGAGGCAATTAAGGCTTTATCTACATGACACAAAGCATATTTGAAATTGTCCCCTTTTTCCATCACTTTCTTCTCTCCTATAAATATTAAATGTCAATCTTGTGATAAGCATGAATCCAGGAGTTGATGTTACTGTGGATGCCTTGATTCATTAAAAATATATATATTTGCCAGGTACTTTTCTAGGTATTTGGGATTCATCGCTAAACAAAATTAAAAATCTCTTCCTTTGTGGAGTTTAGATTCTTGCAAATGTATCAGACTTCTCATTTGAGAAGTTAGTTCACAGTCAAGAAGACCAGAAAAAATACCACAAACTATCATATAATGCAAGGGATATAATTTACTTACCAATGAAGAGAAGGAAGTGATTAATTCTGCCCAGGATAGGTTTGGAGGTGTGGAAACAACATTTAAGCTGGGTCCTGAGGGCTGACTAAGCAGCAAACCCAAAGGATTCAAACCTTGAAGACTTGCTATGTACACTGACTAAGGAAATTGACTGGCCTGCCTCCCAACTCCAGTCCTTAATTTTTGGTTAAAGGATTAACTTTGGTCCCATTCCCCAGAATTAGAGCCTGAGAAGAGACTCTTGTGCAAATACTTTATTGGTGAAAATCTGTAAGGAAATGAAGAGAGAAGAGAGGCCAGGGGAAGAAACCAGGCAAAGTGGATTCAGGAAGTGGATTCAGGAAAGTGTGGTCTCAGCCTGGTCCCATGGAGAGCACTGAAACACAAGTTGCATCACAGACAGAAACTGTGTCTGGAGTCATAGGGAGCAGTGGGGGCATGGCCTCTCAGGCACCTCAGGTTGAGGTGGTTCAATTTACATCCCCTGCCCAAGGAGCAGGTGCGGGCTCAACACCTCCAGCAGCTGGGAGATGGGGACATGGGTCTGGTAAAGGGGATCTGAGAATGTTGCCAACAGCATCTGTAACAAGGAGCATAGGACATCTGGAAGGCATGGGTAGGGATGTAGAGGTGTTGAGAATATTTGAACAGCAATTGAGGAGAGAGATAATATTGAGAACTGGACTTTTTTGGTATCACTTTTTGCTTTGGCAGGCCATTTATAAAACCTCAAATAGTCATTATTTAATTTTTACTTCATTCACTAAAAAATCTTGAGATGTGAATATTTTTGTTTTATTTTTATTTATATTTTTTATTGAGTTATAGTCAGTTTACAATGTGTGCCAATTTCTGGTGTACAGCACAATTTTTCAGTCGTACAAGAATATACATATATTCATTTTCATATTCTTTTTCACCGTGAGCTACTACAAGATCTTTAATATATTTCCCTGTGTTATACAGTATAAACTTGTTTACCTGTTCTATATATACCTTGTCAGTATCTACAGATCTCGAACTCCCAGTCTGTACCTTCCCGCCACCTTCCCCACTGACAACCACAAATTTGAGATGTGAGTAATTTAAATTTAGCAAAATGGAAAAGATCACACTGTTACTTAGGGCTCCTGATTTGGACTTCTTTCTTGAAGACAAATACAGTATGACTATCTTTTATTCTGACTAAAGGGAACCTCTTCCATAAGTCAGACTCCAGAAATGTATCTTCCTGATATAATTTAAGAGTCTTACTCCAGACACTCTGCTTTCTTTCACTTTTCCAGCGATTGTGTTAAAATTCTAAAATGCCTTTAGGCAGTGCCTGCTCTCTCTAATTCTCCATGGACCCCACCACTGGATTTACCTATGGCCAGATTTACACATTAATATTATCTGCCTGACTTCTTAGACATTGAGTTTGCAAAGGCTGGAGAGATGCAACTGAGATCTCTCCTAGCTAGATTCTCCTCACCTGAGATACTGTGAAATGGAAGGGGAGATGCAGAGTTAATCTCTGGTCAGATGGGATTTTGAACTTTTTAGAGAGATATATAGCCTACAGAAAAGCGGAAAACAATTTCTAGGCTGAACTGCTTCTGATAGTCACTGTTAGCAACACTCGATATCACAATATCACTTTTCGATCCCTGACACGGCCCTTCTCAAAATCTCTCAGTGTCATAGGAGCCGTCGTTGTTTATACTGACTCCTCATCCTTCCACTCCTCCCACATATTAACTGGAAGCAATGCCTCCACAGATCTACAGATTCAGCTGCCAGCTCGGCTTAATTTAGCTGGGGGAGGGATGAGGGAGTGAGTCTACCTGACTATGACGCTAGAGTGGAAATATTCCCAAATTTTTATTTTGATACTCAGCCTTTAAAAGTTGATTTATTCATTGTAATAATGGTAAGAAAATAGTGTTAACATCATTTAATTTTATTTATTTATCCCATCTTGTTCTAAAAATAATTTAGGGCAACTATGCAAGCCAGCTAAAGTGTAATTTTTGACCTTTCTGCATATTTCTAACAGGGGAAGAAGACAGGACACTCATTTTTCATGATTTGATAAACATTTTGTATAGGGGGTGTTTAAGAAATTTTCAAGGCCAGTCAACTTGTACCTTCCTTGACTTTTGTTTTAATTTAATAAAAAAATCTCCAGGTCATTTCTGTTTCAGAAAAAAAAAAAAAAAAAACCCCACTAAGTTTCGTTCCAAAAGTTAAAAATCTTAGATTCTTTCCCAATTTTTTGTAACACTAGTTCTATTTAATTAATAAATCACTGTGTCCTTATTTTCTGATCAAAGTCAGAGACTTTACAGGAACATTCTAGGGGAGAAGCCCTCTAAATTATTTACCTTGGAAAGATTTTTTTTTCCTTTGGGAGATTGCCTTTTTTCTCCTGGGGTGTGAAAGTTACACTTGATGGGTATTTTTTTTACCCAAATCCCACATGTTAGATTAAAATCTCAGCATACTATATTCTTCACTTTAAATTGTAAAGTACTTCTAAATATCTTCCTTTAGTCTCCAAACAACCTGCAGTAAGTTGGGGCAGTCATGATTAGCCATATTTTTTATAGATTAGGAAACTGAGGCAAAGGAAAA